>NW_028248178.1:2500-602500 GCF_964263255.1 Lissotriton vulgaris
CAAAGTCACACAAGTTGATGGGAGTTTGGGGTTCTGAAGCCTTTTAGTCCGAATATTATTCCATAGCCACGTAAATTCTGACAAATAGAACGTTGCTGAAAAGAATTGTGCTAATAGACTTGCATTACTACAGTTCAAAGGTCAAACTCCATGTGATGACCACTGTAAACCCTGAGTAACTCAGGGTGCTGTTTCCTTCTGCCCCAAAGTCCTCACTGTGAGATGTGGCCTGGCATATGCTGTCCACTATTCTAGTGGGCACCTTGCACCAGTCCAAACGACCCTTGTTGATGGTAGGTTAAAGACAACTTTTATAGAAAGCTATCCTAGTGGTAGCTGTCACCCTCCCCCTCCTCTTGCCATGCCATGTCCATAACCCTCCCCTCCTCTTTCCCTCCTCCACTCTCTGTCTACTTCCCCCTGCTCTAACCCCCTCCCACCCCCCACTCCCCGGAATATCTCCACTTGCCAGCTTTTTCCCCTCCCTATGTGTTTCTTTTTGTTTGTCTCAACCTTACTTGTAACTAAAATGGTCATGCTCTAATAACTGTGTAACCTTTGTAAAGCTGTAACCTGCAATTTATTGTCTGATACCTATGTAAAGTGCTCGGATACCTCCGGGTCTAGCCAGCGCGATATAAAACCTTTAAAATTAAAAAAAAAGATGTGGGGAGCAGCCTCCAGGCTAAGTCTTGAAGGAATGTAAAGCAGCTTGTTTTACCAGGCAATAATCTCTTGAATGATCAAATGAAAGTACACCACACAAGGTATATATATAAAGTATATGTATTTATTCTAAACACAACTCCTCTAGTCTCTTTATGAGGCTAGAGTCAAAAGTACAATACAAGAACTTAAATAGCACACAGTAAATTAGCACAGTATACGTTACGACCCAGGAGCCTCACAAACCATATACTAAAACAGTAGTATAAAAACCAAGTGAGAGTTAGAAGTGAGGCCTAGGGCCTGTTGAACCGCTGGGGCAACCAGGAACCTCCCAAGGAACTGCCATGCCTGTAGACTGTTTGCTAGGGAATGACTTGGAGAGGTCCCCTTGGGAAAAGGTGGAGAACACAACTCACCTAAGGATGGTGGGTTTACCTGATTGGGCGTGCGTGACCACCCTGTCAATTGCAGCCCGTAGGGATGCTCAAGAGGTCCTGGAGCCTGAGGGAGAGGCCCAGAAACCGGCCTTAGAGGGAGGGCGCAGGAGGCACGGGAAACCGGCCCCTGAAGTTCCAACGGCCCAGGAGGAAGCAGACCTTGAGGGGGATGCCCTGGAGCCTACCGCGGGACAGATAGCCGAACGAGGGGACCTGCCTGAGCTGACCCATTGGCAGCAGGAAGGAGGCCCCTCCAGGGAGGAATTCTGCAGGGAGCAGAAAGAATGCCCCTCTCTCATAGGTATGCGGCAGCAGGCTGCAGACCAGGCCAACGGTGTTCAGTCCGGTACACATTTCATTTACTGGGAGAATGACCTCCTGTATTCAGAGCCTAAGGTTGCTGAACCTGGGTCAGCCTGTGCGCTGGTAGTACCCCAGAATTTCAGAGCCTTCCTACTGGGGCTGGCTCACGATGTGCCCTTAGCAGGACATTTGGGGATAGACAAGACTTCTGACAGGCTTGTCACCCACTTCTATTGGCCCCAAATGCATAGGAACTCAGATGCTCACTGTAGGTCATATCAGACTTGCCAGGCAAGTGGTAAGAGAGGGAGGAAGCAAAAGGCTCCTCTCCAACCCATCCCTGTGGTCAGTACCCCATTCTAGCGAGTGGGCATTGACATTGTGGGGCCACTGGACCCCAAGACAGCCATGGGCAACAGGTTCATCCTGGTCTTGGTGGACCATGCCACCCGGTACCCTGAAGCCATCCCTCTGAGGACAATGACGGCCCCGTGGTGGGACGAGCACTGATGGGAATTTTCTCCCGAGTGGGATTCCCTCTAGAGGTGGTGTCTGACAGGGGCACCAATTTCATTTCCAAATACATGAAATCCCTTTGGCAAGTATGGTGTAACCTACAAATTCACCACACCTTACCACCCCCAAGGAAATGGGTTGGTTGAGAGATTCAACCGAACCCTGAAAGGCATGATTATGGGTCTTGAGGAACCCATGAGGCATAAGTGGGACGTCCTCTTACCATGCCTTCTCTTTGCATACCGTGAGGTGCCACAGAAGTCTCTAGGGTTCAGTCCCTTTGAGCTTCTGTATGGTCACCCAGTCAGAGGACCTCTGAGTTTGGTCAAGGAAGGCTGGGAGCAATCTCCCAGGAAACCTCCCCAGAATGTATGCAGTTACATGCTGGCCTTCAAGAATCAAACTAGGTAATTCAGGCAACTTGCTGAGGTAAATCTGAAGCCAGCCAGTAGGAGATGAAGCGGTGGTACGACCAGAATGCCACTCTGGTAGAGCTTCAACCTGAACAAAAGGTGTGGGTCTTGGCCCCAGTGGAGCCTTGTGCACTTCAGGATAAGTGGACAGGCCCCTTTGAGGTTGTGGAGCGCAAGAGTCCTGTCACCTACTTGGTGGACTTGCAATCTCCCAAGAACCCCTTGAGGGTCCTACATGTTAACCGCCTTAACCCCCACTTGGAGAGGTCCGAAGTGGGCATGCTCTTGGCAACAAATGATGGGGCGGAAGAGGAGTCTGAGCCTCTTCCTGACCTCCTGGTAGCCTCAGAGTGAGATGGGTCAGTGGATGGAGTTAACCTCTCACCCACCCTGACCCCTGAGCAACAGAATGACTGCCGCCAGCTGCTGGGGCAGTTTCCTGATATGTTCTCCCTGGTTCCTGGTGTCACAGATTGGTGCGTCCATTATGTGGACTAAGGAGACAGCTTACCTGTAAGGCACAAAGCTTAAAGAGTAACTGACAGGGTCAGAGCCTGCATCAAAGAGGAGGTCTCAAAAATGCTTGCTCTTGGGGTGGTTGAGTCCTCCAGCAGTCCTTGGGCCAGCCCAGTGGTCCTGATCCCAAAGGCTGCAGCGCCGGGACCCACACCTGAACTCCGGTTCTGTGTGGACTACAGAGGACTCAATTCAGTCAGCAAGACTGACGCGCACCCCATCCCCAGAGCTGATGAGCTCATAGAGATAAAGTACATGGTTACAATTTATAGAGAGAACAGCTGGGCTGTGGTCCTGATTAGCAGGGCCACAGCCAGTCTAAAGTAGAAAAACCAGAGAATCACAGCAAAAAGTGGGGGTGACCATAGGAAGCAGACCATACTCTCCTACAGTGTTTCCACTTAAAAGTTGAAGATCCCTAGTGAGAGTTTGGAGCTCTAGGTATCAGGTAAGTATTTGTAACATTTCCTTTCTCTAGGCTGGTGCTTAAACAGGTACACCCAGTACCAGCTTACAGAACCCTGGCATCACAAAATGGATGCTGCAGCCACAGATATGAGTCTGACCTCCTGCTTCTAGATGAAACTCATGCAGGGGAGGTCTAGACAATAGGTTTCCTGTCACTGTGACGTATAACCACCTCCCAGACAGTCTTTAGTGTATTGGGGCTGGGTGGGTGCACTCTGAATGTGCTTTGAAGTCTGCACTGCATTTGGTGTTTCTGTGCATAGTCCAGCTCAAACCAGTTGCAGGGACAACCCCCCTGCTCTGGTGTGAACCTGGACAAAGGATATGGGTGTAACCACCCCTCTGCCCTGACCCTCCCATAGGAGGGTACCCAGAGTTTGTTCCACCCCTACCTTGGGTATAAAGTAGGAACCCCTGACTACAGGACTTTAGATTTACCTGGACGAAACTCTGACACATAATCCTGGTACTACGGCGATCTACAAGGCGCAAGATAACTGAAGAATCTCCCTTGGAGTAAAGGAGTTACTCCCCTGCTTGGCAGGCACCTAAGACGCGTCTAACCGGTTTGCATCTCTGAAGCTCCTGCCAGACTCCGAAGACTTTGCAACAGAGGCCGACCCGAGCTCCCAGCAAAGCCGAGACCCGTAGCCCTCGAGGGACCGTGAAACCAGAACCCCTGGACACTGTGCACATTTGCAAGTGCATATTCTTCTTGGCGATCATTGAGGCTGTGCTTTGGGCTACTTGTAGTCCAAGCCCCTAACAGCGTTTCCTTTTTTCTTTTTTTTTTCTTTTTTCTTTATTTTATGCAAGAAAAACAGAACATACATCATGACAAAGAAAAAAGAGGAATCAAGAGAAACACAAATTATATCAAATCAAAGAGGGACATCATAGTATAGCATTGCATGAAAGCAGATAGTATAATACATCCATAGAATAACAATAATGACATACTAGAGAATAATACAGAAAAATCAGATACTTAATCCAGCTCCCCTTGAATCCAACGCATAACCGGTGCCCAGATCTTCATGCCTATAGCTCTTTTGTTCCGGCCTTTTGTTCTATATATGGCAATTTCAATATTATATGTAGCTAACAGGCGGGCCCTCCATGTCTCAAAGGATGGGGGAACTAGATTAATCCAATCTTGCTTGATGCAAGCCCGTATTAATGCCATACAGATAAATAGTAAACTTTTCCTCTCTTGTGATAAGATATCCGATGTTACCCCTATTAAGACCAATTCCCCTGTCAAAATAACTGTCGACCCAAACAATACTGCCAGGAATTTTTGAATTGAAGAAAATAGTCTAGTTAATTGTGGACATAGAAAAAACATATGTAGTGCATCATCTGCAAATTCCCCACATCTGCTGCACGAGGTACCCACCGTCGTCCCCCATTTCGATATCTTAGAAGGCGTATAGTAAATGTAGAATAAAGCCATATTATGCTGTGAGCGAGATCTGCTGGTTATCAATATTCTGTTCGCTATAGCAATTGATTCCTCAATATGGATAACATCCCTAGTCAGCTTTCCAGACCATTTATTTTGATATACCTCTATATCATCTGGACACAATCAGATAATCAATTTACAGTAATGTAATATGGATTTTTTTACTAAACATGCTATCAATGAGAGGTATTCTCTGCAAATGAGATCGCATTTGTTCACCTAAAGAATTAAAAAAGCTATGAATCTGTAAATACTTGAAGAAATCGTTGCTTGATAAATTATATTTATCTTGTAGTTCAGCAAAGGAGAGTAAATAATCATTATACCACAGATCACCCACATAGTAAATTCCACAATTACGCCATCTATTCTTAACGGAGTCCTGAAAAATTGGGGGCAGGGTACCTGGTGCTGCAAGAGGTTTATAAAGCGAGATCTTTAAAATACCTAGTTGACGCTTTATTATTCTCCATACAGCATAAGCTGCTTTCAAGGTCTTAAATTTTGTTTTTTTTAAATAACTAGGCTCTATGACTTTAATTAAACATAGACGACATTCTTCTCCTAGTGCAAATTCATATATTGATGGTGAATGACTCAGTGGAATCCGTGCCTTTCTCCCAATTATCAGCGGTCTGACAAACTGTATAACAGATGTCAAATAATAATACAGAAAGTGCGGTATACCCCAACCTCCCCTATCCTTCGGTAATATCATCTTTCTATAAGCCCTTCTCTGGCGTTTATAACCCCATAAAAATCTTGCTGATATCCTTTCCAATTGTATGAAACAGCTCAGAGGGAATTCAAGTGGGATAGCGCGAAACATATATAAAAACTTAGGGAGTATCAACATTTTTAGAATATTAGCCCGCCCAAATAAGGATAAGTGGAGTGGATCTATTCGCTCAAGCGATGAGTTTGCCTTTTTTAAAACCGTATTTAAATTTAGTTCCGGGATAATAGACCCTGGCGATGTAATTTTGATACCCAAGTATGTAGCTTCCGATACAGTTTTAATCTGAGCCGGCGGATTGTGCCCTACAAATAATATTTGAGTTTTAAAGATATTCAACTTATATCCTGAGAAGGATCCAAACTGAGTTGCTAAATCCTCGATTATTGGTAATGCCCTCTGGATGTCTGTTGTAACCACAACAATGTCATCGGCATAAGCGAGAGCTCTATAATTCATACGAGAAACTTGCACTGGCTTAATGTCCTCTGCTTGGCTCAATTTGTTTAAAAAAATATCGATATAAAGGGCAAACAACAGCAGTGAACATGGGCATCCTTGCCGAATTCCACGTAAAATAGGGAAAGATGCATATTCCTGTCTTACTAATTTAACACACCACATAGGGGAAACATATAGAGCTTTTAGTGCTGAGATCATCTGAGGACCAAAGCGTTTGAATAAAGCAGATCCCATAAGTACGGGAAAGCTACCCTGTCGAATGCCTTCTCAGCATCCAACAGGGTAATTCCAAGTGCCGTCTTAGTCGTCTGAGCCCAGTCCATTAAGGCAAGCACACGTCGTATATGGTCCGTAGTATCCCAATTAGGAATAAAACTGTCAGGTTTCAGGTTCCCTTCGCGCCTACCTGAGTGTTAAAACTACAAGTCCCATGAGCCTTCACTTGGAGAGGTACGTCACGCGCGGAAGCGAATGCGTGTTATTCTGTTTGTTTCCCGATGCCGAGCAAGAGGTCCGTAGGTACGGGTCTCGTTTTCTTCTTGGTTGCTTCCTGCTTCGAGTCTTCAGTTGTCACCGATGTTTCCTTGATACAGCGGTTGGTGAGTGAACGATGTACTGCTGCGCCCTCTTTCTGATAGCGGAACGTTGTGTGTCGGCCGACCACACGTTACCGTTGTTTAAACAGCATTTTCCTGTTCTCGGTCATTCCGAGTTATTTCAGCGCGGCTGCGCTTGTGTAAGATTACAGAACGCGGTGTGTCGGCGGGCCACGCGTCTCTGTTGGGATCTTGTCCATTGTGGTAAACATTGCGGAACATAGTGATAATTCCTACATGTTGCCGGAGCTTCAAGGCTTCCTTCTTGAGTGCGGAGCGCAGTGTGTATCCAGCCACGCGTTACCCTGAATGATTAATCATCCTGCGTTTGTAGCGGAGTAAGGTGTGTTGGTTGACCACTTGCTGCCGTGAAACCTTGAAAGTACTTTTCTTCATTTATACAGCGGAGAATTGTGGTGGCTACTACGTTCTGCCGTGTGTATTGTTTTTTCTTTGGAATATACGAATCACCTTTATTTTGAACACAGACGGAATATGGCTTTATAATATTCCTGGTATTCGGAACCTTGTTTCAGTTTCATTGATGAATGGAGTACTTTGCTATTGCTGAACTTCTAAAGGGTTGCTGGAAGTCAGTAGGCTCTCTTATTACTGAGTGTAGAAGACTCTTACGTTGTTTCCTTGTTTTCAATGCTGGGTGTATGCTGGCTCTGGGTTTCAGGTGTGTTTATGTGACATCAGGCATTTCCCTCATAGCGAGAATTGATGAGAGTAGCTGTGTTGTTCATATGCATTGTTTAACCGTATATTTTGTTCTTATATCGTTTCAGAGCCTTTGTCCCAGCAGTCACTTCCCCTTTCCTGATATCCCTCGCCTAATGGTTCGAATTCTCTGTATTCTAAGATCAGGGAGTTGGTAACGTTAGGAGGTGGACCCCCATGAGCAACGACCGGATCCTGTGGAGCGTAATCTTGACAAAAACCATGTTGCCAGTATGAAAAAATCAATGAGATTTTACCTGAAACTCGGGAAGCTAAAATCTTTGAATATATCTTACTATCTACGTTAATTAAAGATATAGGCCTGTAAGAAGCTGGGAGAAGGGGCGACTTATCTTTCTTCAGAAAGGCCAAAATAATTGAATACCGCCAAGATTCTGGTGCATTGACTTTCTGTGCTTCTTGGAAAGTTAAAAGCAAGTCTTTTATAGCAGATGGCGAAATATTCTAAAAAATTCCACCGGAATGCCGTCTGGCCTTACAGCCTCAGTTTCTATTTCTTCCCATGTAATGTCTGTAGCTAAAGCTTCCGCCTGTTCTAAGGCTATTTTAGATATATTCCCACCTCCACAAAATTTCAAAACACAATCCAATGAATAGGATGTTATTTTATCATTGTACAATTTACTATAATATTGTCGAAAGACCTCTAGCACTTCATCCAATTTTTCATAAATGTGTCCTGTCTCGTTCTGAACTCTATCAATGCAATTAAAAACTTCTTTTTGCCGGATCATTTTGGCTAGAATATGGCCTGCATTCTCGCCTACCTCATACACTTGTGACCGAAAAACTGCTAACTGTTCTGCTAATTTCTTAGCGAAGATCTCGTAAAGCCTTGATTTATGTATAGCAAGATTTTATTTTATTTGTTCAGTCTCTTGAGTAAGCCTAATAGCTGTTGCAAGTTTAGCTTTGCATTTCTGTAGTTTCCTATAGTGGGATGCTAATACATCGCGAGATTCCCTTTGCTTATGTATTGTGTAAGATAGAGTCTCCCCACAAATCTGTGCTTTAAAGGCATCCCATATTACTTGGATTGAATCGGATCCCCGAATAAATTAAAAAAATTCAGTTATCCACTTTCCCATGTATTGAATATATAATGAATCTGCCAATAATTTACGTTCAAATGTCCATGAACTCCCTTTAGACAATACATTAACATCTAAATTGATCTCTATCAGTATAGGGTTGTGATCAGATATTATTTTAGGGAATATCTCATACCTAATATCCTTAAGAAGCCGGGAAGTAACAAAAACATAATCCAAACGAACGAATTTCTGGTGGGGGGCTGAAAAAAAGGTAAAACCTGGAGCAGAGCTGTGTTTGGCAAATCCAACATCCAATAAGCCGAATTCCTTCACTAAGCCTCTCATAGCTTTATAGATCCTCTTTTTTTCCCAAATATATCATTCGCTAGTTATATCAAAATGTCCCTCAAGATGAATGTTAAAATCTCCACATAGTATTAAAGGAGCAGGCCATCCTGCAAGCTCTATACTAAGAAAATTTAACATTTCTGGATCATCCAGATTAGGACCATAGATCGAGCAAATAGTCCAGGAGTTGCCTGCAATACAAATTTCGCTTATCACCCATCTGCCATATGAGTCCGTTTTGATACGTTTACAGCTCCCCATTCCTCTTTTCATCAAGATTGCTACTCCCCTTGTAGTGGTACCTTGACGAGTACAACCCACAGTTTGCATGCCTAAGTCATTGAGCCATCGTCTATCATTCCACGCTAAGTGGGTTTCCTCTAGACAGAGTATATCTATCCTCATATTCTGGACTATCTGTGAAGCTATCTGTGATGCTATCCCTCTTTTCTTTCTATCATTCAGCCCACAGATGTTCCATGAACAGATCCTTAATTTACCCATTTTAATGTCTCAACTGATTACCTAACAGTAGACCAAGAAGTGCAGCTTTCACTTCAATATTGACAGCTACAGTCTCAATAGCACAGAAATATTTATTTAACACACTACAACATTTTCTTATATTAAAGCAACATGTTCTGTCCTTACTTGCCCCACCCCTGACCAGTGCCCCCACACCCCACCCACATCCACCCGGACCCCCACCCACAAAAGGCAAAGGGACTGAAGAGTACCTATAAGTGATGGAAAGAGAAGCATGATGCGTCTTGCCGTTCGCTTCCCATCGCCGCAAAGTATTACCCTAGGCAGATTACCCAAAAAGAGAAAAAGACAAAAGAGAACAAAAAAAAAGACAAAAGAACAGCAGAGTCTAAACAAAGGTATCCACTCAGGCGTTGCAAAACATTGCATTGATATTTTGTTAAATAGCAGCTAACAACTCTTTTGCTGCGCTCTCCGAGGTCTGATAGTATATTTTCTCTTTATACATTATCTTAAGCTTTGAGGGATTAAGAAGAAATGCCTGCGCCCCTTTGGCTTTAAAAAGTGGTATAAGTTGACGAAATTGCCAGCGATGTTGAACCATGGCATGGCAATAGTCGGAACGAACAAAGAATTCCACCCCTTTCCCCTTTCGCTTTCGGTCAGGCCTAGCCAAATCGTACAAAACTTTACGTGCAAGAAAATTATTTAAACAAATTAAAATGGCTCTTGGCTTGGTATTCGAGGCCCCTCTAGCGTTTTTCTGTTGAAAGGGGAATCGATGAGCTCTTTGTAGTTCCATGTCCCACTGCCACTGGGTTAGATCAGGAAAAGCTTCTGTAAAGAGCTCAATAATATATTGCCGAATGTTAGATCCTTCACTCCCCTTTGGTATGCCCATGACTCGCAGGTTGTTCCGTCTAGATCTGTTTTCTAAATCAACCAACTTCCAGTTTATATCTTCACGTAGTGACTCTAAGGTAGAGATCTGGGTTTTGTATTGAGACATTTCATCTTCGATTGCAGAAATCCTTCCTTCTGCCTCTACCACTCTGGCAACCATCTCATTGCAAGTTTTGACTACTCGCCGGACATTATTTTGAAGCCTTCGCACTGCTCCTTGCGTACGCAAGTTCTCCGCCTTTGTTTCTTCCCGATGTTGAAGCATAACTTGATAGATGGTGCTTAATGTAATTTCCGGAACATGGTGTTTGTCTCCCTGATCTATATCAGAATCAGCAGAGTGAGTTAATATTGGGGATCCTTCATTTTCTACTCCAGGTCCACCCGGCTGTGAGAGAGTGGGTCTGCCATTCACCACTACAGTTTTGCAAACTGTGTTCTCTTCCGCACCCCACTCTATTCTCCTGGATGTTGATACATCATCCTCTCCATCCTCTAGCTGCGCTGAACTTGTTAGGCTAGTTACGCTTATATCATCTCTCCATTCCCCTTCCAGGCTCTCCGACTCCAAGGCATTGGATAGATCTGACATTGAATAAACATTTCCTGCCGAGTCAATCGACTCTGTGTCTCTTATTGCTTCGAGTAATTCCGAATTTGCAGTCGATACAGAACTAGGTTGACTGGTTGTAGCTTCCTGTGCACTAGTAACACTAGTAACAATAGCAATACAAGGTGTATGTTCTACCAGATCCTGCCCTGTCTCAGTCTCTAGTATTATCACTTCACCGCCTGAGTGGGTTACTGTGGGCATATTATCAGTTACATTTTCAGGCATGTTATCACTCTTGTTACCATTAGAGCTCTGTGGGGGAATAATAACTTCAAGAGATCGTTGTCCATCATTTACTACGCTTAAATTCCTAGCAGCGTTTCCACCGAAGATTACTGGCCTACACTCACTGAGTGTCCCGTGGGCTGGTATTGTGTGATTCCTCTAGAGGTCCTTTCGCGATCCCTGGTCCGTAGACTGGTGGGTTGCTCCAGACATGCCCTGACTCTCCACCTTTTGGGTAGTTGCCCAGACCTTGCTGGTCCGCACCAAAGCATCTTTTCTCTTCCTGCGTGGGTTGCTGTTGCCAAGTCTTGTTGTGTCCAATCCGAGCACCGATGCAGCAGCACTCGACATCCTTCGGGGGACAGCTCGAATCCAGCTCCTGGTTGTTGTTGACGCCTCCTAGTCCTCGTGGCTGCAGAGTCAAGCTTCACCTCTTCACACCTGAAGCACTCGACATCGGTGGGCATTCGTCTATTGTGCCACTGGTGACTGGCAAGTGGCCCAGACTCTGCCCCCTCTGCTTTCAGGTTCTTCTGATCTTCGATCCAGGCTTGGATCCCTCTGGACACTTCTCTTCTTACCATCAGCAGCACTTTGCAGCAGGTCGCCATTGAAAATGACGACGCGACTCGACAACATTTGAGACCTATGCACCCGGCTTTTCTGGGTGAGATAAATCAAGTACTCTGGTGCTCCCTTGGGTGTTGGCCCTAGAACTCCTTAAGTGTAAAGGGGTTTTCTCAAAGTCCTCTCCTAAGTGTCCTTAATCTTTAAAATTCCAACCGTGACTTTCCCCATAAAAGCTAACAGAGCTAGCGGCTGTGCTCTCACACTGCACACGGCCCCCGTGGGTCCCTTGTGTCACTACCTTGGGTGGTTCGTTGGGGTCCAAGCAATTCTATGTGCTCTAGGCACTGTGTCTAGTCAAGTCGTGGTTCTTATACCACTTTCTCAGTATATGGTTTGGTCTCCCCCTGGAGACCGCTGTGTATTGTGCTATTTACTGTTGTTCTACTGATTTAATATTGTGTATCTTGTGCTCTAATCTCATAAAGATATTAGTAGAGAGTGTTTAGAAAAAATACATATATTTTATATATACCTTGTGTGGTTCTCCTTTCATTTGGTCATTCAGGAGGTTACAATCTGGTAAAACAAGTTGCTTTACATTCCTTCAAGACTTAGCCTGAAGGCTGCTCACCACAGCTACAACTAGGATAGCTTTCAATAAAGGTTGTCGTTAACCTACCCTCAATAAGGGTTGTTTGGACTGGTGCAAGGTGCCCACTAGACAGACTCTCCGAAATTTCGCGATTTCGTTATGCATGAAAAAATCGCGAAATCAACGATCGAGCGCGATGACCGCAAAATTTACCTTTTTGGCCACTAAAAACAGCCTTCAGCAGACAGACAAAAAAATTGTGTCACTTTATTGGCCGTATGCGCACACGTCAATATGTGTAGATGGCGCTGCATGGCCGTAATAGCTGCCTGCTTCCTTAATGTAGTTGAAAGAAAGTCGAGAGAAAATTAAATCAGTGCTTCACCGGCAAACTCTGTGAAGGCTACAACTGCTCCGAGCGTTCGTATTATTGGAAGAGTGTTGGAAATGAAGATTAAAGATTAAAGCCCTGTGGCACTCTGACATGTGCCAGCTACATCTGCATTTACAGAATCGGTATTTTACAGAGTCTGTATTTACCGATTCAGTAATTTTACTGAATCGTTAAATACAGAATCTGTAAAATACCGATTCTGTAAATACATGCCTTACATCTGGAAACCTTAATACCGGTCGGAAACGGGCGAATTCGGCCGTTTCCGACCGGTATTAGGGCACCCACATCGGGCCCATAGTGTCCAGCATAATGGGCTCTTGCCTGTGGATTTTAAACTCCAGTGGTTGAATTCTAAAGTTCTGCATGACCTGAGGCACCTTACCAAGGCCCAGGGCAAGAGCTGGTTTTGGCTGCAGCAGGGTACCTCCTGGCAGGGACCCGGAAGTGGAAGAGTTGTCCTTGAATTCCCATCCTGCAGGATCTGACGAGACCTGCGGATGCCTGGGCACTTCCTGTTCCTTCCTCAGGGGTGATGCAAAGAGCTGGAAGACAGAGTCGCCCAGAGGGACAGCACTGTCATCTTCACGAGACTGCAAGAGGATGGATCTTGGACAGTTGGAGGTGACGATCAGTGGTATCCCGTTACGTAAGTCTTCCTGGTAATGGGAGCCAAAGCAGTATTAGAAACCATCGTTCGAGTGCAGACTATGGATGCTGAGGCTGGCTCCTCCCATTATTACTGCCTTACTGTCACAGCGCCTGCGCTTGTGGATGAGGTCGGTAATAGGTGAACTATCTTTACACACTGGACTAGCAGAGCCTTTCCTGCCTTTACAGAAGTGGCTCCCGCAGAACTGGTCCTTCTTCCCAGCTCATTGAAACATCGCCCCTCCCTATCAGGAGGTGCAGGGATACGAGTGACGTGGTTCTGTTGATCCTATATGGGCTGCTGATGCAATGACGCACCGTGGTTCCGGGTCGCTGGTGACAGCATGGAGCAAAATCCAGGGTCCTTTTTTTCCAGCTAGCAACCACCGCCTGGACTTTAGCTTTAGTTCTTGCCGCACACGATTCAAGAAGAGCACTATTGGAGAAGCTTTCTTTCAAGTTGCAGGTTTCAAGAGAGATTCTTAAGCTGAATTCACAGAGTCAGGTCAAGGAGTTTCTTGGGAAGAGTGGACTGAGGAGTTGCATGTAATTTTGATATTGAACGGGATATATGAAACTCTATACAATCTCTTGAGGACCGCATGTCGATTGTCCATTGGAGTTTAGACAGCTGCTTGCTGATTCTATTACCCTGAAACCAGCCCTAGGATGCTTGTTTCCGGTCCAGGGAGGACGTGGCTTTGCAGTTCGGGCTGGACTGTTCCCATGAGGCACATGGTCAAGACTGATTTGCATATGGCTGGGTCCAAACTGGGGTAGTGAAGAGAGCAAAACAACAATGGATTTAACCCAGATCTCTTGACTGGGGGGGAATGTTTGATTCGTTCAGCATTCCATCCATGATTTGTTGCTGCAGCACTTTTCACCCTAAGTGGGATGGGTATGCCCAGACGTGGGTCTCTTGCTCGCTGTGCCACTGGACTCAAGCTAGCCTGGCTGATAAGGGGCGTTACTCCGAAACTGATCCCAGGATGATTGTTCTAAGTCCAGGGAGGGACCTGGATTGTTTAGTTCAGTTTAGTTTAATAGTTTATAGAGCGCTCACATCACCCTGGGGCATAGCGGCGCTGTCCAGAAAAAGATTGTAGCTTGTCGTTTTCCGTAGTTCCAGCGGGAGTTGATTCCAGTACTTTGGTGCCAAGAACGAAAAGGCTCTGCCTCCCGTCCGGACCCGCCGGATATGAGGAATCTGAAGCAGATCGTGAGCCCTTGATCTAAGGTTCCTACTTGGAATGTATTTGCGTAATTTATTCCATGAATACAAAGGGCCCGTTTCGTTAACTGCCTTGTACGTTAGGCAGCAGATCTTAAAAAATGAACTTTTTTTTACTGTCAACCAATGCAACTCCTTCAAAAGCGGAGCTGAAGATGAGCCTGCCGGTTGGTTAAGGATCATTCTTGCTGCAGTATTCTGCGCCACCTGAAGTTTGGCCAGAAGTGTCTCTCCGACTTCCGCCAGTAGAGCATTACCGTAATCCAAACGACTGGTGACCATTGCTTGTACTAGAGTTCTCCGATAGGGGACGGGAATGTAGGGTAATATTTTCCTCACAAGTCGGAGGGCATAGTAGCACGAGCTTGTCGTTGTGGAGACTTGGTCTTTCATGTTCAGGGATCGATCAAGCTTTAACCCCAAACTTTTTACTGATCCTTTGGGCGATGGCGCGGATCCTAGCTCCTGTGGCCACGAATCATCTGACCTGACATCTGTTGCTTTTCCCAGCAACATTAGTTCAGTTTTATCCGGGTTTAACTGGAGACAGTTTGCTGTCATCCAGTCCGCGATGGTAAGCATACCTACGGGAAAAGGAGCTTTATCAAGAGCGGGGTTTGATCCAATTTTAAAGATAAGCTGTGTATCGTCTGCATAAGAGACGATTGCAAAACCCAGTTGCTCCACAATCCTGGCCAATGGGGCCATGTACATGTTAAAAAGGGTAGGGCTCAGACAGGAGCCCTGCGGACGCCTCTGCCCAGATAACTTCTTTTGGATGTGTAAGGACCCAACATCACTGTTTCGAATCTCCCTGACAGGAAGTCATTTAGCCATTTAAGTGCCACCCCATTTTTACCCGAGGCAACGAATCTCTCCGCCAGCCTAGAATGCGAGATGTATCGAAGGCCACGGAGAGATCGAGTAGGATTAGGATTGCCGAACTCCCTGCATCGACAGTTAGTCTAAGCGAGTCAGTCACTGCCAGAATCGCGATCTCAGTACTAAACTCTGGCCGGAATCCTGATTGCGAAGGATCCAGGAGCTGGTTTTCCTCAAGGTAAGTACTGAGTTGTCGATTAATAATCCCTTCCAGGATTTTACTCAAGAGTGGTAAAAGAAAAATCGGTCTATAATTTCCAAGTATAGAGGGGTCCGCCGCAGGCTTTTTCAAAATAGGGCGCACAAAAACCTCCTTCCATATTGGTGGAATAGAACCAGTAAGTATTGACCAATTAAAGATGTCTGTGATCGATTGAGCACAACTGGTTGCTAGGAGTGTCATTATCCTTGGAGGACAGGGATCCACAGGTGACCCAGATGTGGCCGTAGCCAAGCCTTTCATGACACCCTCTGTCGTAATTACTGCAAAACTGCTCAAAGAGCTTGCCACAGTTCCATCCAGCTTCTCTAACATATTAGGTACTCTTACGTTGTGTAGGGCTGATGGTGGAAAGTTCTCATACATTTTTGAGATTTTATTATGAAAGAAGTGTGCTAGTGAGTCACATAATTCGTGTGACACCACCGGGGCTCGACTGCACACTTTAGGGGATACAAACTCCTGTACTATCCCAAACAATGCTTTGGAAGAGTTACTGGCGCTTTCAATCTGAGTAGTTATAAACTGCCGCCTAGCCTCTTTTAAGTTCAGGTGGTATTTGGCTAGAGCCGGTCTATAAGGTACATTTGTCTTATTGAAGCGCCACCTTCTTTCCAGACCTCTGCAGCTAGCTCTTTCTTTTTTTAATTCCATCGTATACCAAGGGGCAGATGCCCGCCTAGTCATACCACTCTGTTTCTGTGTAGGAATAATCGCATCCAGTGCTGTTTCCAAGGCGGTATTAAACACCTCCAATTTAGCGCCCACCTCTTCGATGTGTGTGATGGGACCCGGGGAGAGGACCTCAGCAAAGGATTCTACAGTGAGCTTATGCCATTTTCTACCCTGCTTAAAGCTTGATAAGACAGAGCAGGGAAGGAGTGAGTGTCAGTGCAGGGAGTGAGTGTCAGTGCAGGGAGTGACTTTCAGTGCAGGGAGTGAGTGACAGTGCAGGGTGGGAGTGAGTGACAGTGCAGGGTGGGAGTGAGTGTCAGTGCAGGGAGTGAGGGTCAGTGCAGGGAGTGAGTGTCAGTGCAGGGAGTGACTTTCAGTGCAGGGAGTGAGTGACAGTGCAGGGAGTGAGTGACAGTGCAGGGAGTCAGTGACAGTGCAGGGAGTGGGTGTCAGTGCAGGGAGTGGGTGTCAGTGCAGGGAGTCAGTGTCAGTGCAGGGAGTCAGTGTCAGTGCAGAGAGTCAGTGTCAGTGCAGGGAGTGGGTGACAGTGCAGGGAATGAGAGTCAGTGCAGGGGGGGGAGTAAGTGTCAGAGAAGGGAGTGAGTGTCAGTGCAGGGAAGGGGTTAGTGTTAGTACAGGAAGGGAGGGAGTGTCAGTGCAGGGAGGAAGTGAATGTCAGGGCAGGGAGGGAGTGTCAGTGCAGGGAAGGAGTGAGTGTCAGTGCATGGAGTTAGTGTCAGTGCAGGGAGTGAGTGACAGTGCAGGGAATGAGTGTCAGTGCAGGGAGTGAGTGACAGTGCAGGGAGTGAGTGACAGTGAAGTGAGTGAGTGACAGTGCAGGGAATGAGTGTCAGTGCAGGGAGTGAGTGTCAGTGCAGGGAGTGAGTGACAGTGAAGGGAGTGAGTGACAGTGCAGGGAGTGAGTGACAGTGCAGGGAGTGAGTGAGTGACAGTGCAGGGAGTGAGTGTGAGTGCAGGAAGGGAGTGACAGTGCAGGGAGTGTCAGTGCAGGGAGTGTCAGTGCAGGGAGTGAGTGTCAGTGCAGGGAGTGAGTGACAGTGCAGGAAGGGAGTGACAGTGCAGGGAGTGAGTGTCAGGGAGAGAGTGAGTCGCCGTGCAGTAGGCAGGGCCCTGCTTTCCTCTGGGATTCTTCTCTCTCCCTTGGGTTCTGGGCCCTCCTCCTCCTCCTGTGTTTTGTATGAATCATAGATGTGTTAAACTCGAGGTTGGAGCTTTGTTTCTTTCTGTTTGGATCCGAGCTCTGCCTCGGGGGGTGGGGGGTGGGAGCTCTGCCTCGTTTTGTGGGGGAGGGGGGGGGGGGGAAGGGGCTCCGCCTCGGGGGGGGGGGGGGGGGGATGTTATTGTCATTGGTCGAACTCGAGCACAATATATTGGGGCGCCTTTCCATGAGGCCTGGTCACTTCTCACCCGGTCACCTTCACTCGTTCCAGACCCGGGTGAGGGAGTGATTCGCCCAGGGTCACAGGTCTCTGAGCCGACGCCGGGACTCGACCCACAGACGGCAGCTCGGGCCGCTACGCCACATCGTGTTGGGTTTGTGTCTCTCACGTGAAGTGCAGGGTGTGGATTTCTGGTGAGAAAGTCTATTTACCTTTTAAGTGTTTTATGCTCATTTGAGTGAAAATACTCGGTTTTATCGTCTGGCGACCAGGACAGTCTGCCCAAGTGCGGAAGAGCGGTGTCCACTCACTTCCGGTCTCCTAGCAGTCTGCGCATGTGCGGTGTCCACTCACTTCCGGTCTCTTAGCAGTCTGCGCATGTGCGGTGGAGCAGTGTCCATCCACTTCCGGTGTCTCGCCAGTCTGCGCATGTGCAGTGTTTGACCGTCCCATATGAGCCTACGGTATAAAACATCTGTGCATACTGTGCTTCTTTTTACTGCTCTCTGGAGAATCCTGCGTGTTACTTTGCATTTCACGGCACACAAAGGTATTTAACGCTTAATCTTTAAATTTGCGCACACTGCATGACTTTCAATACTGTATGAGAAATCTATGTGAACTGGACTACGTATTACTACACTCTGAGACATCTCTGCACACTGTGCTGCTTTTAATACACTACAAGCAGCATCCACAAAGCAAATATGGATGAATTCTGCACTGCTGTTTTAATACGCTATGAGAAATCTGTTCACCCGGCTCTAATTGTTCCTGCACTTTGAGAAAACTTTTTCTTTTACACTATTAGAAATGTTTGCCCACTGTATTGCTTTTTACAATACTACGTGAAATCTGTGCACATTGTACGTGTTTTTACTTAACTATAAGAAATATGTGCACATTGCATTGCTTTTCATGGCACCGTGAGGGATATTTACAGCTTAAAGAGGTAATCTGTGCACAGTGCACTGCTTTTACCACACTATAAGAAATCTCTGTGCAATGTACTGCTTTTTACCACACTATGAGAAATCTTTCCACACTGTACTACTTTTACTACACTATGAGGACTATGTTCACAATGGACTACAGTGAAAATGTGTACACTACACTGATGTTTAGTACACTAGGAGAGATGCATTATCACTGCACTGCATTATTCTGCACTGTGAGAAATCTTTGCCACCACACTTCACCTGCACATTTGAGGGAAATTTACATTCTCATTGTTGCTGATTCTTTTATACCATGGGAGGTTAGACTCACAGAACGATCGACGCACAGGCCGCGCCTGGCTGTGTCTGGCCAGAAAGAGGCACTTCCGCCTTCTACTCTGACAAGGAGAGTGTCCACTTCTCCTGCTTTGCCGCGGTCAGCAGCCCCTCCTTTCTTCCTCTTCTTCCCTCTCTCTGTCTCGCTCTTCCTCACTTGCTGAATGAAAGCGTGACTTCATGACATGGCTCTTACCCTCTCTTTACCTTCATTTGTTCCCCCTGTGAAAGGGATCCAAAAGAGAAAGAAACACTTTTTCTGGAATTGTAGTCTAGTTCTCAAATTTGTGTATTCCAAAGAGCAGCCTTGGGATGAAGAGAAAACAAGCATTTACAATGCAATGGTCTCTGCATTATTAAAGGTAGAGCTATTGGCATTGTTCATGACATTTTTTTTCATTGTTTTTAAAAAAAACATAAATGGTATTGTCATTTACAATGGCAATAGGTGAGCATTAGAGAGTAGTAGAGAGTATTCGCGGACACAGAGCCACACACACAGAAAGCCACACACACACACAGAGCCCCCCCCACACACACACACACACAGAGCCCCCCCCACACACACAGAGCCCCCCAACCACACACACACAGAAACCCCCTCCCCCCACACACACAGAGCCAGACACACACACACGCAGAGCCCCCCCCCCACACACACAGAGTCCCCCCCCCCACACACACAGAGCCCCCCAACCACACACACACAGAAACCCCCTCCCCCCCACACACACAGAGTCCCCCCCCACACACACACAGATCCCACACACAGAGCCCCCACACACACACAGAGCCCCCCCCACACACACAGAGCCAGACACACACACAGAGCGACACACACAGAGAGCCCCCACACACACACACACACACAGAGCCCCCCCCACACACACACACACAGAGCCCCCCACACACACACAGAAACCCCCTCCCACACACACACAGAGCCAGACACACACACACACAGAGCCCCCCCACACACACAGAGCCCCCAACCACACACAGAGCCCCCAACCACACACAGAAACCCCCTCCCACACACACACAGAGCCCCCAACACACACACAGAGCCCCCCCCACACACACAGAGCCCCACACAGACAAACACACACACACAGAGCGACACACACAGAGAGCCCCCTCACACACACACACACAGAGCCCCCCCCCCCCACACACACACACACAGAGTCCCCCACACAGCGTCCCACACACACAAATGAAGGATTAGAAGTAAAAAAAGATTAAAAAAACAGTGCAGTGGCACTCATGGAGGGTGAGTTTAAAAAAACCAAAATCATGAAGCACACATTAACGGGTCACATGCAAGACTGTTTCTATGAGGTACAAACAGAGCACTGTGTCAGAAGTCAAGATGCTACTCTTCTGAGCTAGAAGGTGTCTCTAACTACAGCATGTGCTCAGACAGACTGAGGCAAAAAGACATCTCTATATGAGTGGTCTTCAAGTTTTTTATGCTTTGTCAATAGAGGGTAGGACCGGATTAGCATATTGTGCATTTGTTATCTCATATCAAAGGCAGCTGCTCAACAGTGTGACTGTGTAAAGCCAATGGCATGTTTTATCTGGGCTACGAATACAAACCAACCAAAGATGTCGGGTTAGAAGAAAAAATATTTGTTTAAACTAAATATGCTTGTGTTTAGCTTTTCCATTTCTCTCTTAATAAAATAAATGACCCCTGCTCAACTGGAAGTTAATTTGTGTTTAAGGCATCTGACTCTGGCTTCAAAATCTGCCATTCCTTTGATTTTAAATAATGGATGCCTATTATCAAAGCAGGCTTGCAAGTCTTAGAAAAATGAGAACTCTTTATTATATGGAAGTATATAAACTAAACACAGACCTCAGCACATTCACAAAACATGTAAGGGGGCCACAAACAGCTCAGTCACTTTAAAGTTTGCTAGTTTTTAGTTTTTTTTAATAAATAGGGAGCTGATTCTTTTTTATTATGAGACGATGGTGAGCTTTACGTTTTTGCCTTGTGGGGTGAAGATATCGACAACGAAAGTACAGTTAGATAATTTGAATACCCCATTATACAAATAAGCAGAACTGAGTGGGGGTGTTGTAACGTAAGGTCTAAATAACATCCCTACAGACATATATGCCCAGTGAAATATTATTTCACTACATCGAATTAACTTTATTTGCTAAAGTTTTCCTATTCGGTGCTCATTTAGCAGCACTGTCAACGTACAGCGAGATCTTTCTTAAGTAGGCCAGGGGAAAGGGATGATGGATTAATGAACGGTCCAGCCCTGCTAGAACATCATAGACACCATGTTACCGAAATCGCAACATTTCCTTACAGAAACGCCAGCCTCTGCTCCCCAGGACGTGTGTTCCGCATTAAGATACTATCAGCGGTTTAAACTGCTTCAGTCAGCAAGCCAGACTACAGTCACCATTTCTGCTGAAAAGGGGGGGGGAGTCACCTTTGCCCTGGGTCGCCGGCTCCTACTCTGCGGCAGACGCCTATTTCCGAAGCAGTTACACATTAAGCCGAGCGGCGGTCCCACAGCCAGGCCTCGCTCCCCCGCCTGGTCACCCTGCCCGGGCCGGCCCATAATGGCCGCCCTGGGCCTAGAGGCTGCGTGGCTGGCGCAGCGTTTCCATGGCAACCGGGCCCTAATTCAAAAAATATGTGCTGCGCAGTCTGTATTCGATCCATCAATCTCGGCGTCACTGGAGAGCGCGAAATATCCGGGAAATAAACTGCGCGCGCATGACACAGCCCCCTCTCATCCTGACAGGAGTAGCGGTTCAACACCCCCTCAGTACGCTGAGCGAGCCTCTGCAGGAGGCTGATGTGGCGTAAAACAATGCATCATTGCAGCTCTAATGACCCATAATAACCTCCTGGCCTGCAGGCTGGCGAGGCAGCTCAGCCGGTCAATGCACCCACTTGAAAGAGGTCTGCGCAACCGGCATTTGAAAAATTAGAGGCCCAAGGGCCGACTCGCTCTTTCATTATTTTTAATGTAGATAAAACATGTTAACTGTACAGCATCTACGATCACTTGAGCCCAGAATTGTCCGCGGACTCTTTTTACAATGATAAAGAAGCTAACAGGAGCAGACACGGTACCTTCTCCTCCGGCTTTGGACAAACCACAGTGTGATGCCATTGCTGATTTCTTTATTTCTAAGGTGGAGCGTATTCATGAATTTTTGTCTACCTCCCCCCCATCTGCTGAGTCCTCACTGGTGGTTACTTCTGGGAGTCCTCCCCTCCCTCCAACGATCATCAACGACTGGTCTTTGTTTGATGACACTACCTTTTTATCGTGCCTAAATAGTATCAGGTCAGGCTCCCCTCGGGACCCTGTCCCTATGAAAATTTTAAAACTGTTGGACCTCGAGCCACGGAGAGTCCTGATGAGACTTTTGAATACCTCTCTTATAAAGTCTACAATGGCACAGGAGTAGAAACATGCCATGGTCGTTCCCTTGTTGAAGAAGACCGGCGCTGACATCACGAACCTAGCAAATTTTAGGCCCATATCCCTGCTGCCTTCATGTTCTAAAATTTTAGAACGACATGTGAACACCCAGCTTAATTTGTTTGTCGAAAAAATGTGGTATATCTCCATCCGTCCCAATCCGGGTTTCGCCCACATTATTCCACTGAATCCGCACTCCTTGGGGTGACGGAGAGTCTTCGGCACAGTATCGATCGCGGGGAGACCTTTGCACTCATCCTTTTGGATTTGAGTGCAGCGTTCGATACCGTGTCTCATTCCATCCTTCTTGACTCTCTCCGCTCCCTTGGTGTTGCTGGATATGCGCTGGCCTGGATTGCCTCCTTTTTAAGCGGACGCACCTTTCAGGTATTTTCGGCAGAAGTTGAATCTGCTGTCTACTCATCAGCATACGGCGTCCCCCAGGGGACGATTCTCAGCCCTTTGCTGTTTAATATCTATATCAGACCCCTTGCCACCATCGTGGAGGACGCCGGCCTAACAATCTATTCGTATGCTGACGACACGCAGATAGTGTTCTCTCTCTCTAGCAGTGAGGGCCACGAGGTCTCTGCTTTGAAGTCTGGCCTATCACGCGTTGCTGCCTAGATGCACGACCATCTGCTCAAGCTCAACGGTGATAAGACCGAGGTTGTTATTTTGGGCAAGAATAAAGATCTGTGGGGCCCTCGACATTGGCCCTGCGACATGGGTCCTCTGCCGATCCCAACCCCCGTAGCCCGCAACCTCGGCTTTCTTATTGACGATAAGCTCTCAATGAGACAGCAGGTAACAAAGGTCGCTGCAATCTGTTTCTCCATCTTAAGATGGTTGCAGAAGATCTTATGGATGTTACCTTGCTCTACTCGGAGAACTGTCGTCCAGGCTCTTGTGATCTCCCGCATCGACTATGGGAATGTGCTTTATCTTGGGGCCGATAAGGCCACAATAAACAAACTCCAGGTGGTGCAAAACTCATCAGCTCGTTTATTGTGTAGTATACCCCGGAGATCTTCTGCAGCCAAGGCTCTGTGTGACCTTCATTGGCTTAAGGTCCCGAACCGCGTACAATTTAAAACCTTATGTCTTCTTTTCAAAATTCGGCAGGGCTCTGCTCCTAAATACCTGCAGAACCTGGTTCAAGTCTATGAGCCTGGTCGTACTTTAAGATCCTCCACCAGTGGCAATCTCTTGGTCCCTAGAATTAAGTTGGCCAAAATGGGCGGCCGCTCGTTTTCCTATCTTGGTCCAAGGATGTGGAATGCTCTTCCGCCAGCTCTGAAAGCCGAGACTGATCTCCTCTCATTTCGGAAAAAATTAAAGACTCTTTTGTTTAATTGATCCTTCTGCACTGTCTGTTCTGGTTGGGCTTTTTGCTTGCTTTCTTCTCTTGTCTGTCCCTGGCGCCGGGAAACCCATTGAGGGTAGCTGTGCGCAATACAAGTTTAGATAAATAAAAAATAAATAAACGTCCGATCAATTTTACTGCTCGAGTATTTGATTTTGGACTTGCCTTACAAAACTGGGGAAAGTGCGTCTATATTTATGATCGCTATTTATTGGGCAACCATTTTTGTTTTGCTATCTGAAGCCATTTGACAACCAAACCGAGCAAGGCTACTGCGCTGCAGAGCGCTGTGGAGGCAGGGTCAGAGACGAGGACCAAAAAAACAAACAAATGAGTTAAATAACACCAAACTCTCCGAGGCGAGAAAAAAATGCCTCGGAGAAAGCACGGTCATTTTCCGATTTGGGGGCGAGGTTTTCTTTCTCTACTCTTCCCGTTGGCTGGAAGGTAAAATTCCAGCCAATTGGAAGAGGGGAGAAAGAAAACAAGAAAGAAGCTTAAAAAACGCCTCCAAATCCGTAGAAGACGGGGCTTGAACCGAGTGACACCCCTCTCCTCCAATGGCTGGCCTCCGTTTAGGAAGCCAGCCAATGGAAAAGAGGGGCGGGTTCAAGCCCCCTAACTAAGAAACATTAAATCTCAGAGCTCTGCCCACACTGCTAAGCAGTGCTACGCAGTGCGACACAGTCCTCGACCTAAAAAGGTTCAAAATAAGAAAAATAACAAAGTAAAGCAAAAAAGAGGGGTCGCAAAGTGACCAGATTGGTTTTATTCACACCTAAACACATTAGCGCCACTTCACGGAGTTTGCCAGTGAAACAGTACTTTCTTTTTCTCGTCTTTCTGTTGGTGCGTGTAGTGGAAAACGTTCAATGCAATCCCTATTGACTGTTTTCCTTATTTTTGTTTAGAACATGTGTACCGCAGCTCTGTGTTCAGGGATGTGGTCTTTTTAAATCATACTGCTTAGGTTTTATAAGGATATAAGCAATGGACATTGAACGGGTCTCTTCCGGGCCCTGTAGTCATGTCCTTTGCTTTTCAGGCAAAACACTCTTTGATTTCTAAATAGTGAGTCTAAAAGTGTTGAGGTAACCATGTTGTTCCTGTTTATATTTCACATGCGTTACTTAATCTTGCATTCCCTACAAGTGTTTGCTTTTCTAGGATGTTATGACTTATTTTTCTTTCAGGCAGCATATTACTCTTGTCTGTTGCTTAATTTGAAATGTGTCGCATCCAGGTGTTTATAGCGGGGCACAATTGGGTTGTAGCTGAAGGCACTGCAAGTTTTTAGGTCTCGTAGCGATACAGCGCGTCAGCGCTGTACTCGCAGAGATCTTTTGTCACGGACTGTGCTTCCCAGGAGACAGCTTCGGCCACGCGCATTGCCTCTTCAAGGAGGCGATTTCCGCTGGCCACGCGCTCGCGAACGCGCTCAGCTGCTGTCTCCTGGGAAGCAGCAACACCACACTCGCATGCGCAGAAACAGCGACAGACCTCGCAATTGATGGTGAAAGGTGGGCTGCTTATTTTCAAAATCTATATAGTCAACCCACATCGACGACATCAGAACTAAAGGCCTCATCATCTTTAGACCTCCTTGATGTAACACATTCTAACATTGTCTTCAGGTGGGAAGAGGTGGAGATGGCGATAAGGGAGAGTCCAGCTGGCAAAGCACCAGGGCCGGACGCCATCCCCACAGATGTTTTCAAAGCAGAAATATCCTTTTGGGCACCAATATTGACATCTGCTTTGAACGCCGCAACTATGTCGGGCCACTTCCCTTCCTGGGACGAGGCCGTAGTGATACCCATCTTCAAAAAGGGTGATAGGCATTCTCCATCTTGCTATAGGCCTATCTCCCTCCTCGATTCCCTAACGAAGATTGCAGGCCGCATTATTTTGAAACGTCTTGAAGTATGGGCAGCGGAGAAGAACATACTTTCAACACTCCAGTATGGCTTCAGATCAGGGAGAGGTACAGTAGAACAAACTCTGAACCTACATCTTATTATGTCCAAATACGTTGATACAAAAAATGGAAACCTGTATGTTACTTATGTGGACTTAAGCTCTGCTTTTGATTGTGTAAACCATGAACAACTTTGGGACATTTTGGAACTTTTAGGAGTAGATCCATCAATACTCATCTTTATAAAGAATTTGTATAGAAACGCATGAGCTAGAGTTAGATATGGCCCAAAAGGAGAGTGCTCGCCAAGATTCTCCATAAATAGAGGGGTTAGGCAGGGATGTATATTAGCCCCAATGCTTTTCTCCCTCTACATAGACGCAATAGGAGATCATTTAAAAAACTTCGAATGCGATTATCCCAAGGTGGCAGGGCAATCAATCCCTATCTTGCTCTATGCCGATGACGCGGCTATACTTTCACAAACTAGAGTGGGGTTACAAAAAGCAGTCACGGCATTCAGGGATCTCATTTTGAAAGATCTGACCCAAGGGGTGACATCAGCTAACTTCAGCCCCTCAGACGATCACCACAGGAGCCCCCCAGGGACTTGTTTTGAGCCACAATCTTTTCAATCTTTACTTGGCCAGCCTGATCGAGTCATTCGACATCACCTCTACTCGAATATACACAAAGCATTAGATTAGAATTAAATACAGATAAAATGCCCAGTAATGTCAGGAGCTGCCGCCAGGAAGTTGATGATTGGGTGAGCTCAAATCCCTGACGCTGAACAGTGAAAAAAACGGAAATAGTGGTATTTGGGTCCGGAGCCTTACGGCACAAGGGTGGTGGCCGGTGTCGTTGGGATCTCTGTCCACCCCATTCCATCTGGTCAGCAACCTGGGAGTTTGGGTGGATTTGCAGTTGTCCTTAAAAGGATACTTTAAAATCACCTGCTCTACAGGCTTCTGACTGCTGAAAGTTATCAGAAAAATACTTCTGTTCATCCCTGCTTCTTCTAGGAAGGACCTGGTTCTGGTTCTGATTCTATTTAGAAGGAATTTCTGCATCTCTTTATACGTATCACCTTTGTAGATTGCTGCTGCTACAAAAACAAAAGCTGGGTTGGTTCTGAGGATAAAAAAATCAACGTTGATCTCCAACAAACTGGTCAACATGCACCAGCTTCCTGTCCTGAGAAGATGTCAATTTAAAGCACTTTATGTCATACACGCTCTACAATCAGGGGTTCATTCTTATTTGTCCTTTCTTTTTGCCTGGCATCAGCTTGCCGAGTGGTGAGATCCCACCATGGTTTCCTGGGTAAAATCTCTAAGCTTAGGAAAATCAGAATAGATGGCTGCTCTCTGCCTGTGGTGACTGCAGGTACCTGGAATGGAATGCCGTCCCACCTGCCCTGTGCACCCAAGAAAACATGAGTTCTTTCAGGAAATAAATCAAAACCTTTCTGCTTGTGTTCAGGGGCTGTGGGATTTTGATATTTATGTGCTCATATTAGCGCCAGGACACTTCTTTCCTGAACTAGCTGTGCAGCGCTATATAAATTGGCTCTCATATCCCGTCATAAGCCATCGCTCTCTGGGTCACAGATTGTTGCCGCTATAGAAGCCCTAGGAGGAGGAAAGTCACCGGGATCTGAAGGTGTGGTGTCAAGTTTTACAAACAAATACCAGCCGCATTCCTGCTGGAGGTGTATGCT
Source organism: Lissotriton vulgaris (assembly GCF_964263255.1). Lineage (NCBI taxonomy): Eukaryota > Metazoa > Chordata > Amphibia > Caudata > Salamandridae > Lissotriton > Lissotriton vulgaris. The sequence goes on from NW_028248178.1 coordinate 29,804, forward strand.
GAGGCATTGAAGGGCGGTGTGTCGCTGGCGCCTATAACTGATGCAGTTATATCAGTGCCCCCTAAGGTTGGAAAAGACCCTGTAAGTGTGCATCTTATCGCCCTCTGCCACTGCGTAACAGTGATAATAAATTCCTGCCTGAGGTGATGCGACTCGGCTATCCCTCCTACTAGAGAAAATAGTCTCCCCGTTACAGTCGGGATTTGTTCCACATAAATCCACAGCGGTTCATCTACGGACTGTGAGAAAGTGAGTTTCTGTTGCAGTACCCCCCCACTTTTTACCTGATACCTGATGCACTTTTCCTTGGTGTGCTCTGGGTCCCTGCCAATCAGGTGCCCAGGGCCTGTGTTTCTTCCCTAAAAACTGTACTAAAGCCTAAACCCGATAGGCATCTCTCGCCACATGTCAGCCCCTAGTAAATGGTACCCGAGGTACCCAGGGCATTGTGACCAGAGAAGACCCCTAAGGGCTGCAGCACTTATTGTGCCACAACAAAATTGGCCTGGAGTTCAGTCCTTGAGTGTGTGAAACCATTTGCTGACTGAGTGTGTACAACATATGCTTTACACTGTCCTCTGGTACTGCCTTACTGCATGACCAAGCTAGCACTTTAGAGAGTAAGGTCAGCCCTGACTTTAACCTCTGTTATACCTCTGGGGATTGTGGATTCTATACACCCTGTACCTTACTTTGGTCCAGCATATATAGAGCCACCTTCTCACACGGACGGTATTCGCAGTGCTGCAGTAGGTAAACCCAGACATGAAGTCAGCTGATGCCGATAAGGCATTTGACTCCCTGGAGTAGCCTTTTATGATCGAAACATTTAGGCGGCTTGGTATGTCAGGGAGTTTGAGATCTATGAAGCTGCTGGACACACAGCCTGGGGCCTGCATTACGTAAATGGGCTCAACTCCGATGCTATTCAGATCGCCTGGGAGTTTGAGATCTCGTATGAAGCTGCTGGACACACAGCCTGTGGCCTGCGTTTACGTAAATGGGCTCAACTCCGATGCCGTTCCGATCGACTGGGAGTTTGAGATCTCGTATGAAGCTGCTGGACACACAGCCTGTGGCATGCGTTTACTTAAATGGGCTCAACTCCGATGCCGTTCAGATCGCCTGGGAGTTTGAGATCTCGTATGAAGCTGCTGGACACACAGCCTGTGGCCTGCGTTTACGTAAATGAGCTCAACTCCGATGCCCTTCAGATCGCCTGTGAGTTTGAGATCTATGAAGCTGCTGGACACACAGCCTCTGGCCTGCATTTACGTAAATGGGCTCAACTCCGATACCGTTCAGATCGCCTGGGAGTTTGAGATCTCGTATGAAGCTGCTGGACACACAGCCTATGGCCTGCGTTCACGTAAATGGGCTCAACTCCGATGCCGTTCAGATCGCCTGGGAGTTTGAGATCTCCTATGAATCTGCTGGACACACAGCCTGTGGCCTAAGTTTACGTAAATGGGCTCAACTCCGATGCCGTTCAGATCGCCTGGGAGTTTGAGATCTCATATGAAGCTGCTGGACACACAGCCTGTGGCCTGCGTTTACGTAAATGGGCTCAACTCCGATGCCGTTCAGATCTCCTGGGAGTTTGAGATCTCGTATGAAGCTGCTGGACACACAGCCTGTGGCCTGTGTTTACGTAAATGGGCTCAACTCCGATGCCGTTCAGATCGCCTGTGAGTTTGAGATCTATGAAGCTCCTGGACACACAGCCTATGGCCTGCATTTACGTAAATGGGCTCAACTCCGATGCCGTTCAGATCTCCTGGGAGTTTGAGATCTCGTATGAAGCTGCTGGACACACAGCCTGTGGCCTGCGTTTACGTAAATGGGCTCAACTCCGATGTCGTTCAGATCGCCTGGGAGTTTGAGATCCTGTATGAAGCTGCTGGACACACAGCCTGTGGCCTGCATTTACGTAAATGGGCTCAACTCCGATGCCGTTCAGATCGCCTGGGAGTTTGAGATCTCGTATGAAGCTGCTGGACACACAGCCTGTGGCCTGCATTTACGTAAATGGGCTCAACTCCGATGCCGTTCAGATCGCCTGGGAGTTTGAGATCTATGAAGCTGCTGGACACACAGCCTGTGGTCTGCATTTACGTAAATGGGCTGAACTCCAATGCCGTTCAGATCGCCTGGGCGTTTGAGATCTCGTATGAAGCTGCTGGACACACAGCCTGTGGCCTGCATTACGTAAATGGGCTCAACTCCGATGCCGTTCAGATCGCCTGGGAGTTTGAGATCTCGTATGAAGCTGCTGGACACACAGCCTGTGGCCTGCGTTTACGTAAATGGGCTCAACTCCGATGCCGTTCAGATCGCCTGGGAGTTTGAGATCTCTTATGAAGCTGCTGGACACACAGCCTCTGGCCTGCATTACGTAAATGGGCTCAACTCCGATGCCGTTCAGATCGCCTGGGAGTTTGAGATCTGCTATGAATCTGCTGGACACACAGCCTGTGGCCTGCGTTTACGTAAATGGGCTCAACTCCGATGCCGTTCAGATCGCCTGGGAGTTTGAGATCTCGTATGAAGCTGCTGGACACACAGCCTGTGGCCTGCGTTTACGTAAATGGGCTCAACTCCGATGCCGTTCAGATCGCCTGGGAGTTTGAGATCTCGTATGAAGCTGCTGGACACACAGCCTATGGCCTGCGTTTACGTAAATGGGCTCAACTCCGTGCCGTTCAGATCGCCTGGGAGTTTGAGATCTCGTATGAAGCTGCTGGACACACAGCCTGTGGCCTGCATTTACGTAAATGGGCTCAACTCCGATGCCGTTCAGATCGCCTGGGAGTTTGAGATCTCGTATGAAGCTGCTGGACACACAGCCTGTCGCCTGCGTTTACGTAAATGGGCTCAGCTCCGATGCCGTTCAGATCGCCTGGGAGTTTGAGATCTCGTATGAAGCTGCTGGACACACAGCCTGTGGCCTGCATTTACATAAATGGGCTCAACTCCGATGCCGTTCAGATCGCCTGGGAGTTTGAGATCTCGTATGAAGCTGCTGGACACACAGCCTGTGGCCTGCGTTTACGTAAATGGGCTCAACTCTGATGCCGTTCAGATCGCCTGGGAGTTTGGGATCTCATATGAAGCTGCTGGACACACAGCCTGTGGCCTGCATTTACGTAAATGGGCTCAACTCCGATGCCGTTCAGATCGCCTGGGAGTTTGAGATCTCGTATGAAGCTGCTGGACACACAGCCTGTGGCCTGCATTACGTAAATGGGCTCAACTCCGATGCCGTTCAGATCGCCTGGGAGTTTGAGATCTCGTATGAAGCTGCTGGACACACAGCCTATGGCCTCCGTTTACGTAAATGGGCTTAACTCCGATGCCGTTCAGATCGCCTGGGGCACTGGGCTTAGTGTTATAATTTCTGATGTCTTTGTCTCAACCTGGAGGGTCGCTAATTTGAATCCTGGTTGGTGCACTATGAAAAGTGACTTGTATATTTTTACAGTGCTGTGACGTCTGCCCGTGAGAGACAGCACTTTATATAGGAAAGCCAATTGTTTAAAGAAAGAATTAAACAAAATATAAAATAGGCTACACAAATTATAGGATGGGCTGTACAGAGTATAAGATCAGTCGAGCATAATTTGCAAAAAGAGAAAACATGTAAATTCTTACTGTGCTATCAGATGTTACATTTTTAGTAACCGCAATCATTCTGTAGCTAGTTTTTTTTAAGGTTTCCATGACAATACTGCATTAAAGAAGTACTGATAACACCTTCACAGGAATCTTAAAAAGAATTACTCTTTGTCATCGTGAACCTCCAGGTTTGTCGCGCCCTCGGGTGGTCTGCTCCATTGTCTGCACTCCTCTAGTGCAGCTCGGTGATCACCCAGGAGTTACACGTTAGCCTTGGCGGCTCCAGGCCATTGCTTACATTGATGGCCCCACCCAAGTCTCTGGCCCTCTGGACAGCTATCTAAACAGAGGACATGCCTTTTGGGAAGCTGGTAACCCCAGTGCTTCTTCGAACAGTTCTTTTATTGTGGCGCTTCATTTTACGTGACCAACTCTCACCCCAATGGCCTTCAACATGGTGCGATGTTTGGGTGACATTCGTTCCGCAAATTCCTGAAGCGTTCATAAAGCACAAGCCCGAAACCCATCAGCCTATATCTTTCAGGATCATGACCTAACGAGAAGAACAAACGCAGAATTCAAATGTTTTGATAGAACAATGTCATAATCGCAGTTTGATGCACTGTAGTCGTTCACCGTATTAGCAGGTCTTTTGTAATTAGGCGCTCCTACCTGGAGATGGTGGGTATGTGGTCACTATTAATAAGGGGTTATGCACTAACTTGATACTTCGGCTTTTACTTAACCTTTGTGCTGTTCTAAAAGTACCCGTAACCTTTATAAGGCAAGTCGGTAAGCATTATAATGTTGTCTATCAGTTGTCACTTTTTTGTGTGTTTTTTTTGTTCCTCATCTCCACTATGGTACTAATCTGTCGAACCAATGGACAGGGAAGACAGGCTCATAGTGAATCTGACATACCGTCTCAATCAAAGACTGGTAGGGGTATATTCGATATACGAATCCGCCAAAACCCTTCAGCTATGTCGTTCACCCATTAAACCTTAGCACCCTATTTCGTTTTAGACAGATATTTACCATCAGCCAGTTGCCACCATTGCTTTTCCCACCAATTCGCCTAAAAAAGGGACGAAGATGTTATAGCAGAAAAAGTGTGTCATGGCTTCGTAATCATTGGAACTGGGGGGAAAAAAAAGCCCAGCTCAAACTATTTAGACCAATCGAGTAACTGCCAAAAAGCCATTTTATCTGGTTTTCAAGCCCTGGAAAGATCTATCTTTGATATTTGTAACATGGAGAAACACCAGTCATGTAACGTCGGGGGAGAAGCCTCTTTCCATCGCTTGCAGATTTCTGGTCGGGCCACCAGCATAGAGTAGAACAAAAGGTTATTATTTGAGCTACGCTTCTGGTCTGCTACTCCAAATATTACTAACCGTAGATCTATAACCACAGTGGAGCCTGTTGAAGATGTTAATTTGTTGCCTATTGTTTGCCAATAAGATGTTAAAATGTGGACAGTCATAAAACATATGTGCATCCGAAGCCTCCACTAAGCCGTACCGGGCACACGCCACAGGCTCCCCTGTTGAAAATTTAGACAATCTCTGGGGGGAGTAGTAAGCCCTGTGAAGAGTATATAGGTGGTTTCTGCGAAGCCAAGCTGGCTTGACTATATCCCAGAGAACGTTGCAGGAGGCTAACCATAGTTCGTGCAGATTGACAGAAGGCAACAGGGAGCCCCAAAGTTGGTCTGGAAGATGGAATTCCCAATCTATCTCCTCCAAGATTAAATTGTAGAAAAAGGAAACCTCTTTGGATCCTGGTGTTTTATCAAGTAGAGAAGATTCCAATTGACTACTTCCTCCTATGGGCATTTGGGGACGATGGGGAGCCCCAGATGATTGTGCTTGCGCCCAACTCGAAATTTGTAAAAACTTCAATCTGGAGAGATTGGGGCCCACCTTGCTTGCTAGATGTTCCCAGGAAAGCATATCCCCTTCCACAAACAGGTCACCCCAAGTTGAGATGCCGGCGTCTATTAATGGATTTATCAATACATCATTAACCCAACCAGGAGGAACAGGGAGATCCCATATAGGAGATCTATTTGAGTAGTATCTTATTTTAGTAATTACTCTAAGATTATACCAAGTTTTTGCTAGGCCAGCAACACCTTCAGTTTGATCTTCTTGAAAAATTTGGGGTCTCCAATCTTAAAAAGGAACCCCATCTGCCCTGTCCCTTCACACTGTAATAATGTTGTAAACATCAACCCGATGTCTTGATCTGATGGAGTTTTTAGCAACATTCGGGCATGTGACATCTGAAAGGACCAGGCGTAAATCTGGAGGTCCCGGCCTGCCACACCACCCTTCTCCCTGCGATGCCTTAATTTCTTCCAGGCTATTCTTACACATTTGTTCTTTCAAACAAATGAAGAGATATCGGAAACGCAGTGCTGATATCTGAAGTCATTATCATATCGTCGGCATACATGGACACCTTTTTTCCCCAATCTCTATATTTAAAAGGTATGATGTTATTTTGCTCCCAAATTTTTTGAGCAAACGGCTCAATATAGAGATCGAAAAGCAGGGGCGATAGAGGGTAACCCTGTCGTGTTCCCCTTGTAATTGTGAATGGTTCCGACAAACCGCCATTAACCAAGACCGAAGCAGATGGATTATGGTGTAGGAGTTCCACCGCTCTGCGGAAGGCCCTACCCTCGCCGAATTTTTCCAAGGCCTCCGACAGATCCAACCAGTTGACCCTGTCGAAGGCCTTGGTGGCGTCCAACGTGAGAATAGCCAAGGGTAATGAGGAGCTAGTTGCTATATCGATTGCTCCTATCAAGTCGTACGTCAGCTCAAAGAGCTGGCAACCCTTGATAAAGCCCTTTTGATTAGAATGTAGGACTGAGGGAGCGACCTGACCCAACCTCTTAGCCAAGAGTGACGTAAAGATCTTGTGGTCAGTGTTAAGTATAGAAATAGGGCGATAAGAGCCGCAGTCGGAAGAAACCTTGCCTGGTTTCAAAATGAGTGTAATCGTCGCTTTATTCCAAGATATGGGCGTTAAATCTCCCTCCAGCAGAATTTGATTAAATAATACAGTTAGAAAAGGGGCGATATCTCCCTCAAGGTGTTTATATATCTCAGCGGGCAAGCCATCTCGCCCGGCCACCTTACCGCTTTGGCTGTTATGTATAGCAATCACTACCTCTTCTTCCGTTATTGCCTGATCTAAAAAGGCCATTTGTTCTGGGGAAAGTGATGGCAGTGAAATATTACTCAGCCACTTCTTTATATTTTCTGAGGAAATGTTATTGTCCTCCTGGTATATGGTCTGAAGAAATCTTTAAAGGCAGATCTTATTTCTAAGTCCGAAGTTACAGTGCCTGACCTAGTTTTTATAGACCCTATATTATTGCAGGTCCGATCGGTTCTAGATTTCCAAGCAAGTAATTTACCTGCCCCTTCTCCAAATTCAAAATGGGCTAGTTTACTTGCTTCCCACCTTTGAAGTATACGTTGATTAAGTACTGAAGCTAGTTGCCCTTTAAGTTTCAGCACCTCCTCCTGTTTAGCCAATATAGCAGAATCAGAAGCATTGTTGAAAGTGTCTAGTTCAGTCTGGGTTAGTATTAGGTTAGCCTCAATCGATGCAACTTCTTAGGTGTACTGCCTCCTTCGGAACGTAATTTTGTTCTTAATAACCCCTCGCAAGGAACATTTAAAAGCGTCCCATACAGTACTTGAACTCGCAGAACCGATGTTAACTAAAAAACATTCTTGCGTTACGGCTCTGATGTACTGCAAGTCTTCTGGAGATGTAAGGAAAGACTTATCAATAGACCATGACCTGGTTGGAGGTTGAATCAGAACTTCCAGATCTAAGAGAACCGCCGAATGATCCAACAAATGGGATGGTAGGTAGGTAACATTTTTTGTTGAATTAAGTAAAGCTCTACTTACTAAAAAGAAATCTAAAAGTACCCGTAACCTTTATAAGGCAAGTCGGTAAGCTTTATAATGTTGTCTATCAGTTGTCGCTTTATCCCCTTCTTATAAAATATGCAAACCAAACTTGAAATAAGTACATTTTGTTGTGAGAATAGCTATGGTTGCCGCTGATTTCTTTTATTGCAGCACAGCAATGCCTCTATTATAAATCTAATAACAAAAGGGAGTGCCAGTGCTGATAATATTAACTTAGGGCTAGGATAGTCCTCCGCAAACAGAAAATTAATTCGAAAGAGGGAACTGCTGTTTAGTCGCAATTTTATTTGTAGAAAATCAACAATATGTTATAAAATGTATCTTTACATTAGAGAAGAAAACATTGAGAAGAAATCAAGATGAAAGCGGACACATAAAAATACATTCAATTGAAACCATCAACCATTCAAAACTGCAATCATGTCACATTCACAAGACATTCAACACATTCAGACTTGACTCAAGCATACCACATATTACTACTGTAAAGAAGAAAGGTACAAAACTAGGTCTGCGTCAATTAAACAAAAAGTTCAAAATAATTGTTTGAAAAATAGTACAAAACCATGCATTTTTACATTTTTAGACATTCATTACGAGTTAATACAAATAGGTAATGTACAAAGAATTGTAAGGAGTCTGCAGGTAGACATGACTCCTATACACATAGGCAGACCAGTAAGATATTAGGCCTACGCGTTTCAAATCCCCTTTAGTTCGTCGGAGATTCTCATCAGGGCCTCAGGCGACTGAAAAAGGAAAAAAGAACATACGAAAGTTTTTTAGAAAAGAATAAAGCAATAGTGACATGTGGGAGAAGGGCAAATGCAAACAAGGCATACACTGTTATGAATAACAATGGCTAAAGCACATACTGCAGAGAGTTACTGCACAGCAGGAGTCTCGGGACTCAGTGAATCCTCAGCAGGAGAAAACCCTGGGCAAAGGGGACACTATTGTGAAACCATTTTCTTTCAGATTCCATAATTGGACCCACTCATTCTTTTGCCGCCTGTGTTTATCGATTTTCACAGAGCGGTAAGTTACCTCCATAGGTCTTTGATTGCTATCGCAGCAGTTTTTATATTTCTTATTGACCCATTAGACTCTGATGTCTATTCACAGGCTTTGTACCTTAGAGAAGCTCCCACAATCCGGACCCCCACAGGCTTTCACTTTAGCCACATTGGTGGTAAGTAATTCCCTATCTTATGATCTCTGGTGTAGTTAATACCTCGAGTCTAGTACAGTGGTCCTCTTGTCACCTATGGACCACCACGCAGTCTTTTCACGACCTGATGTTTCACAATAGTGTCCCCTTTGCCCAGGGTTTTCTCCTGCTGAGGATTCACTGAGTCCCGAGACTCCTGCTGTCACTATTGCTTTATTCTTTTCTAAAAAACTTTTGTATGTTCTTTTTTCCTTTTTCAGTCGCCTGAGGCCCTGATGAGAATCTCCGACGAACTAAAGGGGATTTGAAACGTGTAGGCCCAATATCTTACTGGTCTGCCTATGTGTATAGGAGTCACGTCTACCTGCAGACTCCTTACAATTCTTTGTACATTACCTATTTGTATTAACTCGTAATGAATGTCTAAAAATGTAAAAATTCATGGTTTTGTACTATTTTTCAAACAATTATTTTGAACTTTTTGTTTAATTGACGCAGACCTAGTTTTGTACCTTTCTTCTTTACAGTAGTAATATGTGGTATGCTTGAGTCAAGTCTGAATGTGTTGTGAATGTGACATGATTGCAGTTTTGAATGGTTGATGGTTTCAATTGAATGTATTTTTATGTGTCCGCTTTCATCTTGATTTCTTCTCAATGTTTTCTTCTCTAATGTAAAGATACATTTTATAACATATTGTTGATTTTCTACAAATAAAATTGCGACTAAACAGCAGTTCCCTCTCTGGAATTAATTTTCTGTTTGCGGAGGACTAATCCTAGCCCTAAGTTAATATTATCAGCACTGGCACTCCCTTTTGTTATTTGCTATACAGGCTCAGCCTTGCTGATTAGAGCCAGCCCTATTTTGTTTCCACTCTATTATAAATCGAACATTGATTATTCGAATAGTGTTGATTTCATTCCAGAGTGACTTTTGCACCATTAAGGTGATAAATAATATGTTGACCTCAAATTTGAGTTGGATCAGTTTATTCTGTTTGACTCCTGAGTCCTTCGTTGTCGTTTTCTAGTGAGCGGCCTAGGCTCTAGAGGATCATACGGACTCTCCCCCTCCCTTTGCTTCGACCGTGTTTGCCTTTAGAGATGCTGATATGCAGTGCGGAGACCTGCACTTAAGCAGCTCTGAATGAGTGAATGAAATCCATGCTGGTGGTTTGAGCTGGGAACGTGCCTTTCATGTTTATTTCTTCCATCCATTTTCCTGTCCACATTGTCAGATCAGGGGACAGAGGCACAGGAAGAGTAGGATTCGCCTAGTACTAAACAGTTTAAGTCTGAACACAGAACTACTTTTTCCAAAGGTTATTACTTGGCCACGTTACATTCTGGTGAATAGTCCATGAGAGTGGGCGCTGTGTATCCCTCCCCCCCACCAGAGGCAATGTCTATGTGGTAATCAAACTCTCGTGTCATCGGTAGGGTAATGGTAAGATTTATTCACCACTCACCCAACTGCACCAGGAACGTAACTGCCGGGAACACTCCTGGCAACGCATCAACAACAACATTCCAGGAGCCGCTGGAAGGAATCTTTAGTTAAAGACGCATCACCACAGTCTGGGCCCATTTTTTAAAGCACAGCTTTAGGATGGTTGTAAATACCCCCGATCTTGGACATAAATAGGGGGGAGAGTCATAAATTAACTTAGTGATTCCTGAAGCTCACTATTTCACAAATTGTAGGTCAGGGTTAAACACAGAGTCTCCTGGTTGCACAGTTTCCTAGTGCAGTAAACCACAAGTGGGGTGGTGGAGATTGTGAGGGTGCAACTACAATCCCAGGATAAGGACCTGTATAGTGGCCCTGTCGAGAAGTAACATTTGGAGTTTATTTCCAGCATCTTTAGGTAAAGTGGTAAAGCCGGGATTAGATGTTATGTCTCCCCTCGGCCCCTCGTAGGATGTTTGGTCTGTGTGTAAAGGCGCTTTCGTGTACTGCGTTCATGTGAGGTGCAGAGCCCATTTCAGGTGTCTCCCTTGTATCTAAGTAGGCTCTAAAGTTGTGTGCTGTTCCATAACGTTAGTGATACTCTGCATTCTCTCCTATCACTGCATGTCCCGCCGCTGCTTTTTAGACTTACTTCCTGTATTGAAATTCTTTGTAAAGCAGATGACCCTTGTAGGGAAGATTATAATCTCTCTGACAACCCTTGGTACGTAATATCCCGTACCTGGCCCCAAAAAAAACAACTGACTCTGCATGATTTACTATATGGTAAATACTTCCTTCAAATACTGCTCATTTTGCCCATGCTTCAGTCCATATGAAACTAGTCTTTGCCCTCCCACCCTCTTGTTCACACAGTACACTGGATCCCTCCAGGTATTACATGCTCACCTGCATCAGATTCTCCTAGCGCCTGGCCTGTGCTATTGCATTGTCTGCATCAGATTCTTCTAGTGCCTCGCCTGTGTTATTGCATTGTTTGCATCAACCCTAGTGCCTGGCCTATGTTATTGCATTGTTTGCATCAGATTCTCTTTGTTCCTAGCCTGTGTTATTGCATTGTCTGCATCAGATTAACCTAGTGCCTGGCCTGTGTTATTGCATTGTCTGCATCAGATTCTCCTAGTGCCTGGCCTGTGTTATTGCATTGTTTGCATCAGATTCTCCTAGTGCCTGGTCTGTGTTATTGCATTGTCTGCATCAGATTCTCCTCATGCCTGGCCTGTGTTATTGCATTGTTTGCATCAGATTCTCCTCATGCCTGGCCTGTGTTATTGCATTGTTTGCATCAGAATCTCCTCATGCCTGGCCCGTGCTATTGCATTGTTTGCATCAGATTCTCTTGGTTCCTGGCCCGTGTTATTGCATTGTTTTTATCAGATTCTCATGGTGCCTGGCCCTTGTTATTGCATTATTTGCTTCAACGCTAGTGCTTGGCCTGTGTTATTGCATTGTTTGCTTCAATCCTAGTACCTGTGCTCGTGTTATTGCATTGTTTGCATCAGATTCTCCTAGTCCCTTGCCTGTGTTATTGCATTGTTTGTGCCAGATTCTCCTAGTGCCTGGCCTGTGTTATTACATTGTTTGCGTCAGATTCTCCTAGTGCCTGACCTGTGTTATTGCATTGTTTGCATCAGATTCTCCTACTGCTTGGCCCGTGTTATTGCATTATTTGCATGAATCCTAGTGCTTAGCCCTTGTTATTGCATTATTTGCTTCAATCCTAGTGCCTGGCCCGTGTTATTGCATTGTTTGTGTCAGATTCTCCTACTGCTTGGCCAGTGTTATTTTATTATTTGCTTCAATGCAAGTGCCTGGCCCGTGTTATTGCATTGTTTGTGTCAGATTCTCCTACTGCTTGGCCAGTGTTATTGCATTATTTGCTTCAATCGAAGAGCCTAGTCCGTGTGATTGCATTGTTTGCATCAGATTCTCCTAGTACCTGATCTGTGTTATTGCACTGTTTGCATCAGATTCTCATAGTGCTTGGCCAGTGTTATTGCATTGTGTGCATCAGATTCTTCTAGTGCCCTGCCCGTGTTATTGCATAGTTTGCATCAGATTCTCCTAGTGCCTGGCCTGTGTTATTGCAGTGTTTGCGTCAGATTCTCCTAGTGCCTGGCCGTGTTATTGCATTGTTTGCATCAGATTCTCTTGGTGCCTGGCCTGTGTTATAGTATAGTTTGCATCAGATTCTTCTGGTGCCTCGCCCGTGTTATTGCATTATTTGCATCAATCCTAGTGCCTGGCCCATGTAATTGCATTATTTGCTTCAATCCAGGTGCCTGGCCCGTATTATTGCATTGTTTGCATCAGATTCTCCTAATACCTGATCTGTGTTATTGCATTGTTTGCATCATATTCTCCTCGAGCCTGGCCTGTGTTATTGCATTGTTTGCATCAGATTTTTCTAGTGCCTGACCCGTGTTATTGCATTGTTTGCGTCCGATTCTTCCAACCCCTGGTCTGTGTTATTGCATTGTTTACATCAAATTCTCCTCGTGCCTGGCCTGTGTTATTGCATTGTTTGCATCAGATTCTCCTTGTGCCTGGCCTGTGTTATTGCATTGTTTGCATCAGATTCTTCTAGTGCCTGGCCCATGTTATTGCATTGTTTGCATCAGACTCTCCTCTTGCCTGGCCCATGCTATTGCAGTGTTTGTGTCAGATTCTCCTACTGCTTGGCCCGTGTTAGTGCATTATTTGCTTCAACCCTAGTGCCTGGCCTGTGTTATTGTAATGTTTGCATTAGATTCTCTTGGTGCCTCGCCCGTGTTATTGCATTTTTTACATTAGATTCTTCTGGTGACTGGTCTGTGTTATTGCATTGTTTGCGTCAGGTTGTCACTACACCTGGCCTGTGTTATTGCATTGTTTGCGTCACGTTTTTTCTAGTACCTGGTCTGTTATTACATTATATGTGCTGCTTTTGGTATGTTATTATTCTAACAGTTGCAGCTTTTCTAACAAACATGGTATCTTTTATCTCAATCAAGTGCATCTGACTGCAAGGACACTGCCCTCTTCCTGCAGTGTTGTGTGGCGTTTTAGGCTCTGAGTGAATTTTCCCGATTCATACCCTTATATAGGTACGATTCACATTGCCCTTAAATAGGCATAGAAATCCGGTCCTTATTTAGACATATCCCATGCAGACCAAATACAGGCATGGCTACTTCCACCCATACCAAACGTCACAACGATTTCTTGGAAAATCAGCTTAAGCAGTTAGGGAACTTCCCCTTGCTCGAATATTGATTTGTCCAAGAACTCATGTACTTTGCAAAGAACAACTATTCCCTAGGAGTTCTTTCCTGACGTTATTATGCCCGACTTTATGTCAAAATATGGCATTCCTAGACACCTTCAAAGTATAAATATACCTCCACTTGCTCTAGAAAGACACGGTGGTTCGGAGCAGTTCGAATTATCTTATTTTAGTAATTACTCTAAGATTATACCAAGTTTTTGCTAGGCCAGCAACACCTTCAGTTTGATCTTCTTGAAAAATTTGGGGTCTCCAATCTTAAAAAGGAACCCCATCTGCCCTGTCCCTTCACACTGTAATAATGTTGTAAACATCAACCCGATGTCTTGATCTGATGGAGTTTTTAGCAACATTCAGGCATGTGACATCTGAAAGGACCAGGCGTAAATCTGGAGGTCCCGGCCTGCCACACCACCCTTCTCCCTGCGATGCCTTAATTTCTTCCAGGCTATTCTTACACATTTGTTCTTTCAAACAAATGAAGAGATATCGGAAACGCAGTGCTGATATCTGAAGTCATTATCATATCGTCGGCATACATGGACACCTTTTTTTCCCAATCTCTATATTTAAAAGGTATGATGTTATTTTCCTCCCAAATTTTTTGAGCAAACGGCTCAATATAGAGATCGAAAAGCAGGGGCGATAGAGGGTAACCCTGTCGTGTTCCCCTTGTAATTGTGAATGGTTCCGGCAAACCGCCATTAACCAAGACCGAAGCAGATGGATTATGGTATAGGAGTTCCACCGCTCTGCGGAAGGCCCTACCCTCGCCAAATTTTTCCAAGGCCTCCGACAGATCCAACCAGTTGACCCTGTCGAAGGCCTTGGTGGCGTCCAACGTGAGAATAGCCAAGGGTAATGAGGTGCTAGTTGCTATATCGATTGCTCCTATCAAGTCGTACATCAGCTCAAAGAGCTGGCAACCCTTGATAAAGCCCTTTTGATTAGAATGTAGGACTGAGGGAGCGACCTGACCCAACCTCTTAGCCAAGAGTGACGTAAAGATCTTGTGGTCAGTGTTAAGTATAGAAATAGGGCGATAAGAGCCGCAGTCGGAAGAAACCTTGCCTGGTTTCAAAATGAGTGTAATCGTCGCTTTATTCCAAGATATGGGCGTTAAATCTCCCTCCAGCAGAATTTGATTAAATAATACAGTTAGAAAAGGGGCGATATCTCCCTCAAGGTGTTTATATATCTCAGCGGGCAAGCCATCTCGCCCGGCCACCTTACCGCTTTGGCTGTTATGTATAGCAATCACTACCTCTTCTTCCGTTATTGCCTGATCTAAAAAGGCCATTTGTTCTGGGGAAAGTGATGGCAGTGAAATATTACTCAGCCACTTTATATTTTCTGAGGAAATGTTATTGTCCTCCTGGTATATGGTCTGAAGAAATCTTTAAAGGCAGATCTTATTTCTAAGTCCGAAGTTACAGTGCCTGACCTAGTTTTTATAGACCCTATATTATTGCAGGTCCGATCGGTTCTAGATTTCCAAGCAAGTAATTTACCTGCCCCTTCTCCAAATTCAAAATGGGCTAGTTTACTTGCTTCCCACCTTTGAAGTATACGTTGATTAAGTACTGAAGCTAGTTGCCCTTTAAGTTTCAGCACCTCCTCCTGTTTAGCCAATATAGCAGAATCAGAAGCATTGTTGAAAGTGTCTAGTTCAGTCTGGGTTAGTATTAGGTTAGCCTCAATAGATGCAACTTCTTGGGTGTACTGTCTCCTTCGGAACGTAATTTTGTTCTTAATAACCCCTCGCAAGGAACATTTAAAAGCGTCCCATACAGTACTTGAACTCGCAGAACCGATGTTAACTAAAAAACATTCTTGCGTTACGGCTCTGATGTACTGCAAGTCTTCTGGAGATGTAAGGAAAGACTTATCAATAGACCATGACCTGGTTGGAGGTTGAATCAGAACTTCCAGATCTAAGAGAACCGCCGAATGATCCGACAAATGGGATGGTAGGTAGGTAACATTTTTTGTTGAATCAAGTAAAGCTCTACTTACTAAAAAGAAATCTAAAAGTACCCGTAACCTTTATAAGGCAAGTCGGTAAGCTTTATAATGTTGTCTATCAGTTGTCGCTTTATCCCCTTCTTATAAAATATGCAAACCAAACTTGAAATAAGTACATTTTGTTGTGAGAATAGCTATGGTTGCCGCTGATTTCTTTTATTGCAGCACAGCAATGCCTCTATTATAAATCGAATAACAAAAGGGAGTGCCAGTGCTGATAATATTAACTTAGGGCTAGGATTAGTCCTCCGCAAACAGAAAATTAATTCAAGAGAGGGAACTGCTGTTTAGTCGCAATTTTATTTGTAGAAAATCAACAATATGTTATAAAATTTATCTTTACATTAGAGAAGAAAACATTGAGAAGAAATCAAGATGAAAGCGGACACATAAAAATACATTCAATTGAAACCATCAACCATTCAAAACTGCAATCATGTCACATTCACAACACATTCAGACTTGACTCAAGCATACCACATATTACTACTGTAAAGAAGAAAGGTACAAAACTAGGTCTGCGTCAATTAAACAAAAAGTTCAAAATAATTGTTTGAAAAATAGTACAAAACCATGCATTTTTACATTTTTAGACATTCATTACGAGTTAATACAAATAGGTAATGTACAAAGAATTGTAAGGAGTCTGCAGGTAGACGTGACTCCTATACACATAGGCAGACCAGTAAGATATTAGGCCTACGCGTTTCAAATCCCCTTTAGTTCGTCGGAGATTCTCATCAGGACCTCAGGCGACTGAAAAAGGAAAAAAGAACATACGAAAGTTTTTTAGAAAAGAATAAAGCAATAGTGACATGTGGGAGAAGGGCAAATGCAAACAAGGCATACACTGTTATGAATAACAATGGCTAAAGCACATACTGCAGAGAGTTACTGCACAGCAGGAGTCTCGGGACTCAGTGAATCCTCAGCAGGAGAAAACCCTGGGCAAAGGGGACACTATTGTGAAACCATTTTCTTTCAGATTCCATAATTGGACCCACTCATTCTTTTGCCGCCTGTGTTTATCGATTTTCACAGAGCGGTAAGTTACCTCCATAGGTCTTTGATTGCTATTGCAGCAGTTTTTATATTTCTTATTGACCCATTAGACTCTGATGTCTATTCACAGGCTTTGTACCTTAGAGAAGCTCCCACAATCCGGACCCCCACAGGCTTTCACTTTAGCCACATTGGTGGTAAGTAATTCCCTATCTTATGATCTCTGGTGTAGTTAATACCTCGAGTCTAGTACAGTGGTCCTCTTGTCACCTATGGACCACCACGCAGTCTTTTCACGACCTGATGTTTCACAATAGTGTCCCCTTTGCCCAGGGTTTTCTCCTGCTGAGGATTCACTGAGTCCCGAGACTCCTGCTGTCATTATTGCTTTATTCTTTTCTAAAAAACTTTCGTATGTTCTTTTTTCCTTTTTCAGTCGCCTGAGGCCCTGATGAGAATCTCCGACGAACTAAAGGGGATTTGAAAGGCGTAGGCCTAATATCTTACTGGTCTGCCTATGTGTATAGGAGTCACGTCTACCTGCAGACTCCTTACAATTCTTTGTACATTACCTATTTGTATTAACTCGTAATGAATGTCTAAAAATGTAAAAATTCATGGTTTTGTACTATTTTTCAAACAATTATTTTGAACTTTTTGTTTAATTGACGCAGACCTAGTTTTGTACCTTTCTTCTTTACAGTAGTAATATGTGGTATGCTTGAGTCAAGTCTGAATGTGTTGTGAATGTGACATGATTGCAGTTTTGAATGGTTGATGGTTTCAATTGAATGTATTTTTATGTGTCCGCTTTCATCTTGATTTCTTCTCAATGTTTTCTTCTCTAATGTAAAGATAAATTTTATAACATATTGTTGATTTTCTACAAATAAAATTGCGACTAAACAGCAGTTCCCTCTCTGGAATTAATTTTCTGTTTGCGGAGGACTAATCCTAGCCCTAAGTTAATATTATCAGCACTGGCACTCCCTTTTGTTATTTGCTATACAGGCTCAGCCTTGCTGATTAGAGCCAGCCCTATTTTGTTTCCACTCTATTATAAATCGAACATTGATTATTCGAATAGTGTTGATTTCATTCCAGAGTGACTTTTGCACCATTAAGGTGATAAATAATATGTTGACCTCAAATTTGAGTTGGATCAGTTTATTCTGTTTGACACCTGAGTCCTTCGTTGTCGTTTTCTAGTGAGCGGCCTAGGCTCTAGAGGATCATACGGACTCTCCCCCTCCCTTTGCTTCGACCGTGTTTGCCTTTAGAGATGCTGATATGCAGTGCGGAGACCTGCACTTAAGCAGCTCTGAATGAGTGAATGAAATCCATGCTGGTGGTTTGAGCTGGGAACGTGCCTTTCATGTTTATTTCTTCCATCCATTTTCCTGTCCACATTGTCAGGTCAGGGGACAGAGGCACAGGAAGAGTAGGATTCGCCTAGTACTAAACAGTTTAAGTCTGAACACAGAACTACTTTTTCCAAAGGTTATTGCTTGGCCACGTTAAATTCTGGTGAATAGTCCATGAGAGTGGGCGCTGTGTATCCCTCCCCCCCACCAGAGGCAATGTCTATGTGGTAATCAAACTCTCGTGTCATCGGTAGGGTAATCGTAAGATTTATTCACCACTCACCCAACTGCACCAGGAACGTAACTGCCGGGAACACTCCTGGCAACGCATCAACAACAACATTCCAGGAGCCACTGGAAGGAATCTTTAGTTAAAGACGCATCACCACAGTCTGGGCCCATTTTTTAAAGCACAGCTTTAGGATGGTTGTAAATACCCCCGATCTTGGACATAAATGGGGGGAGAGGCATAAATTTACTTAGTGATTCTTGAAGCTCACTATTTCACAAATTGTAGGTCAGGGTTAAACACAGAGTCTCCTGGTTGCACAGTTTCCTAGTGCAGTAAACCACAAGTGGGGTGGTGGAGATTGTGAGGGTGCAACTACAATCCCAGGATAAGGACCTGTATAGTGGCCCTGTCGAGAAGTAACATTTGGAGTTTATTTCCAGCATCTTTAGGTAAAGTGGTAAAGCCGGGATTAGATGTTATGTCTCCCCTCGGCCCCTCCTAGGATGTTTGGTCTGTGTGTAAAGGCGCTTTCGTGTACTGCGTTCATGTGAGGTGCAGAGCCCATTTCAGGTGTCTCCCTTGTATCTAAGTAGGCTCTAAAGTTGTGTGCTGTTCCATAACGTTAGTGATACTCTGCATTCTCTCCTATCACTGCATGTCCCGCCGCTGCTTTTTAGACTTACTTCCTGTATTGAAATTCTTTGTAAAGCAGATGACCCTTGTAGGGAAGATTATAATCTCTCTGACACCCCTTGGTACGTAATATCCCGTACCTGGCCCCAAAAAAAACAACTGACTCTGCATGATTTACTATATGGTAAATACTTCCTTCAAATACTGCTCATTTTGCCCATGCTTCAGTCCATATGAAACTAGTCTTTGCCCTCCCACCCTCTTGTTCACACAGTACACTGGATCCCTCCAGGTATTACATGCTCACCTGCATCAGATTCTCCTAGCGCCTGGCCTGTGTTATTGCATTGTCTGCATCAGATTCTTCTAGTGCCTCGCCTGTGTTATTGCATTGTTTGCATCAACCCTAGTGCCTGGCCTGTGTTATTGCATTGTTTGCATCATATTCTCTTTGTTCCTAGCCTGTGTTATTGCATTGTCTGCATCAGATTAACCTAGTGCCTGGCCTGTGTTATTGCATTGTCTGCATCAGATTCTCCTAGCGCCTGGCCTGTGTTATTGCATTGTCTGCATCAGATTCTTCTAGTGCCTCGCCTGTGTTATTGCATTGTTTGCATCAACCCTAGTGCCTGGCCTGTGTTATTGCATTGTTTGCATCAGATTCTCTTTGTTCCTAGCCTGTGTTATTGCATTGTCTGCATCAGATTAACCTAGTGCCTGGCCTGTGTTATTGCATTGTCTGCATCAGATTCTCCTAGTGCCTGGCCTGTGTTATTGCATTGTTTGCATCAGATTCTCCTAGTGCCTGGTCTGTGTTATTGCATTGTCTGCATGAGATTCTCCTCATGCCTGGCCTGTGTTATTGCATTGTTTGCATCAGATTCTCCTCATGCCTGGCCTGTGTTATTGCATTGTTTGCATCAGAATCTCCTCATGCCTGGCCCGTGTTATTGCATTGTTTGCATCAGATTCTCTTGGTTCCTGGCCCGTGTTATTGCATTGTTTTTATCAGATTCTCTTGGTGCCTGGCCCTTGTTATTACATTATTTGCTTCAACGCTAGTGCTTGGCCTGTGTTATTGCATTGTTTGCTTCAATCCTAGTACCGGGCTCGTGTTATTGCATTGTTTGCATCAGATTCTCCCAGTGCCTTGCCTGTGTTATTGCATTGTTTGTGCCAGATTCTCCTAGTGCCTGGCCTGTGTTATTACATTGTTTGCGTCAGATTCTCCTAGTGCCTGACCTGTGTTATTGCATTGTTTGCATCAGATTCTCCTACTGCTTGGCCCGTGTTATTGCATTATTTGCATGAATCCTAGTGCTTGGCCCTTGTTATTGCATTATTTGCTTCAATCCTAGTGCCTGTCCCGTGTTATTGCATTGTTTGTGTCAGATTCTCCTACTGCTTGGCCAGTGTTATTTTATTATTTGCTTCAATGCAAGTGCCTGGTCCGTGTTATTGCATTGTTTGTGTCAGATTCTCCTTCTGCTTGGCCAGTGTTATTGCATTATTTGCTTCAATCCAAGAGCCTAGTCCGTGTGATTGCATTGTTTGCATCAGATTCTCCTAGTACCTGATCTGTGTTATTGCACTGTTTGCATCAGATTCTCATAGTGCGTGTCCTGTGTTATTGCATTGTTTGCATCAGATTCTTCTAGTGCCCTGCCCGTGTTATTGCATAATTTGCATCAGATTCTCCTAGTGCCTGGCCTGTGTTATTGCGGTGTTTGCATCAGATTCTCCTAGTGCCTGGCCGTGTTATTGCATTGTTTGCATCAGATTCTCTTGGTGCCTGGCCTGTGTTATAGTATAGTTTGCATCAGATTCTTCTGGTGCCTCACCCGTGTTATTGCATTATTTGCATCAATCCTAGTGCCTGGCCCATGTTATTGCATTATTTGCTTCAATCCAGGTCCCTGGCCCGTGTTATTGCATTGTTTGTGTCAGATTCTCCTACTGCTTGGCCCATGTTATTGCATTATTTGCTTCATTCCAAGAGCCTGGTCCGTGTTATTGCATTGTTTGCATCAGATTCTCCTAATACCTGATCTGTGTTATTGCATTGTTTGCATCATATTCTCCTCGAGCCTGGCCTGTGTTATTGCATTGTTTGCATCAGATTTTTCTAGTGCCTGACCCGTGTTATTGCATTGTTTGCGTCAGATTCTCCCAACCCCTGGTCTGTGTTATTGCATTGTTTACATCAAATTCTCCTCGTGCCTGGCCTGTGTTATTGCATTGTTTGCATCAGATTCTCCTTGTGCCTGGCCTGTGTTATTGCATTGTTTGCATCAGATTCTTCTAGTGCCTGGCCCATGTAATTGCATTGTTTGCATCAGACTCTCCTCTTGCCTGGCCCATGCTATTGCAGTGTTTGTGTCAGATTCTCCTACTGCTTGGCCCGTGTTAGTGCATTATTTGCTTCAACCCTAGTGCCTGGCCTGTGTTATTGTAATGTTTGCATTAGATTCTCTTGGTGCCTCGCCCGTGTTACTGCATTTTTTACATTAGATTCTTCTGGTGACTGGTCTGTGTTATTGCATTGTTTGCGTCAGGTTGTCACTACACCTGGCCTGTGTTATTGCATTGTTTGCGTCACGTTTTTTCTAGTACCTGGTCTGTTATTACATTATATGTGCTGCTTTTGGTATGTTATTATTCTAACAGTTGCAGCTTTTCTAACAAACATGGTATCTTTTATCTCAATCAAGTGCATCTGACTGCAAGGACACTGCCCTCTTCCTGCAGTGTTGTGTGGCGTTTTAGGCTCTCAGTGAATTTTCCCGATTCATACCCTTATATAGGTACGATTCACATTGCCCTTAAATAGGCATAGAAATCCGGTCCTTATTTAGACATATCCCAAGCAGACCAAATACAGGCATGGCTACTTCCACCCATACCAAACGTCACAACGATTTCTTGGAAAATCAGCTTAAGCAGTTAGGGAACTTCCCCTTGCTCGAATATTGATTTGTCTAAGAACTCATGTACTTTGCAAAGAACAACTATTCCCTAGGGGTTCTTTCCTGACGTTATTATGCCCGACTTTATGTCAAAATATGGCATTCCTAGACACCTTCAAAGTATAAATATACCTCCACTTGCTCTAGAAAGACACGGTGGTTCGGAGCAGTTCGACTATTTACGTGCCCGACGTAGCTCGCTAAAGCAAGTGCCGAAGGAAGCCGACCCTCCAGCTGACGTACGGATCGGGAAGCTGTCACTTCTCCTGCCGAGAATCCAGCTCCAGTTTTTCCAAGCTCCCCTTGCGGGGAGTTGGGAAGTCGAGTCCCGAGACATAGATACCCGGCCTCCTTCATTCTAACTAAGGTATGGAGCTTATTAGAACCTAGAGAAATCTTGCATAGATTCTTGGCAAAGAAATTTAAACCTATTCTACACAATACTTACTCCTTCCCTTGTATTAGACTTAGGTTAGGTACATCGGGGTAGGCGTATTTTAGAAGCACCAGTTGAGTATTTTAGCCTGTGTATTTATTTATGTATTTTTATATGGCTTAGAACCCAAACAATGCTCTTACAGTATTATTTTATAATACTATTCTCGCTGTACGCATTATACTTTGCAGTCTGCTTAAAGATTGTAGCAGTAGAACTGTCTTAATGTTCCACAGAGCTCAGAAAATCCAGATTCTCCTTCATCTCAGAGCGCGAGCTCTGTGGCTTGACCGGTAGAACTGCAATAAAGAAGATGACCTAGACCAGTTCTACCTCTCCCGACCTTTGAACTGATCCTTGAGGAAATAAGCCCTTGTCTGGAAAGCAGATCCACACAAGGAGCAGCTGACAGAAGACCCTGCCTGGGAGGAAGATCTGCACGAGGCACAGCTGACAGAAGTCCTGCCTGGAAGGAAGATCTGCACGAGGCACAGCTGACAGAAGTCCACCCTGGAAGGAAGATCTGCACAAAACTCAGCTGACAGAAGCCCGCCCTGGAAGGAAGATATGCACAAGGCACAGCTGGCAGAAGTCCTGACTGGAAGGAAGATCTGCACGAGGCACAGCTGGCAGAAGTCCAGCCTAGAAAGGAAGATATGCATAAGGCGCAGCTGACAGAAGTCCTGCCTGGAAGGAAGATCTGCATGAGGCGCAGCTGACAGAAGTCCGCCCTGGAAGGAAGATATGCACAAGGCACAGCTGACAGAAGTCCTGCCTAGAAAGGAAGATATGCACAAGGCGCAGCTGGCAGAAGTCCTGACTGGAAGGAAGATCTGCACAAGGCACAGCTGACAGAAGGTCTGCCTGGCGATGACCTCAAAGCAGTGAGAGACCCACAAACCACAAGATCCTTCAAGCCCAGCTAGCCACACTGAACACAATGTACATCAAAGGCCTGATTTAGATTTCAGCGGATGGTTTATTCCATCACAAATGTGACAGGTATCCTGCCGCCCCATTAAGAATGCATTACATCCTGTGGCAATTATAATAAGGCAGGCAGGATATCTGTCACATTTTGATAATGCCTTGGTGTCGTTTGCAGCGTTTACTCCTCGGAACTCCACGAAGTGCCATGGAAACTCTGTCGCACTCGGCAGACTTCCGCTAGTGGCAGAGTTTGTAAAGTTGCACTGCTCTCACTGATTTTTAGTACCAGGAGTTTGTCCCACACTATAAAAGCAGCACGAACGGCACTACGCGTTGCGCCAGAGGGCGCTGCTGCTTTCTGCCGCTCAAATCGACATTCTAATCGAGTGGCAGCTTCATCAACGAGAATGGCAGATTTCTACACTCGACTGGTTGCGACCTGCCGCGACCTACCGCAATGAGAAATCTCGCCAGGAGGAGGTCTAGTACATTATATTTTCTCACAAGCGCTCGCCACCTTACCGTTGGAGAACTGCTAGAGAAAAAAAACTCAGGAAGAACTAAAGACTTACTTTTTAAAGTTGTCTTTCAGGGCCAGAACCAGGCTCTGTAAGCTGCACTAGTTTCAGGGAGATGGACAGATGTTATGGTGATAGGAAACCCCCCCTCAACCCACAATAATGTTCCAATCTTCCAGGTTAGAAGAAACATGAAATGCTTCAACCAAGGGAGCTGTTGAAAGTGTTAAAGGTGACTTATGAACATCGAGTAAAGACAGGAGTTGGTATTTGAGATGATCTTAAGTGAATCGGAAAGAATAAGAAGTTTGTAAATGGAGTTGCTTTTGTTGTATACTTCATGAAGTGTTACTGGAAATTCTGCAGCCCAGCCTGATCTAGCTCTTTTTCTAAAATCTATTGTTGTTTAAATGAAATCTTCACCATATGCGTCTATCTTAAGCAAAACCTCAAGCACTTGGGTGCCCCGTGAGCGCCTTTACTTTGCTCAGTTACTCTGTGAACACTGGTAAATCACCTCCTTTTCAGACATTAATAAGATATCACCTGATCAACAGAACCTTTAGTTAAATATCTGTGTATGATGAAATATTTCTTGATAATTTTTAAAGGCGGTAAAGAAGAAGAGGGAGATTTACTAATATTTTGCGCCGTATTTGCATCACAAAAGTGGCACAAAACAGCGCAAAATCTTTATTTCCTAATTTACTTTCCAGCGCTAAACTGTTTTAGCGCTGGAAATAATGTAAAAGTTTTGTGAAGCAGCGCATAGCACTGCTTCGCATTACTTCACACATTGGGACCTGCCAAGGGGGGTGCATGGGCGTTCCCGTCCAACTACCCAAGATTTCTCATGCTAAACTCATTTGACCAAAATCAGTAGATTGGGTTTAGCGTGAGAAAACTGCACCCTTTTAAACAAGACACAACGAAGGAGAAATGAATTAATTTCTCCTTCCTTTTCTGACTTTGCATGGTTGCTGAACTGCGCAACATGCATACAAAGTGGGAAAAGCCTTCCCTCATGTCTGACATAGTATTTTGTACAGGAACGATGTACTTCCTGTAAAAAACCGATGCTGGACTCACACACACACACCCTAGCGCTCTGGTGCTAAGGTGTGTGCTTGATGCAGTGCCGCTGTAATCAGTGCCGACGCAAGGGAAAGGGAAGGAGAGAGCCATATCTTTGAAAATATGGTGCTCTCCTGTTCTCTTCCTGTCGCGCCAGGCAGCGTAGCCTTGCGGGGGGAGGGCTGTGCTGCATTGTGTGGAGATTTGGTAAATCTCCCCCGAAATGTCTTTTATAACTAGTTAAACATTGTGAATTCTCATTCTATTATGTTTCAATTCAGTAATTTTAAATATCTTTACATCCAACAGAAAACAAGCCTTGAATGTATGAAATGACCATCAATAATGCTATAAATCTTCAATAATAGCAGAAATATTGAGCTACAGTATTCAGGAAAACATCAGCCCAGTCGGCGACAGGGGAACCTGCACACAAACTGACAGATCCTGGATGAAGCATCAAGGGCAGTTCAGTGATTGTAAGAGTCTGAGCTGTGCACCTCCACGCCACAAGACGAAGAAATGACCGTAGGAAAATTAAGGCAACAACACTAACAAACCGCCTCCTTTATAAACAAGTGCCTAACACCAGCTTTGATCATGGGATCGGTATGATGTGATTACCACAGTGCTCTGTTTTCTAAAATGATGACAAGCCATCATTCCGTGCTCTAGGAGAATTGTAAACTCTTTCTGGCTAAACCACAGTAACTAGAGAAGAGCACAACAGAGCGGAGCCAGACAATTGACGGGTAAAGGAAAGAGGAGTTTGCCTATCTATAATACAACAGACTGTTCCAATTTGCACCGTCCAGAAGGAAGATACATCTTTACCTACAAGCGTGCATAGCCATAATCCAATATAAAGGCACAATCGCCTATAAGGACACATTTTACGTATTAGGAGTGTGGCAAATATTTGGTGGCTATTGCATTTTATTGTTAAAACAAAAATCAAACGTGTAAAATACCGCACACATATTAAATGTGTGAGAAAAACACAAGTGCTTTATCAGCCATGTTGGCCCATCAGGAAATGCAGTCATGGGATGTAGACAAATATATACCCGACCCAGAGACAGTAACCAAGAAAGAAGAATCATACACATGCAGCACGAGCTTTAGTTTGTCATCACCACTCAAGCTTCATCAGCACACGTACACAGGACAAAAACCATTCAAGTGCAGTGAATGTGCAAAGTGCTTTAGTCGATTATCAAAGCTACAAAGACATCAGCGAATACACACAGGGGAAAAACCATTCAAGTGCAGTGAATGTGCAAAGTGCTTTAGTGAGTTATCAAGCCTTCGAAAACATCAGCGAACACACACAGGAGAAAAGCCATTCAAGTGCAATGAATGTGAAAAGTGCTTTAGTCAGTTATCATACCTTCAAAGTCATCAGCAAACACACACAGGGGAAAAGCCTTTTAAATGCAGTGAATGTGTGAAGAGCTTTAGTCGGTTAGCACGCCTTCAAAGACATCAGCGAACACACACAGGGGAAAAACTCTATCATTGTAGTGAATGTGACAGTAGTTTTCGCGACTTGTCTTCATTAAAGTTTCATCAGCGAACTCACACAGGAGAAAAACCATTCAAGTGCTGTGAATGTGCAAAGTGCTTTAGTCGATTATCAAAGCTACAAAGACATCAGCGAATACACACAGGGGAAAAACCATTCAAGTGCACTGAATGTACAAAGTGCTTTAGTCAGTTATCAAGCCTTCAAATGCATCAGCGAACACACACAGGAGAAAAGCCATTCAAGTGCAGTGAATGTGTGAAGAGCTTTAATCAATTATCACACCTTCAAGGACATCAGCGAACACACACGGGGGAAAAACCGTATCATTGTAGTGAATGTGACAGTAGTTTTTGCGACTCTTCAGCATTAAGGTATCATCAGCGAACTCACACAGGAGAAAAACCATTCAAGTGCAGTGAATGTGCAAAGTGCTTTAGCCGCTTATCAGACCTAAAAAGTCATAATCGAACACACACAGGAGAAAAACCATTCAAGTGCAGTGAATGTGACAGTAGTCTTTGCAGCTATTCAGCATTAAGGCATCATCAGCGAACACACACAGGAGAAAAACCATTCAAGTGCAGTGAATGTGACAGTAGTCTTTGCAGCTCTTCAGCATTAAGGCATCATCAGCGAACACATACAGGGGAAAAACCATTCAAGTGCAATGAATGTGGGAAGAGCTTTAGTCGATTATCAAAGCTAAAAAGTCATCAGCGAATACACACAGGAGAAAAACCATTCAAGTGCAGTGAATGTGCAAAGTGCTTTAGTCTGTTATCACACCTTCAAAGACATCAGCGAACACACACAGGGGAAAAACCATTCAAGTGCAGTGAATGTGTGAAGAGCTTTAGTCAATTATCACACCTTCAAAGACATCAGCGAACACACACAGGGGAAAAAACATTCAAGTGCAGTGAATGTGCAAAGTGCTTTAGTCGGTTATCACACCTTCAAAGTCATCAGCGAACACACACACAGGGGGAAAACATAGAAGGGCAATGAAAGTGAGAAGGGCTTTTGCCAATTTTCGATCCCACAAAGCCCTCAGTGAATACACTCCTTCATTTACCTCACATGGAAATAATGCTAGAGATGCAGAGATTCCGGAAAGAATTTAAGAACATCAAAAATAATATTGACCCATCTGAGGACATAGACAACAGCTGAACAGTGCATTTATTGTGAGAGGAATGAATTACGGAAAAAGATAAAATTCAAATAATGTGGGACTTTGAAATACCAGTTGATACAAGACCTGACTAGCAGTAAAGAAAAAAAACAGATAACAGTATTTGCAGAATTATAAAAGTGTTTGTTTCCAGTGATTGTTCACTTCCGTACACATAGAAAAGTGACATGATGTACCAGGATACACAGTGGGAGACAAGCACAATGTGGATTACAAGAAAAGAAAAATTCTTGATTTTTAGTTGGTGAAGAAGAGATACAAAGAAAAACATTCAATCGCACCTGACCACACTACCTTTAAAAGCAACACTGAACAATACTGGGACTAACAGTGGTCTTTTCAAATAACTTGTCTGATTAGTGATAAAACGTATAAACCCAACACACCCAGAGTGGACATGTTGTCAGAGCTCTGGAGATGGAAGCTTCATTGGTAAAATGTATGTATTACTATTAACAAATGCCATTGCAGTATATGTAATGAACTAAAGCGAAGCACAGGTGTTCAAGAAATAACCTATTTTCAGATGTAAAAGAGCACATACCTTGTTTTTAAGTAACGTTTGCTGCATCTTTTACACACTGTTATCGGTTGATGGATCAGCTCGTGACTCAGGCCTTATTACTAAGTGCGACCCGTGGCTCCTCTCCGACTTGGCTCTCCCTATTCATTTTGTGTCTTGCCAAACTCTACTTTTTACCAGAATTGAGCCACTGTAAGCAGCAGACTCAGTTTCAAAATAAGAAATATAAAATAATGTAAAAATAATTTTTTGGTTATAGTTTTATACATCATATGTTTTTCCCACTACCAGTTTGAAACTAAACTCGGAATTGACTGAAAGTGTAAGTATTTTTAAACCGAGATGTGGAACTTGGAAATTACATTTTTAAACAGTTTTCAGCGAATAAATAAAATGTGCTTTTAATTTGTGTTTGTTTCCTGACGTTATTCTTTATCCAGCCCCTAAGCCCCAAACTGTTTCACATTTACAATGTATTAAGCAATAGAAAAGCTAATTTTGTCAAGTTCTCTGTTCCTCTCTTGCACCACTCACACAAACAAACACTCAGAGGCCTGTGTCTGCAGTGCTGGGGCACAAAGTAACAATTACCAGTTGCAGACTTAGGATCTAGGTGGAACTGAGTCCCGTTTCTAGATAATAGTGGGGGACCCCTTAAACTGTGGCTACACCCCCCCCCCCGACTTGTGCCGTGCTGATAAAGCAATAGTGAAATTGAGTAATTTATGATGAAATGAGAGAAAGAAGAAGAGAGCGAGGTGCAGGATATATTAAAGAAAATGAAAAAAAGAGATACAAGACTTTACCCTGTTCTGTGTACAAGCATTTTACATAAACAAGTTGTGCTGTGCGTTATGAACAGGCTGTCACCCCCTTTGTATGTAAATGAGCTTCTGTGACCAGACACCCCAGACTCCCATTTCTTCTAGCGCGGATGATAATTTGAGCACTGTAAGGTGATCACAAAGAAGGGCTATGTTGAGAAATA
Source organism: Lissotriton vulgaris (assembly GCF_964263255.1). Lineage (NCBI taxonomy): Eukaryota > Metazoa > Chordata > Amphibia > Caudata > Salamandridae > Lissotriton > Lissotriton vulgaris. The sequence goes on from NW_028248178.1 coordinate 58,704, forward strand.
ATCGCCTTCCGGGAAACAGTTGTGATTATGTAGGTCTTTATTAGTTTTTTTTATTTAATTGAATTTGCAGCAATTCTCCAGGTTACTTTTTCTCAGTATTACGCTTCAGGTCGCTCATAGCGCTCCATCAGTTAAACGTGAGGTTTGATGTAGAATTTGTTGTTCGTGTCCCTAGACCATGTCCCAATCCCTTTGTCCTTGATTTGTCTGCATGGGTTTTGTCCACACACTGGTCTACGAAGGGCCTTCTCAAGGTAGAAGGCCCTGTAATAGGAATAATAAATCAGACATATATGAAATGGTATGTAAAAAAATATGTGCCTTTCAGTTATCAGGCATCACCAGACTCACATATACACATGTAATTGAGCACCAGACTAAAGTGACTCCTCACTGTATAAATATGTGCCATCAGTAATCGGGCTGATGGTTCCGCTGATGCGCACAGCAAATGAAGTTTCTGGGATTGCGCTCATGGGCCTAAATTTTAATTGCTGAAGTTTCATGCAGTTTCACTGATGCGCACAGCTATAAAGTTTGTGGATATTACGCACTGTAAGCAGATCACTGAAGTTCACCCTTAAGTAGTAACTGGGTCAAAAGATAGTACGTACATCCTACAAAATGTCACTGCCCCTCCCTTCTTGTGGACATCTCCAGGAGTTCCTCCTCTCTCGTGGCTGAAGTGGAAGAAGGTTTTCACACATTATGCTCATGTCTGTGGCACTTCCTTAAGTGCAGAGGAAAGCCTCATGGTTAATGCATTGTTTGGGCTCTGAGGGACAAGAATTCTTTGAACACCTTCCTGAACTCTCTGATAGTCACTCTGCAACTCTTGATGAATATGAGATCTGCTTCAAAAAGTTGGACTTGCACCACCTCCCAAAAGTGAGTACTGTCCTTGAACGATATCACTTCGGGAGAAGGATGCATAGGCATGATGAATCTTTCGAACAGTACATAACTACCTTGCGCAAATTGGCGTTCCATGTGCAATTTTGTGCCAATTTAGAGGAGCGGTTAAGAGATGAGTCTATGTTTGGATGCACCCTTGACAAAACGAGACACGTCCAATGGCAAAAAGACAAGCCATCGCTTCAAGAAGTGCTGACCAAAACCAAAAAATTATGAGCATTCTAAAGTGTTTGTTGATATTATACGCAAAGACAGTACAGGTGATAAAAAGGAGAACATTAATGTCAAGGTGCTGGTGGATAGATTAGTTGAACCCAAAGTGAGCACCACTTCAAAGCCCTTTAACACAAAGAATTTTCAGAGGAAGTGCTTCAGGTGTGGCAACTCTAGCCTTATGGCCAACTTTAACCTGTTGCGTGCGTCAGACAGCCCCCGGCCATCGACGTCACAGTGGGAATGTGTGGAGGATGGCCGGGGGCCGTCCAAACCGCGCCCACTCATTAATATGGCCGCACCACAGCAAAATGTGCGCCACAGTCAACTGGTTAAAGACTGCCCAGGCTGGAAGGCTGTGTGCAAAACTTGTGAGAGAAAAGTTCATGTCTCAAAGAGCTGCAGAACCAGCAACGAGCATTAAAAAATTAGGAAAGTTGATCTTTATGAAGAAGATTTGGAAGGAATCAATACTCTTCCAGTCACAGGGAATGCTAGTGATGGCCCTCAGGAGCTAGTTTTGATCAATGATGCTCCAGTGAGCATGCATTTCAACTCTGGGACCAAGATAACTCTAGTCCCAAAAACATTTTATGAGCGTAATCTGCTGGGCAAAGTCACCCTGTTGAAGCCTGACATTAGACCAATAGGTTAAGGTGGGGTAACTATTGAGTTACTGGGTTATTTCTGGGGCACGATTGACTTCAAAGGGAGAGTCATGCCTGGTAAAATCTATGTCTTGATGAAAGGGGATTCGCTCATAAGTTGGTTCCATCAGCATGATCTTCATATCTGCCTTGATCCCAATGAGATCTGTCTGCCTAAAAGAATTACCACCAGTTAGGGTTGTTACTGATGCTAATCGAGACTGGATCAAGGAATTCCCTAAGGTCTTTGCTGGTGAACCGGTTTGTCTCAAAAACTATGTACATTTGATTAAGGTCAAATCTAACGCTGTTCCAAACACAGTAAAAATCAGAAATACACCTCTGTAAGTAAGGGAGAGCATCATTCAAGAAGTTGAGCAACTGAGTGGGTCTCTCCTGTTGTTATGGCCTGCAAAGCCAATGGGGAGGCCAGGCTCTGTGTCAGCTCGAGGAAGCTCATCAAGGCAAGGCATTTTTCTTCCTTGAACCTGACCTCCGCCTATCACCAGGCCAGCCTTCACTCCACTTCAGAACATTCAGAATATTCACTCTTCTTACCAGGACCTTACTTCCTGTATAACACCTTTTGGTACCTTTAGATTTCTAAGAATGCCTTTTACACTGACTTCTGCAGCCTCAGTTTTTCAGAGGGCGATGAAGGGCATTCTTGGAGGCCTTCAGGATGTCAAGGTGTACCCAGATGATGTGCTCATCTTTGGTGTGGATTTTGAGGAGCATAATGGGAGGCTGAAGTCAGTATTGAAGAAGTTACGCGATGCTGACCTCACCCTTAGGGCTCACAAGTGCAAATTTGGTGTCAAAGAAATAGAGTACTTAGGGCATTTTGTGTCCGCTGCAGGCATCAAACTCAAAGACTCATTGCTAAACACCCTTTGTAATTTGCGTACCTCTTTGAACAAAGAAGAGTTTGTAAAGTTTCTGGGCATAGCTAAATTTTATCACAAGTTCGTTCTGAACTTTGCATGGAAAAGATTTTTTGAGATCTCTCCTTCAGAAGGGAAGTACATTTGTTTGCTGTGAGGAAGAGTTTGAGTGCATTAAGAAACATCTGAATGAAACACCTTGTCTATGAAGTTTTGACCCCAAAGGTATCTTATCTCATGACTGATGCTAGCTTGAAGGGGTTAGGAGCAGTTCTTTTGCAGACGGTTGATGTGAAAGTTAAAATGATTCTTTTCTTCTCTAGGCCCTTGAGGGGTGCTGAATACAACTGTTCGGTTGTGGAGAAAGAAGCTCTGGGTGTTTTCTGGGCGGTGCGCAAGCTGAGAAAGGTTTTGTGGGGGAAAAGGTTCAGAAGTCTTACTGACCACACACCTCTTAAAGAGGTCTTCTCCAAGAAAGGCATTGACTTTGTCTCCCATGGGATACGGAAGTGGGTTGTGGCTCTACAGTTCTGGCAGACTGTCTGTCAAGACTCGGGGTGAGGAGTGTGAAATGACAGATGATGTTGAGTGGTTTGGAGGTGAAAAACTGGAGGAAGAAATTAATGTGTGTGATTAGTGAAGGGTTGATTTCCGAGAGAGAGTGGAGGGAACATCACATGATCGATTTAGACTTGCGGAAAGTCCTAACTATGGTCATAGGTGGCTGGTGTGAGAAGAAGGACCATGAAGAGGTCCTCAAAGGCTTTTGGCGAGTTAGGGAAGATTTGGTGATCAGGTAAGCATATTGTTGGGCTGCCATGGATGTACATGTAGAGAGGTTGATGTGTGAATGTGCTGAATATGCGTGTTGTGACACGATGTTGAAGTGCAGGACGTGACCCACTGGTCCATGGTGGACATTTCTATAGATATTTTGGGACCTGTGAAGTTGAAGACACTCTGAAACGCTATTTGAACGTGTTTATTTATATGTTTTCCCATTGGCCTGATACCAAGTTGCTTCATTCTGTTGAGTCTAGTGAAGTGATTGAGTTTCTAGAAGAGTTATTTAAACGTGAGGGTGTCTAGTTAACACTCTTGTCAGACAATAGTGTTCAGTTCACAACTTAGTCATGGAAGAGTTTCGGAGTTCCAGAGAGATCAAGCATAAGAAGGCATCCCAGTACCATCCACAAAGCAATGGTGTGGTGGAAAGGTTTGTCAAGGTTGTTAAAGAGACTCTGCAACAAGCCGTTGTCTGTGGTGAAAGTTGGGAGTTGGCCATGAGGAAGAAGGTTAGCGAGTATAGGTTCACTTCTTGTTCGTCCACTGGTGAAACTCCATTTTGTTTATTTAAAGGAAGATTCCCCACTGTGGAGGTCCCTCTGCTGTGGGTAATGACCAAAATAACCGTAGTGGATGAAAAGGTGGGTTATTGTCAGGGGCTGTCCAATTACAGACAGAAACCACACAGGAGCAGAATGCCGCTAAGTCCCAGTGCCCCTCTCAGAACCCCCCTGCAGGTAAGTACCAGGGGGGGAAAAGGGGATTGGGATAGAGAAGAGGCTGTTCCAAAACTCTGCCGGTTCTGCTTCTTCGCTCTTCTTTTTCTACTTCTGATTAATCAGGCTAAAGATTAAACGTTCACATAACTTTTTCTGCTTGCATAAAACGTACTTTCTTTTAGACATATGAATAACTTATCTTACCAGAAAGTAGTTTTGGGCTTGCCTCTCCTCTTACTTCTCTTAATGGATGTGTGTTTTCACTAAAAGAAGCCTTCACAAAGTCTCTTGTTCTTTTTCTTTACAGGCCCTTAGACTTCCTTCACTGTCCTGTCTACTGCGAGAGAAAACAATGTAAGTGTATGTTCTTTCTTTATTTCTTTTGTAAATATCTTTCGGGTTCTCTCCTTAGTATACTCACTTAACAAGTAGACTTGTAGACTTTAATTTGGGGGGTCTAATGTGATATGGTGAGTCTTTAGTTTCTCTCCTTAAAACCAACTCTCCCTGCCTACGTTATTAGTTTTTTTTTTAACCTTTTTATTTGTGGGTATCACAGGCAGATTCAAACAGAATATTGAGAATTTTGTTGTACATAACTTCCAGTGTCTACAGAAATATTACAAAAAGCAGTTTACCAAAATTTGTAAATAATAAACAATACTCAGACGGGCAAATACATACAATACAGGAACGATTTACACAAATAAATACAATCTTATCTAAATTAGAGTTAGACACAGCTTCAAATTAAGTTAGTTAGTTTCGGATGTATAAAACATGCCTCCCCATATTCTCTTTACTTTAATCATTGCTTTCACTCCTCTTTTTCTGGCTAGAGATAGCTCCATATGATGTATCTCTTTAACCAAACACCACCATTCATTCGCATTAGGTGCTTGATCAGCTATCCAAGCTCTAGCCAGGACTAGCCTTGCACATGCCAGCACAATACAAATTAGATCTTGAAAAGGTGTAGGATTGGGCTGTATACCTAACAGAATCATTTCAGATGTTAAAGGTGCATCAATTAACAATTTCAATCTCAGTATCTTTCCTATACTGTCCCAGAACGGAACTAGCGCAGGACAAAGGACCAACATGTGTTCTAGATCAGCAGCCTGTAGGTGGCATTTTGGGCATTTGGTTCGATCATTAAAGGCATTATTCGGGGACCATTTGCTTATTTGTAGAGGAGTGTGATAAAGTTGGCATATTGTTTTATATGCTTGCAGTTTTAAACTTGAAGAGTGGACTAGCGTATCAATTTTCTTTAAGGAGTATGATATTTCATTCAAGGTGAAACCTATGGGAAAGCATAAGGCCCATTTCTCTGCTATTTTTGGACACTCATCTTGTTTATTTTCAGTAAGGCACTTATATCCCTCGCTAATAGTTACTTTTTGCTTTTCCTCTCCCTTGTACAAGCATTGCCAGAAATCCGAATCCAGAATCTCTTTCAATTTTAATTTTCTTACAAGAAAATCACGAATTTGTACATATTTAAAATAAGTGTGTTCTGGTAGTTTATATAATAACCTTAATGTTTCGAACTCCAAAAAACCTGAGGAGCCGTAAAGATCCCCAAGTTTCAATATACCTTGACTCGCCCATATTTTACACCCAGAATCAGAAAAAATGCTAGGTAAACCTGGGTTGTTCTAAAGACTTAAGAGAGGGTGATAAAATGATAGCTTATTCTGATTCATAAGTATCCTCCAAATGTTAATCATGTCCTTTGCGGTCTTGAACCTCACTCTTTTAAAGTAGTTTGGGTCATTACTTCTAGCCAAAAACTGCAAGCAATCTGGCCCCAACATAAATTGATGGAAAAGACGTTATTAGGTTCTATTAAGTAGGAAGAGGGCGCTCTTATTATACTCTCTTGCAGGGTTTTAAATGAGGGAATGATATTCAGCTTCTAATATGTTCTTAAATGGAAAAATCATTGGCTACTTTAAGCCAAGGCTCGAATTAACTTGTGGAGTTCAAAAGGATTTAAACGCGGATACAGGAAACCTGTTCCGCGCAAATCATTTCCATTAACTTGAAGACAAGCTCGGTTCACTGAGCTAATGAACCGCGAGTGTCAAGATCATTTATTACAGCTTTTCTTCACGAGAGAACGTGAGTAAATGGCTCGCGTTAATATTGAATCCTTTTTAGAATTAAAGTCTAAGCAGCACGAAGAGGAAAATGTACTCGCATCAGACCTTCAAAAAAGTATAAATTTCTTCTATGAGGCACAATTTATTCTTTCTGACGCGGCGTGTTGGAAGGTCACGCCCATGTCAGCTCAACTCGAATGTTTTACAGCACATTAATTATTAGGAGTAAGATGGTATTTTATGTTTCTTAGTTAAACATTACTCTGAGAAACAACCTTTATTTCCACCTAATTAACGCTAAGGTTATCTCGGCAAGGAAAATTATTAACCAGTCTTTGAACTTCAGAAGTACATTGAATTCAGCACTAACCTTATATTTAGAACCTGGACTTTTACCGACGAAGCTAAAACCCGGATATTTCGAGTCTACCCTGACTAACTTCCAGGACACTCAATATTGAGATGCTCTCCTAGCAGATTCTTTGGTGAAGTGCGCAGTAGAATGTTTGAGCACACCTCACCAGGCTGTGATTGTTTGGAAGACTAGACTGCTAAAAAGCAGTAAGCTGTTGCAGTGACAGAATGTTGGCAGCCATGTTGGAGTTTCTGCAATGTCAACTAGCACTCCAACTTAAAGGATGAATTACTCTTTGAGTTTGGAATGAGAGGGTAGAAGCCACCGAGGAGGTATGAGGAGGAAAACCTCCCATGATTCCTGACTGTTATGGAACTGGGGGAAATGGCTTGCACCTTTGTCCAAATACGGGCCCTTGCTTCTAGTCAGAGTAAGGGGGCTACACTCCTAAAATAACCCCTGCTCAACCCTGTGGTAGCTTGGCACGAAATGAAATGAAATACCACTATTTGTAAAGCGCACAGCTACCTCCGAAGTGGTGTCCCGGCGCAGGGGGCCCTCGGGAAGAATAAGCGAGCTATTGCCCAGAGTCATATGATGCTGGGCTAACCAGGGATCGAAGCGTGAAACCCGTAGTCCTGAGTTAGGCACACTGGCCTCTGCGCCACACCTCTTCCACAGCAGGAAGGTTCGTCTCAGCGGGAGTGTTTAAAGCATTTGTTAACACATACAGCAATACAGTGAAAACACTACAGATGGACACCGCACAGGTTTTATAAAAATTAGTATTCTTTATATAGACTTAATACAAGACTCAAACGACAAAAATCCACAATACCGTAATCAGAAATAAGATGGTAGAAGTAGCTCAAAAATAGGTTATTCACGGGGCGTGGCCAGCAGCATGGCGGTGTAGGACCTGCTCTCGCCGAGCTCCGGCTGAAAGCTCCATCCGACGATGATTTCTGGTGCCCTGCGGGCCCGGAGAATACCTGTGAGACATCTGGGATTGTGTCCTGAGCTGTGTGGATGTGACAAGGGGCACTAAGCTGCTGCAATCTAGCACTACAGCCTGTTACCCGGCCCGGCTCTGACCTGGGGAAGAGTCAAGATGGTGCTGTGCGGGGTCAAAGGACCGAGTCCTGTGGTGGTGTGCCTGTGGAGGGCGACGGTGGCCTGAGGCGGTGAACTCCTGAGAGAACAGCGATCCCGGGGAGGACCGAGGCAGGTCCCCCCCGACCATAGAGGTGCTGGTGCACCTGGTGCTCTGTGGCGGACCCCACTGCGGCTGAGGACTGTAGTGCGGGCTGCGGCCAGAGCTGTGGTGCTGTCGGGCGGGCCTTCGGACACCACGAGTGCCATCCTGTGCTGGGGGTGGGGACGGGTCCCCAAGAAGCTACGCAGCTTGTCGGAGGGACAGGCGTGGTGCCTGCTGAATTGTGGGGATGCCCTCTGGTCTTGCGGGGCTGCCAGAGAGAGAGAGGGAGCGGCGCAGAGGCTCAGGGGAGGAGAGCATCTGCTGTGATCGGCTGCCCCCCGCCCCTGAACCCAGAACAAATGCCAGAGGCAAAAGCTGACTAGTAGGTGAGGAGCTGCAGGGGGGGTGAGGAGGGCCTGGATCAGCCATATAGAGTGAGCACATAAGGACCTGCTATGGAGGGTGATGATGAGGAAAACGGGGCCCGCCATAATAACCTCCGCTTTGTAGGCTTTAAAGAAGGAATTGAGGGGTCAAACATGCCGGACTTCCTAAATACATGGCTGCGGTGCACCTTCCCAGCGGATACGTTTTCCTCATGCTTTGGCTTAGAAAGAACGCATTGGGCGCTACTGGCCCGTCCGCCTGTGGGGGCGCAGCCGCAGCCGGTGATTGCACGCTTCCTGAACTTCCTAGATAGGGATATGATACTCGGGGAGCCCCGGAAACTGGGGGACATCAGGCACGAAAATACCCGCATAATGATCTTCCCGGACTACAGTAGAGAAGTGCAAAAGCAGAGGCACACTTTTGACTCCATGAAAGCTAAGCTGCGGGATCAAAAAATACAATACATGCTGCTTTTTTGGCAAAGCTGAAAGTCCTCTTTATGGGTAAATCTCACTTTTTTCAGACGCCGGAAGAGGCGTGGCAGTGGCTTGAAGAACGCCCACCCCTGGGGTGACCGGCAGCACGGACGAGTGAGGAGGTGCCCGCTGGTGGGGCTGGTGGCCGCTCCCTGGACCAACACCGCTCGCTCCGACCACAACAACTGCAACAGGACCGCATCTTGGAAGCCCGAGGCGCATGAGACAGAGGAGGCGACGCACTGGAGGATCGCTGGACTCCAGACTTTTAGCAAGCGCCCGTACGCTACGCTTATCCGGGCAGCAGCGGACAGAGGACAAAATGGACGGGGTGCTGATAATGAAAGTGGTAAATTATCATCCGGAGGAGAAGAGGTGCTGGACCCCTCAATGCATCCACTAGCGGCTGAAATATTGGCAATGGAACAAACGATGCAGAATGACACTGGGGCATCCCAGAATGAACCTCCAGACTCTAACTCATGAACAGGGGCCTGCGGGGTTGACGGCAGCAAGAACCAGTAAGCCGGAGCGTGTGAGCTGGACACGCATTCCCTCTTCTTGCTATTTTCTTCTTTTCTTCTTTTTTTGCTGATATCTGTTCTCTCCGAACTTCTCTTCTTTACTTCTTGTCTTGAAGCTAACGACAATACTTATCTCTGGACTTTGTATTAATGGTATTGGGGCACTCACAGAAGTTGGAACTTGTGGTGTAAGTTGGGCAAGGGAGAGCGCCTGCCCTAGAGTCCACTTCCCGTCACGTTGCCGGGAGGGAATTATGGGGAGGGGAAGGTGGGGTTGGAAGAGAAGCGGGGGGGCTATACCTGTTTTCTGGTTGGGACAGTTTTGGTGTTTATTTAGCATTATGTTTGGTTGGCACACAGATCACAGACATACTACGGTAGGCACACATACCACCCCGCCTGCGATAATGTTGCACTTGACCACCGACGTGCCATGGCCTCCGTAGATGCACGCGGGAAATCTGGGGCTGGGTTAGCGACGGGTGCCTGCAGGGAACTCACATGGAACGTGAATAGACGAGGGGATAAAATCAAAAGGCGGCTCGTAATGACGCATATCAAGCGATTACACCCTGACGTTGTCTTCCTCCAGGAGACCCACTTAAAGGGAACGAAATGTGGTTTCTTGGCACGAGGAACTTACAAAGTGCTGGCCCATGCAAGATATACAGCAGGATCACAGGGGGTGGCTATCCTGATTAGAAAATCCCCTCCCTTTACGGTAACCCGAACATGGACGGACCCCCAAGGGACGAATGTAAGGGGGACAGGAACGTGGGGGCGATAACGGGTTACGTTAGTCTCAGTCTACGCTCCCCCAAAACTTCAAGCCAGGACACTGTCTGGACTGGCGGAAGTCCTACTGGACACGCCTGACAAGTTGCACATCATAGCGGGTGATTTTAATGACGTTATGTCTACCCCCATGGACCGGTCAGGGACCAGAGATGGTGTCTCCCCGTCGATGCTGCTTGCAAAGACGGTGGGTACCCTGGGACTGACAGATGTATGGAGATGGTTACACCCCTACGCCAGAAGCTACTCATTCTATTCAGGGGCACATACAGTACACTCTAGACTGGACTACATCTCTCTCCCCGACATGCACTAGGGGCTACTGATGAAGCTGAATATCTGGCACGGGGCACCTTGGATCACTCACCGCTCTTGGTACGGTTAGGTGGGAGGGCCCGGCCACATAGCGGGGATTGGGGATTATCGGCATGGGAATTGCATACTCCTGAGATACTGCAGGGTCTAAGGGCAGACACAAAAGTATACTTCGCTGAAAACGTGGGCTCAGTACAGTGAGGAGTGATTGTACGGGAAGCATAAAAGACAGTGCTTCGAGATAGGGCCCAGAGCAGAGTAGCCTGGCGGAAGTGGAAAGCCCAAGAAGAACTTTGTGCCCTGGAAACCCAAATTTTAGAACTCGAGAGCTGTTACTTGATAGACAGGGACCCGCAGGTGCTTAGACGACTGACTGATATTCAACACCAGTATAAGGACCTAGTGACGAACGAGGCGAAAGCACAGGCACTAGAAACACTGCACAGACTGTATGATGTTGGGGACAAGACCGGAAAGCTCTTGGAGCCCGATGTAGGTATCGAAATACCGGTCGGAAACGGCCAAAAATACCGATTTTCGGCCCTTTCCGATCGGTATTTGGATATTGATATGTAGGGGCATTTCAAAATACAGAATCGGTAATTTTACCGATTCTGTAAAATACAGATTCTGTAAAAATACCGAATCTTTATTTTGGAATGTAGGTAGCACTGAAATCAGTGCTACAGGGGTGTAAGAATTCATAATTTACCACCAACTAGAAGTTGGTGGTAAATAATGAAAACCCTCCAAAAAGCATTTTTTTTTGCTTTTTAAACAGTCAATCAATCAGTGACATTTATAAATCGCACTACATACCCGTAGGGTCTCAAGGCGCTGGGGGGGGGGGGGGGGGGGGGTGCCGCTACTGCTCGAACAGCCAGGTCTTCAGCTTCTTCCTGAAGGAGAGGTGGTCTTGGGTCAGGCGCAGGTCGGTCGGGAGGGAGTTCCAGGTCTTGGCGGCCAGGTAGGAGAAGGACCTTCCTCCTTTAGTCGCTCTTCGGATGCGGGGGACGGCGGCGAGGGCGTGGTTGGCTGATCGGAGGTGGCGTTTGGGAGCGTAGAAGTTGATTCGGCTGTTGAGGTAGCTCGGTCCTTGGTCGTGTAGGGCTTTGTGTGCGTGGGTGAGGAGGCGGAAGGTGATTCTTTTGTTGACGGGGAGCCAGTGAAGGTCTCTCAGATGTCCGGAGATGTGGCTGGTTCGTGGGATGTCGAGGATGAGTCTGGCTGAGGCGTTCTGGATCCGCTGGAGTCTCTTCTGGAGCTTGGCGGTGGTACCGGCGTAGAGGGCGTTGCCGTAGTCCAGTCGGCTAGTGACGAGGGCCTGGGTGACGGTCTTCCTGGTCTCGGTGGGGATCCACCAGAAGATCTTCCGTAGCATGCGTAGGATGTTGAAGCATGCCGAGGAAACGTTGTTGACTTGCCTGGTCATGGAGAGGGAGGAGTCCAGGATGAAGCCCAGGTTGTGTGCATGGTCTGTTGGTTTGGGTGCGGTGCCCAGGGCGGGAGGCCACCAGGAGTCGTCCCAGGCGGAGGGTGAGGAGCCCAGGATGAGGACCTCCGTCTTGTTCGAGTTCAGTTTCAGGCGGCTGGTCGTCATCCACTCGGCTACCTCTTTCATCCCTTCGTGCAGGTTGGCTCTGGCAGCGGCGGGGTCGTTGCCATGTTGCAGACATACATGCCCTTAGGGCATGTATGTCTCCAACATGTGCACCTATACATAATTGAGGGGTGCAACAGGGTGTCAAATTGACACCATGCCACCCTTCAATGGTTCCTTAAATTACCGAATCGGTAAATACTGATTCGGTAATTGGCATTCATTCCTATGGGCCTCCAGGCCCATAGGAATGAATGGCAATTACCGAATCGGTATTTACCGATTCGGTAATTACCGAATCATTCCGATTCGGTAAATATACCTACATCCCGATTGCCAGTTCTTAAATACCGAATCGGTATGATTCGGAATTTAAGAATCGGTAATCTGGGATTACATACATCGGGCCCTTGGTGTGGCTGAGCCACAGAGAGAGAGACGCCAGGTGGGTAGAAGGCGTGGTTGACAGACGGGGCCAGCTGCAGAGAGGAGACCCCCAGATAGTACAGACCTTTGCTGCCTACTTCCCGGAATTCTATAGGGCCAGGGAACTAGGTAGTCAGGATGCGATTGAGAGTTACCTAGCTAACATCCACACCCCGACCTTAGCAGACGAGGACAAAGAGACCCTGGAGGCTGACATTTCAGCCACAGAAATCAGAAAGGCGATGGCCAGACTCCGACTGGGTAAGGCCCCGGGACCGTATGGAATGCTGGCGGAATTGTTTAAGAAAGGCACCAACCTACTAACACCCCACCTCCTGGCGCTCTTTAGAGACGAAGCGCAAGAAGGTATCCTCCAGCCAGACCTAAGAATGGCTATGATTGTGCCTATCTATAAGCAAAGCCGGCCCCCGAGGACTGTGCGTCCTACAGACCAATCTCCTTCCTGAACGTGGAGGCTAAGCTTTTGGCAACGGTCCTTGCCCTTCACCTCCACCAGGTGCTTTAAGGCTTTGTACACCAGGACCAGACGGGATTCCTGCTGGACAGGGCAACTAGGCAAAACCTACGACTGACACATAATTGGCTCCTAGAGGTGCAGTGGAAGGAGGACCCTCTTATGTTCCTCTCTCTTGACGCTGAAAAAGCGTTTGATGCGGTTTATTGGCCCTTTCCAGAGGCGGCCCTGGTTAAATGTGGTTTTGAGCGTAAGTTCAGGCAATGGGTGGCACTTCTGAATATGGACCCCGGTGCCCGGGTTAAAGTGAACAGGATACTGTCCAAAGATTTTACCATCAGGGAAGGGACCCGGCAGGGGTTCCCCCTGTCACCACTGCTATTTGCTCTCACAGCGGAAGTCGTGGCCTGCGAGGTCCGCCAAACAGAGAAGGTACGGGGCTTCCACATAATGCAGGCTGATCCACAGGAGTAGAAGATTTTGCTATATGCGGATGATATCCTCCTGTGTGTGACCCACCCAGTAGTCAAAGTACCTGCACTGTTTAAACTCCTAGATAGATATGGTTTCTTCTCGGGGTACATGATTAACTGGCATAAATCAATTTTGTATAGCCCACACCCAGAAGAGGACTGGCCCCCGTTGCCGGGTGCCCTGCAGGTCACCCACGCAGGGTTTTCGTATCTGGGGATCTACCTGACTACCGACAAACATACCTCTTATCAGAAAAATATCCAGAGAGTGATTGGGAATTACGCAGATGATGCTGCTAGATGGAAGGCCCTCCTACTCACGATACTAGGTCGGGTGGAAATGTTTAAAATGATCATGCTGTCTCGCTTCCTATACGCCCTACAGAATGAATACTTCTCCTTCCCCAGACAAACATTCAGAACAATGAATGCAGATCTGCGAGCTTTACTCTGGTTAGGGAAACAACCAAAGATAGCCATGGACACACTGCCAAGAAATCAATATAATGGAAAGATCTCATTACCGGATGTAGAAGCGTATTATTGGGCTGAACACCTAGCACCGATAAATGACTGGTTGCACCTGGGGGAACAGCAGGTAACAAGTAACAATGCTTCACTGTAGACTGATTTCTGAAAAATACCAACTCGATGACTGTGTGGATACCGTCCACTCTCCACGAACGGTCCATTAACCAGAAATTTACAGTTTTGACATTAGCTGACATGACTTCGACAATACAGTTAAAAAGTAAAGATAGAACAATCACACTTGATTCCATTTATTCACAGGATTTAGCAGATTACCCCACCCACCATGAGCCAGACCAGATTACCCCACCCGTAGGATCAAGAGACCACCATGAGCCAGGCCAGATTACCCCACCTGTGGGATCATGAGGCCACCATGAGCCAGCCCAGATTACCCCACCTGTAGGATCATGAGACCTCCATGAGCCAGGCCAGATTACCCCAACTCGTAGGATCATGAGACCACCATGAGCCAGGCCAGATTACCCCCACTCGTAGGATCATGAGACCACCATGAGCCAGGCCAGATTACCCCCCACCTGTAGGATCATGAGACCACCATGAGCCAGGCCAGATTACCCCACCTGTAGGATCATGAGACCACCATGAGCCAGGCCAGATTACCCCCCACCTGTAGGATCATGAGACCACCATGAGCCAGGTCAGATTACACCACCCGTAGAATCATGAGACCACCATGAGCCAGGCCAGATTACCCCACCTGTAGGATCATGAGACCAACATGAGCCAGACCAGATTACCCACCCATAGGATCCTGAGACCACCATGAGTCAGGCCAGATTACCCACCTATATGATCATGAGACCACCATGAGCCAGACCAGATTACACCCCCACCTGTAGGATCATGAGACCACCATGAGCCAGGCCAGATTACCTCCCACCTGTAGGATCATGACACCACCATGAGCCAGGCCAGATTACCTCCCACCTCTAGGATCATGAGACCACCATAGCGTTTGAGCAAGAAGCAACAGCTAAGACGCAGATATTCGCTGTATCAGAAGTCCACAGCGACGGGTCGTGGAGATGCGGTCATGGAGTGACTTGTGCGTATTCTCTTCCTTTAGCATTCTCTTTTTTGTGTTTTCTTTCCTTTCATTCTTCTCCTTCCTGCCTGTTTATCTTCTTCCCCCTCACCCCGCCGATTGCCCTAAATTCTTTCATTTATCAACCAAGGGGTAAAATGTTGATTAAAGCTTAATTTGGGCCGGTGGTTGCAGGTGGGGCCCACCTGCACTCTCGTTTTGGAGGCCGGCACTTATTTTCCCTCATCAGACTTTGACCCATAACGAGGGAGTGAAAAACACACGAGCGGGAAGAAAGAGGAAGAGAAAGATGAAAAAAGTGCCAAAGGGAGAACGCAGGGACCTACAGGAGTGAGATATAGGAGCCGAGAGTGTCTGAGGGTGGATTAAAGTGCCACGAGGTGGAATCAAGAGTGAGATAAAGATGCAGAGAGTGTCTGGGGTGGACTAAAGAGCAAATAGGTGGAATCAAGAGTGAGATAATAGCACCAAGATTATCTGGGGGTGGACTAAAGAGTGTCTGGGGGTGGATTAAAGAGCCATGAGGTGGAATCAAGAGTTAGATAAAGGAGCCGAGAGTGTCTTGCGGTGGATTAAAGAGCCATGAGGTGGAATCAAGAATGAGATAGAGGAGCAGAGAGTGGCTGTGGGTGAATTAAAGAGCCATGAGGTGGAATCAAGAGTGAGATAATGTTACATCATCAGTCCTCAGGATCGGTGTGATGCCAGATATGTCCACCTCTTGATCAAGCCAAGCCTACTAGCCGTAACGGCACATGTCAGTGGCAGGATCAAGAGTGAGATAAAGATGCAGAGAGTGTCTGGGGTGGACTAAAGAGCCAAGAGGTGGAATCAAGAGTGAGATAAAGATGCAGAGAGTGTCTGGGGTGGACTAAAGAGCAAAGAGGTGAAATCAAGAGTGAGATAAAGGGACCAAGATTATCTGGGGGTGGGTTAAAGAGCCATGAGGTGGAATCAAGAGTGAGATAGAGGAGCCGAGAGTGTCTGGGGGTGGATTAAAGAGCCATGAGGTGGAATCAAGAGTGAGATAATGTTACGTCATCAGTCCTCAGGATCCGTGTGATGCCAGATATGTCCACCTCTTGATCAAGCCAAGCCTACTAGCCGTAATGGCACATGTCAGTGGCAGGATCAAGTGAGGGAAGGAAGGGAAGGGGACAGCAAGGAGGGAGACCTGAAACAACAAAGAACAACCAATAAGTACCAAGTACTCTATCCAGGCTATTTCCACAATAATAAATCAAATACTATTGCAGTACCTGTAAATAAACCAAAAAGCAGACAACTGTGCTTGAGCCCTGTTGCAATCAAAGTAAACTCTGACTGTAGAGGGAAAACATAAACACAACCACAGGTTTACATAAGTATGGCAATATCTATATGGTCGTACTCCTATTCCCCCATAGATGTAAGAAACCTGCATAACATACCCTTTGTCTGTACTCGCTGAATCCTATTGGACACTAGTATGTAATCATAGCGCCATTGCCCCAGCTGTCAATAAAGGATGGTTTTGCTCTGTGATCAATACTGAGTAAAGGTAAGTTTGTACAGAATTAAGGTAAGAGTACTCCGGAATAAAAGTCACCTATGTATAACACTTGTGAAGTAAAATCATAGGCAGGGTAACCATGAGCTAGTTCTCATCGTTCCCTTCTGTTCGAGATCAGAGCCTTCATTGAAGGAAATCAGGAAGAATTACTGGCAAAGACACCTCCACGTTATGAGCTAAATGCACCAAAAATAATTGTCCCGCGCACGAGCGCGATACAGGCACTCACCAACAGAGGGCAATACAAAAGAGTAAATCGCCCGACAATGCCGATCGGAAAAGTAAGAAACGTCCCCCGCACGAGTACACACTGAGCACTCACCAATGGGGGGGCAGAATCCGATTCGTCCGACAATGCCGATCGGAAAAGTATAACAAGGAGACACCTTCTTCCGCACGAGCACCAAGTAGGACTCACCAACAGGAGAAGGGCGAGAATCAGAATCGTCCGAAAATGCCTATCAGAAGAATCACAAAGCCGTCTTCTGCACGGACTCCTGGCCAGGAGCCCACCAACAGAGGGCAGAACAAGGAGGTGGCCGACAATGCCGCCGGAGCACCAGCAGGACAAAGATCCCAGCACCCAGAACGCGATGGAAAATCCGAGGGGCAAGATGGCGGCTGCTACTGCAGCCGTGTGAGGAGCTGCGGCGTTTTCCGCCTGAGGACCCGGCCGACCTGGTGTTAATCGGCGTTTGTTCCCTGCGGTTTTCAGATTGCTGCACGTAGTAGTGCTCCTGGCAGTTTATCAGTGCTCTCCTCGCTACCACCAGCAGTGTGTGATTATTTTATATCGTCAGGCGTGGAGCGCTGCTACATTTTTCCCCGTGGC
This sequence comes from Lissotriton vulgaris, assembly GCF_964263255.1. Taxonomy (NCBI): domain Eukaryota; kingdom Metazoa; phylum Chordata; class Amphibia; order Caudata; family Salamandridae; genus Lissotriton; species Lissotriton vulgaris. The sequence goes on from NW_028248178.1 coordinate 75,987, forward strand.
GAGTCAAAGTCAGGAGCCGCGGCTCCCTCCCTCGTGGCAGGGCGTTGACCTGGACCGGCGGCAGAGACGCGATTTGCGGCGTCCTCGCTGGAGAGGTGGAGGGCGTTGACGGGACCGAAGAGAGGTGGTGAGCTGCGGAGAAGGATCGAGGATTTGCACCGAAGAGCTGGGCTGAGTTGAAAGCCTGAGAGACTGTGAGACGCGAGCTTTCCTGCCCGTCTCTGTACTTGCTTTTCATTGCAGCAACATTGTATCAGCAGCAGTAGCGGTAACACTAGCGGTAAGGTCTGCCAACTACTGAATTGTACGTCTGGAATTCAAGTGGAATTTGTGAGTTTTCTTTAGTGCTTGCCCCGAGTTTGTGACTTTTGACTCTTGAAAAAAAAAAAAAGGGTGAAAAACCCAAATTGAGAGAGAGTGAGAAAGTGAGTGCTGCAGACTTTTGCAAGTTCCCTGTAATTGAAAACGAACACAAACTGCTACTGAAAAACTAGCATAATTCGCTGTGTTAAAGGCGCTCATTAATTAAACTGCAATAATTGAAGGCTCAGTCATGGCCCCTAAGGGAAGAGGTGCTAAAAAAAATACTACCACCTTAATTAATTCCAATCCTATGAGGGAAAAAACGGCAGCTTCAGCGACAGTGACTGTAAATGGAAGCACTAAAGAGCCTGTAATACCGGAACTATTTAGAAAAAAGAACACAGCCAATTTTCCTAAAACTAGTAACAATGAGCAGACTCCTTCTAAAGCCTCATCCAGTGCTACTTCCAAAAGATCAATCGTAACTCAGCCAGCTGACCCCCCCTTTAACCTCTATAAATGCAGCAGTGATAATTGAAGAGATAGGGGAAGGAGGTGGGGCAGGAACAGGAGCGGCGGATCATGCATTATCTGAACTATGTCAAGCCGCTGAAGGAGTCAGAGTCTCACCTAGACCAAATGAACCAAACAAACAACACGATGCAGACTCGATTGAATCTGGGGGTCAATTCTTTTCAATGTCTGATGTTTCAATCACGTCGGAAGGGGACCTGGATGACGAATTGCCTATTGAGGGCGGTTCCTGTTGAGAATTGGGCTGATGACTGTAATCTAGTCTCTGAGGAAGATTTACTCGGATCAGATTTTTTATCGAATTTAGGAGCCCCAAGCACTGTCCGCAGGTCATAGAAGCTAAATCGGCTGAAAATCCAGGTCCCATAACTCAACCGCAATGGGAAAGAGCAGATTCGAATGCTGAAAATGATCCTGAATCCCCTGAGCTATTGGAGGGAGATGACGAGGTAACTCTGAAATCAATATATCAGTTACAGACTTCCGTGTATAGAATGATTGTGACTCATATAGAGGAAACCAAGGCAGAGGGACTTCGCACTCAAGGAGCGGTGCGTAAACTTCAGAATGCTGTTCGCCGGCTGGCTAAGTCCAGTACTGACATTAATTTGAGAGTACAAGAGACTGAGACCCATATATCTGTGGTTGAGGACGAATTAGCCACACAAAAAACTTCAATCAAAGAACTTGATGGCACTAGAAAAGATATTGACTGGAAACTAACTGATTTGGAAAATCGCGCTCGGCGTAACAACCTTCGTATATTAGGAGTGGCAGAAAAGGCAGAGGGAAAAGACACCCGACGATTTGTAGTAGAGATGCTCTCAGATGCCTTTCCGGATCTTACTGGATGGGACTGGGACAAAGAAATTATAAGAGCTCATCGCTTTCCTTTCAATCCAAAACAAGATCAGGAGTCAGGAAACAAAAACCCAAGAGCTATTCTTGTAAACTTACAGAATTACTTATTTCGTGAGATTCTATATGATCTGGCAAGACCATCTAAGACTAGAAAGGGTTTGGGGCATGAATTCCTTGTTCGACCAGACTTCTGCTCTGCAACAGTGCAACAGTGCAACAACGCTAGAGACTTAAACAGCTAATGACACCAATACAATCTAAAGGGGGACAAGCCTTCCTTCTAAATCCTGCCAAGCTTAAGGTTGTGTATAAGGGGAGAACGATTTTTTTTGTTTCTGAAATCAAGGCACAACAGTTCCTAGAAACTATGCAATAATGATTTATAGGATAAATGATGAAGACCAGAACTACACGTAGATTGATTGGTTGTCCTTCTAGTTGTGCTTTATCTTGATGTCTTTTTTTTTTCTTCTCTTCTCTTTCTGGTAGAGGTTTGTTATTTTTCAGGTCGGGCTGGCTCAGGCGGAACTCTCAGCCCATACTCACTTTCCATCGATGAGGGCAATAGCCCTTACGCTTCTGGTGGGGGGGACTGGTGGGGTGGGTGGGTTTGGGGGGGTGTGCTGGGTGGGTTGGGGGAGGGTAAAAAAATGTTGTTTTGGGGTGCAAGGTCATACAGCTGAAAGATGTTGTCAACGTAAACTTATGATCCATTTAGGGCAGGTGCCGAATTTTGGAATATTTTGCTATTTTTGTTATTATGTGTCTAATGTGTTTAATGTTACTAGATCACTAAAACAAATAATGGTTAAACTGAACATATGTTCTATCAATGTGTGTGGTTTAAATGATAAAAGAAAAAGGGGTATAATGGCTCAGATTCTTAAAACCATGCGGTTGGATTTAGTTTGCGTACAGGAGACCCATATTGCCTGGTCTAATAGAAAGTGGTTAAGAGATCTTGGATTGGAAGTTGTAGGATGTTCTCGCCAAAGCTCTACTAAAAGAGGAGTGGCAATTCTAAAGCGATATGGATTGGGGGAAATTAAAAAAGTTAAAGTAGACTTACTAGGACGATGGGTCATTGTTGAAATCAAAATTGGAGGATTAATCACTACTATTTGTTCAATTTATGCATCGGTATTGGATGACCCCACCATCTTTAATCTTCTAAATGTGGAGTTAGCTCAATGGCCATCTAATATCATACTATGTGGAGATTTTAATCTACACCTAGATGAAACCTATGATATCAATGGCAGCACTCCATATAAAGGTAGGAAGAGGAAAGTGTTTGGTGCACTTAAAGAGATGATTCAGGATTTCAGAATGCTAGATGTGGGGTTTGTGAAAAGGGATGCGAAGTCTGGCTATACTTTCTTTTCTGCCCCGCATCAGAAATTTTTTAGATTAGACTATTTCTTTATTTCCAAATGCTTATATAACAAGCTTACCCAAGTGGAATACGAGGTGTCATCGAAAATCATTTCAGACCATAACCCTATCATTCTTAAGTTTGAATTAACTACTCCTATCACTCCTCGATCATGGTCTTTCGATCACAAATTACTATATGACTTATCTTATGTTGAATATATGAACAATTGGATCCCAGAATTTTTCTCACACAACAGAGGCACTGCGTCTGCAGAAATAGTGTGGGATGCTTTTAAATGTGGGGTTCGGGGAGAAACACTGAGTTATTCAATAATAAAACAAAAAGAGGTTATAAGGCGAGCAGCAGCAGAAATGAAAAATTTAAGAACATTAGAGATCCAACTTATGCAGGCGTATAATAAAGGATTAGCTACTGAAACCATTATAAAGGAGTTAACGATCCTCAAAGTTAAGATTCATCAGGGATTCGCTACAAAATTTGCTCAACAAATTTCTGCCTTTAGGGCAGAGGTTTATGAAGTGGGAGAAAATACCGGTAAACACTTGGCTAAGAGGGCTAAACAGAAAGCGACGTTTGCCAATATTGATAAAATAAATAATCTGACAGGAACAACAGTTAATAAAACAGAAGACATTCTTGAAGTATTTAAGGATTTTTATTCTAAATTGTATACAGAAGATGTTAGGGTATTCTGTTCAGATCAGATCACTCCGTTTGCTGATATCAAGCTATCTAGTGAGGAAAAGGAGAAATTAGATTCACCACTTACCTGGGAAGAAATTGAACTCTCTATAATGTCCTTAGCATCAGGAAAAGCAGCGGGTCCAGACGCTATCCCTCTAGAGTTTTTTAAACAGTTTAGATCTATTCTTAAAACAGAATTAATGGACCTGTGTTTAAGAGCTCAACAGGGAAATGCCCCTAAATCATCGCATGATTCCATAATCACTGTGTTTCTTAAAAAAGGCAAACCTCCGTTATTACCTTCATCTTTTCGCCCCATATCGCTCATAAATGCAGACAGTAAAAATGTTTCTAAAATCCTAGCCATACGACTGTCTAACATTATTTCCCCTTTAGTTTCTATTTACCAACATGGCTTTATCCCCACTAGAGAAACAGCTGACCATATTCGGAGAGTGATCTCATTTTTGGATTGGCCTCAAGCAACTCGGTCTAATGTAGGACTTGTATTTTTAGACGCTGAAAAAGCTTTTGACCGGGTTGCTTGGGACTATTTGTGGGATGTTTTATCTAGGAAGGGATTAGGCTCCGGTATATTAAGAGCTTTAAAAACGTTGTATGCTGCTCCTAAATCGCATATTCGAATTAATGGGAAGATCTCTACGCCTTTTATGATTACCAGAGGCACCCGACAAGGATGTCCCTGCTCCCCCTTACTTTTTGCTTTCTACATTGATCCGTTAATTAATCGTTTTCTTTTGGAGCAGAAAATTAAACCTATTGTCCTAGCTAATGTTAATTACCGAGTTTTAGCTTATGCTGATGATATAGTGATAACCACCACTGACGTACAATCAGCCCTACCAGTGATTGATGATATTGCTAGGCAATTTGGATCTTTCTCGGGGTACAAGCTCAACCTTGAGAAGACTCAAATTCTTTGCTCCGGAGATAAACCACCATCAAATATTTCCACTACCTCAGAGGTTACATACTTAGGAATTAAGATATTCCTCCCCATAGAGAAGCTACCAGAACTTAATATAAATCCCATAATTACACAAATTAATGCTTCATTACAACGCCTAGACCACCTACATTTATCACTTTATGGCAGACTTAATATTTTAAAAATGTTGGTCCTACCAAAAGTGCTGTATTTGTATCGTACAATACCACTAGAATTTCAACCGCTCTGTTTTAAAAATTTAGAAAGAACTACTTTTCGGTTTTTATGAGGGTATAAACACCATAGGAAATCATCGAAGAAAATGATACTGAGCAATGAATGTGGTGGATGGAATGTTCCTTATTTTCTTCTGTATTATTTATCTGCCGCACTGCAATATAGAAGCCCCTTGATTTTTGGAGATAGAGTAGAGATGGAGAGACATCAAGTTCCGTCAATCTATGAAATGATCCTAGGTGAAAAAGTTAAGGGTCGCTTTCTGAAGATTGTAGAACCCAGTTATCATAAAAAAACAAAATTTAAGATATTGAAGGCTGCCTTTGGAGTTTGGCAAAAAGTGCGAAAACATCTGAAATTATGTAAACTGAACTTTTATACCCCCCTCAAATCAAAAGGTCTGCTACCAGAATTTTTTTGTGATTTAACTATGTATAGATGGCAACAGAGAGGAATATGCTATTTGGGAGACTTGTTTAGTAATGATCAAATGTTGTCATTTCAGGAGCTTACGAACACATTTGCTGTGGGAAGAAAAGATTTCTTTAAATTCCTTCAATTACGAAGTTACTTACTAAATTAACACAGCTGAGCTCTCGCAACTACAGTAGGGTGTAACAAAACTTAGTACAATGACAAATGTAATTCAATAAACAAAAGCAGATTCTTTAGTGTTTTTCTTGTCACAGAAAGATGACGGTTTAATGTATCCAGACTTGAAGAACAGTCACAGTAAACCTAAAGAATCTGCTTTTGTTTATTGAATTACATTTGTCATTGTACTAAGTTTTGTTACACCCTACTGTAGTTGCGAGAGCTCAGCTGTGTTATTGTTGCGAAGTCATTGACTTTTTTAGACGGTTAAGGGCGTTTTCCGTCTGCTCTTCACGCACTACCCATCGACTAACGTATACTACACACTGTAACGTAGAAATTGAGGCAGAGCGCCCTTAGTATCGGAATTCTCCTAAAAACCCCTGAACAGCTGTTTTCATTTTGTGTCAGATTGGGTGCCTCCACGTTACCACTTAAACTTCCTTTCACACATACCTCTCATACTTGTCCAGCACACCATGGACAGAGATAAAGCCGCGGCAGATCTCATTACTTACTAAATTATCCTTTTACTCCCCCATCTAAAGTTCCACTGTTAGAACTCTTGCAAAAAAAAACCCGCATAGGAGCAATTTATATAAGTTTAATTCAGGAATATGGTACTGATTTAGGACATTGTCAGCAGAAATGGGCTAATACTTTAGGTATACCGGAAGTTGATATTTTGCTATCAATCAAAATGGCATCAGAGGGTTTAATAACAGGGATGATGAAATCACAACATTTTATGTGTATTCACAATCTGTACTATACTGTTGGACTTGGCCCTTCTGGCAGGTTCACCCCTAGACTTTTTGCCTTATGTGTGACCCTGTGTCAGTGATTTTTGGGTCTCTGCGCACTTTCCCCTGAGTCCCAGAGTGAAAGTGCGTGCGTGTAGTATGGCTGGCCTGCCCTCCCATAGGAATGCATGGGGAATGTGTGTGTCCCTGGTAGTTCCTGATGCGTGGGGAGTGCAGGCTCGAGTTTAGTATGTGTAAACTCGTGAGAATGAATGCTGCGAGATGGTGTCTGCGGCATGTATGTGCCTAGAAGGGAAGTGCTACTTCTGGACATTGAGATATGTGTCCAGTGAGGGTGCTGGAGCGTGATTGGCTGGAGCTGGCTGGCATGCCAGGCTCCAGGAAGTCTAGATGAGTTTGCCCGGTGGTGAGTGGGAGATTAGCATGAGTGATGTGTGGGAGGAGTGTACCTGTGTCCTGGATGGGCTGGGTTTTCCCCACACAATGCTGGCTCCGCCCCCTGTGGTGTGTCTAACGACCCTAGCCTCCCCAGTGAATGAAATGGGTGGTTGGGCCATCAAGAGTGCTCCAGAACCAGCTGCGACTGGTTTTCCCCCCACCCTGCACCTTGAAACAAAGGATTTTACAGTATAAAGAAGGGGCTGTGTCCCCTTAGAAAATGTTCTGCTTTTGGATCCTGCCAGAGGGGGCTGTTGCTGCTGCTGGGGCCAGGAGGACCGGCACTTGGGGTGTCTCCCTGCCTGGAGACCCAGTGTGCTGGCTCTGGCCCAGCCTTGCCCCCCTGCCTGCCTCCAGCCCCTGCTGGAGCCTTGTCCTGTCCTCCAGTGCTGGGGAGCACTGAGGACTCCTTGCCTGCAGCCTGAGAGCGCTGCTCTCTGCCTTTCAGCGCTGGGGAGCGCTGAAATCCCTGCCTAGCGCTTGGAAGCGCTTGATTTTGCCCCTAGCGCTGTGAGCGCTGTATTTTGTCCTGGAGGCGCTTGGGAGCGCCTGCCCTTTGTTGCTAGCGCTGCTAGCGCTTGGTGTGCACAGCCGGTGCCCACCCGGCATCTGATCGCCCCGTGTGGTGATTTGGCGGCGCGGGTGCCACCCCGCTCATTGCCGCGTTGTTTTGCCCGTTTTTTTGTTGATCCACGAGGGAGCCCACTCCTCGGATCACATGGGAGCCCGCCTGCCTGCCTAAAAGCGAGCCGCCACGCTGCCCGCGGCGACCCGGAAGTGGAGAGGCCAGGAGAGGCCGATCGGAAGTCCCGCCTCCGTAGCAGAGACGGGAAGAGAGAAGCTGCCGACCGGATCCCCGAGGCTCCCCGAGTGGAGAGGAGAGCCCCGAGACCAGAGGGAGAGACCCGCCTCCGCTGGAGGCCAGAGCCGGTGAGTGTTGCCAGAAGCGGAGGGAGGGGCGCCGGGACACGTTGTCGGTGTCCGCCCCCCCCCTCCCTGCCCCCTCAGCAGCGCGACCAGAGAGGCTCTTGGGGGCATTTCCTGTTTGCGAGCCTTGCGAGGCTCGATTGCCGGCACCCTTGTTTTACGAGCCCTGAGAGGCTCGAGGGCAGTTCTTTGTTCGTGAGCCTGCGAGGCTCTGGGGTGCATTTGTCCTTGCTCCGAGTCCCCCGAGAGGGACTCCAACGTGGCCGTTGTTCATTGGGCCCCGAGAGGCTCTTGTGCCATAGTCGTTTTGAGAGCCCTGAGAGGCTCTGGGGCACAGTTGTTCTGGAAAGTGCCATTTCCTCGTTCCTGAGCCCAGAGAGGCTCCAACGTTGCCCTAACTTTCCCTGAACCAGTTGCCCAGCACTTTGTGGGCAACTGCTACGTTTAGGCCCTGACATTGGGACACAGGGACTGTCACAGGTGGTGACTGATTTAAGTTTTGCGCAATGTTATTGCTACACCTCTGAATGTTAATGCATCATGTGTTTTGTTTTTACACCCCTACAGGTATTGTGATGTGTAGGTGGTTGTTTTCTCCCTAGTACAGGTGGTGCTAGTGAGGTCCTGTTACCAGTGATTACTGGTTGGGTGCTCTATGTTTATATTGTGTGCTACACTGATTTTACTTTCTAAAGTGCTATTTCTGAAAGTATTGCTTCTAAAAGTACTGATACCCTTGACAGTGGTCCAAGTGGCCCTGTCCTGTACAAATATCCCTTGTAAATTCCGCCTGTGCCTGTTGGCACAGTGTAACAAGATGTGTGTTTTATCTGATGTATATTTATTATAATACAAAGGCTATTTTTACATATAACCTTGTGTGGAGTTTTCCTTTGTGGTGGGCCTTTGGTTGTTGTTGCTGGGGTGCGTGCGCAAATACTTACCTTACATCGCCTCCAAGTTTAGCCTTGCTGCTCGCGCCACGTTACCTAGAGGGCGAGTAGGGGTTATCTTGGCGTGTAACTCCCTTGCCCTGACTTGGGAGTGGTGGTCTCTGACTGACTTTGGCGAAAGCCATGGGCAGCCAGGGATCCCATTTCCAACATATACTCCCAGTAAAGTTGCTAAGTGGAGCACCACGACCGGTACGAACTGCAGCCGATGTGGTCTATTTTCAGCTGATGCTTTACATATGTTTTTCTCTTGTCCTAAACTTTCTAATTTGTTCCTACATATTGACATTTTTTTATTTATTATTCTTAAACATGAGGTTAAGATTACAGCAGAGTTGCTGTTATTAGGTATTGATCATACAGTCATTAGGCCAAGATCAATTTCATATTTTTTATTTATTTGCATGGCTGCAGCCAGGTCTTGCATTACCAAAGAATGGATTAGTTTAGCTCCGCCGTCTTTTTCTATGTGGCGTGAAAAGTTATTATTTATGTGTAATATTGAATCCGCCATATACAAGTTGAAGGGGGTAAAAAAAGAGCTCTGGGGGAGAAAATTTGGGCACCAATTGCCGAATGGATTTAAGCTATTTGTTTGTCTGATCTATTCTCATTTCTCTGTTATAAGATGCTATGTACTTTATGAAGATTGTTTTTTTTTTCTTTTGTTTCTTTGTTTACTAGATTATGGCATTTGTTATGTATCGCTGTATTTCCTTGCAATAAAATAATAAATAAAAAAAAAAAAAAAAAAAGGAAAATCCGACGGCGTTTCCGGTAGAGTGTCTGTCTTTATGGGACGCCGTCGCACCAAACTGGTGCAAGTAGTCATGGGAATAGTAGTTTCAGGCAATGGGAAGAAGCCAATTTCTTCGTGAACGAGGGTGCTTTCGGCCACTTGATGCGCACGACTGAGCATGTAACAGATAAAGGAGCCAAGAGTGTCTGGGGGTGGATTAAAGAGCCACGAGGTGGAATCAAAAGTGAGATAAAGGAGCTGAGAGTGACTGTGGGTGGATTAAAAAGCCACGAGGTGGAATCAAGAGTGAGATAAAGGAGCCGAGAGGGTCTGGGGGTGGAGTAAAGAGCCATGAGGTGGAATCAAGATTAGATAAAGGAGCTGGGAGTGTCTGGGGGTGGATTAAAGAGCCATGAGGTGGAATCAAGAGTGAGATAAAAGATCCGGGAGTGTCTGTGGGTGTATTAAAGAGCCATGAGGTGGAACCAAGAGTGAGATAAAGGAGCCGTGAGTGTCTTGGGGTGGATTAAAGAGCCACGAGGTGGAATCAAGAGTGAGATAAAGTAGCCGAGAGTGGCTGGTGGTGGATTAAAGAGCCATGAATCAAGAGTGAGATAAAGGAGTGACCCTTGACCCTGATCCAGGCAGGTCGCTCCCTATCCCGCTCAGCTCTACCTGTCTGTGCCCATGTCCCTGATCTCGCTGCTGCTGCGAGTTCAAGATCCTCCTCCACCCGCAGGATCCCACCTGCGCCTCATCCCTGTTGGCCCAGTGGTGAGCCGTAAGTATCTGTGTGTTCGCTCTGTTCCTTTTTCCCTGTTATTTGTCTGCTGTTGTATTACTTTTTGCGGTATCTGTTACCCACTGTTGTATTACTTTTTTGTATTCTGCTGCTGTATTATTTTGTGCCCACTGTTGTATTCCTTTTCTTTGTATTCTTTGCTTCTGTCCCCATTTTTCACTCTGTAGCTCTCCAGCATTCCAGCCTTCCTCTCCCCTTCCCGCCGATGCGCCCCAAGCTCCTCCATCGCACCTCCCCTTCTAATGGCAGCCGTACCGAAAGCACACCAAATGCAAACCTGTCTGCACTCATCCGCGCCTGGACCGCACCCAGCGCCAGACCACCTGGCCACCCCGAACGCCACAACATCGCCAGCACCCTCCATGAACTCAACACCGGCCGATTATACACCTGCTTCCTGGTCACCCAAAGCGCACCCAAGGATCCTTCTCCTGCCAGAGCTGCAGCTTCACCAACCTCAACACCCGCTCTGCCCGGAAGCACGCCATTGAACTCTGGGACCTACCCGACAATACCTTCCTGACGGAGACCTGGATGAACCCCTCCCCTTCACCCAACATCGCCATAGCCATCCTGGACGGCTACAAGATCACCCGCAGGGCCGGTACCAACAGAGCAGGAGGAAGAATCAACATCATCCACAGGAACACCCTCAGAATCTTGACCAGCACCGACGACACTCTCAGCGCTGCCGAACACCAGCACTTCCAGATCCACATCGACCCCAATACCACCATCAGAGGAACCCTCGTCTACAGAGCCACCCAGCCACAGTGCAGCGACTCCATCCCCGACTTCCTCAGTACGCACGCCCTTGCATCCACAGACTACATCTGCATCGAAGACCTGAACTTCCACCTCAACAGCAGCTCTACCACCCTGCTCAACAACCTCGACAACCTCGGACTCAAACAGCCAGTCACAACTCCCACCCACTCCGCCGGACACATGCTCAACAGCATCTTCTCCGCCAGCAACTATGTCACCTTCAACCACACCACCAAACTCCACTGGACCGACCACCGCTGCATCCACTTCACCTTCAAGAAACCCACCATGCACCACCACGCACAACGGACCCCCCGCTGCAGCTGGAGCAAAAGTCACCAAAGACCAGCTAATCGCCACCCTTGCCCGAAACCCACCAACTGACACCACCGACACCAATACTGCTACCCGCAACCTCAGGCAATGTATCGACGACTGTGCCAACACTCTCGCCCCGATCAAGAAACCTTCAAACAGATGCATCAACAGAAAAGCCATCTGGTTCACCGCAGACCTCCAGGCATCCAAGCAGACCTGTTGAAGGGTCGAGATGAAGTTGCACCATGAACAGACACCGGACAGCAATGCAGCCCAAAAGAGTGGCATCCGCAGACACCACCAACTCATTCGAACTGCCAAAAGGACTTCTTTCAAGGAACGCTTTACAACAACGCACACAACAACAAAGAGCTCTTCAACATCATGAAGGAACTCTCCAACCCCAGCTCCAACAACATCCTGACAACATCCTGCCATCGCAAGACCTATGCGACTCCCTAGCCACCTTCTTCCACTGTAAGATCGCAGACATCTATGACAGCTTCAACAACCAGGCCCCCCCAACATCCACCGACACCTCAGACTCACCCCCCCCCCAGCCACACCAACCAACTGCTCTCCTGTACCCATGTCAACGACGACAACACCATCAAAATCATGAACACCATCCAATCCGGCTTACCATCAGACCCCTGCCCGCACCACATCTTCAACAAAGCAAGCTCCATCATCGCACCCCATCTCTGCCAGATCATCAACAACTCCTTCGAGACCACCACCTTACCGGAGAGATGAAAGCTCGCAGAGATCAACGCCCTACTTAAGAAATCCAAGGCGAACCCTAAGGACCTCAAATACTTCCGGCCCATCTCCCTACTCCCATTCCCAGCAAATGTCACTGTGAAGATTGTCAACAGGCAACTGATCCTCTTCCTCGAGGAGAACAACATCATGGGCCAATCCCAATCCAGATTCCGCAGCAACCACAGCATCGAAACTGCCTTCATCGCCGCCACCGATGACATCAGGAACCTGCTGGACAACGGAGAAGCCACGGCCCTCATCCTCCTGGACCTTTTGGCCGCCTTTGACACCGTCTGCCACCACACCCTACACACACGCCTCCACAACGCAGGGATCCGCGACAAAGCCCTGGACTGGACAATCGCCTCCCTCACTGGCAGAACCCAGAGTGTCTGCCTCCCTCCGTTCCGATCTAAAGCCACCAAGATCATCTGCGGCGTACCCCAAGGATCATCCCTCAGCCGACACTCTTCAACGTCTACATGGCACCTCTCACCCACATAGCCCGATCGCATGACCTCAACATCATCTCATATGCCGACAACACCCAGCTGATCCTCTCCCTCACCAAGGCCCCCACCACTGCCAAAACCAACCTCCACGAAGGAATTGTCACAGGGATTTCTGTTCCTACACAGAACTGTGCTTAGAGACTTGGAACCTCGGTGAATTAGGATGAACCAAAACTCACCTTAGTACCCAACATCCGCTACCAGACTAGCAATCATTCACCCAATGTTAGACAACCCAGAACATGGACTTAGAACACCTCAGGTAATGTGGAACACATGAACACTCTTTCGTTATTCTACAATCTCAGTACAAAACAAGGAGTAAATGCAACACCGTGTTCGCAAGCGCAGTATCTTTGTAAATACAAGAAGACATATTATAAGCAACAACGCAATCAGCATAGTTATCATTCCATGAAATACACAGGGAGAAAGCATGTTAAAATGCTAACGGAAGAAGGCTAAAATGTACCTAATTCTTACCCTCCCTTGCTAGTATACTATATTAGATCTACAGATGGTCTCTTTGTGTTTAGAATGGCGACCCCATACCTCTTGGTCTAGTAGAAATCGATCACATCAGTTTCTACACTGGTGCTCTGCATACGAAGGTTCTTCAAAATGTGTGAGGCATTCTGTGTGCAGTGCATTATTAAATTGCGCCAAAACCGAGTTGGCCAGCATTGCATATATGTTATGTCTAAGACGTGCGCTGATCAGACCTGCTAACCGCCACTGTGTTATAATAACCTTGAAGACCTGGGCACTCACTGTTCAGACACTGTACAGACATAGTTTACCAAGCAAAGCAGATATAATGAGAAAACACAATATTCTCGTGTGAAGCAAACTATCCTGCTATTCTCTAAACATTCACAATAATGTGTGTTGTGCGCAAAGCAGCAGAAAGGAAAATGGCGTTTAAACGTCTAATGAGCTCATGCTAACTTAACGCAGTGCAAAGGCAAAGCTAATCTCCATGACACCCTCCCTTGATCCGAGCACGGATAAGATAAGATAAGATCAGATAAGGGGCACATTTTGGATCGCAGAGTTCAACAACATCGGTCCTCAGTAATGTCAAATTTGCACAAAAGGGAACTCTCAAAAATTTCTTTTAAACAACCAACTGTATATTTTCGAGAAAAAAGCTAAAAAATACAGCCAGGGGACATAGCTAAGTCAATAGGTCTGGGCTGGAAAAAAGTCAACAAAATGTTGTAAAAAGAAAATACAATGGGTCGTTATAGTGAAGTGCTGTGAAGACACATTTCATCCTAACAATGAATATGTGAAGTATGCAGCAACAGCCTCCAACAGGAAGTCACTGTTACCATCCGAAAAAACTTCAGCCATCCAATTTAAGAGCGGGGAAAGAACATACATGTTCCTCAATGACCGGAGCCTCTAGCACCATCAGAGGACACTCGTGGGTACTCAATGAAGCTGGGTGCCAAGAAATCTTGCGCCGCTGCGAAAACATTCCAACGACCCAGAACTCCATGCATCGCTGCAAAGGTCATAATCCATCCGTCAGAACAAAGCAGTTCATGAGCAACTAAGGGACTCATAAGCTGATCATAATCCGCCTCAGGAGACACCGTATTGCAGAGACACAAATCCAGGGCCCAGTCAAAATCGCAACTCAGGCAATGAAAGACAGGCTGGACACATGTAAAATAGGAAAATCGAAACGATAATCCATACGCTGCACTCAAAGTAGCTAGAGGCAGCGCTCCATAGTATTCAAGCATTCAGTTGCGGAGGAGCTCCAGACGTGACAGCTCTCCTTGCAACACAGGTTGTGCATCCATTTTGAAATAAACAAAATATCAACCGCACGCCTGCAGCCAGCGCTAGCATTAAGGGAAATCCACCAAACAGTCTGGAAAAAATAGAATAAAAAAAGGCTGGAAAGACCCCGAATACAGCTTGAAACGAGCTCACAAGGTCACTGCTTACTATTTTAAAAAAGTGAGCCAAGCCAGTCGTGGAGGACGCATTGAAGATTGTGTGAATTAACTCACCAAAATGCAATGGCAAATCAGTATTTAATAAAGCGTGCACTTCTTTGCGGGTGTTGGCCACGTGAAGGACAAATGTTTCACGAGCAGATGTGAGGGCAACTTCCTTCTGGGACAATAGAGCTCTTATGCGACTCATCTTGCTCAACTCTGCTTTCAAGGTCGGAATTTTTGGCCAGATGGAAACATCAAGTTTCCCATGTGGAGGAGGAAACATTACATTCTTACAGCAAACGACACGTTCACTGACTGTAACTACATTAGCAATTCCGGCTACCAACCCACAACAATCTTCATTATTTAAAAGTAAATAACTCCAGTTTGCCAGTAATGTGAAAGTAGGCACAATAGCAGGCACAGGCGTACCTTTTAAAATACAGGCCAAATTAGGCTTATTTTGATTGCAAGAGCCATGTAAGCACATTAGGGACATGAATTACTTCACTGGGCCCATGAATTTGAAATCGAACCGCATCCCACCTAAAACAGGCCATGCAGTTATATTAACAAAAGCCAGGTCTCTCGTCTATCGATGTGATGAGGAGTGGGGAGCCAATGTTCCATTGATATGTCTACTGCATTTCTTTCTTCGACATAGTGTCCATTGTCAAGTCAAAAAAATATACCACAAAGCCAATTGTCATGAAAATGTAAATTGAAAAAAGCACCAACCAAATGTAGGTCCAAGTTGGGACCAAAACATGTTTTTGGAACAGGCTCACCCAAACAGAAATTTTTGAAGGGGTCTTTGATGTATGAGAGTCAGAGTCAAAAGAAAATCTGGATTCTGTGGCCAAACGAGTTTGCAAATCAGGCATTGATAAGTCAGTTGGGTAAGTGTAGTCAGTTTCATCAAGGTGAGTACCAGGCAATGTACTCAATAAAGGACTCGATATTGCAGGCATCTCGATGGCAATGGCAGGCACTGGTTGTGGAGCCGGAATTAAAACAGAATTTCTCAAAATCGAAGGACATGAGACTGCCGGTGTCATACTAAGAAGAATCGGCCACTCTGTGTAATTTGACATTGTCAATGGAGATATACCTGTTCTCTTTATGACCTGTAAGTGGTGGTAAAATGACTGTTCTTGTGCCCTTCACGCCAAGCACTGGAACTGGAGCTCGATATGAGGGACCAAACTCCTTCTTGTTGTCGATCTCCTCTCGAACCAGTTCACCAACTTGGAGTAGCAAGCCAACTACCGGAATCTGCAAAGCAGCTTCAGATGTGCAGGGCAAATGTTCCTTTGCAAGACTGTTTCTGGTCTTTTGTAGATCTTGTAAAACATTGCAATGTTCATCTACGTCAAAGGAGTCAGCTACAGCCACCAAGTCTAGACCGTCAAGATCCGGGATGTACATCTTGATACCAAAGAGCATTTTGTATAAGGTACGCCCACCCAGAGACCTTCTAGGGAGATTATTAAGGGCACGCTGCAAGCTATTGAGGTGGGCCAGCCAGTTCCTGCCAGTGCCTATAACCCTAGCCGTCAAAGACTTCTTTAAATCACGGTTCATTCGCTCCACAACACTATTACCCTCAGGTCTGTATGGAGACGAAAACTTGACTTGGACCCCCAACAAAGTCATGGCTTCCTTATACGCCTTAGAGGAGAACGCAGGACCCTGATCCGAATGGAAGGTACCAGAGGCAAAAATCCCTACAAAGATACACAAGTCTCTTATGACAGATAGGGAATAAGCGCTGCGGTGTGGCCAGACCCAGACAAAGCGTGTGCATGAATCAACTGCTACTAAGATATACTTGTACGCAGTATCAGAAGAAAAAGGACCGCAGTGATCTAAATAAACACAACCCAATGGTTTTTTAGAAATGTACAACTGTGTCTGGGGCGTCCAGGGGTGCAGAGAAGGGGAGCAATGTCCAGGGGTGCAGAGGAGGAGAGGCCTATCCAGGGGTGCAGAAGAGGCGAGACCTGTCCAGGGGGGTCAGAGTAGGCGAGGCCTGACCAGTGGAGCAGTGTCTCTCTTCGGGGCCTGTGCATAGCGCCCGAGGCCCAGGGAAGAGTCAGAGGCGCAGTATGGGGTGGGAAGAACTCTGGGCTCCTCTGTCCTTAATGAGAATCCTTTACCAAGAGGTCTGTCCAGAGGAGGGGGAGAGGAGGAGAGGCCTGTCCAGAGGAGGAAAGGAGGAAAGGCCTGTCCAGGGGTGCAGAGGAGGTGATGCCTGCCCAGAGGAGGTGCAGAGGAGGTGAGGCCTGTTCAGGGGTGCAGAGGAGGAGAGGCCTGTCCAGGGGTGCAGAGGAGGAGAGGCCATCCAGGGGTGCAGAGGAGGTGAGGCCTGTCCAGAGGAGGAGAGGAGGAGAGGCCTGTCCATGGGTGCAGAGGAGGAGAGGCCTGTCCAGGGGAGCAGAGAAGGTGAGGCCTGTCCAGAGGAGGAGAGGAGGAGAGGCCTGTCCAGGGGTGCAGAGGAGCTGAGGCCTGCCCAGAGGAGGGGCAGAGGAGGAAAGGCCTGCCCAGAGGAGGAAAGGCCTGTCCAGGGGTGCAGAGGAGGTGAGGCCTGCCCAGAGGAGGTGCAGAGGAGGTGAGGCCTGTCCAGGGGTGCAGAGGAGGAGATGCCTGTCCAGGGGTGCAGAGGAGGAGAGGCCTGTCCAGAGGAGGAGGAGAGGCCTGTCCATGGGTGCAGAAGAGGAAAGGCCTGTCCAGAGGAGGAGAGGCCTGTCCAGGGGTGCAGCGGAGTTGAGGCCTGTCCAGGGGTGCAGAGGAGGTGAAGTTTGTCCAGGGGTGCAGAGGAAGTGAGGCCTGTCCAGGGATGCAGAGGAGGTGAGGCCTGTCCAGGGGTGCAGAGGAGGCGAGGCTTGTCCAGGGGTGCAGAGGAGGTTAAGCCTGTCTAGGGGTGAGGAGGAGGTGAGGCCTGTCCAGGGGTCAGAGGAGGAGAGGCCTGTCCAGGGGTCAGAGGAGGAGAGGAGGTGATGCCTGTCCAGGGGTGCAAAGGAGGTAAGGCCTGTCCAGGGGTGCAGAGGAGGCGAGGTCTGTCCAGTGGTGCAGAGGAGGTGAGGCCTGTCCACGGGGCAGAGAAGGTGAGGCCTTTCCAGGGGTACAGAGGAGGAGAGGCCTGTCCAGAGGAGGAGAGGAAAAGAGGCCTGTCCCGGGGCAGAGGAGAGAGAGGCCTGTTCACGGGGGCAGAGGAGGAGAGGCCTGTCCAGGGGTGCAGAGGAGGCGAGACCTGACCAGTGGTGCAGAGGAGGTGAGACCTGTCACTGGTGCAGAGGAGGCGAGGCCTGTCCAGGGGTACAGAGGAGGTGAGGCCTGTCCCGGGGTGTACTTAAGGTGAGGCCTGTCCAGGGATGCAGAGGAGGTGAGACCTGTCCAGTGGTGCAGAGGAGGTGAGACCTGTCCAGGGGTCAGAGGAGGAGAGGCCTGTCCAGGGGTCAGAGGAGGTGAGGCCTGTCCAGGGGTGCAGAGGAGGTGAGGCCTGTCCAGGGGTGCAGAGGAGGCGAGACCTGTCCAGTGGTGCAGAGGAGGTGAGGCTTGTCCATGGGGCAGAGAAGGTGAGGCCTTTCCAGGGGTACAGAGGAGGAGAGGCCTGTCCCGGGGTGTACTTATGGTGAGGCCTGTCCAGGGATGCAGAGGAGGTGAGACCTGTCCAGTGGTGCAGAGGAGGTGAGACCTGTCACTGGTGCAAAGGAGGAGAGGCCTGTTCACGCGGGCAGAGGAGGAGAGGCCTGTCCAGGGGTGCAAAGGAGGTGAGACCTGTCCAGTGGTGCAGAGGAGTCGAGACCTGTCACTGGTGCAGAGGAGGCGAGGCCTGTCCAGGGGTACAGAGGAGGTGAGGCCTGTCCTGGGGTGTACTTAAGGTGAGGCCTGTCTAGTGGTGCAGAGGAAGTGAGACCTGTCCAGTGGTGCAGAGGAGGTGAGACCTGTCCAGGGGTCAGAGGAGGAGAGGCCTGTCCAGGGGTCAGAGGAGGAGAGGCGGTGAGGCCTGTCCAGGGGTGCAGAGGAGGTGAGGCCTGTCCAGGGGTGCAGAGGAGGCGAGTCCTGTCCAGTGGTACAGAGGAGGTGAGGCTTGTCCACGGGGCAGAGAAGGTGAGGCCTTTCCAGGGGTACAGAGGAGGAGAGGCCTGTCCAGAGGAGGAGAGGAGAAGAGGCCTGCCTGGGGGCAGAGGAGGAGAGGCCTGTTCATGGGGGCAGAGGAGGAGAGGCCTGTCTAGGGGTGCAGAGGAGGCGAGGCCTGCCCAGGGGGTGCAGAGGAAGTGAGGCCTGTCCAGGGGTGTACTTAAGGTGAGGCCTGTCCAGTGGTGCAGAGGAGGTGAGACCTGTCCAGTGGTGCAGAGGAGGTGAAACCTGTCACTGGTGCAGAGGAGGCGAGGCCTGTCCAGGGGTGCAGAGGAACTGAGGCCTGTCCAGGGGTGCAGAGGAGGAGAGGCCATCCAGGGGTGCAGAGGAGGTGAGGCCTGTCCAGAGGAGGAGAGGAGGAGAGGCCTGTCCATGGGTGCAGAGGAGGAGAGGCCTGTCCAGGGGAGCAGAGAAGGTGAGGCCTGTCCAGAGGAGGAGAGGAGGAGAGGCCTGTCCAGGGGTGCAGAGGAGCTGAGGCCTGCCCAGAGGAGGGGCAGAGGAGGAAAGGCCTGCCCAGAGGAGGAAAGGCCTGTCCAGGGGTGCAGAGGAGGTGAGGCCTGCCCAGAGGAGGTGCAGAGGAGGTGAGGCCTGTCCAGGGGTGCAGAGGAGGAGATGCCTGTCCAGGGGTGCAGAGGAGGAGAGGCCTGTCCAGAGGAGGAGGAGAGGCCTGTCCATGGGTGCAGAAGAGGAAAGGCCTGTCCAGAGGAGGAGAGGCCTGTCCAGGGGTGCAGCGGAGTTGAGGCCTGTCCAGGGGTGCAGAGGAGGTGAAGTTTGTCCAGGGGTGCAGAGGAAGTGAGGCCTGTCCAGGGATGCAGAGGAGGTGAGGCCTGTCCAGGGGTGCAGAGGAGGCGAGGCTTGTCCAGGGGTGCAGAGGAGGTTAAGCCTGTCTAGGGGTGAGGAGGAGGTGAGGCCTGTCCAGGGGTCAGAGGAGGAGAGGCCTGTCCAGGGGTCAGAGGAGGAGAGGAGGTGATGCCTGTCCAGGGGTGCAAAGGAGGTAAGGCCTGTCCAGGGGTGCAGAGGAGGCGAGGTCTGTCCAGTGGTGCAGAGGAGGTGAGGCCTGTCCACGGGGCAGAGAAGGTGAGGCCTTTCCAGGGGTACAGAGGAGGAGAGGCCTGTCCAGAGGAGGAGAGGAAAAGAGGCCTGTCCTGGGGCAGAGGAGAGAGAGGCCTGTTCACGGGGGCAGAGGAGGAGAGGCCTGTCCAGGGGTGCAGAGGAGGCGAGACCTGACCAGTGGTGCAGAGGAGGTGAGACCTGTCACTGGTGCAGAGGAGGCGAGGCCTGTCCAGGGGTACAGAGGAGGTGAGGCCTGTCCCGGGGTGTACTTAAGGTGAGGCCTGTCCAGGGATGCAGAGGAGGTGAGACCTGTCCAGTGGTGCAGAGGAGGTGAGACCTGTCCAGGGGTCAGAGGAGGAGAGGCCTGTCCAGGGGTCAGAGGAGGTGAGGCCTGTCCAGGGGTGCAGAGGAGGTGAGGCCTGTCCAGGGGTGCAGAGGAGGCGAGACCTGTCCAGTGGTGCAGAGGAGGTGAGGCTTGTCCATGGGGCAGAGAAGGTGAGGCCTTTCCAGGGGTACAGAGGAGGAGAGGCCTGTCCCGGGGTGTACTTATGGTGAGGCCTGTCCAGGGATGCAGAGGAGGTGAGACCTGTCCAGTGGTGCAGAGGAGGTGAGACCTGTCACTGGTGCAAAGGAGGAGAGGCCTGTTCACGCGGGCAGAGGAGGAGAGGCCTGTCCAGGGGTGCAGAGGAGGTGAGACCTGTCCAGTGGTGCAGAGGAGTCGAGACCTGTCACTGGTGCAGAGGAGGCGAGGCCTGTCCAGGGGTACAGAGGAGGTGAGGCCTGTCCTGGGGTGTACTTAAGGTGAGGCCTGTCTAGTGGTGCAGAGGAAGTGAGACCTGTCCAGTGGTGCAGAGGAGGTGAGACCTGTCCAGGGGTCAGAGGAGGAGAGGCCTGTCCAGGGGTCAGAGGAGGAGAGGCGGTGAGGCCTGTCCAGGGGTGCAGAGGAGGTGAGGCCTGTCCAGGGGTGCAGAGGAGGCGAGTCCTGTCCAGTGGTACAGAGGAGGTGAGGCTTGTCCACGGGGCAGAGAAGGTGAGGCCTTTCCAGGGGTACAGAGGAGGAGAGGCCTGTCCAGAGGAGGAGAGGAGAAGAGGCCTGCCTGGGGGCAGAGGAGGAGAGGCCTGTTCATGGGGGCAGAGGAGGAGAGGCCTGTCTAGGGGTGCAGAGGAGGCGAGGCCTGCCCAGGGGGTGCAGAGGAAGTGAGGCCTGTCCAGGGGTGTACTTAAGGTGAGGCCTGTCCAGTGGTGCAGAGGAGGTGAGACCTGTCCAGTGGTGCAGAGGAGGTGAAACCTGTCACTGGTGCAGAGGAGGCGAGGCCTGTCCAGGGGTGCAGAGGAACTGAGGCCTGTCCAGGGGTGCAGAGGAGGAGAGGCCATCCAGGGGTGCAGAGGAGGTGAGGCCTGTCCAGAGGAGGAGAGGAGGAGAGGCCTGTCCATGGGTGCAGAGGAGGAGAGGCCTGTCCAGGGGAGCAGAGAAGGTGAGGCCTGTCCAGAGGAGGAGAGGAGGAGAGGCCTGTCCAGGGGTGCAGAGGAGCTGAGGCCTGCCCAGAGGAGGGGCAGAGGAGGAAAGGCCTGCCCAGAGGAGGAAAGGCCTGTCCAGGGGTGCAGAGGAGGTGAGGCCTGCCCAGAGGAGGTGCAGAGGAGGTGAGGCCTGTCCAGGGGTGCAGAGGAGGAGATGCCTGTCCAGGGGTGCAGAGGAGGAGAGGCCTGTCCAGAGGAGGAGGAGAGGCCTGTCCATGGGTGCAGAAGAGGAAAGGCCTGTCCAGAGGAGGAGAGGCCTGTCCAGGGGTGCAGCGGAGTTGAGGCCTGTCCAGGGGTGCAGAGGAGGTGAAGTTTGTCCAGGGGTGCAGAGGAAGTGAGGCCTGTCCAGGGATGCAGAGGAGGTGAGGCCTGTCCAGGGGTGCAGAGGAGGCGAGGCTTGTCCAGGGGTGCAGAGGAGGTTAAGCCTGTCTAGGGGTGAGGAGGAGGTGAGGCCTGTCCAGGGGTCAGAGGAGGAGAGGCCTGTCCAGGGGTCAGAGGAGGAGAGGAGGTGATGCCTGTCCAGGGGTGCAAAGGAGGTAAGGCCTGTCCAGGGGTGCAGAGGAGGCGAGGTCTGTCCAGTGGTGCAGAGGAGGTGAGGCCTGTCCACGGGGCAGAGAAGGTGAGGCCTTTCCAGGGGTACAGAGGAGGAGAGGCCTGTCCAGAGGAGGAGAGGAAAAGAGGCCTGTCCTGGGGCAGAGGAGAGAGAGGCCTGTTCACGGGGGCAGAGGAGGAGAGGCCTGTCCAGGGGTGCAGAGGAGGCGAGACCTGACCAGTGGTGCAGAGGAGGTGAGACCTGTCACTGGTGCAGAGGAGGCGAGGCCTGTCCAGGGGTACAGAGGAGGTGAGGCCTGTCCCGGGGTGTACTTAAGGTGAGGCCTGTCCAGGGATGCAGAGGAGGTGAGACCTGTCCAGTGGTGCAGAGGAGGTGAGACCTGTCCAGGGGTCAGAGGAGGAGAGGCCTGTCCAGGGGTCAGAGGAGGTGAGGCCTGTCCAGGGGTGCAGAGGAGGTGAGGCCTGTCCAGGGGTGCAGAGGAGGCGAGACCTGTCCAGTGGTGCAGAGGAGGTGAGGCTTGTCCATGGGGCAGAGAAGGTGAGGCCTTTCCAGGGGTACAGAGGAGGAGAGGCCTGTCCCGGGGTGTACTTATGGTGAGGCCTGTCCAGGGATGCAGAGGAGGTGAGACCTGTCCAGTGGTGCAGAGGAGGTGAGACCTGTCACTGGTGCAAAGGAGGAGAGGCCTGTTCACGCGGGCAGAGGAGGAGAGGCCTGTCCAGTGGTGCAGAGGAGTCGAGACCTGTCACTGGTGCAGAGGAGGCGAGGCCTGTCCAGGGGTACAGAGGAGGTGAGGCCTGTCCTGGGGTGTACTTAAGGTGAGGCCTGTCTAGTGGTGCAGAGGAAGTGAGACCTGTCCAGTGGTGCAGAGGAGGTGAGACCTGTCCAGGGGTCAGAGGAGGAGAGGCCTGTCCAGGGGTCAGAGGAGGAGAGGCGGTGAGGCCTGTCCAGGGGTGCAGAGGAGGTGAGGCCTGTCCAGGGGTGCAGAGGAGGCGAGTCCTGTCCAGTGGTACAGAGGAGGTGAGGCTTGTCCACGGGGCAGAGAAGGTGAGGCCTTTCCAGGGGTACAGAGGAGGAGAGGCCTGTCCAGAGGAGGAGAGGAGAAGAGGCCTGCCTGGGGGCAGAGGAGGAGAGGCCTGTTCATGGGGGCAGAGGAGGAGAGGCCTGTCTAGGGGTGCAGAGGAGGCGAGGCCTGCCCAGGGGGTGCAGAGGAAGTGAGGCCTGTCCAGGGGTGTACTTAAGGTGAGGCCTGTCCAGTGGTGCAGAGGAGGTGAGACCTGTCCAGTGGTGCAGAGGAGGTGAAACCTGTCACTGGTGCAGAGGAGGCGAGGCCTGTCCAGGGGTGCAGAGGAACTGAGGCCTGTCCAGGGGTGCAGAGGAACTGAGGCCTGTCCAGGGGAGCAGTGTCCCTCTTCGGGGCCTTGGCATAGCGCCCTGAGGCTCAGGGCAGAGTCAGAGGCGCTGGATGGGTTGGAATGAACTCTGGGCTCCTCTGTCCTTAATGAGAATCCTTCACCGAGAGGCCTGTCCAGAGGAGGAGCAGAGGAGGTGAGGCCTGTCCAGGGGTGCAGAGGAGGTGAGGCCTGTCCAGTGGTGCAAAGGAGGAGAGGCCTTTCCAGGGGTGCAGAAGAGGAGAGGCCTGTCCAGGGGTGCTGAGGAGAGAGGCCTGTCTCAAGGGGTACAGAGGAGGAGAGGCCTGTCCAGGGGGGAGAGGATGTGAGGCCTGTCCAGAGGAGGGGCAGAGGAGGAGAAGCCTGTCCATGGGTGCAGAAGAGGTGAGGCCTGTCTGGGGTTGCAGATGAGGAGAGGCCTGTCCAGGGGTGCAGAGGAGGCGAGTCCTGTCCAGGGGAGCAGAGGAGGTGAGGCCTGTCCAGGGGAGTAGTGTCTCTTCCGGCCTGTGCATAGCGCCTCGAGGCCCAGGGCGGAGTCAGAGGCGCTGGATGGGGTGGAATGAACTCTGAGCTCCTCTGTCCTTAATGAGAATCCTTCACTGAGAGGCATATCCAGAGGAGGGGCAGAGGAGGAGAGGCTTGTCCAGAGGAGGGGCAAAGGAGGAGAGGCCTGTCCAGGGGTGCCAATGGAGAAAGGCCTGACCAGGGGAGGGGCAGAGGAGGAGAGTCCTGTCCAGGAGTGCAGAGAAGGGGAGCCCTGTCCAGGGGTGCAGAGGAGGAGAGTCCTATCCAGGGGTACAGAGGAGGCGAGACCTGTCCAGGGGGTCAGAGTAGGCGAGGCCTGTCCACTGGAGCAGTGTCTCTCTTCGGGGCCTGTGCATAGCGCCCGAGGCCCAGGGCAGAGTCAGAGGTGCTGTATGGGGTGCAAAGAGCTCTGGGCTCCTCTGTCCTTAATGAGAATCCTTTACCAAGAGGCCTGTCCAGAGGAGGGTGAGAGGAGGAGAGGCCTGTCCAGAGGAGGAGAGGAGGAAAGGCCTGTCCAGGGGTGCAGAGGAGGTGAGGCCTGCCCAGAGGAGGTGCAGAGGAGGAGAGGCCTGTCCAGAGGAGGAGAGGAGGAAAGGCCTGTCCAGGGGTGCAGAGGAGGTGAGGCCTGCCCAGAGGAGGTGCAGAGGAGGTGAGGCCTATTCAGGGGTGCAGAGGAGGAGAGGCCTGTCCAGGGGTGCAGAGGAGGAGAGGCCATCCAGGGGTTCAGAGGAGGTGAGGCCTGTCCAGAGGAGGAGAGGAGGAGATGCCTGTCCAGGGGTGCAGAGGAGGAGAGGCCTGTCCAGGGGTGCAGAGGAGGAGAGGCCTGTCCAGGGGGGCAGAGGAGGAGAGGCCTGTCCAGGAATGCAGAGGAGGTGAGGCCCTTCCAGAGGAGGAGAGGCCTGTCCAGGGGTACAGAGGAGGTGAGGCCTGCCCAGAGGAGGGGCAGAGGAGGAGAGGACTGCCCAGAGGAGGAAAGGCCTGTCCAGGGGTGCAGAGGAGGTGAGGCCTGCCCAGAGGAGGTGCAGAGGAGGAGAGGCCTGTCCAGGGGTGCAGAGGAGGAGAGGCCTGTCCAGGGGTGCAGAGGAGGTGAGGCATGTCCAGAGGAGGAGAGGAGGAGAGGCCTGCCCATGGGTGGAGAAGAGGAAAGGCCTGTCCAGAGGCGGAGAGGCCTGTCAAGGGGTGCAGCGGAGTTGAGGCCTGTCAAGGGGTGCAGAGGAGGTGAGGTTTGTCCAGGGGTGCAGAGGAAGTGAGGCCTGTCCAGGGGTGCAGAGGAGGTGAGGCCTTGTCCAGGGTTGCAGAGGAGGCATGGCTTGTCCAGGGATGCAAAGGAGTCTAAGCCTGTCCAGGGATGCAGAGGAGGTGAGGCCTGTCCAGGGGTCAGAGGAGGAGAGGCCTGTCCAGTGGTGCAGAGGAGGAGAGGAAAGTGAGGCATGTGAAGGGGTGCAGAAGAGGTGAGGCCTGTCCAGGGGTGCAGAGGAGGCGAGGCCTGTCCAGTGGTGCAGAGGAGGTGAGGCCTGTCCACGGGGCAAAGAAGTTGAGGCCTTTCCAGGGGTACAGAGGAGGAGAGGCCTGTCCAGAGGAGGAGAGAAGAGGCCTGTCCAGGGGGCAGAGGAGGAGAGGCCTGTTCACGGGGCAGAGGAGAGGCCTGTCCAGGGGTGCAGAGGAAGAGAGGCCTGTCCAGGGTTCAGAGGAAGTGAGGCCTGTACAGTGGTCCGAGGAGGTGAGGCCTGTCCTGAGGAGTTGAGGCCTGTCTAGGGGTGCAGAGGAGGTGAGCCCTGTACAGGGGTGCACGGGAGGTGAGGCCTGTCAAGAGGAGCAGTGTCTCTCTTTGGGGCCTGTGCATAGCGCCACAAGGCTCGGGCAGAGTCCGAGGCGCTGTATGGGGTGGAATGAACATCGGGCTCCTCTTTCCTTCAAGAGAATCCTTCACTGAGAGGCCTGTCAAGAGGAGGGGCAGAGGAGGTAAGGCCTGTCTAGGGGTGCAGAGGAGGAGAGGCCTGTCCAGGGGTGCAGCGGAAGCGAGGCCTGTCCAGAAGTGCAGAGCAGGTGAGGCCTGTCTAGGGGTGCATAGGAGGTGAGTTCTGTCCAAGGGGGTGCAGAGGACATGAGTCCTGTCCAAAGAGGTGCAGAGGAGATGAAGCCTGTCCAGGGGGTGCAGAGGAGGTGAGGCCTGTTGTCAAGGGTTGGGTTTTACTGACAGTGCCGACACTCCCAGGGGCAGAATGATGAGATTTATCAAATTCCACCACTGGTTTTCCCACAGCCACCAACTGAAGAGTTAACTAGTGGCCGTGCGAACCCAGCCAGGGGAAAGGGGAATGGGACAGAGAAGAGACTGCCTGACCTTCTGGCTCTTCCACTCTACTCTTCCTTTCTGCCATACTCCGTTTTATTCCTTTCTTACTCTCTCTCTATCTTCAAGTATGAATGGAAATAACTGTAAAAGAAAAGCACACCATTACTAATTTCCTTCAATTCCTTCTCCACTTTCTTACTCTCTTTCTCTCTATTTCCTTATCCAGAGTGCCTATAGCTTTTGCTGCTCATCTATTCTTCAATATAAGTATTTTATTCTTTGGTAACCTGCATTATAAACAACATTTTAGCACCCTTTAACTCTGTGAGTTCATTTGTTCTTTTTCACTCATTCGTTCATTCACTCTCTGCCTTACTTTCTTATCTGAATTTTTCTTACTTCTTGTTGGACCTAGATTACCCAAGCCTACATATGGTAGCCTGGCACAGTAGTGGTCTACAGCTAACTCCAAGCGTTGGCTAAGTAGTTACAAATCTTACCCACAGTAACACAGTGATGAACCACCAAAATAAAGACACAACACCTCTGTTTGGAAAAATACCGTTACCTTTTTATAAAAATAATATGCTCTTCTTGTTATGCTTTTTAGTCAGGGATAAAAGACAATCAAATTACACATCCACATGAAATTTAAATTACTCTTCAATATTTTTCCTGCTCAGAATTTGAGAATCAAAGGTACATTTAGGTACTGTAGTTATTTAGGACACAAGACACTTCACTAATAATTTTACAGGAAGGCAAAATACAGTCTGGCAGAGTAATATGTTTTTAAAGACACATTTGCAGGTACATTACCCCACAGCTCTTAAGCACTGCTCAGCCCAACAGAATGACCTGGTTGTAGAACCTCACAGCATTTAAACACCAGTAATGTGACTAAAAGGAAAGACACAATAATATTAGCAAGGTACCCCTAACTGGTAGAGGATCTACTCCCTCCGCTACCACAGCTCTGTAAGGGCTTTAGCCCAGGAACCTTGTGGTTCCCTTTACCACTTTCACTTCTCTCCCCCTTGCACAGTTAAAGGAAAGGTTTGACTCTTTATTGGCCAGTTCACTAGCTTCTTTTCCCCTTGTACAGTTAATGGAAAGGTTTGACTCTTTATTGGCCGGTTCCCTGTTCAGTTACTTGTTGGGGTTATTTCCCCACTGTCTGGCTCCTTCGGCATACAACACTGCCGTCTCCCGCTTCCCCCTCCACTACCCGGCTTACTTGTGGGGCTTGAGGAGCTTTCTCTGTTCCAGGCGCGCTCCCACTGTGTAGCGCTGGGCCGAAGGGGTCGGGTTGATAGTCAGCGCGTTGCACTGACTCTGGTGACTGGAGCTTGAAGGTGCGGTGTGCGCCTCTCTCTACCCGTTGTGCCTCCGCTTTTCACCGCTGGCGATGGGAGGGGGCCTCGCTGCCGATCGGTGCCTTCGCTCCTTGCTCTCCTGATGTGAGGCTGTCCCACCGGTTCTCCTCAGCTTCCTCCGTGGTGAGACGACACTTCACCGGGCATGCGCGACGCTCTCCTGAACTCCGCCTCCCACGTCGCTCTGCTCCTTGGCGCCTGCGTGGACCTCGCCTCTCGGGGTAGACGCTGCTCTCCTGGGCCTGCTCGAACCTAGGCCCCTCCTGCCTCACCAAAGCGTCTCGGTGCTGGACATGCGCGGACGCGCCTCCTCCTTCACTTGACGCGGCCGGTGCCCCCGGGGTCCCGATGCCGGTCGGAGCAGCGCCGCTGCTTCCCTTCAGTCCCTCCTCACTTTGGCCTCACAGGAAGGATGTCCCCACACGGCGCCTACGCTCCTCAGGTCGCCAGGGTGCCACAGACACTCGTCTCCACCTCAGCTACTCCACGAACTTGGTAAGCACAGCGCTGGGAGTTGACATGCAGAAATACCCCCAATTAAGGGTGTTCTGAGTGGTTTTACTGGGGCCCTGAGATAAAAGGGTCTTCTTCCTCCAGTAACTCGTTTTCCTTGTCATTAGTTGTTGTCTTTGGGAGAGGGATCGGTCAGAGGCGATAGGGGGAACAATCTTCTGAAGTAACTGTCAGCCTCAGTGACAAACTAGCCGCTCTCAGTGTGTCCACCTCCTCTCACCACTGCCTCACTCCTCTACTCTGGGGTCAGCACAAAATGGCTGCTGGTCACTGGCCTTATATAGGTTGGCCTGAGACCTGCAGAAGTCTCTAGCAGATTCCAGAAAGTTCCCTAATGCTATCCTATGGACCTGTCCTCCAGTGGTGTCCGTTATGACAGTTGGTGGACACCATTTTAGGTCTCTGGAGATCCCTAAGGTTTCAAGGGGGTGACTAGGCCTCACAAGTGATGAGGGAAAAATGGCGTCATCGCCAAGGAACACCTAGCCCTCTGACAGCATAAAAAAACTCCTGATGGACATATGTAAAAATAAAAATAGAAACTCTGGGAGGCTAAGGGGGACAAAAACTAAATCATGGTGGTTAGAGTCTTCCCAGAAGCAGACAGGTCTAACACGCGTCCCCCCCAGCTGCAAGTGGGGAGAACTACCCAACCCCTTGGGAGTCCTCATCACTAAGGCGGAAATACCTGGATAGACCGTCTGCGTTGGCATGGTCTGCCCCAGGTCGATGTTCCACCCTGAAGTCCATTCCCTGTAGGGAGATGGACCACCTTAGCAACTTGGGATTCTCCCCCTTCATTTGCATCAGCCAACGAAGGGGGCGATGGTCAGTCTGAACCAGGAAGTGCGAACCAAACAGGTATGGTCGCAGCTTCTTCAGAGCCCAAACCACCGCAAAGGCTTCTCTCTCAATTGTACTCCACCTCCTTTCCCTGGGGAGTAGTCTCCTGGACAGGAAGACCACGGGTTGATCCAAGCCCTCATCATTTAGCTGCGATAACACTGCCCCAATGCCATGTTCTGACGCATCTGTTTGGACAATGAATTCTCTAGCAAAATCAGGGGCCTTGAGAATGGGAGCGGAACACAATGCTTGTTTCAAGGTCAGGAAGGCTCGCTGGCAAGCCTCCGTCCAGACTACCCGTCGGGGTTGCTTCTTGGAAGTAAGCTCAGTGAGAGGGGCCACGATAGTGCCATACCCCTTCACGAAGCGACGGTAATATCCAGTGAGGCCCAGGAAGGCTCGGACCTCTGTTTGAGTCTTGGGGGGCTCCCAGGCGATGATAGCCTCAATCTTTGCCTGGAGGGGCTGCACTGTCCCTCTGCCCACCAAGTGACCTAGGTACACCACCGACCCCTGTCCGATCTGACACTTGCTGGCCTTGATTGTCAATCCAGCCTGTTGCAGGGCATGTAGAACAGCTTGCAGATGCTGCAAATGGTCCTCCCAGCTGCTACTGAAGACAGCAATGTCGTCCAGGTATGCAGCAGAAAAAGCTTCCATTCCAGAAAGGACCCTGTTCACCAGCCGCTGAAAAGTGGCAGGGGCATTCTTGAGCCCAAAGGGCATCACGCGAAATTGGTAGTGTCCCTCAGGTGTAGAGAAGGCTGACCTTTCCTTCGCCTCCTCTGTAAGGGAAATCTGCCAGTACCCTGAAGTTAGGTCAAAGGTACTTAAGTATTGAGCAGCTCCCAGCCGGTCAATCAGCTCATCCGCCCGGGGGATAGGATGGGCATCAGTTTTGGTCACTGAGTTCAAGCCTCGGTAGTCCACACAGAACCTCAATTCCGGTGTGGTGCCTGGTGGGGCAGCCTTTGGTACCAAAACCACCGGGCTAGACCAAGGGCTTCCAGAAGGTTCAATCACTCCCAGCTCCAGCATCTTGGCGACTTCACCCTTGATGCTGGCCTTCACCTTGTCCGACAGCCGGTAGATTTTAGACTTCACAGGTGGGCTGTCTCCTGTGTCCACGTCATGGGTACACAGGTGGGTCCTACCTGGGACAAGGGAGAACAGAGAAGAAAATTGCCCCAGAATCTGGCGGCAATCACCCTGCTGTTCAGGAGTTAGGGATGGCGAGAGAATAACTCCCTCCACCGACCCATCCTTTTCTTGGGACGAGAGAAGATCAGGGAGAGGTTCGCTTTCTTCTTCCTCTGCTCCATCGGTTACCATCATCAAGACAACCGCGGGCCTCTCATGATGTGGCTTGAGGCGATTGGCATGCAGCACCCTGTGGGGCTGCCTTGGGGCTTTAAGATCCACCAAGTAGGTGGACTTCCCCTTCTTCTCCAACACCTCAAAGGGGCCTGTCCAACGGTCCTGGAGGGCATTTAGCTCTCCAGGTTCCATCACCCACACCTTCTGTCCAGGCTCCAGTTCCACTGGGTGAGCGTTGTGGTCATACCACTCTTTCATCACCGCTTGGCTGGCCTCCAAGTTGTCTGAAGCTTGCTTCCACAACTTAGCCATTTGGCTCCGGAAGGCCAGCATGTAGCTCACCACATCCTGGGGAAGCTTTCTGGGAGTCCGTTCCCATCCGTCTTTCACCAGGCTGAGAGGTCCCCGTACAGGGTGCCCGTACAAAAGTTCGAAGGGGCTGAAGCCCACTCCCTTTTGTGGCACTTCCCTGTAAGAAAACAAGAGACAGGGTAGGAGGATGTCCCATTTCCTCCGCAGGCTCTCAGGTAGACTCCTGATCATACCTTTCAAGGTTTTGTTAAACCTCTCCACAAGACCATTGGTTTGTGGGTGGTAAGGAGTGGTAAACCGATAGGTAACTCCACACTCCTTCCACATAGCCCGCATGTACGCTGAAAGGAAGTTAGTCCCCCTGTCGGACACAACCTCCTTGGGGAAACCCACTCGGGTAAAGATCCCCATCAGGGCCCTTGCCACCACAGGTGCAGTGATGGTCCTCAGAGGTATTGCCTCTGGGTACCGTGTGGCATGATCTACCAAAACCAGTATGAACCGGTGGCCAGCTGAAGTTGGTGGATCCAATGGCCCAACAATGTCGATGCCCACCCTCTCAAAGGGGGTGCTAACGACAGGTAGTGGTTCCAGGGGAGCTTTAAGCTTCACTCCTGTTTTCCCACTAGCTTGGCAGGACACACACGTCCGACAGTATGTGTCAGACGCCACTTTCATTCGAGGCCAATAGAAGTGGGGGACAAGCCGGGCAAAGGTCTTGTCCTGTCCTAGATGTCCTGCCAATGGTATCTCATGAGCCAGTTCCAGTAGAAAGGCTCTAAAGCATTGAGGGACCACCAAGGCTCTGGCTGAACCGTGGCCAGGTGCCTTGGGCTCACTGTAGAGGAGTCCATCCTCCCAGTAAATCCGGTAGCTCCCTTCAATGTTTCCTGCTGCCTGGGCGTTGGCCTGTTGCCGCAGCCCCTCGAGAGTAGGACACTCTTTCTGAGCTGCACAGAATTCTTCCCTGGAAGGACCTCCCTCCACATGCCACTCTGTAGGGATGGGTAGGTTCTCCAAGGAAGCAACATTCTCCCCTGTGGACTCCAGATCCACCTCCGCAGGTGGTCCAGCTGTCTCACGAGGCGGAGATGTCGAGGCAGGGTCCTCCGGCCTCTTGTCCTTCTCCTCTCTGGCAGCCGGCTGGGCCATTGTTCCAGGCTCCAGCGTAAGCAACTTTTCCCTTCGGGCAGTTGCTGACCTTGTGCTGACACAAGTCCAGTCAGGGGGTCCCAGCATCTCAGAGTGAGTCTGGTACTCCACCCTCCTCCAAGCATTGTGCTCCATATCATTCCCTAACAGGCAGTCAACAGGCACGGCAGGGCTTACGGCAACTCGAAGTGGACCTGCAACCCCTCCCCACTCAAAGGGAACCTCAGCTACAGGGTAGTGGCCCAATCTGCCGTCAGCCATTACGGCGGGATGGAGTACATCTGGGATGACCTGCTCTGGAGACACCAGCTGACTCCTTACCATAGTCATGCTGGCTCCTGTGTCTCTCAGAGCCTCCCCTCTACGGCCATTGATGGTGACCCACTGCTCATACTTAATAGTATTGGAAGGCAGCTGGGTCTTGGGAACCATCTCCTTATCTCCCAGGGACACTAAAGTGACACCCGCCCGCTCCCCTCCATTAACCAAAGGCATCTCCTCCCCGAGCACTACACTAGTGATTCCCGGGGCTTTTCCTCCAGTGGGAGGGGGTGGTCTTTTTGGGCATCTCACATCTCCTTTATAGTGTCCCACACCACCACACTCAAAACAATGAACAACCCTTGGCTGCTGGCTTTGGCCAGGGGTAGGGTTGCGAGGGGGGTTACTCCTAGGGATGAATCCTCTGCCCCTACCTTGCGAAGTATTTTGTGGCCCTTTTGAGAACTCCCTCTTAATTTCCCCTCCCTCTTTCTTCTGGGGGGCGCCCTGTCCTTGCTTCTGGGAATTCCCTCCAGTCCCCTTAGTCGACACCCGGGTACTAACCCAGATGTCCGCCTCCTCAGCAAGCTTCCTGGGGCTGGTCAGCTTGCTGTCCACCAGATGCTGTCTTAGCTCGGGAAGACACTTCTCGAGTAGGTGTTCCTTGAGTATGAGGTCATATAGTCCCTCATAGTCCCCTACTTCGCTGCCTCTTACCCAACCCTCCAGGGCCTTCCTGGAGTAGTCCAAGAAATCTACCCAGTTTTGTGTGCCCAGCTTGTAGCTGCCCCGGAACTTTTGTCTATATTTCTCAGGGGTCAACCCAAACTTCTTGAGCAGCGCTAATTTCATAGCCGGATAATAGGTCTGTTCACTCGAGTCAAGGGCCAACAAAGTATCCCTGCCAGTGGGGGGCATGTATTTGTATAACCCACCTCCCCAGTGGACTTCCAGAATCCCATGGGCCCTCAGCGAGACCTCGTAGGCGGCTAGCCATTTAGCAATGTCGTCACTGGGTACATAACAAGCCATTATGTCTTTCGGTAGGTACGGTCTAGGTTCTCGGGTGTTGGTTTGGTTATCGCTGCCACCATTCTCTGGTTTGGGGGTACGTAAGTTTAGGGCTTGCAAATCCATCTCCTTGATGGTCCGCTCATGCTCCAACCTCTTTTCCTCCCTCACCATGTCCATCCTGGCTAGTTCTATTTTCATCCTCCTCTCCTCCCTCCTGTCTTCCAACTCGGCGTCGGTCAGGCCCCTCTCTGACACACTACTGCCCACTCTAGAAGGTGTTCTAGGACCTGTTACTAGGTTCTCCCCTCCCGTCTGGTACAGTGTTGTGGTCTCCAGGACAGTGTCCTTGTCACTCTCTTCAGGATCTACCTCCTCCCCGGAATGAGCCTCTACCCATGCCCGAATACTGGTCAGCAGCTCAACTTTCCTGGCGCCTTTCTTGAAAAACACCCCCTGCTGCTGACACCATTCTTTCAATTGAGGCACAGTATAATTGTCTAGCTCTTCCACATTTATCTCCATTCTTGTTTGAAGTATAAAATGCTATACAGGAGAAATCCACAGAGTGACCTGAGGTCAACCTCCACCCACCGCCAGAAGTCAATTTAGAAAAACCAAAAATGTAAATTAGGAGGGCCGCAGGGAGAAAACTCCAGGTGGGGTCTCGTGGTTGTCACTGCGTTACTAATAAGTAAGTGTAAGTACAGATCCGCTATCCCACCGCTGAAACACCAATTATGTTGGACCTAGATTACCCAAGCCTACATATGGTAGCCTGGCACAGTAGTGGTCTACAGCTAACTCCAAGCGTTGGCTAAGTAGTTACAAATCTTACCCACAGTAACACAGTGATGAACCACCAAAATAAAGACACAACACCTCTGTTTGGAAAAATACCGTTACCTTTTTATAAAAATAATATGCTCTTCTTGTTATGCTTTTTAGTCAGGGATAAAAGACAATCAAATTACACATCCACATGAAATTTAAATTACTCTTCAATATTTTTCCTGCTCAGAATTTGAGAATCAAAGGTACATTTAGGTACTGTAGTTATTTAGGACACAAGACACTTCACTAATAATTTTACAGGAAGGCAAAATACAGTCTGGCAGAGTAATATGTTTTTAAAGACACATTTGCAGGTACATTACCCCACAGCTCTTAAGCACTGCTCAGCCCAACAGAATGACCTGGTTGTAGAACCTCACAGCATTTAAACACCAGTAATGTGACTAAAAGGAAAGACACAATAATATTAGCAAGGTACCCCTAACTGGTAGAGGATCTACTCCCTCCGCTACCACAGCTCTGTAAGGGCTTTAGCCCAGGAACCTTGTGGTTCCCTTTACCACTTTCACTTCTCTCCCCCTTGCACAGTTAAAGGAAAGGTTTGACTCTTTATTGGCCAGTTCACTAGCTTCTTTTCCCCTTGTACAGTTAATGGAAAGGTTTGACTCTTTATTGGCCGGTTCCCTGTTCAGTTACTTGTTGGGGTTATTTCCCCACTGTCTGGCTCCTTCGGCATACAACACTGCCGTCTCCCGCTTCCCCCTCCACTACCCGGCTTACTTGTGGGGCTTGAGGAGCTTTCTCTGTTCCAGGCGCGCTCCCACTGTGTAGCGCTGGGCCGAAGGGGTCGGGTTGATAGTCAGCGCGTTGCACTGACTCTGGTGACTGGAGCTTGAAGGTGCGGTGTGCGCCTCTCTCTACCCGTTGTGCCTCCGCTTTTCACCGCTGGCGATGGGAGGGGGCCTCGCTGCCGATCGGCGCCTTCGCTCCTTGCTCTCCTGATGTGAGGCTGTCCCACCGGTTCTCCTCAGCTTCCTCCGTGGTGAGACGACACTTCACCGGGCATGCGCGACGCTCTCCTGAACTCCGCCTCCCACGTCGCTCTGCTCCTTGGCGCCTGCGTGGACCTCGCCTCTCGGGGTAGACGCTGCTCTCCTGGGCCTGCTCGAACCTAGGCCCCTCCTGCCTCACCAAAGCGTCTCGGTGCTGGACATGCGCGGACGCGCCTCCTCCTTCACTTGACGCGGCCGGTGCCCCCGGGGTCCCGATGCCGGTCGGAGCAGCGCCGCTGCTTCCCTTCAGTCCCTCCTCACTTTGGCCTCACAGGAAGGATGTCCCCACACGGCGCCTACGCTCCTCAGGTCGCCAGGGTGCCACAGACACTCGTCTCCACCTCAGCTACTCCACGAACTTGGTAAGCACAGCGCTGGGAGTTGACATGCAGAAATACCCCCAATTAAGGGTGTTCTGAGTGGTTTTACTGGGGCCCTGAGATAAAAGGGTCTTCTTCCTC
This sequence comes from Lissotriton vulgaris, assembly GCF_964263255.1. Taxonomy (NCBI): domain Eukaryota; kingdom Metazoa; phylum Chordata; class Amphibia; order Caudata; family Salamandridae; genus Lissotriton; species Lissotriton vulgaris. The sequence continues at coordinate 111,064 of NW_028248178.1, forward strand.
CAGTAACTCGTTTTCCTTGTCATTAGTTGTTGTCTTTGGGAGAGGGATCGGTCAGAGGCGATAGGGGGAACAATCTTCTGAAGTAACTGTCAGCCTCAGTGACAAACTAGCCGCTCTCAGTGTGTCCACCTCCTCTCACCACTGCCTCACTCCTCTACTCTGGGGTCAGCACAAAATGGCTGCTGGTCACTGGCCTTATATAGGTTGGCCTGAGACCTGCAGAAGTCTCTAGCAGATTCCAGAAAGTTCCCTAATGCTATCCTATGGACCTGTCCTCCAGTGGTGTCCGTTATGACAGTTGGTGGACACCATTTTAGGTCTCTGGAGATCCCTAAGGTTTCAAGGGGGTGACTAGGCCTCACAAGTGATGAGGGAAAAATGGCGTCATCGCCAAGGAACACCTAGCCCCCTGACAGCATAAAAAAACTCCTGATGGACATATGTAAAAATAAAAATAGAAACTCTGGGAGGCTAAGGGGGACAAAAACTAAATCATGGTGGTTAGAGTCTTCCCAGAAGCAGACAGGTCTAACACTTCTCACTTAGGAACCTTCTGGAGCCTCCGGCGTCAACCAAGCAACAAAGAAATCAGGAACTGAAGTATTCAATGGGTAAGTATTAATTCTTCTCTTTATATTTCTTTTTTCCTATTTACTTTAAATTGGTATTTCTCTCTAGTTCTAAATTACCAAACTAACTAACCGACACACCGAAGTGCTCTAACCTGCGCCTAAGCCTGGCACAAAATTGCACTATTTCTATCTAACTAGACTACAGAAAGAACGTGACTAATCTCTGAAAATCCGTTGGTGAAGTGCATTTGGTTGTAAAATCAACCGGCGAACTTCACACCTGGTATAGACCTCGCGCCCATGTCCAGGAACTCAGGACTAGACCGGCAACTTCCACCGTGGTGCTCCCTGTTGGTAGTACAGGGGAGAATGCCCGGTTCCGCGCTATAATGACCCGCGACCTTTTGCGAGCAGGTGATCTTTGCAATGCCGGTTCAATGGCAGATACTGTGGAACAAAGAAGAGCTTTGATTCCTTTTTCCTGCAACCTGACACCTGTCCAGGGGGTGCAGAAGAGGTGAGGCGTGTACTGTGCTGAGGAGGTGAGAAACAACGACATCATCCCATCGCAAGACCTCTGCAACTCCCTCGCTTCATACTTCCACAACAAGATCGCGGACATACACAACAGCTTCAACAACCAACCAACGCACACCATGACCGAACAACCACCCCCCCACCACCACCCTCCACGCCTGGACCCCGATCAGCACCGAAGACACCATCCGCACGATGAACTCCATCCACTCCGGATCACCGACCGACCCCTGCCCTCACCACGTCTTCAACAAGGCCGACGCTGTCATCGCACCCCACCTGCGAGACATCATCAACACATCCTTCGACACAGCCACCTTCCCCGAGAGCTGGAAGCACGCCGAACTCAGCGCTCTACTCAAGAAACCCACGGCGGACCCCACCGAACTCAAGAATTACCGCCCCATCTCGCTCCTCCCGTTTCCAGCCAAAGTCATCGAGAAGACCGTCAACAAGCAGATGGCCGCCTTCCTCGAGACGAACGGATCCCTTGACCCCTCACAGTCCGGCTTCCGAGCCAACCACAGCACCGAGACCGCCCTCATCGCCGCCACCGATGACATCCGAGCCCTGATGGACAATGGAGAAACAGCGGCCCTCATCCTCCTAGACCTCTCCGCGGCATTCGACACGGTCTGCCACCGCACCCTAGTACGGCGCCTCAGCAACATCGGCATCCAGGACAAGGCGCTGGAATGGATCACCTCCTTCCTCGACGGAAGAACACAGAGAGTCCGCCTACCACCTTACAAGTCAGAGGCCTCCGAAGTCATCTGCGGCGTCCCCCAAGGATCATCTCTGAGCCCCACCCTCTTCAACGTCTACATGAGCCCCCTCGCGGCCATCGTACGCAAACACAACCTCAGCATAATCTCCTACGCCGACGACACCCAGCTGATCCTCTCCCTGACCAACGACCCCGCCGCCGCCAGAGCCAACCTGCACGAAGGGATGAAAGAGGTAGCCGAGTGGATGACGACCAGCCGCCTGAAACTGAACTCGGACAAGACGGAGGTCCTCATCCTGGGCTCCTCACCCTCCGCCTGGGACGACTCCTGGTGGCCTCCCGCCCTGGGCACCGCACCCAAACCGACAGACCATGCACGAAACCTGGGCGTCATCCTGGACTCCTCCCTCTCCATGACCAGGCAAGTCAACAACGTCTCCTCGGCGTGCTTCAACATCCTACGCATGCTACGGAAGATCTTCTGGTGGATCCCCACCGAGACCAGAAAGACCGTCACCCAGGCCCTCGTCACCAGCCGACTGGACTACGGCAACGCCCTCTACGCCGGCACCACCGCCAAGCTCCAGAAGAGACTCCAGCGGATCCAGAACGCCTCAGCCAGACTCATCCTCGACATCCCACGAACCAGCCACATCTCCGGACATCTGAGAGACCTTCACTGGCTCCCCGTCAACAAAAGAATCACCTTCCGCCTCCTCACCCACGCACACAAAGCCCTACACGACCAAGGCCCGAGCTACCTCAACAGCCGAGTCAACTTCTACGCTCCCAAACGCCACCTCCGATCAGCCAACCACGCCCTCGCCGCCGTCCCCCGCATCCGAAGAGCGACGACAGGAGGAAGGTCCTTCTCCTACCTGGCCGCCAAGACCTGGAACTCCCTCCCGACCGACCTGCGCCTGACCCAAGACCACCTCTCCTTCAGGAAGAAGCTGAAGACCTGGCTGTTCGAGCAGTAGCGGCACCTCCCCCCCCCCCCCCCCCAGCGCCTTGAGACCCTACGGGTATGTAGCGCGCTTTATAAGTGTCACTGATTGATTGATTGATTGATTGAGACCTGTTCAGGGGGTGTAGAGAAGTTGAGGCCTGTCCCGGGCCGGGGATGCAGTGGAGGTGTGGCCTATCCAGGAGGTCTATGCCGAGGGATTGAAGGGCAGTGTGTCGCTGGCGTCTATAAGTGATGCAGTCATATCAGTGCCCCCTAAGCCTGGAAAAACCCTGTAAGTGTACATCTTATTGCCCTCAGCCACTGCGTAACAGTGATAATAAATTCCTGCCTGATGTGATGCGACTCGGCTATCCCTCCTACTAGAGAAAATAGTCTCCCCTGTACAGTTGGGGTTTGTCCCACATAAATCCACAGCGTTTCATCTCCGGACGGTACTCGCAGTATCCGCAGTGCTGCATCAGGTAAACCAGGACTTGAAGTCAGCTGATGCAGATAAGGCATTTGACTCCCTGCAGTAGCCTTTTATGATCGAGATGTGTAGGCGGCTTGGTATGTCAGGGAGTTTGAGATCATGTATGTAGCTGCTGGACACATAGCCTATGGCCTGCGTTTACGTAAATGGGCTAAACTTAGTTCAAGTTCAGGAATTTGTATAGCGAGCTACTCACCCAGAGGGTCTCAAGGCGCTTGTGGGAGGGGATGCATTATTTATCGAATAGCCAGGTTTTAAGTTCCTTTCTGAAGGAAATGTGGTTCTGTGTGAGGCGGAGGTGGGCGGGGAGAGAGTTCCAGGTCTTGGCCGCCAGGTAGGAGAAGGATCTTCCTCCCATGGTGGATCTGTGGATGCGCGGAACTGCGGCGAGCGCTTGGTTGGAGGATCTTAGTTGGCGGGTGGGTGTGTAGAAGGACAGTCGTGTGTTGAGGCATTCGGGTCCTAGATTGCGGAGGGCCTTGTGAGCGTGGGTGAGGAGACGGAACGTTATTCTCTTGTTGACGGGAAGCCAGTGGAGGTCTTTCAGGTGGCCGGAAATGTGAGCTTGGCGAGGGATGTCCAATATGAGTCTGGCTGATGCATTTTGGATGCGTTGGAGTTTTTTCTGTAATTTGGCTGTGGTTCCGGAGTAGAGGGTGTTTCCATAGTCCAGTCAGCTAGTGACCAGTGCGTGGGTGACCGTCTTTCTTGTTTCGGTGGGGATCCAACGGAAGATTTTTTTGAACATACGGAGTACGTTGAAGCAAGAGGATGAGACGGCGTTAACTTATCTGGTCATCGAGAGGGAGGAGTCTAGGATGAAGCCTAGGTTACGAGCGTGGTCTGTGGGTATGGGTGCTGTGCCCAGGGCCGATGGCCACCATTAGTCGTCCCAGGCAGAGGGGGAAGATCCTAGGATGAGAACTTCCGTTTTGTCTGAGTTAAGTTTTAGGCGGCTGTTTTCATCCATTCGGCTACTTCTTTCATGCCTTCATGAAGATTGGTTTTGGCGGTGTTAGGGTCTTTGGTGAGGGAAAGGATCAGCTGGGTGTCGTCAGCGTAGGAGATGATGTTGAAGTTGTGTTGTCGCACGATGGATGCAAGGGGACTCATGTAAACGTTGAAGAGGGTGGGACTGAGTAATGATCCTTGTGGTACTCCGCAGATGACTTCGGTGGCCTGGGGCACTGGGCTTAGTGTTATAATTTCGATGTCTGCGTCTCAAACTGGAGGGTCGCTAATTTGAATCCTGGTTGGTGCACTAGGGAATAGTGACTTGTATATTTTTACAGTGCTGTGATGTCTGCCTGTGAGAGACAGCACTTTGAATAGGAAAGCCAATAGTTTAACCCCTTCGCTGCTAGGCCTTTTCCCCTCCTGTGCTAAGCCTTTTTTGGGCGATTTGGGGTAGTGCGCGCTTAGGCCCCTGTAACTTTTTGACCACATAGTATCCACGCCAAATTTGCGTCCTTTTCTTCCAACATCATGTGGATTCTAAAGGTGCCCAGGGTTTGTGGATTCCCTTGGAGGGGTCCCAGAAATTAAGCAAAATACAGTGACATTTTAGTTTTTTTCAGAAAAATGGGAAAAACGGACTGCAAATGAAAGCCTCTGGGGTTTTCCCTGCAAATGTTATCAAAAAAGGGTTTGTGGGGCTGAAATCTCCATTTTCTCAGCTTTTAGGGAATGACAGTCTTTAGTCAGAGAACCAACATTTTTCACACAGTTTTTGCATTTTTCTGGGACATAGCCTATTTTTGCTATTTTTAGAGCTTTCCACCTCCTCCCAGTTAATGGTAGAAATGAGTTTGAAAGCAATAATGAATCCTGGAAAGCTGTACATTTCCAAAAAGTAGACAAAATTCTGAATTTAGAAAGGGGTAATTTGTCTAAATCCATGAAGGTTTCTTTTTGAAACTAACAGTTACATATTGGAATAATTGAAAATTTGTTGAAAAAAACAGCTGTTTGTCTCAACGTTTTCACCTATAACTTCTTGTAATTTTGACAGCTCTTGGAAAGCAATATACCGTTTCATCCGTTAGACCTTCCTGGTTGTGGGGATATATAGGACTTGTAGTTTCACTAAGAACCCGACGAATCCAGATCCGAAAACTGAGCAGCAACTTGCAATGGTATTTTATAATAAACTGGGTATAGAGCATTTATTCTTGGAAAATGTATACATGGAAAAATCTGTATGAAAGACACCTATGTATTTATGAATTGGGTACAAATTATAGAATTTAGAAACAGTATATATTTGCACATTTTCAAAATTGGGAATACTCATACTAGCATGAGAATTATTGGTCATTTTTCAAAAAGATGTTTTATTTACACAATGTCTTTCATTGGGAAGGGAGAAATGCATGAAAACGCAATAGGTAGTAACAGTTGATTTACAAATCTGAATTACCCTAAGTCTCCCAATAAAAACGGTACCTCACCTGTGTTCAAGTTCAAGTTCAGGAATTTATATAGCGCACTGCGCACCCAGAGGGTCTCAAGGCGCTTGGGGGGGGTGGAGGGGGGATTATTATTTATCGAATAGCCAGGTTTTAAGTTCTTTTCTGAAGGAGATGTGGTTCTGAGTGAGGCGGAGCTGAGTGGGGAGTGAGTTCCAGGTCTTGCCGCCAAGTAGGAGAACGATCTACCTCCCATTGTGGATCTTTGGATACGCGGAACTGTGATGAGGCCTTGATTGGAGGATCTTAGTTGGCGGGTGGGTGTGTAGAAGGATAGTAGAGTGAGGCATTCGGGCCCTAGTTTGTAGAAGGCCTTGTGTGCGTGGGTGAGGAGACGGAATGTTATTCTTTTGTTGACGGGAAGCCAGTGGAGGTCTTTAAGGTGGCCGGTAATGTGATCTTGGCTAGGGATATCCAAAATGAGTCTCGCTGATGCGTTTTGAATGCGTTGGAGTTTTTTCTGTAATTTGGCTGTAATTCCGGCGTAGAGGGTGTTTCCGTAGTCTAGACGACTCGTAACCAGTGCGTGGGTGACAGTCTTTCTTGTTTCGGCGGGGATCCAATGGAAGATTTTTTTGAGCATACAAAGTACGTTGAAGCAGGAGGATGAGACGGCGTTGACTTGTTTGGTCATCGAGAGTGAGGAGTCCAGGATGAATCCCAGGTTACGTGCGTGGTCCGTAGGTATGGGTGCTGAGCCCAGATCTGCTGGCCACCATGAGTCGTCCCAAGCAGAGGGGGATAAACCTAGGATGAGCACTTCCGTTTTGTCTGAGTTAAGTTTTAGGCGGCTGTTTTTCATCCATACGGCTACTTCTTTCATTCCTTTGTGTAGGTTGGTTTTGGCGGTGATTGGGTCTTTGGTGAGGGAGAGGATCAGCTGGGTGTCGTCAGCGTAGGAGATGATGTTGAGGTTGTGTTGTCGCACGATAGATGCGAGGGGACTCATGTAAACGTTGAAGAGGGTGGGACTGAGTGATGAACCTTGTGGTACACCGCAGATGACTTCGGTGGCTTCTCATTTGAACGGGGGAAGTCGGACTCTCTGGGTTCTCCCAGCTAGGAACGAGATGATCCAGTCCTAGGCTTTTTATTTTATGCCGGTGTTGCTGAGGCGTTGTATGAGGGTGCTGTGACAGACAGTGCCGAAGGCGGTGGAGAGGTTGAGTAGAATGAGGGCCACTGTTTCTCCGTTGTCCAGTAGTGTTCGGATGTCGTCTGTTGCAGCGATGAGGGCGGTTTCGGTGCTGTGTTTGGCTCGAAAGCCGGACTGTGAGGGATCGAGGGAGTTGTTGGATTCAAGGAAGGCGGCGAGTTGGCTATTGACGGCTTTTTCAATGACTTTGGCCGGGAATGGGAGGAGGGATATGGGGCGGTAGTTTTTAAGTTCAGAGGGTCTGCAGTGGGTTTCTTCAGGAGGGCGCTGACTTCGGCATGTTTCCTGCTTTCTCGGAAGGTAGCAGAATTGAAAGAGCGGTTGGTGATATCATGGAGATGGGGTGCGATGATGGAGTCAGCTTTGTTGAAGATGTGGTGGGGGCATGGGTCGGTTGGCGAGCCAGAGTGGATGGAGTTCATTAGGCGGATGGTGTCTTCAGTGGTGATTGGGTTCCAGGCGCTGAGGTTGTTAGAGGATGGTTTAGGTTCTGAGGGTGGTGGAGAGGATGGTTCGTTGGAGTTGTTTTTGAAACTGTTATGTATGTCTGCAATTTTGTTGTAGAAGAAGGAGGATAACGAATCGCAGAGGTCTTGGGAGGAAGTGATGTCGTTTGAGGCTGCGGTGGGGTTGGTGAATCCTTTGACGATGTTGAATAGTTCCTTGCTGTTATGGGCGTTATTGTCGAGTCGGTTCTTGAATGCTGATTTCTTGGTGGACCGAATCAGCTAGTGGTGTTTGCGGGTGGCTGCCTTGAAGGTGGTCATGTTGTCGGTGGTTGGGTTTTTTCTCCATGTTTTCTCGAGGGTGCGGCATAGCTTCTTGGATTTCTTAAGGTCATTGTTGAACCAGGGGGCTTTTTTGCTGTCTTGTTTGGTGTGATGGTTTTTCAAGGGTGCTAATTCGTCAGCGCTGTGAGTGATCCATTGTTTGAAATTGATGGCCGCTTGGTTTGGGTCTGAAGTGAGGGCGGGTGGGTTTAGGTTGAGCGATGTGAGGAGTTGGTCGGTGGTGATTTTGTTCCATTTTCTTCGGGGAATAGGTTGTGGAGGGTTGTGGGTCGAGGTGGTTTTGTAGCTGAAGTGAACACAACTGTGGTCCGTCCAATGGAGAGCTGTGGTGTGATCAAAGGAGATGTGTTTGCTGGAGGTGAAGATTGGGTCAAGCGTATGTCCGGCTAAATGGGTGGGGGTTTCAACAAGTTGTTTGAGGCTGAGATTGGCCAGGTTGTCAAGAAGGGTGGTGGTATTGCTGTCATTTTTCTTTTCTAGGTGGAAGTCGAGGTCTCCTAGTAGAATGTAGTTCTCGGAGGCGAGAGCATGTGGACTGATGAAGTCAGTGATGTCTTCGCTGAATTGTTTACGGGTTCCTGGAGGCCTGTAGATGAGGGTGCCTCTGAGTGTGGTCCTAGGGTCGGTGTGGATCTGAAAGTGGAGGTGTTCGGCGGTTAAAAGGATATCGTCGGAGCTGGTCGTGATTTTGATGGTGTTCTTATGGACGATGGCGATGCCTCCTCCTGTTTGGACGGTGCGGTCTTTTCGGATGATCTTGTAGTTGTCTGGGATGGCTATGGCGATGTCGGGTGTTGATGATGCGTTCATCCATGTTTCAGTAAGGAAGGCGACGTCTGGTGATGTAGTGTCGAGTAGGTCCCAGAGTTCAGTGGCATGTTTGTGGATCGATCGGGTGTTCAGCAAGATGCACTTCAGGTGGTTAGAGTCGGAGCTGTTTGTGGGGTTAGTGGATGTGGTATGGGTCTTGATGCTGGTGAATTTGCAGGAGTGGCAGGTGAATGGACCGTGGGTACGTCCCGGGGCAGCTTCGTAGCATTGGGGTGTTCGTCCGGTATTAAGGTCTAGAAGGGTTGCGGCGTCGTACGTTATGCGGGTGGAGTGGGATTTGCGAGGGCCTGGGGGTCTGGCGCTGGGCGCGGTCCAGGCGCGGACGGGCGTAGACGGGCTTACCTTTGGAGCACCATCGGCGCGCATGGGGCGCGACCGCTGCGCGTAGAATCATCTGTCATATATGGATAGTGGAGGGGGAGGGGCGAGGTGGGGTCAGCTGGGAGGCGGGGGCGGGGTGGAGACAGGGGCTGGGAGGCAGAACAACAAAATGGTGGCAGCAGAAAGTGAAGACAAAAACAACACAAGCAGGGCTTTGCTAATGTACACAATGCTAGCTTTGCAGTCAGCGCTACGAGCAATTTGATTACAGATCACAGTATGCAGAGTGGGCAGCCAGGAGCAGTGAAGCGCTACGATCTTAGCAGAGTACAATCACCAATTTAAATCACAAGCAGAGTCAGCGCTATGATACCAATGCCAGGGGAGCGACCGCTTCTGAGCCAGCCAGGACGGTCACAGCGCAGGGTCAGGCGGGTCCTTCCTGTACTATCCGTGGGAGGTGGGGTCAGCTGGGAGGCGGGGGCGGGGTGGAGAGAGGGGCTGGGAGGCAGAACAACAAAATGGTGGCAGCAGAAAGCGAAGACAAAAACAACACAAGCAGGGCTTTGCTTAAGTACACAATGCTAGCTTTGCAGTCAGCGCTACAAGAAATTTGATTACAGATCACAGTATGCAGAGTGGGCAGCCAGGAGCAGTGAAGCGCTAAGATCTTAGCAGAGTACAATCACCAATTTAGATCACAAGCAGAGTCCGCGCTATGAGCAATTTAATCACAGATCACAATATGCAGGGTGGGCAGCCAGGAGCAGTGAAGTGCTACGATCTTAGCAGAGTACAATCACCAATTTAAATCACAAGCAGAGTCAGCGCTACGATACCAATGCCAGGGGAGCAACCGCTTCTGAGGCCTTGTGCCTGCGACAGGAAACGGCGCAAAATGCAACGTGGTCACACCTCAATTTTGCAGTTAAAAATTGACCCTTTTATGTCTCGACTGCCTACCACCAAGTTCTGTTACCCAGAATCCCTTGCAAAGCTCGGAAATTGACAAACAAAATGCATTTTACTTACATTTTGCAGTGAAATAGTGCCCTTTTTTGGCAAAGAGCCTACCTTTTGTTTTTGAACCCTAGCTCTGCTGGCACCTAGGGAAAACTAGCAAACCTATACATTTTTGAAAACTAGACAACTAGACACCCAGGGGAATTCAGGATGGGGTGACTCGACTGCCTACCACCAGGTTGTGTTACCCAGAATCCCTTGCAAAGCTAAGAAATTGACAAAAAAACCAATTTTCCTCACATTTCTGTGGTGGAAAGTTCTGGAATCTGCGTGGATCAACAAATTTCTACCCAACCAGCATTCCCCTGGGTCTCCCCAAAAAAATGGTACCTCACTTGCCTGGGTCTGCCTAGTGCCTGTGACAGGAAACAGCGCAAAAACGCAACGTGGTCGCACCGCAATTTCGCAGTGAAAAAGTGCCCTTTTTGGCAAAGAGCCTACCTTTAGTTTTTGAACCCTAGCTCTGCCGGCACCTAGGGAAACCTAGCAAACCTATACATTTTTGAAAACTAGACACCCAGAGGAATTCAGGATGGGGTGACTCGACTGTCTACCGCCAGGTTCTGTTACCCAGAATCCCTTGCAAATCTAAGAAATTGACAAAGAAAACGCATTTCCCTGACATTTCTGTGGTGGAAAGTTCTGGAATCTGTGTGGATCAACAAATTTCTACCCACCCAGCGTTCCCCCAGGTCTCCAAAAAAAAATGGTACCTCACTTGCCTGGGTCTGCCTAGTGCCTGCGACAGGAAACAGCGAACAACGTAACATGTTTGCACCTCAATTTCGCAGTGAAATCGCGCCCTTTTTTGGCAAAGAGCCTACCTTTAGTTTTTGAACCCTAGCTCTACCAGCACCTAGGGAAACCTAGCAAACCTATACATTTTTGAAAACTAGACACCCAGGGGAATTCAGGATGGGGTGACTCGACTGCCTACCACCAGGTTCTGTTAGCCAGAATCCCTTGCAAAGCTAAGAAATTGACAAAGAAAACACATTTTCCTGACATTTCTGTGGTGGAAATTTCTGGAATCTGTGTGGATCAACAAATTTTCACCTACCCAACCCAGCGTTCCCCCAGGTCTCCCAAAATAAATGGTACCTCACTTGCCTGGGTCTGCCTAGTACCTGCGACAGGAAACAGCGCAAAACGCAACGTGGTTGCACCTCAATTTCGCAGTGAAATCGTGCCCTTTTTTGGCAAAGAGCCTACCTTTTGTTTTTGAACCTTACCTCTGCCGGCACCTAGGGAAACCTAAAAAACCTATACATTTATGAAAACTAGACACCCAGGGGAATTCAGGATGGGGTGACTCGACTGCCTCCCACCAGGTTCTGTTACCCAGAATCCCTTGCAAAGCTAAGAAATTGACAAAAAAACATGTTTTCCTCACATTTCTGTGGTGGAAAGTTCTGGAATCTACGTGGATCAACAAATTTCCACCCACCCAGCGTTCCCCTGGGTCTCCCAAAATAAATGGTACCTCACTTGCCTGGGTCTGCCTAGTGCCTGCGACAGGAAACAGCGCAAAACGCAAGGTGGTCGCACCGCAATTTCGCAGTGAAATTGTGCCCTTTTTTGGCAAAGGGCCTACCTTTAGTTTTTGAACCCTAGCTCTACCAGCACCTAGGGAAACCTAGCAAGCCTATACATTTTTGAAAACTAGACACTCAGGGGAATTCAGGATGGGGTGACTCGACTGCCTACCGCCATGTTCTGTTACCCAGAATCCCTTGCAAAGATAAGAAATTGACAAATAAACTCATTTTCCTGACATTTCTGTGGTGGAAAGTTCGTGAATCTGCGTGGATCAACAAATTTCTACCCACCCAGCATTCCCCCAGGTCTCCCAAAATAAATGGTACCTCACTTACCTGGGTCTGCCTAGTGCCTGCGACAGGAAACAATGCAAAACGCAACGTGGTTGCACCTCAATTTCGCAGTGAAATCGTGCCCTTTTTTGGCATAGAGCCTACCTTTAGTTTTTGAACCCTAGCTCTGCCGGCACCTATGGAAAACTAGCAAACCTATACATTTTTGAAAACTAGACACCCAGGGGAATTCAGGATAGGGTGACTCGACTGCCTCCTACCAGGTTCTGTTACCCAGAATCCCTTGCAAAGCTAAGAAATTGACAAAAAACGCATTTTCCTGACATTTCTGTGGTGGAAAGTGCTGGAATCTGCGGGGATCAACAAATTTCCACCTACCCAACCCAGCGTTCCCCCAGGTCTCCCGAAAAAATGGTACCTCACTTGCCTGGGTCTGCCTAGTGCCTGCGACAGGAAACAGCGCAAAATGTAACATGTTTGCACCTCAATTTCGCAGTGAAATAGTGCCCTTTTTTGGCAAAGAGCCTACCTTTTGTTTTTGAACCCTAGCTCTGCTGGCACCTAGGGAAAACTAGTAAACCTATACATTTTTGTAAACTAGACACCCAGGGGAATTCAGGATGGGGAGACTCGACTGCCTACCACCAGGTTCTGTTACCCAGAATCCCTTGCAAAGCTAAGAAATTGACAAAAAAAACCAATTTTCCTCACATTTCTGTGGTGGAAAGTTCTGGAATCTGCGTGGATCAACAAATTTCTACCCAACCAGCGTTCCCCTGGGTCTCCCCAAAAAAATGGTACCTCACTTGCCTGGGTCTGCCTAGTGCCTGTGACAGGAAACAGCGCAAAACGCAACGTGGTCGCACCGCAATTTTGCAGTGAAAAAGTGCCCTTTTTTGGCAAAGAGCCTACCTTTCGTTTATGAACCCTAGCTCTGCCGGCACCTACGGAAACCTAGTAAACCTATACATTTTTGAAAACTAAACACCCAGAGGAATTCAGGATGGGGTGACTCGACTGTCTACCGCCAGGTTCTGTTACCCAGAATCCCTTGCAAATCTAAGAAATTGACAAAGAAAACGCATTTTCCTGACATTTCTGTGGTGGAAAGTTCTGGGATCTGCGTGGATCAACAAATTTCTACCCACCCAGCGTTCCCCCAGGTCTCCCAAAAAAAATGGTACCTCACTTGCCTGGGTCTGCCAAGTGCCTGCGACAGGAAACAGCGAACAACGTAACATGTTTGCACCTCAATTTCGCAGTGAAATTGTGCCCTTTTTTGGCAAAGAGCCTACCTTTAGTTTTTTTAACCCTAGCTCTACCAGCACCTAGGGAAACCTAGCAAACCTATACATTTTTGAAAACTAGACACCCAGGGGAATTCAGGATGGGGTGACTCGACTGCCTACCACCAGGTTCTGTTAGCCAGAATCCCTTGCAAAGCTAAGAAATTGACAAAGAAAACACATTTTCCTGACATGTCTGTGGTGGAAATTTCTGGAATCTGCGTGGATCAACACATTTTCACCTACCCAACCCAGCGTTCCCCCAGGTCTCCCGAAAAAATGGTACCTCACTTGCCTGGGTCTGCCTAGTGCCTGCGACAGGAAACAGCGCAAAATGTAACATGTTTGCACCTCAATTTCACAGTGAAATCATGCCCTTTTGCGCAAAGAGCCTACCTTTTGTTTTTGAACCCTAGCTCTGCCGGCACCTATGGAAAACTAGCAAACCTATACATTTTTGAAAACTAGACACCCAGCGGAACTCAGGATGGGGTGACTCGACTGCCTACCTCCAGGTTCTGTTACCCAGAATCCCTGGCAAAGCTAAGAAATTCTAAAAAAAAACGCATTTCCCTCACATTTCTGTGGTGGAAAGTTCTGGATTCTGCGTGGATCAACGAATTTCCACCCACCCAGCGTTCCCCCAGCTCTCCCAAAATAAATGGTACCTCACTTGCCTGGGTCTGCCTAGTGCCTGCGACCGGAAACAGAGCAAAACGCAACGTGGTTGCACCTCAATTTCGCAGTGAAATCGTGCCCTTTTTTGGCAAAGAGCCTACCTTTTGTTTTTGAACCTTAGCTCTGCCGGCACCTAGGGAAACCTAAAAAACCTATACATTTATGAAAACTAGACACCCAGGGGAATTCAGGATGGGGTGACTCGACTGCCTCCCACCAGGTTCTGTTACCCAGAATCCCTTGCAAAGCTAAGAAATTGACAAAAAAACGCGTTTTCCTCACATTTCTGTGGTGGAAAGTTCTGGAATCTACGTGGATCAACAAATTTCCACCCACCCAGCGTTCCCCTGGGTCTCCCTAAATAAATGGTACCTCACTTGCCTGGGTCTGCCTAGTGCCTGCAACAGGAAACAGCGCAAAACGTAACATGTTTGCACCTCAATTTCACAGTGAAATCGTGCCCTTTTACGCAAAGAGCCTACCTTTTGTTTTTGAACCCTAGCTCTGCCGGCACCTATGGAAAACCAGCAAACCTATACATTTTTGAAAACTAGACACCCAGGGGAACTCAGGATGGGGTGACTCGACTACCTACCTCCAGGTTCTGTTACCCAGAATCCCTTGCAAAGCTAAGAAATTCTAAAAACAAAACGCATTTCCCTCACATTTCTGTGGTGGAAAGTTCTGGATTCTGCGTGGATCAACAAATTTCCACCCACCCAGCGTTCCCCTGTGTCTCCCAAAATAAATGGTACCTCACTTGCCTGGGTCTGCCTAGTGCCTGCGACAGGAAACAGTGCAAAACGCAACGTGGGTGCACCTCAATTTTGCAGTGAAATCGTGCCCTTTTTTGGCAAAGAGCCTACCTTTTGTTTTTGAACCCTAGCTCTGCCGGCACCTATGGAAAACTAGCAAACCTATACATTTTTGAAAACTAGACACCCAGGGGAACTCAGGATGGGGTGACTCGACTGCCTACCTCCAGGTTCTGTTACCCAAAATCCCTTGCAAAGCTAAGAAATTCTAAAAACAAAATGCATTTCCCTCACATTTCTGTGGTGGAAAGTTCTGGATTCTGCGTGGATCAACAAATTTCCACCCACCCAGCGTTCCCCCGGGTCTCCCAAAATAAATGGTACCTCACTTGCCTGGGTCTGCCTAGTGCCTGCGACAGGAAACAGTGCAAAACGCAACGTGGTTGCACCTCAATTTCGCAGTGAAATCGTGCCCTTTTTTGGCAAAGAGCCTACCTTTTGTTTTTGAACCCTAGCTCTGCCGGCACCTATGGAAAACTAGCAAACCTATACATTTTTGAAAACTAGACACCCAGGGGAACTCAGGATGGGGTGACTCGACTGCCTACCTCCAGGTTCTGTTACCCAGAGTCCCTTGCAAAGCTAATAAATTCTCAAAAAAAACGCATTTCCCCCACATTTCTGTGGTGGAAAGTTCTGGATTCTGCGTGGATCAACAAATTTTCACCCACCCAGCGTTTCCCCGGGTCTCCCAAAATAAATGGTACCTCACTTGCCTGGGTCTGCCTAGTGCCTGCGACAGGAAACAGCGCAAAACGCAACGTGGTTGCACCTCAATTTCGCAGTGAAATCGTGCCCTTTTTTGGCAAAGAGCCTACCTTTCGTTTTTGAACCCTAGCTCTGCTGGCACCTAAGGAAACCTAAAAAACCTATACATTTATGAAAACTAGACACCCAGGGGAATTCAGGATGGGGTGACTCGACTGCCTCCTACCAGGTTCTGTTACCCAGAATCCCTTGCAAATCTAAGAAATTGACAAAAAACGCGTTTTCCTCACATTTCTGTGGTGGAAAGTTCTGGAATCTGCGTGGATCAACAAATTTCCACCCACCCAGCATTCCCCTGGGTCTCCCGAAATAAATGGTACCTCACTTGCCTGGGTCTGCCTAGTGCCTGTGACAGGAAACAGCGCAAACGCAACGTGGTCGCACCGCAATTTCGCAGTGAAAACGTGCCCTTTTTTGGCAAAGAGCCTACCTTTCGTTTTTGAACCCTAGCTCTGCCGGCACCTAGGGAAACCTAGCAAACCTGTACATTTTTGAAAACTAGACACTCAGGGGAATTCAGGATGGGGTGACTTAACTGCCTACCGTTAGGTTCTGTTACCCAGAATCCCTTGCAAAGATAAGAAATTGACAAAATAAACGCATTTTCCTGACATTTCTGTGGTAGAAAGTTCTTGAATCTGCGTGGATCAACATATTTCTACCCACCCAGCGTTCCCCCAGGTCTCCCAAAAAAATGGTTGCTCACTTGCCTGGGTCTGCCTAGTGCCTGCGACAGGAAACAGCGAACAACGTAACATGTTTGCACCTCAATTTCGCAGTGAAATCGTACCCTTTTTTGGCAAAGAGCCTACCTTTAGTTTTTGAACCCTAGCTCTACCAGCACCTAGGGAAACCTAGCAAACCTATACATTTTTGAAAACTAGACACCCAGGGGAATTCAGGATGGGGTGACTCGACTGCCTACCACCAGTTTCTGTTAGCCAGAATCCCTTGCAAAGCTAAGAAATTGACAAAGAAAACACATTTTCCTGACATTTCTGTGGTGGAAATTTCTGGAATCTGCTTGGATCAACACATTTTCACCTACCCAACCCAGCGTTCCCCCAGGTCTCCCGAAAAAATGGTACCTCACTTGCCTGGGTCTGCCTAGTGCCTGCGACAGGAAACAGCGCAAAATGTAACATGTTTGCACCTCAATTTCACAGTGAAATCGTGCCCTTTTACGCAAAGAGCCTACCTTTTGTTTTTGAACCCTAGCTCTGCCGGCACCTATGGAAAACTAGCAAACCTATACATTTTTGAAAACTAGACACCCAGGGAAACTCAGGATGGGGTGACTCGACTGCCTACCTCCAGGTTCTGTTACCCAGAATCCCTGGCAAAGCTAAGAAATTCTCAAAAAAAACGCATTTCCCTCACATTTCTGTGGTGGAAAGTTCTGGATTCTGCGTGGATCAACGAATTTCCACCCACCCAGTGTTCCCCCGGGTCTCCCAAAATAAATGGTACCTCACTTGCCTGGGTCTGCCTAGTGCCTGCGACAGGAAACAGTGCAAAACGCAACATGGTTGCACCTCAATTTCGCAGTGAAATTGTGCCCTTTTTTGGCAAAGAGCCTACCTTTTGTTTTTGAACCCTAGCTCTGCCGGCACCTATGGAAAACTAGCAAACCTATACATTTATGAAAACTAGACACCCAGGGGAATTCAGGATGGGGTGACTCGACTGCCTCCTACCAGGTTCTGTTATCCAGAATCCCTTGCAAAGCTAAGAAATTGACAAAAAACGCGTTTTCCTCACATTTCTGTGGTGGAAAGTTCTGGAATCTGCGTGGATCAACAAATTTCCACCCACTCAGCGTTCCCCTGGGTCTCCCGAAATAAATGGTACCTCACTTGCCTGGGTCTGCCTAGTGCCTGTGACAGGAAACAGCGCAAACGCAACGTGGTCGCACCGCAATTTCGCAGTGAAAAAGTGCCCTTTTTTGGCAAAGAGCCTACCTTTCGTTTTTTAACCCTAGCTCTTCCGGCACCTAGGGAAACCTAGCAAACCTGTACATTTTTGAAAACTAGACACTCAGGGGAATTCAGGATGGGGTGACTTAACTGCCTACCGTTAGGTTCTGTTACCCAGAATCCCTTGCAAAGATAAGAAATTGACAAAATAAACGCATTTTCCTGACATTTCTGTGGTAGAAAGTTCTTGAATCTGCGTGGATCAACAAATTTCTACCCACCCAGCGTTCCCCCAGGTCTCCCGACAAAAATGGTCCCTCACTTGCCTGGGTCTGCCTACGACAGGAAACAGCGCAAAACGTAACATGTTTGCACCTCAATTTCGCAGTGAAAATGTCACCTTTTTTGGCAAAGAGCCTACCTTTTGTTTTTGAACCCTATCTCTGCCGGCACCTAGGGAAACCTAGCAAACCTATACATTTATGAAAACTAGACACCCAGGGGAATTCAGGATGGGGTGACTCGACTGCCTCCCACCAGGTTCTGTTACCCAGAATACCTTGCAAAGCTAAGAAATTGACAAAAAAACGCATTTTCCTCACATTTCTGTGGTGGAAAGTTCTGGAATCTGCGTGGATCAACACATTTCTTCCCACCCATCGTTCCCCCGTGTCTCACGAAAAAAATGTACCTCACTTACCTGGGTCTGCCTAGTGCCTGCGACAGGAAACAGCGCAAAACGCAACGTGGTTGCACCTCAATTTCGCAGTGAAATCGTGCCCTTTTTTGGCAAAGAGCCTACCTTTTTGTTTTTGAACCCTAGCTCTGCCGGCACCTATGGAAAACTAGCAAACCTATACATTTTTGAAAACTAGACACCTAGGGGAACTCAGGATGGGGTGACTCGACTTCCTACCTCCAGGTTCTGTTACCCAGAATCCCTTGCAAAGCTAAGAAATTCTAAAAACAAAACGCATTTCCCTCACATTTCTGTTGTGGAAAGTTCTGGATTCTGCGTGGATCAACAAATTTCCACCCACCCAGCGTTTCCCCGGGTCTCCCAAAATAAATGGTACCTCACTTGCCTGGGTCTGCCTCGTGCCTGCGACAGGAAACAGTGCAAAACGCAATGTGGTTGCACCTCAATTTCGCAGTGAAATTGTGCCCTTTTTTGGCAAAGAGCCTACCTTTAGTTTTTGAACCCTAGCTCTGCCGGCACCTAGGGAAACCTAGCAAACCTATACATTTTTGAAAACTAGACACCCAGGGGAATTCAGGATGGGGTGACTCGACTGCCTACTGCCAGGTTCTGTTACCCAGAATCCCTTGCAAATCTAAGAAATCGACAAAATAAACACATTTTCCTGATATTTCTGTGGTGGAAAGTTCTGGAATCTGCGTGGATCAACAAATTTCTACCCAACCAGCGTTCCCACAGGTCTCCCGAAAAAAATGGTACCTCACTTGCCTGGGTCTGCCTAGTGCCTGCAACAGGAAACAGCGCAAAACGCAACTTGGTCGCACCTCAATTTCGCAGTGAAATAGTGCCCTATTTTGGCAATGAGCCTACCTTTTGTTTTTGAACCCTAGCTCTGCCGGAACCTAGGGAAACCTAACAAACCTATACATTTATGAAAACTAGACACCCAGGGGAATACAGGATGGGATGACTCGACTGCCTACCTCCAGGTTCTGTTTCCCAGAATCCCTTGCAAAGCTAAGAAATTGTCAACAAAAACGCATTTCCCTCACATGTCTGTGGTGGAAAGTTCTGGAATCTGCGTGGATCAACAAATTTCCACCCACCCAGCGTTTTCCTGGGTCTCCCGAAAAAAATGGTACCTCACTTGCGCACGTGTGCCTAGTGCCTGCGACAGGAAACAGCGCAAAACGCGACGTGGTTGCACCTCAATTTCGCAGTGAAATTGTGCCCTTTTTTGACCAAAGCCTAACTTTTGCTTTTGAACCCTAGCTCTGCCGGCACCTAGGGAAACCTAGCAAACCTATACATTTATGAAAACTAGACACCCAGGGGAATTCAGGATGGGGTGACTCGACTGCCTCCCACCAGGTTCTGTTACCCAGAATCCCTTGCAAAGCTAAGAAATTGACAAAAAAATGCATTTTCCTCACATTTCTTTGGTGGAAAGTTCTGTAATCTGCGTAGATCAACAAATTTCTACCCACCCAGCGTTCCCCCGGGTCTCACGAAAAAAATGGTACCTCACTTGCCTGGGTCTGCCTTGTCCCTTTGTCAGGAAACAGCTCAAAAGGCAACATGGTTGCACCTCAATTTCGCAGTGAAAACGTGCCCTTTTTTGGCAAAGAGCCTACCTTTTGATTTTGAACCCTAGCTCTGCCTGAGGTAATTGAAATTTTTATGGTCAAGTATGTCCCCTATCGGTACCCCAACGGCTCCATGTACGTGCTTTAAGTACATGTAATTTCCCTCCATGACCGAATATGAAGACGCAAATACATTTGCGTCCAACGTTAACATGTCCTCTTTCAGATCCACCATGAATTGATCGATAATTCAGTTCCTAACCGTACCATGCCAACGTCTTTACATGGTACACTTTTACGTTTTTCCTGGCTCTGCCTAGCTAGGCCCTGATTTCTGTCTCCGAGCCCTTTCTGCCTCCTGCCTCTGAAAACTGCAGCATGGACACGTATCCCTGACCTCTGCCTTACTTCCTGCCAAGCGAAGCGGTGCCTGGCTCAACCTGGCCTGCCTGCCACAATCGTATTTTGCCTTCAAGTTATCTGTTCAGCCTCCTCGAAAATACATTCCTGTCTAGTGATTTAGGTAAACATCTCCCCGGCTGCAGAGCAAAGAGCAAGCTTTCCTGTCTCCATGCAAGTAATTTACAGTTCCCGTTGCCATAGTAGGCCCATGGCCTCTGCACGTAGACACGTAGACATATATGCACGCACTAGTATTCAGTATAGATTAGCCTCTGCCCGAGAGACCTTTTACTCCAGATAATACGTCCTCCAAACATAAGATACCAGATATGCTATAGGTCCAGGTCGTTCTGACATCCCAGACTTCTGTCTCCTCTACTAGTGTTAAAGTTCTCCTCAGTTACACATCTATGTCACGTCAAGCTAGTTGCGCGCGCATCCGCACTTTCTGCTGATTCTGCAACTTTCTCTATGCACCCACCCACATGTGACGATTCTTGTGACGTTTCTCTGACATGTACAGTGCACGCCTCCGTGTACGCCTATTGCACGCCTTCTTTCACGCCTCCTGTTACGCACATGTGTTCTTATCTTCTCTTTTTCACCTGTTACGCCTACTGTATTGGATTCAATGATGTTACTTTACTATATATAATGTGTAATGTTAATAAAACGTTGACTATCCCTTCCCGAACCCTAGTGGTGACGGAACATGATCTCCAACCTCGAGGTTTTTCCATTAAAACCCGTAAGACTCAGATACCACGGACTCTGCCTCTCATTTTTATGAGCTGTCTTGTAATGATAATTATACGGAAAAATAGATTAGGTAAAATATTTACCACATAAATTGGCGCCCACATAGGGACCCCTCTCCCACCCCACGCGCCGGCGATGCGTCGCAGGCCTTGCCCCCTGCCACAGCCGTGACGGACATCCATGCGCACCTGCAGGTTTTCCTGTATCTCCCTCAGGCCTACGGAGGTGACGGAGACTGCGGTCGACATCCAGACGAGGTGGTGAGGAGTGCGGAGGATCCTGACCAGAGCCCAGCCGAGAGTAGCAGTGTCCGAGGTATCCAGAGGCCCACCTGTTCCGACGTGCCGTGCCGAGGCGCATGCGTAGTAGCAGTACCAGTAGAAGTCCAGTCCAGTCCGAGGCCTTCAAGTTCAAGTTCAAGTATTGCTCCCGGTGAGTACCGTTGCTAGGGACGCATCTAGACGGGTGCATTAGTTTGTGTCCGGTCAAGACAGGTCTGGGTACACAGTCCTGGTCCGTACGTGTTCACTTAGGTGAGCGCGGTATGACGTGTCTCTTTATGGGACCGGTCTGTACTGTTTAGCAGTGCATCTAGTAATTCAGTGATTCAGTGATTCAAGCCTTCAAGTATTATTTCTCGTGATTTCAAGCATTGTGTTTTTATGTACTAGACAGTATCTATTCGAAATGTTTTAATGTGTTTCATGTCGTGGTATGAATGACTGTTTGCTTTTCATAACTGTGTTTATTGTGTTCGAGCAAAAGTAGAAATGCCGTTATTCTCTAAATTACGTCAGATAGGAACTAGGAAAGGGATACTCGAAGAAGCAGTTCCTGTCCCGCCGAGGGACACTCCAGGGTATTTTATGTACCACAAGCACGGCTTAGACGCTGTGTTGTATTTAGATTTGTGGGTGGACTATACCAAGCACTTAGAAGAGAAGTTTAGATGGCCTGTCTCAGGGACATGGGATGCCGAGTGCATCATGAGAGTAGAAGAAGCATTATGGAAAAAGAAAGCCAGACAATCACAGAAAGATGCCATAGAATTGTGGCGTAAAGAATCGCATAGAAGAACAGAAAAAGCACTCAGAAAAGCAGATAGAAGTAGAGAGGAATCCGAAAAAGCCAGAGAAAAAGAGTTACTAGAAGAAGGAGAACAGGTTAGATCAGAACAATTAGACCGTCAAAGAAATGCACTCATTACAGGCATGTATCCAGTTCTTGCCGAGGGCCTGCCCAGGGCGACCCCGGAAGTATCCAGTAACCTGCCACCACCATTGGTTCCGACTAAAGTACGTCACCATAAGACCGCAGCAGATATTTTCCTTTCTTCCTATTTAGATGATGTAGCTCCCGCTTATACCAATGTACCCGTACATCCTGTTAATAATAATCTGCCACAGCATATTCCTGCTGATCAAGCCCAAGCCACGACTCCTCCACGACAGCATTTTCCCGCACCTGGTATCACTTCCCCTACTGTTCCCCCTACTAATCCTTTTTCGAAAGATACAGCCCAAGGTTCAATCCCGCTACAGCCAGGTTATGCCCATGCTTCCGCCTCAGGAGGTGCCACAGGAGGTCCCTATCACACCCCGCCGCAAATACAGCGACTGACAATGAGAGAATTAGCTACACTGCGTACCCCGAAAGCGACCCCTTCTGAAACGCTTAAACAATATCTTACAGATTGTAGGTATGATTCAGTACCTGGCAAGACAGGACCCATGATGTTAGCCTCGTTACGTTTAAGAAGTGTTGCAGACTTTTTGGTTACCCTACCAGGAATGCCCGAACAATTAGATAGGATATATCATTTTATTCAAACAGGAGAAGGCCCTGAATGTGTTCGTGAAGCCATGGCATATCAGAAAGTTGATACACAAGCTTTAATATTACGGTTCTTGATTAATTGTTTGATAAGAGAACGAGATCGACCAGGTTTTGATCCAGAAGAGATGAATGTATTGACAAAATGGAGTCAGAATATTGCTGATTGTAAGCATGACAGAGAGAAATGTATAGAGGCCATGTCTAGAAAAATCCGTAAAGAAATAGTAGCCATACATACCCGACAGAATGCCGATAGGGCAGTAGAGTCAGACGATAAAGACTCCTCAGAGGAGGAATAACCAGAGAATCCAGCAGCGACTCAAGAGACGATAGCGTATGTAGATAGAGCGAAACTCCCTAAACAGTACCCTTTAGGTAATCCTTTTGACAGACCCATTCGTCCAGAAAGTAAGAAACGTTACCTTTCCCCAATACCAGAGCAATGTTCTCTTGAACATATATTCCAAGTTACTGATAAAATCCTGAAAGAAAGAATAGGTTATCATGAACTCACTACCTTACGTGATCAGGAACTAGCCCGGTCAGCAGTCCAATGGGCCGAGGATGACAGTATATATAAAAATGATCTAGTAGTGCAGACGTTTTTAAGTCTTACTCCAGAAGAACAGCGACTAGCTGGTATATATATATGACCCAACATCTCATCATCCAGTATGAAAACCATCAGTCCAATCCAGGTCCGCTATATAATTTACTGCAAGACTTACTCCTGAGAAGATGGAGAGGCCTAGGTACCGATTTGATTGATATCATTCTAGAACAACGTCACAAATATAGTCCGTTCCTGACTCCACGTCACGTTTCCGCTCCACCCTCAGTAAGACAACCATATCACCTAGACAGACAGAATCCCTTACGAGAAGTACATCCAATTCGGAAGCCAGATGATACGCTTGAACGTGTATTTGTATACACTCCCTTGACTAAAATGGAACTATTAGAAATGAAGAAAATTGTACCTTGTCACGATAAAGACCCTGCAGGGTTCCACCGTGAATTAAAGGACATGTTACTGATGGGTGATTACACGTATACCGACATTCTTAAAATGTTAAAAGTATTGTTGCCAGCAGGGATTTACGAGAAACTGAAAGAGAAGGATTGGGAGGTGGGAGATAAAAAGATTAATTGGACCGAATTAGAGGACGAAGAAAAAGGACGTACCCCAGTTTAGGTCTTGGGGACAAAACTAAAGCATTACCAGGATTGTTAGTACAAGTTTTGCCTAGATTATTGACAGTTAAGAAGGAAGATTGGGATGCAATCTCAGCCTGCAAGCAGAAACCAGACGAAGACACTAGTGATTTTTATTCTAGATTCAAGAAATGTTTTATTATTAATAGTGGCCTGAAAACAAGTAGCGAGTCATTTCCACATCTTTTTGTAACTAAATTAGTTGAGAATTCCTTACCCCAGGTTAAGAACAGAGTATTGAAAGTCGAAAGTACATGGCAAGCAAATACGCCTTCCCAAATGTTACAAATGTTACAGTATCACCAGAATAGAATCAGAGAGGAACACGATCATGAACAGAGACGCATGAAAGACACTAAAATGAAAGTATTAGTTGCCCAGTCTGTTCCAGCAGATGGTCAGAAGAGGGGTAACATGCAGAACAACCAGACTAGTCGTCCTACAGGTCCTGTTAAAGGTAATTGCAATTATTGCAAACAGCCAGGTCATTTTATTAGTGATTGTGCCGTTCTGAAACACAATATTGCTACAGGCAAAACGAAAGAAAGACCACGTCAGCCTAGGCCAGAATACGTTCAACAGAATAGTCAACAGCATCCGCAACCTGCTCCACAACATGCACAGCAACAGACCATAGCGGTACCCCAGCCTCAACCCATTGCAGCAGCACAACACGTTACACAGCAGATGTACCAGTATGCACAATCAGAGTATCCAGATTATCAACAGTATTCATGAAATAGCCTAGAGAGGGAAATGGGTTTGCCTCTCATCGAGATTCCTGTAGACCAAGAAGGTCCTTATGTACACAGTCAGGTATTAGGAAAAGACAGAAAGTTTTTGATTGATACAGGGGCAAGTCGAACTACCATCAGTCATGACGAGGTTCCAGGGGCACCCCTCTCAGGCTCACAGAATGTTTCCCTTGGATTTTCAGGAAAACCTATTGTTAATGAAGTATCGAAACCAGTTCCCCTTGCAGTTGGTCCATTGTCCCGTACTACAGATTTATTGCTTACGAAGTCATGTCCAGAAAACCTGCTAGGTATTAAAACGCTGAAGGCTCTAGGAGCTGTAATTTGTTGTTCTCCGGAAGGAGTGAGATTGTTTTTGCGTGACTTTAAGGGTCACTATGTGTTGAGAGATTTTGATCCCCGATTACAGAATGTACCACAGCATTTATGGGCACAAGGCCCTACTGATGTAGGTTGCATGCATATTACACCGTATCGTGTTACACTCAAGCCAGGAGTTGTTCTGCCCAGAATCCGACAATACAAATTGCCACCTGAGGCTGTAGTAGCCTTATTGAAAATCATTGGCGAGCTCATTGCTCAAGGAGCAGTTGTAGAAACTGACTCCAATATTTGTAATTCTCCAATCATTCCGATTCTCAAACGTACTGATCCAAAAGCACCCCCTGTATATCGTCTAGTGATTGATCTCAGAGAGCTTAACAAATGTATCATACCCCAGTTTCCAGTGGTCCCCGATATTTCATCCCTATTGACAGCCATTGATTCTGAAGCGGTGTTCTTTACTGTAATAGATCTCAAGAATGCCTTCTTTAGTGTTCCCATTGATCCGGAGAGCCAGTATCTTTTCGGATTCAGTTTAAATGGCCGAAGCTTTAAATTTGCACGTGCACCTCAAGGGTTCACGGAAAGTCTGAGTATCTATAGCCAAGCATTGAAAAGACAACTTGACAGTATCCATATGCCTGCTAACACTGCCCTGCTTCAGTACGTCGATGATCTTTCCCCTCTCCACCCCTTCTGCTGTTTCTAATTTCCATTCTGTTATGTCCCATATTCTTCTCTGGATGAGCCAAAATCAGCTTAAGCTGAATCCCGGAAAGACAGAGCTCCTTCTTCCTGGTAGGAGCTCCGTCCATTGGGGTCCACATTTTTGGCCTTCTGGACTTGGCCCTCCCCCTGTCCCTGTGACATCTATGAAGAGCTTGGGTGTCATTATTGACTCCGAACTCTCCCTCAAGGCCCAGGTGGGGGCAGTGGTCTCTTCCTGCATGTATCAGATCCGCAGGATCAGGAAGGTCGCGTACCTACTGTCCCCCACAGTCCTACTTCAAGTCACTCTGGCCTTAGTTCTTTCCCGTTTGGACTTCTCCAATTCTCTTTATCATGGCCTGCCAAAAACCCTGCTTTACAGGCTACAGGTCGTGCAGAACCAAGCGGCGCGTCTTGTATTTAGGACCCCTAAATGGCAGTCGGCCAAGCCCCTCCTTGCTAAACTGCATTGGCTCCCTATCAACCTCAGGGCAGCCTTCAAGATCGGCTGCCTAGTATTTAAGTCCCTCACTGGCCCTTCACCTAGTTTTCTGAAACCTCTTACCACCCCCTACTGCCCCCCGCACTCTCAGATCCTCTCATCTTCACCTCTTGGTCATCCCACCCTTTAAGCTTACAAGGATGGGAGGCCGAAGCTTCTCATATCTTGCCCCTACATTATGGAATTCTCTTCCCTTTTCTCTCAAATCTGCCACATCACTCATCCTTTTCCGCAAGTCCCTCAAAACCTGGCTTTTCCCCCAATCTGGATAAACTCTAATCTGCCTTTCTCAGTATCCCAATCAGCGCCAGGAAACCTACGGTGATAGTGCGCTTTACAAAAACCTCCTAACATAACATAACATAACATAACATAACATATTGATCACCGCCCGAAGTGAACAAGAATGTGAACATGCATCTCTGACAGTCCTATATTTTCTGGCCGACAAGGGACACAAAGTGTCTCCTTCGAAGCTGCAATTCTTTGTTCAGCAAGTTGTGTACCTTGGTCACTTGCTGTCCAAGAGGGGGAGACAGCTTACACCTGACCGCATCCAGTTAATTGTACATATGCCACAACCCAAGACACAAAAAGAAGTACGGGCCTTCATAGGCCTCACCTCTTACTGTAGACAATGGATCCCTCAGTATGCATATCTAGCCAAGCCCCTTATACAGTTGACAACCCAGGAGGCAGCGTCGTCGACTGTCCTCCCTTGGACTCAGGAACATACACAAGCTTTTGACGACTTGAAGAAAGCCCTATGTCAAGCACCTGTTTTAGCGACACCATGTTACAGCAAACCTTTTACACTTTTTGTCACAGAACGCGAAGGTACTGCATTGTCAGTACTTACCCAAGATCAAGCAGGTTCACACAAACCATGTGCTTATTTTTCCAGTACATTAGATCCAGTAGCCCAGGCTCTGCCTGCGTGCTTGAAATCAGTTGCAGCAACAGCTCTAGCAATCAGACAAAGTGATTCCATAGTATTAGGACACCAATTGACAGTACAGGTTCCACATTCTGTGGAAGTTCTTTTAAACTGTACACAGACTCAGCACTTGACTATAGCACGACTGACAGGTTATGAATTAACATTATTCCAGCCACACATAGAAATCAGACGTTGCAACACACTGAATCCTGCTACACTTTTACCGTTAAGTACAACAGACCCTATGGCACATGACTGTGGGGAAGTCATTAACACTATGACGAAGCCCAGACAAGACTTGACAGATATCGCATTACCAGATCCAGACCTGACACTTTATGTGGATGGTTCATGTATGAGAACAAGTACAGGAGAGTTGGTGGCCGCGTATGCCGTGACCACTGAAACTGAAGTCATAGAAACACATCGTATTGACACCCTGTCTGCCCAAGCAGCAGAGCTCATCGCTCTGACCCAAGCTTGTATTCGAGCCAAGAACAAGAAAGTCAACATATACACAGATTCCCGTTATGCATTCGGAGTTGTACACGACTTCGGAGTCCTTTGGCAAGAGAGAGGTTTCTTAACTTCACACGGGGCCAAGATACAGCACGGTCCCCTCATTCAAGCTCTGTTAGAAGCAATACATTTGCCTACAGCCATAGCCATCATGAAATGTAAAGCACATACGAAAGTCACAGATACCATTTCCCAGGGTAACGAACTGGCAGATCGAACAGCCAAGCATACAGCTCAGACTCATACTCATACGACTGATATGACAAAGACAGTAGTTCCAACACATTGCATGACAGTTAGGGATCCCGCCCTAGATGTAATTGATATACAGACACATGCTACCCCAGACGAAATCAAGAAATGGACAGAACTAGGAGGGATCCAGACAGAACAGGGATGGATGACGAAGGGAAAAGCCACATGGTTTCTCCCCGACTCTATGGTTCAAGTTATCATTAACACAGCACATAGTCCTGCACATTTAGGAGAAAAGGCCATGTTAGACAGTATTCAAAACCTTTGGTTCAATAAACATTTACGAGCAGCAGCAAAACAGAAAGTGTGTACTTGCATGATCTGTTGTCAGTTCAACCCAGGTAAAGGCATTCCCGTCGAGCAAGGTGGATTTCATCCTCCTGATCACCCTTTTGAAGTCCTCCAGATGGATTATATCCAGATGGACCGTTGTCGAGGATTCAAGTACGTCCTCGTAGTTGTATGTGCACTTTCCCGATGGACAGAAGCATATCCAGTCCCAGATTACACTGCCCCGACCACTGCCAAGCAGTTGGTTCGTGAATTTTTCCCGAGGTATGGTTTGCCTCGTGTCGTGTATTCAGATAACGGACAGCCATTCTCGTCCGAGCTCATGAAGCAGGTTTCCCTTCTGTTAGGTTATCAATGGAAGTTCCACTGTGTTCGGCATCCCGAAGCAGCTGGATTAGTAGAAAGACACAATCAGACTCTGAAAACCCGTCTTGCCAAGATCTGTGCAGAAAAAGGGGTAGACTGGATAGTAGCCCTTCCAGTTGCTCTCTTCTATATGCGAATGGTAGCCCATTCTAGGACAGGGCTATCCCCGTATGAGGTGGTTTTTGGCCGGCCACCGAATATGTGGGGGACGCCTCTGCCCCGTAAATTTACTGATGTTGACAGTAATATGCTGACAGATTACCTTGCTTCCTTGATGTCTGCACTACAATCATGTCGTTCACAGGTCGCAGCAGCCTTTCCAGACAACACCGAGGTGAAGCCACACAAGATCGTCCCTGGTGATTTTGTGTATGTACGTAATTTTGACCGGACGAGCCCTCTGGAGCCCCGTTGGAAGGAGCCGAAGATCGTTTTAATGACTACAAGGACTGCAGTGAAACTAGAGGGCAGGAAAAATTGGCTCCACTCGAGCCATGTGAAAAAATGTCATGGACTTCCGCCAAAAATTGATTCCCAGGACTGCCGCATTCCAGTTGATACTAAACTCCCCCTGGTAGAGAAAACTCCGTCCCAGGAGTACCGATCAAAATTGAGGTCTAGTAAGTCAGACAGTTTAATTGTTTAAGTCCCCCCCTGGGTGAAGCGGTTAGACAGGTTCCTGACATGTAGAAGATAGACCCCAATAGTGAGAGAGATAGACAGGAGATCAAGAAACAGAAATATTGCAAGAATCTCCGAAGTAGATGTATCGTTACTTTAATTGTCATGTTTATTCTGAGTCTTACGATTGTATGCCTAAGCTATGTTTTACATATATATCTTCCTATACAAGCACATTCTTCTTTCAATGACTCCGCAGATCACACCTTTAGTGATCTGCCCCCGCACAAACTCTCATATCGACTTGCACTGCGCAACAATTCTTTCATCCGTATGTTACACCATTCCCATCAGACCAGCAATGCCACTAATTGCTGGGTATGTGGCCGACTCCCTCCCTACCAGAAAATGTCGGGAGCCTTGCCTCTTTTTCCTTACCCGTTTACACATAATGGTTCATGTGGTGCATGGTTTACATTAATGTCCTCATTAGATAGTAAGTCCCAAGTTTCCCAAGGTAATTGGATATGGGGAGACCTGAATACCGTTATGCATAAGGCATGTTTCCCTGACAAGGAGGGTCTTCCCCAAATGACCGGTACCAATCTAGAAAACGAAGTATATGGATTAGGCAATTTTACACTTAGCCTCATGATTTTGAATGTCCAGTCAGAAACTAGTTCGAACTTACCCTCGATATCAGTTTTGCCAGTAAAGGGTGACCTATGCGTTAGAAAGAATGGTTCAGTACATCTAGGCCACAGCGATTGTAATACAGTTATTGAATTCAGTGATAAAGGCAAGTCTACATTCAAAGCTTCCCGACATTCCTATTTCATTTGTGGCCATACAGCTTATATAAGTTTGCCTCCAGACTGGGATGGTACTTGTTACATTGCATTCCTACTGCCACCTGTTTTTCTAGCCCCACCTGATTACCATAGAAATTCTCATCTCGTTCATATTAGACCTAAGAGAGATCTCCCGATTGTCGATTACACTGAAACAACATGGGAACAATACACAGATTTCAATAAAGGATTCTTCCCTTATTTAGGCACTGTCTCGAATAGTAAATTGATACGTAGATTGACCAGAACCCTTGAAGCTGTAGTGAATGAAACTACTTTTGCCCTAGGTAACTTAACGGACGAACAGTCTGCTATGAGACTTGTCGTTCTTCAAAATCGTCTCGTCCTTGACGTCATCCTAGGGAAACCTAGCAAACCTATACATTTATGAAAACTAGACACCCAGGGGAATTCAGGATGGGGTGACTCGACTGCCTCCCACCAGGTTCTGTTACCCAGAATCCCTTGCAAATCTAAGAAATTGACAAAAAAACAAATTTTCCTCACATTTCTGTGGTGGAAAGTTCTGGAATCAGCGTGGATCAACACATTTCTACCCACCCAGCGTTCCCCCGGGTCTCACGAAAAAAATGTACCTCACTTGCCTGGGTCTGCCTTGTGCCTGCGACAGGAAACAGCGCAAAACGCAACATGGTTGCACCTAAATTTCGCAGTAAAATCGTGCCCTTTTTTGGCAAAGAGCCTACCTTTTGTTTTTGAACCCTAGCTCTGCCGGCACCTAGGGAAACCTAGCAAACCTATACATTTTTGAAAACTAGACACCCAGGGGAATTTAGGATGGGGTGACTCGACTGCCTACCACCAGGTTCAGTTCACCAGAATCCCTTGCAAAGCTAAGAAATTGACAAAAAATTGCATTTTCTCACATTTCTGTGGTGGAAAGTTCTGGAATCTGCGTGGATCAACAAATTTCCACCCACCCAGCGTTCCCCCCAAAAAATGGTACCTCACGTGCCTAGGTCTGCCTAGTGCCAGCGACAGGAAACAGCGCAAAACGCAACGTGGTCGCAACTCAATTTCGCAGTGAAATCGTGCCCTTTTTTGGCAAAGAGCCTACCTTTTGTTTTTGAACCCTAGCTCTGCCGGCACCTAGGAAAACCTAGCAAACCTATACATTTTTGAAAACTAGACATCCAGGGGAATTCAGGATGGGGTTACTCGACTGCCTCCCACCAGGTTCTGTTACCCAGAATCCCTTGCAAATCTAAATAATTGTGAAAAAAATGCATTTTCCTCACGATTCTGTGGTGGGAAGTTCCGGAATCTGCGTGGATCAACAAATTTCAACCCACCCAGTGTTGCCCCAGGTCTCCCGAAAAAATGGTACCTCACTTACGTGGGTGGCTCAAGGACCCGCGACAGGCAAGGGCCCCAATCCTAAGGAGGCGACATCAAAATAACCTATCACTAAGCAACCGGGTTTTGCAAGGGGGTTCCCATGAGTTTTTGGCCCCGTGCTAGACGGCCATCTAGGGAAACCTACCAACCCCACACATTTCTGAAAAGTAGACACCCGAGGGCTTCAAAGGAGGTATGTCTTGCGTGGATCCTCCAACGTTCCTTTATCCAGAATCCCTTGCAAATCTCAATTGAAGCTGAAAAAAATCAGATTTTTCACACATTTTTGTGTGGGAAAGCGTGGCATCACTGGGCTCACACAAATTTCCTCCCACCCAGCGTTCCCCCAGGTCTCCGGATAAAAATGGTACCTCACTTGCATGGGTAGGCATAGTGACTGCAACAGGAAATGTGTATGGAAGTGAG
This sequence comes from Lissotriton vulgaris, assembly GCF_964263255.1. Classification (NCBI taxonomy): domain Eukaryota; kingdom Metazoa; phylum Chordata; class Amphibia; order Caudata; family Salamandridae; genus Lissotriton; species Lissotriton vulgaris. Next base: position 142,642 of record NW_028248178.1, read on the forward strand.
GGTAATGCACTCAGTTTTTACAAATCTATTTCACATTTATTCGGTATGTGTGCAGCACCAGATTAGTGCCTGCTGAACTCAATGAACTGTGAATGTGGCCTGGGATCGCTGGATCTCCAGGACTCCGGTGCGCACTACTATTTAGTTATAGTTAATGAAAACAATAGTCCATGTTAATCTTTGTTTTTTCATCAAACAAGTTTAGTCAATGAGAATTCATTCATATCATTTTTAACATTGCATCAAATCAATTGCATCAAGAAAATCCAGAATTCATATACAGTTATAAAACACGAATCAAAACAACACAATTACATTTGTAACCCAATGCATTTCGGGGTCAACGCCCCTTCGTCAGGGGTCTAAAGAAAAAGAAGAAGAAAAGAAAATAGGAAGCTCAATTAGTATTGATATTTTTATATAATGGAAATCTGCTATTAAAGTGATGTGTTGATCACCTTACCCTGGTAACTGGTTGTCTTAGGGGTATTAGTGTTGTGAATTAAAAGTAAATCTGAAAAATCAGAAAGATGATAAGGGAAAGTATAAGTGTATTGAAAGCAAAATGTGCCAACTTATTATGTTGAGACGTAGTTTGCAATAGGTACCTGTATTTCCGGGTAGAACCAAATTATCTGTAAATGAGTCAAAGGCATATGTGTAAGATAACATTCCTCTTTATGCTTATAATTAGCGTTTATGTGTAAAAGCACGTGGCTCACCTGTTTGGTTTAAGTCATGAAGTCAAAATGATGGATTCTATTGGGTTTAAGCGGATAGAATAGTGTCATAATCTATTTAACACACAGATTGTTACTGAATAGTACTCTGCAAGATCAGCATTTACCTGCGAGTCCAGGGTTTTGTGCCTAGTGGCTCGCGAACGTCTTTAGAATTTTTAATATTGAATACGGAGCTTACCACAGCGCCGCCTGGTAAGCCCTAATGTTAACCCGCGTCAGGCGGGATTGAAAATAGTCTAGACTTAAATAGCACCTTGCTAAAACACGCACTGTCTTATTTCTTTTATAGCGCGTGAAAAATTAAAAATTCTAAAGACGTTCGCGAGCCACTAGGCACAAAACCCTGGACTCGCAGGTAAATGCTGATCTTGCAGAGTACTATTCAGTAACAATCTGTGTGTTAAATAGATTATGACACTATTCTATCCGCTTAAACCCAATAGAATCCATCATTTTGACTTCGTGACTTAAACCAAACAGGTGAGCCACGTGCTTTTACGCATAAACGCTAATTATAAGCATAAAGAGGAATGTTATCTTACACATATGCCTTTGACTCATTTACAGATAATTTGGTTCTACCCGGAAATACAGGTACCTATTGCAAACTACGTCTCAACATAATAAGTTGGCACATTTTGCTTTCAATACACTTATACTTTCCCTTATCATCTTTCTGATTTTTCAGATTTACTTTTAATTCACAACACTAATACCCCTAAGACAACCAGTTACCAGGGTAAGGTGATCAACACATCACTTTAATAGCAGATTTCCATTATATAAAAATATCAATACTAATTGAGCTTCCTATTTTCTTTTCTTCTTCTTTTTCTTTAGACCCCTGACGAAGGGGCGTTGACCCCGAAATGCATTGGGTTACAAATGTAATTGTGTTGTTTTGATTCGTGTTTTATAACTGTATATGAATTCTGGATTTTCTTGATGCAATTGATTTGATGCAATGTTAAAAATGATATGAATGAATTCTCATTGACTAAACTTGTTTGATGAAAAAACAAAGATTAACATGGACTATTGTTTTCATTAACTATAACTAAATAGTAGTGCGCACCGGAGTCCTGGAGATCCAGCGATCCCAGGCCACATTCACAGTTCATTGAGTTCAGCAGGCACTAATCTGGTGCTGCACACATACCGAATAAATGTGAAATAGATTTGTAAAAACTGAGTGCATTACCCTCACTTCCATACATATTGATATCGACTGCACCCGTAGGGTACTAGCACCACCGTTAAAATGTCATTCGACTCGATAGCAGCATTAACAGACAACCGTGCTAATGTCAAAGCATACACGCCAGATGAAGCGACGCAGATCTATAAACTCATAAAAGAGGCTAAATCATTTGACACGCAAGGAGGCTCGGTTATACAACAACTTAAGCAATTGGAATATCTGTCTAAGCGTGAACTTAACCAACGGCTACACGCAACTACCCTCATACAGTACCATCGTGTTAGAAGAATCCCACGAGGATTAAGGCTAGCAATAAGACCTATGCTCTACAGACTCAACAGCAACCCACAATTCATGGAGAAGTGGTATGAGATCCTAAATAAATGCTCGCTGGATTTAATATTACTACTCGTTGAAGAATTAGCTAAGACAATAAAAGATTTGGAGGAGGAAATATATAACATCAAGAAAGATCTGTCTGAAAGGATTGAAGATGAGGATTGGAACAAATATCTGGAGGAAATAGATACGAAATTGGAAAAGTACGGAAAAGAACTACAGGAAACCAAATTGAGGAAATTCAAACGCGATACCATCGATTATAAATTAAATGAGGCCTATACTTGGGCAGAAGTTTATGCAAAGAGACGTTTCACTGGGAAAAAGCAACAGACGTCTTCATCTCAGGAGTGCATGGTTTCTGATGGAGATACGAACACCTCAAGGCAACCTTTATCGCAGGATCAGACACGAAAAAAGGATACAGAAAGAACAGTTATAATAGATTCAGCATCCACATCTTCTATGGATCCTTTTTTAGAGAAGGGTACAAACCTTGGCAAACCACCGAATCAAACAATGCCGCAAAGTACGGACAAAAAACGAGAAGAGGACAAGGTAAAAGAAAAGGAGAAGGAACAACTGAAAAAACAAGGACTACGGAGTCAGAGCAAAGTATAGTCATTAATATCTCCAAATACAAGTTATCTAAATTTGAAATTCAGCTACTGAACAAAGGACCTACTTTTGTAAGCACGTATCAAACAAACGAATTGGAAACTGAGATAGCCTTTTTTAAATTCATGAGGGTTTTGCGATTAAAATATTTCTTTACCATTCTCAATCCCATTGAATCGCCCGATAATGTAGCGGAGCAATTTAAACCAAAAAGCACCTTTATGGCACCAGTTTCACATAAAAGCCTAGATCTATTTGAAACACTTGTCAAGGCTGATATGACAAAAATTCGTTACAACAGTAAGTTAAAAAATCTAACACGAGCGGAGCAAAGTGCTTTACGCAATCTAAGCAAGAATAAGGAGATTACTATCCAAAAGGCAGACAAAGGGGGAGGCCTTGTCATTATGGACACTGAATTCTACATTTAAAAAGGAAACGAGCATGTGCAAGACACTGACATTTACCAAAAACTCTCTCAAGATCCGACAAATAAGATATGCCAGAATTTGGATTTGATTTTGGATAAAGCAGAGGAATTAGGCTGGATTACATTGACAACTAAAAGGTACCTGAGACAAATTTACCCAAGGAGACCAAGAATCTATTTCTTACCAAAAGTGCACAAACATTTACTAAATCCTCCCATCAGGCCAATTGTATCTGGCTGTTCATCTATTTTTGAAACCTTGGGTATCTTTATAGATACACATATGCAAACATTCATGCAAAATTGGCCCACATACTTGGAGGACACATCGCACTTCCTAAGAAGTTTGACTTCGATTAATCTTGACGAAAACCAAAACCTGACTCTTTGTACAATAGATGTTGTATCATTATACACATCGATCCCCCATAAATTGGGCCTTGAAGCCATGGAATGGGCATTGTTGAAATTGGACAAACCAACAGAAACCAAATACTTGATCATGCAATTGCTGGAGTTTTGCTTGAATAACAGTTATTTCAGTTGGCAAAATGAATACTATACCCAGCTAAGTGGCACAGCTATGGGTTTCCCAGGAGCCTGTATCTACGCCAATATATTTATGGCCAAACTGGAACTTGAATACATACTGGAGGACAGAACTTGGAATGAAGGTATCCTATACTATAAAAGGTATATCGATGACATTTTCCTAATTTGGAAGAAACCATTGGCAGATTTACAGAGAAACATCAACAGTTTGAATCTAGTGAACCCAAGAGTAAAGTTTACCAGCCAAACAAGCAGCACGACAATCCCATTTTTGGATGTATCAGTGGGAATAAAGGGAAACGTTATTGTTACAGAACTATACAGAAAACCCACTGACAAAAATACATCACTACAATATGGAAGCTTCCATCCAATGACTCTAAAGGATAACCTTCCAATTTCTCAGTTTATGAGAATAAAAAGAATTTCATCTGACCAAGCAGAATGCACAAAGAAATTTGAATTCCAAAAGCAATGTTACCTCGACAGAGGATATCCGGAAAAACTGATTATCAAACAAATGGAAAGAGTAAAAGTAATACCACGAGGAGAGCTATTACAGAAAAAGACTATAGTTGAAAATAAAAGAATGGTCTTCACATCCAAATACTCCACCGCCTCAAGAGATATTAAAAGAACTATAAACAAAAGGTGGGATATTCTACAAATGGAAAGTGATTTTGGATTACTATACGAGCACAAGCCACTGTTTGCCTACAAGAGATCCCAAAACTTAAAAGAACTTCTTAATAAATCAGAAAAAATCGAATCTTGTAATGAAACTTTTAAAGGCACAACGAAATGCTTTAATTGCAAGAACTGCAACAACGCCATCACAGGCAATACATTGCAACATCCACAGACAGGGGAGAAGATCAAATTAAGGCATTCAGCAAACTGCAATGCAGAACATGTTGTATATTCAATTAAGTGCCCCTGTGGGCTATTATATGTCGGTAAAACGGATAGGAAACTAAAAATCCGTCTTTCAGAACATAAGAGCAGAATCCGCAACAAAAATATGACATCACCACTTGCAAAGCATTGGGCTGAAAACAATCACACTATAGCTCAAATACGCTTCCAGATAATCGAGCAGGTTCCACAACGACTGGGACTAGACAATGCAAAAGCTCTACTAAGGAGAGAAATTTACTGGATCCGCAAACTTAAGACTGTGGCCCCAAATGGGCTCAACGATAAATTGGACATGATATGTTTTCTATGACCTTTGGTCTAAATATGACTCACAATAATTAAAGCTTCAGACATGACCCCTAATGTATAGCCGCTTTTCAATAGCCAGCAACAGTTGTTTACCTCAAATATAAACAATGATAGCTTTAATTCTCAAAGGAGAAACTAACACAGTGTTTCACAATCATAGGTTGTCATAATATATACACCAAGAATAGCTTTTTCAAGAGAAAATTTGTTATTTTGTATAATGAGCACATGAATTGCTATAGACATAGAAAGTTGCTAAGCAAGAAATGCTTTAAATGTGTTATAAATGAAGATTATCTTAATTTTCTTTTACCTTTCCTGATTTTACATCTTTTCTCACAATTTACTTTTCTAACTATCAATAAAAGGCAATTTTGCAATTTTGACATAAACACACAACTAAAATATCGGCAGCAAATGACCCCAGAAATCATTATACTCGATATGCGAATACATTTGATTGGAGTACTTCTAATCCCAATCTATAGCCATTTAATTTCATTTCTTCGTGTATTTAGTGTAAAAGTTTTCCCATCAGCAGAAGACGCTAATGCTATATTAACAACTACTTCCCAGTATAATCATGAGCGAGACTGTTCCATAATGGCTGCCAAAACCACTTCTTTGCGCCTAGTCCCTTTTCTATAATGATTAATTCAGCTTGACATAGCTAAAGGACTATGGACACCTACGCGTTATCACCACAACACGTCGGTCACGAGTGAACATGGAGCTTATTTCAGCGCTTCCCGGTAAGCTTAAATGACAACCCGCGCCTGGCGAGATGGATAATAGTTTGAAGCTGAACAGCACTTTGCTAAAACACGCACTGTCTTATTTTTTCTTCTAGCGCGAGAAAATTAAAAAGACGTTAGCGAGTTATCACCATAACACGTCTACTACAAAGTGAATACGGAGCTTACCACAGCGCCGCCTGGTAAGCCCTAATGTTAACCCGCGTCAGGCGTGATTGAAAATAGTCTAGACTTAAATAGCACCTTGCTAAAACACGCACTGTCTTATTTCTTTTATAGCGCGTGAAAAATTAAAAATTCTAAAGACGTTCGCGAGCCACTAGGCACAAAACCCTGGACTCGCAGGTAAATGCTGATCTTGCAGAGTACTATTCAGTAACAATCTGTGTGTTAAATAGATTATGACACTATTCTATCCGCTTAAACCCAATAGAATCCATCATTTTGACTTCGTGACTTAAACCAAACAGGTGAGCCACGTGCTTTTACGCATAAACGCTAATTATAAGCATAAAGAGGAATGTTATCTTACACATATGCCTTTGACTCATTTACAGATAATTTGGTTCTACCCGGAAATACAGGTACCTATTGCAAACTACGTCTCAACATAATAAGTTGGCACATTTTGCTTTCAATACACTTATACTTTCCCTTATCATCTTTCTGATTTTTCAGATTTACTTTTAATTCACAACACTAATACCCCTAAGACAACCAGTTACCAGGGTAAGGTGATCAACACATCACTTTAATAGCAGATTTCCATTATATAAAAATATCAATACTAATTGAGCTTCCTATTTTCTTTTCTTCTTCTTTTTCTTTAGACCCCTGACGAAGGGGCGTTGACCCCGAAATGCATTGGGTTACAAATGTAATTGTGTTGTTTTGATTCGTGTTTTATAACTGTATATGAATTCTGGATTTTCTTGATGCAATTGATTTGATGCAATGTTAAAAATGATATGAATGAATTCTCATTGACTAAACTTGTTTGATGAAAAAACAAAGATTAACATGGACTATTGTTTTCATTAACTATAACTAAATAGTAGTGCGCACCGGAGTCCTGGAGATCCAGCGATCCCAGGCCACATGCAACAGGAAATGGCCCAATTCGTACGGTGAGACTTAAAAATTACCTTTAGCAAAAGCTACCTTCTTTTTTGGGGGGACACCTAAGTTTTTGGCCCGGGGCTCGGCGGCCATCTTTGGAAACGACCAAACCCAAACAGTTCTGAAAACTAGACACCCGGGGGAGTCCAGGGAGGTATGGCATGCATGAGTCCCCCAATGTCTTCCTACCCAGAATTCCTTGCAAACCTTAAAATTAGGTAAAGAAATCACTTTTCCAAACTTTTTTGCGTGGGATCTCTGTGCCGGCAAAAATGTCCTACCACCCAGCGTTCCCCTTGTTCTCCCGAGTAAAATGATACCTCACTTGTGTGGGTGCCCCAAAGCAGAACAGGATAAAAATGAATTTTTAAAAATTTTAGTATTTGGGATTGACAAATTAAGCACCTCACCTTAGTCACAGGCCTTTGGCCCACCCACACAAGTGAGGTATCATTTTACTCAGGAGATCAAGGGGAACGCTGGGTGGTAGGACATTTGTGCCGGCACGGAGATCCCACGCAAAAATGTATGGTAAAGTGTTTTTTTAACCTAAATTTAAGGTTTGCAACATACTGGTTGGATTTGGCACGAGGGTGAGTGATGATTCAGTACATACAATTGTATTCGCAAGTAATTTCACAAAAATGAAATACACTGCATTTAATTGAAAGTATGATGAACTGAACCACTGACTTACAGCTCGTGAGCTGTAAAGCCACGTCAAGGCACCAACCTCTTTAGAGGCCATTCATACACCTTTCGTACGTGTGACACATACAAAACATTCACACCGCCAGCCGCGGACCCATCACATTACAACACTCACACCAGCAGACAGCACCATTCAAGGGCCCATCACTTTCACACGCCCACATTTCTGACACAGCAACTACACAAAATGATGGACTGCGTGGAGTGGCGCTCAGCTAGCAGTGTGTGTAGTGACCAACAGAAACTAACTACTCACACACCGCCAGCCGAGCGCCAGTCCACCCACACCACCATCCAAGCACCAGACCATGCACACCGCCAGCCAAGTACCACTCCACACACACCACCAGTCAAGCACCACTCGACGCACATCATCCAGCCAAGCGCCACTCCACACACCGCCAGCCAAGCACCACTCCGTGCACAGACAGTCAAGTACCACTCCACACACACCATGCAGCCAAGCACCACTCCACATACACCGCCAGCCAAGCACCACTCAGTGCACAGACAGCCAAGTATCACTCCACACACACCACCAGCCAAGCGCGACTCCACACACACCACCAGCCAGGAGCCACTCCACGCACACCACCAGCCAAGCACCACTCCACACACACCACCAGCCAAAAGTCACTCCACGCACACTGACAGCCAAGCGCAACTCCACAAACACCGCCAGCCAAGCACCACTCCGTGCACAGACAGTCAAGTATCACTCCACGCACAGCACCAGCCAAGCGCCACTCCACACACACCACCAGCAAAGCGCCACTCCACGCACAACACCAGCCAAGTGCCACTCCACGCACACCAAAAGCCACTCGACGCACACCGCCAGCCAAGCGCCACTCCACGCACACCACCAGCCAAAAGCCACTCCACGCACACCGCCAGCCAAGCGCCACGCCACCAACACCGCCAGCCAAGCACCACTCCGCCCACACCGCCAGCCTACGCACACCTTCACATTTTGAACTTAAAAAAAAAAATAATAATAATAATTGCAAATAGTTAAAAATCTAGTAAGACACATTCTGTAACTAAAAACATAGCACAAATGCCAACCTTAAAAAAGAATACAAATTATTTAAAAAACACAGACCAGGCAGTACATTTTACCACTCATGGATACTCCCCAAAAATCTTTTGTGTGTGGTAAGCTCTATAACAAGCAGGAACACAGCCCAGGGTTAGAAGGACACCCAGGGCAGTAAAGATGAGTCTCCTTCCGCAAACCTCTTCGCCAACAGACTCTACATCTCCTAGTGGGAAAGTCTTTTGTAGATGTGGAAGGAATGTAATCAGGAAAGTGGCGATCTTTCAATCGAGCCACATCCTCCACCACTCCAAATCTAGGAACGCTTACTTGCTCCACAACAACAAGGCTAGATATCACAGAGTGTTGAAACTGAAGAAATGTCAACTTGGACGCAGGAGAACACGTCTTGAACACAATAAAAGCATTGAAAGTTGCTAAGTTGAAAAAATGAATGTCCAACTTCTTATACCAAACATAAGTTTTCCGAATAGCAGTGTAAGGTTCCAACCTGTGATCTACTCTGTCAACACCACCCATGTGCTTATTGTACTCCTGAATGCACACAGAGTTGTGCACTTCAGCAACCTGACCCCAAACTGGCAGAGGTGAAGTACTCTCATCATGGATGGTACTCAGCATGTACACATCCCTCCTGTCCACAAATTTCATAGCTAGTAGTTCGCCACAACGTAGGGAACTGCACTGACCCCTCTGAAGTTTCTTGCAAACAAGCTCCTTTGGAAAACCTTTGTGGTTAGAGTGGATTGTGCCACATGCAAAAGTGTCCACTTTAAACAATTCTTTAAACAATTGCACAGCAGTGTAGAAGTTATCAAGGTACAAATGGTGGCCTCGGTTGAACAGTCTTATTATTATTATTATTATTAACGATTTGTAGAGCGCCTGGTGACCCGAAGGCATCCCCGCGCTATAATGTTTGTAATATCCGAAGGAAGGGGGGAGCAGGGAGAGTAGGGACTTTATTTTGGGAATAGGAGCGTTTTCAATTTTTTTCTGAAGGTCAGATAACTAGGTTCCATGTTCTGGGTACGGGGCAGGGCATTCCACCAGGCAGATGCCTTCATGGAAAATCGTCGGCCGCCGGTCCGTGTCTTCCTGTACCTGGGGATGTTGGCCAGCCGCTCATTCTCAGACCGAAGGGATCTGGGGGCCTTGTACGGAGTAACCAGGTCACTGAGGATCGTGGGTCCAACGCCATTCATCAATTTGTGTGCGGTGCACATGGCCTTAAATTCCACCCTCTGGCGCACTGGCAGCCAATGAAGGGCCTTGATTGCTGGTTTGGCTGATACTCTGGAGGGAAGGTTCATAAGTAGTCGGGCTGCTGCATTCTGTGTGCGTTGAAGTTTAGCCATGGTGGCTTCTGGGGCTCCCAGGTATACCATGTTGTTGTAGTCCAACCGAGCCAGTATTAAGCCTTGGACTAGGAGTTTTCTCGACGTGGGCGGGAGTAAAGGGAGAATCTTGCGGGTGGACCGCATCAGCCCGAAACAGGTTCCTGCAGTTTTGGATGCTTGCGTTCTCATCGAAAGCTCGGATTCCAGCCAGACTCCCAAGGTCTTAATTTCTTGTTTCGGGGTGGGAGTTTCCCCGAACACGTCTGGCCAGATCGATGAGGGGATAGTTGCCCATTGCTTGCCCATGAGCATAACTTCGGTCTTTGACCCGTTTAATTTCAGTGATGATTCACACATCCAATTGTGGATATCCGTGAGGCAGTTTGCCAGATTGTCCGGGTGGTCGTCCAGTTGGGATAAGGAGACGACCAGCTGTGTATCATCAGCATAACTCACTATTTTAATTCCGAAGGGGGTAACCACATCTTCAAGAGGGGCCATATAAGCGTTAAAGAGCGTGGGGCTTAGAGACGACCCCCGGCGGACCCCGCTCGTGAGGGGGAGGGTGGTCGAATGGTAGTTGCCATCCCATACCTGGAACGAGCGCCCAGTAAGGAAGGACTCTATCCACCTGAGCGCCGCCCCTGTGAGCCCTGCTGCCGCCAATCGATGGAGTAGGACACGATGGTTGACTGTGTCGAAGGCTGCACTAAGATCCAGGAGGATCACTGCCACTGATCCTCCTGAATCCAAAATGCGCCTTGCCTCCTCGATGACGGCAAGAAGGGCGGTATCTGTACCATGGCCAGGGCGGAACCCAGTTTGGGATTGCCGTAAGATGTTATTTACCTCGAGATATTGTGAGAGTTGACCATTGACCAGTTTCTCGGCCACTTTGCTAATGCAAGGAAGGAGTGAAATTGGCCTGTAGTTTGCCATGTCGGCAGGGTCCAGCTGGGGTTTTTTTATGAGTGCTTTAACCACTGCACTCTTCCAGCTCGAAGGGACAGAGCCCTGGGCGAGCGAGCTGTTTATGAGCTCCGTGATCGTGGGCACGATGGCTGGGGCTATGGTTTTAAGAAATCTAATGGGTGCGGGGTCCAAAGGTGAACCGCTTTTCATTTTGGCCATGGTTGAGTCTACCTCGTTCCAAGTAACTGCCCTAAACGTTGCTGTCGATGGCCCAGGCTGCTTCCTGACTGACTAGTGGGAGTTACATTGTCCATGTGGCATGGTAGACGGGGAGGCGGAAGGGAGGCTAAAATGCAGGCGATTTTGTCATTAAAGTATGTAGCTAGTTCATTACTTCGGTCTACCGGGGGAGTGGTGGGGGGTGAAGGAGCTGGGATTTTCAATAGCTCTTTTACGATAAGGAAGGATTCCCTTGTTGAGTTGGTGGAGTTTTTTATCCGTATATCGTAATGGGAAGCTTTGGTATGTTTCAGTGTTGCTTTGTATACTTTCACTGATTTCTGATAAGCTTCCTTGCTGGCGTGCTGCCAGTCTTTCCTCCATAACCGCTCAGCTTTCTTGCACTTTTTGCGCAGCGTCCGCAGTTCCGGGGTGTACCATGGGGCGGATCCTGGTTTCCCGTTTTTATCCTCCCGGGTTCTAATGGGAAGTATGGAGTCCAGGGATGTGATGATCCACTCCCTGAATTTGCTGTCAGCGTTAGACGGATCTGCCGAGTAAGTCGGGGTGGTAGACTTCAGGGTTCTGGCCCAGTCTTCTGTGGAGAGCTTGGACCATGACCTGTCCCTGGTATATGTGGGAGGGTTGTGAGGTTTCCTGAATACTCCTGGCAGATGGAAGGAGACTAAGAAGTGGTCCGTCCAAGGGAGGGGGAGGGATTCAATAGCTTGCATGGTGGGGATGTTTGTGAACACCGGGTCCAACAGGTGACCTTTGTTGTGTGTGGCTCCTGCGTTTAAGAGGTGAAGGTCGTAGGCCGCCAGGTCCGTGATCAGGTCGGCTGCCCCTGTGTCTAAAGGGTCATCAAAATGAATATTCAGGTCTCCTAGTACCATAAAGTTGGTAGTAGAATGGGCCTGTGATGCTACCGTTTCCAGGAGGGCACTGGAGAAGGGGCTTGAATGGCCGGGAGGGCGATAAACTAGAAGGCCTGATAGCGAGTTAGTCGGGGTCAATTGGATTGTGAACTGAAGGCTTTCAGAATCAAGGACGTGCCCATCACTGGTTTTGCAGGGGAGGTGATCCCGGTGGATGATGGCAACCCCACCACCCCTACCAGAAGGACGGGGTAGGGACTGAATGAGAAAGCTCAGGGGGGTGGCTAGGACCATATCTGAGTCCGAATGAGCGGAGAGCCATGTTTCCGTCAAGAACAGAACGTCGATCTCCTGGTCTTCTATTAGATGGTTAATGGACAACGCGTGTTTGGGGAGAGAGCGATCCCACACAATTTTCTCTTGCACTCCAAAAGTGGACGGACAACCAGGGGGGTCAATAGTGGGAGCTCTACCAGTGTACACACGAAAATTAAAAATATATCCTGTCTTACTCTCAGACAAAATATACAGCTTAATTCCATAGCGTGCCCTCTTGCTAGGGATGTACTGCCTAAAAAACAAGCAACCCTTGAACAAAACCAAAGACTCATCAATAGAAATTTCTTTCCCAGGAATGTAAATCTCTGACAAGCGATCAACAAAGTGATCAAGAACAGGCCGAATCTTAAAAAGACGGTCACAGTCAGGGTGACTACGTGGCAACGCCTCAGAATTATCCACAGAATGCAACATGCGTAGCAAAAGTAAATACCGATCACGAGTCATAACAGCTGGAAATATGGCTGTTGCCATCAAAGGACTCATAGACCAATATGAAGCCAGGTTCGGCTTCTTTAACAAACCCATCAATAAAGTCAATCCCAAAAACTTCTTCAGCTCCTCCAGATTTGTGGGAGTCCACCGGGTAGCTCTAGAGTGCGGCCTAAGTGTGTCACTGTTGACCCTCAAAAACTGTTCAGCATACAAATTAGTCTGCTCAACAATCTCACCCAAAAACACATCATCCATAAATAACTAAAAATACTGTATAGGCAAAAAGTTTTCACAATCCACTCTACACCCTGCATCACCGCTAAAGGCAGACAACACTGGCTGCACCATGTTCGGATCAACCCAGAGCCCAACACTTCCAGTAGGAAGACTAGCAGCCTCAGGCTGAAATCCAGCTGCCTCTTGCACCTTTGGCACAGCAGTGTCCTCCTCTAACACAGGCCCTTCATCTGCACTGAGAGAACCTTCATCCTCCGATGATTCCATGTGGAGAGAAAACTCACTGCCAGAATCTTCCCCTCCCTACTCTCCCTCAGACGCACTGTCAGTGTCATAATCCGGCTCAGAGGAAGATTAAAAAAGCATACCAACCACCTGCTGAGCAGTCATTCTACGGATAGCCATAATGATTACTAACAAAGGTAACTTGACACACAAGTCAACAACTATAATCACTATGTGAAAAAAGCAATGAACAAAATTCACCTTTATCAAAAATAACTACACAGTGCAAAACAATACCACTCACTTGCCAGAAGCAACTAAACTCACCACCACGTAGTCTGCACTGACACAGTATGGATCAACAATATCCCACTAAAAAAGAAAGAGAAAAAAAAATAGACATAAGACAATGCAAAACACATCACAAAAATGTTCATGCACAAAACACTAACTAAATGCCACTAAGACACCACTTACAAAAAATAATCCAAACATTACAATATTACTCATTTGGAGTACATACAACAACAAAAAATTTCTTAGCTACAAAAATGCAAATTCACAAAACGGCAGGACAACCACTGTCGAAACCGCAAACAGGAATCAAAAGCTTGAGACTAGATTTAAATAGAAGAAAAAAAACATTAGATTCACATACACAAAAAATACACTGGTCCAACATGCCAAGTTAAGGGGTAGGTGGGCCTAACAGTATAACATTAATAGGGGAGCAAACTTTGCCCTTGAGGCCACCCCTAAAAAGAGAAAATGTTTAAAAATTCTGGTGTCTACTGCCTTCTGCCCCCCTTGGGAACAGATGGGACTGCTACTCTGCCACTCAAAGAGGGCAGAAAAGGCCACAATCATCCTCCCATAAAGGAAGGGAACCGACCCATGACCATGGGGCGGATCAATAAACCCTGGTGCCCTAGTGCCCCTAAAAAAAAAAAAAGCAGAACTGCCCTTCCAGGTGATGGTGATACCAAAGGGGATGACGGGCGGAGCGCATATCTAACACTCACCCCCAGGCAACTGATCTTGAATTAATCCATCATCATTGTTTAGCTCACCACACCAACCCAGTTCAGACAAGGCCATATGCAAATCAGACTGGCCATTATGGTTATTTTTCTAAATGTTTGCTCTCCCCCCTCACCGGGGGCAGCCATAAGCTTACAACATGCCCTGCCCTGAGGCTACTCAAAATGGCCCCCAAAATGAAAGTGACCCTTGCCCAAGGGGCCAGTTTGCCCCAATGCATGGATTCTATGAAAAATAAAAATAAAATAATGCCCCCCCGGGGTGCAGACAAAGCAAAAGTAATTGCCCCCTAAAGGGGAGCAACGCTTGTCCAAGTTGTCGCTCCCAAAAACTAAAAAAACAATAGGGCCACACAAGATAGCCCCCAAAAAAAGAGTGGCCCTTGCCCAAGGGGCCACTCCACTGTTCTTTGCCCCAGGGAACAAAAACATTTTTAACTTTATATTGCCCCTCAAACACAGGAGCTTCCCTTGTCCAAGGGGACGCTCCCAAAAACAAAAATAAACTAAAGGGCTGCACAAAATGGCCCCCATATTGAGAGTGACCCTTGCCCAAGGGGCCACTCCCCAAACGCACAGACAATGCCCCAAAATGGTGTTTTTTTTTTTAAAAGGCAACTTCTGGCCCCCCCAACGGGGGCCACAGAAAGCAAAAATATGTCCCCCCCAAATAAGGGAGCGACCCTTTCCCAAGGGGCCGCTCCCCAAGCCAACAAACTTTGCAAATGTAAAAAAATAAATAAATCCCTGGTGTCTAGTGGGCATCCCTGCTGCACGATCGCACGATCGTGCAGCAGGAATGCAGAAAGAGACATCGAGGGAAAGGAAAACCCTTTCCTTTCCCCCGATGCCTCTTTAGTTTCAATCCCCCCTCCCCAGGCCCAAAACTCACCTCTTTCTCCAACAACGCGCAGGAAGGAAATGGCGTCCCTGCGCGTCGGTGGAGAAAGGGAACCTCCAATGACGTCAGCGCGCCTCGCGGGCGGGGGGAGGCAGGGGAAGGTCTTCCCCTTCCTCCCCCATGAAAACAAAATAGTTTGGGCACCCGCGGGGGGAGCGTTGGCGCTCCCCCCGCGGGTGGGGCTCATGACGAGCTGAGCTCGTCATGAGCACCCGAGCGCTGTATGCCATGACGAGCTCAGCTCGTCATGAGCATACAAGGGGTTAAAGAAAGAATTAAACAAAATATAAAATAGGCTACACAAATTATAGGATGGGCTGTACAGAGTATAAGATCAGTCAGGTATAATGTGCAAAAAGAGAAAACGTGTAAATTCTTACTGTGCTATCAGATGTTACATTTTTAGTAACCGCAATCATACTGTAGCTAGTGTTAACCTTTTTTTAAGGTTTCCATGAAAATACTGCATTAAAGAAGTATTGATAACACCCTCAAACTAATTTTAAAATTAATTATATCAGCATACTACGATTAATTGCCGCCACCAAACAAGCAAACTCACCCAGGAGTTACAAGTTAGCCGTGGCTGCTCCAGGCCATTGCTTACATTGATGGCCCCACCCAGGTCTCTGGCCCTCTGGACAGCTATATAAACAGAGGACATGCCCTTTTGAGAAGCTGGTAACCCCAGTGCTTCTTCGAACAGTTCATTTATTGTGGCGCTCCATTTTAAGCGACCAACTCTCACCCCAATGGCCTCCTCAACATGGTGCGATGTTTGGGTGACATTCGTTCCGCAAATTCCTGAAGCGTGCATAAAGCACAAGCCCGAAATCCATCAGCCTATATCTTCCAGGATCAAGACCTAACGAGAAGAACAAACGCAGAATTCAAATGTTTTGATAGGCTAATGTCATAGTCACAGTTTGATGCACTGTAGTCGTTCACCGTATTAGCAGGTCTTTTGTAATTAGGCGCTCCTACCTGGAGACTGTTGTTATGTGGTCATATTAATAAGGGGTATTGTCCATCATTGCGGATACACTGTCTACCTTGATATTTCTGCTTTTCCTTAACCTTTGTGTTGTTCTAAAAGTACCAGTAACCTTTATAAGGCAAGTTGGTAAGCTTTATAATGTTGTCCATCAGTTGTCGCTTTATCCCCTTCTTGTAAAATATGCAAACCAAACTTGAAATAAGAACACTTTGTTGTGAGAATAGCTATTGTTGCTGGTGATTTCTTTTATTGCAGCACAGCAATGCCTCTATTCTAAATCGAATATTGATATTCGAATAGTATTGATTTCATTCCAGAGTAAATTTTGCACCATTAAGGCGATAGATAATACATTGACCTCATATTTGAGTTGGATCAGTTTATCCTGTTAGAGTCCTGTCCTTCGTCGTCGTTTTCTAGTGAGTGGCCTAGGCTCTAGAGGATCACAGGGCTCTCCCCCTCCCTTTGCTTCGACAGTGTTTGCCTTTAGAGATGCTGATATGCAGTGCGGAGACCTGCAGTTAAGCGGCTCTGAACGAGTGAATGAAATCCAAGCTGGTGGTTTGAGTTGGGAACGTGCCTTTCATGTTTATTGCTGCCATCCAGCCTCCTTGGAGATGCATACATTGTCAGATAAGGGGACAGAGGCAAAGAAAGAGTAGGATTTGCCTAGTACTAAACAGTTTAAGTCTGATGAACACAGGACTACTTTTTCCAAAGGTTATTACTTGGCCACGTTACATTCTGGCGAATAGTCCATGAGAGTGGGTGCTGTGTACCCCTCCCCCCACCAGAGGCAATGTCTATGTGGTAATCAAACTCTCGTGTCATCGGTAGGCTAAGGGTAAGATTTATTCACACTCACCCAACTGCACCAGGAACATAACTGCTGGGAACACTCCTGGCAACGTATCAACAACAACATTCCAGGAGCCGCTGGAAGGAATCTTTAGTTAAAGACGCATCACCACAGTCTGGGCCCTTTTTTAAAAACACAGCTTTAGGATGGTTGTAAATACCCCCGATCTTGGACATAAATGGGGGGGAGGCATAAATTTACTTATTGATTCCTGAAGCTCATTATTTCACAAATTGGTAGCTCAGGGCTAAACACAGAGTCTCCTGGTTGCACAGTTTCCTAGTGCAGTAAACCACACGTGGGGTGGTGGAGTTCGTGAGGGAGAGGTCGAGGGACTACAATCCCAGGATAAGGACCTGTATAATGGCCCTGTCGAGGAGTAACATTTGGTGTTTATTTCCAGCATCTTTAGGTAAAGTGGTAAAGCCGGGATTAGATGTTATGTCTCCCCTCGGCCCCTCCAAGGATGTTTGGTCTGTGCGTACAGGGGCTTTCGTGTTCTGGATTCATGTGAGGTGCAGAGCCCATTTCAGGTTGCTCCCTGTATCTAAGTAGCCTCTAAAGTGTGTGCTGTTCCATAACGTTAGTGATACTCTGCATTCTCTCCTCTCACTGCATGCCCGTTGCTGCTTTTTAGAGTTACTTCTCGTATTGAAATTCTTTGTAAAGCAGATGACCCTCGTAGGAAAAATGATAATATCTCTGACACCTCTTGGTACGTAATATCCCGTACCTGGCCAAAAAAAACAAAAAACTTACTCTGCATGATTTACTATATGGTAATACTTCCTTAAAATATTGCTAATTTTGACCATGCTTCAGTCCATATGAAGCTAGTCTTTGCCCTCCCACCCTCTTGTCCACACAGTACACTAGATCCCGCCAGGTATTACATGCTCACCTGCATCAGATTCTCCTCGTGCCTGGCCCGTGTTATTGCATTGTTTGCCTCAGATTCTCATAGTGGTTGGCCCGTGTTATTGCATTGTTTGCATCAGATTCTACTAGTGCCTGGCCTGTGTTATTGCATTGTTTGCATCAATCCTAGTGCCTGGCCTGTGTTATTGTATTGTTTGTGCCAGATTCTCCTAGTGCCTGGCCTGTGTTATTGTATTGTTTGTGCCAGATTCTCCTAGTGCCTGGCCTGTGTTATTGCATTGTTTGCATCAGAATCTCCTAGTGCCTGACCTGTGTTATTGCATTGTTTGGATCAGATTCTCCTCGTGCCTGGCCTGTGTTATTGCATTGTTTGCGTCAAGATCTCCTCATGCCTGGCCTTATTAGCATTGTTTGCGTCAGATTCTCTCAACGCCTGGCCTGTGTTTTTGCATTGTTTACAGCAGATTCTCATTGTGCCTTGCCTGTGTTATTGCATTGGTTTTTTTATTTTTTTTGAGAACCTTTATTTGTTACATTCAAGCAAATACAAGCATGGGCCTACAACCACCCCGGCCGGCCGCTAATCAAGTCGTAGGGACAGCAAATCAATTGTGGGAAAGTTCAGCAGGCCCAAAATCGAGGTCTAATAAGTGTCCAGGATATAACTTGTATTCGAGCGTACTGATCAAGATTCAGGATTCGAGAAGGTTCATTTTACAATAAAGAAAAACACAGAATCAATGCCATACGGTCATACATGGTCCTACAATAGCAAGCATGAAGCAGGAAATACGCAAATAGTGCAAATACGTTGGAAGTACTGGGGGAAGGCATACGAGTCAGGATAAATATAAAAACAAACACGTTCCGTAGCAAAGCTGCACCCCACCCCTCAAACGAACATACTGTAGGAAACATGAAAAACGACGACACCAAAAAGAAAGAAAGACGAAGGGCCATAGAAACAAAGAAAGGACACATTAACAAAACCCATCCCCCTACCCCCCACCCTGCACTCCTGCAGAAGGCTACGGCCTACCCCCCCCCCAGCAGCGTGCCTGTCGCCCTAAATAAGAGACCCGAAATATAGAAAAAGAGAAAAAGAAGAAAAAGAGGAAAAATGTGGAGGAGGGCCATCAATCTGGCCACCCAGCCCCCCCCTCACCACTGCGCACAATAAACACCCTAAAAGCAAGATCAGAATAGCCATGGAAAACATTAATCATCAATAGCACAATCAATAACATCCCCGCCGAGTGTCCCCCAAATCACTGTCAGCCAACAATAAGTCCACTAAATCCTAGACGGTCTCACCCCTGGCCTTTTCTATCAGTAATACCAACATACGTCCACTTATCAATGGGCATACAGAGCAGCGTGGAGGGTCCAAGTGATCCGAGCGGACCGGGCAGCGTTGTTACTCCATGGGACTGCAGCCACCAAAGCCCAGCCGAATATGTATGGCGGGAATCCGTATGTGTCAGTATCGACCCCGAAAACATCCTCCAATCCGAACACAGTCTCACCAGCCAGGGAAAGAGAGTCACACCATCCGGCAAGCACTGAAACGTCGCCGGGGCAGCACAAACCATAGGTCGTTGTTTCACCGGCCGCTGAGGAAATATGTGCCCTGATGAGTCACTCACATGTACAACAGATCCGTCCAAGGCGATCTCATGAACTGGGTCTGTGGTATTGGGTTCTTCTGGCCTACATATTCCGCAAAACCCGCTACACCATAAAAGATGTTGGCACGGAAACTGGAAAATGCAAAAGACAAGTTTATTAAGACCCCATGGGGTGGTAGTACATTCCTACAGCACCCTTCGGCAATGCAAGAAGTATCACACCGAACATCGGTGTGAGACCTCTTTTATACAGTTTCACAGTAATAAAAAGTGTAGGCGGAACACATTTACAGAGTTTAGGTACATATATGGTCATTTTTGGAACACAGCCAACTCATGGGAGGAGTTACAACATCACTGGTCAGTTTGGAGGGACATTCCTAAGTGATGACTGTCCACCAGTACAAAGGGTTTAACTGCACATGTGCGGGCTTGACCAATACTAAAAATAGCCTGTTGCTGGGCAAACTCGAGTGGTCAGTGGTACAGAAAAAGGACAAAAGGGCATGCTAGCCACGAGGCGACGCATTCATATAAAATGGCCGCCGGCACGTTCAAAATGGCTTTCGACAACCATAGTCAAGATAAGGGGAATTCGTGTAGCAAAGCTTAACGCTAACCCGATCACCGTCAAATTATGACAGACGACCCTTTTAGCATTTAGCTGAAGCTACCTCATAATGGACATAGTCATGGTATACATCCTCAATATCAATGGACATTATTTTCGCTACTTTTCTATGAATCATTTGTTCATTTTTTACAATAGCTCGTTTGGACGGGATACAGGCAGAAAGGCACATAGAACACAACATAGGGCCACATTGAATACAGAGACATAGGAAGAATAATATCCCAATTATTACACATAGGATTGTCAGCAACTTCCAACCCCACGTACTAAGTAATGTCCAAAACCACCCCGAAAGTGTCCAAGTACCATTATCAAGATGTATCTCAGCAGCTATCTTATATAACTTAGATATTGCATCATATCCAGAAGGTGAATTATCTGGCACGTATACACAACAACTACTTCCGATAATGCGACATGCACCTCCACGATCAGCTAATATGACATCTAAAACCATACGATTTTGGAGCGTTACAATTCTGGTAATCTGAAGTTCCTCTGTTAAGTTTCCTAAGGCGAAGACTGTCTCATTAGCAACAGCTTCTACAACACGTGTCAGTCGTCTTATTTTTCGACTATTTAAAGCAGCCCCAACAAATGAAAAGAGACCTAAATTAAAATCAACATACTGTTGCAGAGAAGTGTCAGTTTGGTCGATATCATCGAGAACTAATGTTCTTTTCACTCTATTCAATATAAAGTCATGATACAACACATAATCATTATGATACATAGGTGGGGCAATAAACACAGGAGGTAATGCAAAGGATATATAGCACGTTCCTAACCAACCTATAGGGAGACGATGATAACCTTTATTTCCACAAATGAAGTACGTGTTTCGTGAGGCCACAAATGTAATACCATTTGGAGTGTCAAAGGTGAGAGTGGTGTTACATTCACTTCTTCCTACTGGGATTGTACCTTTATTACGAACACATAGATCGGCTTTCGTATCGATAACAGTAATCACGTGCAAATTAGACATATTTACACTTCTTTGGTTGCTATAAATTCGTGGCGAGGATACATTATCAGGTCTGTCCTCTTCCCATTCGAACTTAGTTCCTTCAGCTTGTGGATAGCCGTCTCGATCATTAAAACAGACTTTGTTGAGTCGGAAAAGTAGTCCACCTTTCGTTGGCCATCGCAAAGTAAACAAAAGTGTATACCAAGCATTACAAGAACCATTATGGGAAAACGGGAGTGGAATAAGTGGTGTGCCTCCTTTCTTTTGATGTCCAGGCAACATCCCACATACCCAGCAGTTCGAAGTGTTTGTCATGTTATGTGTATGATGCCGAATCTGGATGAAGCTATTATTCAAATAAGTCTGTCTGTGTCGTTCTTCATGGTAAGGCAGAGTAAAATGAATAATGTTCAGCCGGAATTGTGGTAGTTGACAATAAATGTTCTCTTGCCGGCACCAGGAGTTCTACTACCCAAGCTATCACAGCTATCACCATAATTGTCATAACAAATAGTACTGCACCAAGAATTCTCTTATTTCGCATTGTAGAAGATGCCATAGTTCAAAAGTTCAAAGTGTCTCAAAAACAACTAAAAATAAAAATATGAGTGCTGAGCTCCGAGGTAGCCGTTGGTTTCTTCTCCGAGATTCAAGACGGCTGTCGCTACACTTGGCAGAACAGATCCCCCCCCTTGCTATTCCCGGCTTCCGTTTCACAAACCTGGAGTGGTAACTCAACCAGTCTCGCACTGTCGTAATTTGACAATGGCCGAGTTAGCGCTTAGCTGTGCTACACGTTTTCCCCCTTAACTTGACTATACTCAAAAACGCCATTTTGTGTATTACGGCGGCCATTTTAGAGAATGAGCGGCCTTGTGGTCAGCATGCCCTTTAGTCCGTTGTCCGTACCACTGACCACTCGACTTTGCCCAGCAACAGGCTATTTTTTAGCAACGGTCAAGCCCGTACATGCGCAGTTCCAACTGACCAGTCACCCCTCAGGAATGTGCCGCCAAATTGACCAGTGGGGTTGTAACCCCTCCCATGAGTTGGCTGTGTTCCAGAAATGACCATATATGTACATAAACTCTGTAACCTTGTGCCGCCTATCTTTTATTGCTTGTAAATTGTATAAAAGAGGGACTCACACCAACGTTCGGTGTGATACTTCTTGCATTACCGAAGGGTGCTGTAGGAATGTACCACCACCCCATGGGGTCTTAATAAACTTGTTCTTTGTACTTTTCAGTTTCCGTGCCAACAGTTCTTTCAGTGTAAGTGGGTTATCTACGGAGCATGTAGGCCTTGGGAACCCGATACCACAAATTGGCGACCACGAAGGGACTCATCGGCGACTCGGATGCCCGAAGGAGAGGCCGTGACGAAGGTTTGGAAACTCGCCATGGACGCGTACGCTGCCACCGAGTGACCCGAGTCTTGGCACCCACGGTGTTTCTTCCCTTCCTTCCGATCTGACCTTCCAGGTGGCGCCGGTCTCCGACTGAGTTCTTGATCGTCTGCGTTGCTGGATAAGTGCCGTTTGGCTGATTCGATTAAAGACCTTGGCAGTTGGAACCTGGATATTTGATTTGGGTAAGATTTGTGAGTGGTAAGGTAGTCTACGGACGCTTACTGAAGTTCTATGATTTGTGATCGGTAAGGTAGTCTACGGACGCTTACTGTAGTTCTATGATTGTGTCTATGATTTGAGTTAGCTAACATTCGTGACTTTGTGACCTTTGAATCATATGTGTAGTGCACTTCACATAGGCAGGCATGTAGAGATGTTTCTCTAATTTTGTTATTTTTCCTCTGAGCGGCACATTTGTGTGAAGTACTGTAAGTGCCAGTTATATAGTATCACGCTTTCGTGATACTCTTTGAACATGCCTGTTTTAAGCACACTCCGAGGGATGTGCTGTCTTGGAAATGGTACCTCAATTAGGTTAGCGGAATCACAGCCGGCTCCCCCAGAAGGAACTCCAAATCGTGAAATGTACATAAAATTTGGCCTTCCCCCTATAATGTACAGCAAATTATGGCATAAATACACCAAAACCGATCTTGAATTGCAATGGCCACTACATGGGTCGTTTGATTTACGAAAGGTTCAATTTGTGGAGCAATGTTTGTTTCAGCGCAGGTCTAGACAGAATATGTTTGATTGTGTACGAATGTGGGAGAAAGCGGTGCGTGAACGTATGAAACGTGAAGTTGCCTTGGCGGATAAAGTGCAGCGCAAGGCTGCTCGAGATAAGGCTTTACAGCTTGAGGAAAAGGAAGCACAGGAAAAAAAAGAAAGGGAGGAACGGGAACGAAATTTGCAAACGACGGGTCAATTTCCTATTTAGCGACCGCTCTATCCTGTCCTTACTAATGAAATTGATGATTTTTCATTACTAGATCGATCACCGCCTCCGTACGTTTCTCCTGCGGCTCCGACTGCAGAGTCTGACGATGAAGGACAGGATAAGTCGGGAAAAGGGGACAAGTCCTATGTCAGGTTATCTGCGGAGAGAAGCGCGGATTTGCGTAGTTGGGCTCGTAAACTGAATACAAATTTTGTAACTGTGTCTGAAGTTGTTGCCGAGAGGGGTAAATGGACAGAACGAGAATTGATGTGTTTTTTGACTACTTTGGCTGATGAAGTTGTTACTGCATTTCGTAAATATTCGGACACGTTAGAGCCTAAGGCTGTGTCGGTTTATCGTGAGAACTTAGATAAGGGTTTATTTGTTCTTGCAGATGTTGATACATTTTTCAAGCAACTGATCCAGCTGCGGGATGAGACGTCCAGATTGCGGGACGAGCGGAAAAAGAATAAGGAGTCGGGCCGAAGTCCGCTGAGCAGTCTAAGGAGTGTTCTCTCCGGGGTTCAGATAAGAATTCTAACGTGCATGTTATGCCTATGCGTGAAGCCGCACCTCTGTATGTTCCCCCTAAGGGGGATGGTACAGATGAGGATAAAACGTTGAAGGATGCGAAGGGGTATTTTATATATAATTGGGTGTATACGCCTTGGAATAGAGCAGATGTTATGGCGCTTAAAAATTCTTTGCCTGATCTTCGGAAAAATCCGGCTGCATTTTATGAAGGGGTGGAAGGGGCTATTTCGTCCTGTGTCATGACTCTTGTTGATATAGATCTGTTTTTTGGGTTAATTCTTCCTCCTGATATGTGGAGATTGATTCGTAAAAATAATGATGAAACACTGCTCGGGGGAACGTGGAAAGAAATAAATCAGGCTGATTTAGACAGGGCACCAGCATGTAAGCCATGTGACTTGATTCTAGACCTTCCAGCGGCTATCTTAACTAAACTAAAAACGCTTGTTCCTTCTAAAAAGATTGATTGGACCATGCTAGCTTCGTGCAAACAAAAATCAGATGAAACGGTGTCAGATTTCTTTACACGCTTTGAAGAGGCATTTCATGATTACAGTGGTCAATCGTTAACAGACGATACGGGTAGGCATTTGTTTGTAGATAAGTACGTGGCTAATCTCCTACCGGAGATTGCGAAGAGATTAAAATCGAGTGAAAGTTCCTGGGCCACGGCGACCCCTGCATCTTTGTTAACTATGGCTCAGTATTATGAGCGGCAGGAATTGGAGGCTAAAGAAAGTATAGATAAGAAAGCGAAGGAGTTGAAAACGAAGATGATGTTGGCACAGGTTCGTGGAACGCAATCTAGAGGGAATGATAGAGGCAAATGAGGAGGGGGTAATGCGTTGTACGGGCTTACGGATATAGCGGAGGATCAATGTGCTTACTGTAAGGAGTTTGGGCATTGGGCTGATGATTGTCCGGTACTCCGTGAGCAGCGTAGTCAGCGTGGTCGAGGAGGTGGACGGTCGAGGGGAAGTTACTCGGGGGCGAGAAGCAGCGGAGGTGATCGTAGCAGGTTTGAGGAGAGGGGCCGTGGCCAGGATGAGCGTAATACATTTGATAGACGGAACCAGTATCAGATATCAGAAGGTGAGAATGTGGAGCATCAGGATTATGTTCATGCATAGGATTGCGTAGGATGGGGTCCGGAATCAGTTGAAGTGCCAGTAGATCAGAATGGTCCATATGTATCAGCGGGCATTTTGGGTTCTACTGATCAGTTTCTAGTCGACACAGGAGCTACTCGTAGCGCTTTGTCTAAAAACTTGGTTCCGAGGGCTCCCCTGTCTGGCGACATGATAACATGTATAGGGTTTGATGGCACACTCACTCCTAGCCCATTATCGAAGCCTCTTGCACTTTGTCTTGATAAATATTTCAGTTTTGGTCAATTTTTACTGACACCTTATACCCCGGATAATATTCTGGGCATTGATTCGCTCAAATATTTTCGAGCAACGATACGGTGTGCTCCGGAGGGAGTGCGAGTTATTTTGAATGATAATTACCCAGATTCTGACAGGTTTTGTACTATACAAGAATGTGAAGCATTAGCTTCTCTCCCTCACACGTTATGGGCAAACTCAGATACGGATGTGGGACAGATGCTTATTCCACCTATTCGCATTACTGTAAAGGAGGGAGTGCTTTTGCCACGTGTACCACAGTATAAGATCTCCAAGGAAGGTGAAATTGCTCTGACACACATTGTCCAAGATTTGATCATTGCAGGGGTAGTGGAGGAAGTCCCCTATAATGTTTGCAATAGCCCTATTCTTCCAATCCTTAAGAAAGATACTGACGACAAGGTCTATCGATTTATTATTGATTTGAGAGAAATTAACAAAATTGTCATCCCCCAATACCCGGTGGTGTCTGATATCACGACATTGCTCACATTGGTCCCCCCAACGGCGACGACCTTTAGCGTCATCGACCTGAAAAATGCGTTCTTTTCCCTCCCCATCCACCCTGATAGCAGATATTTATTTGGCTTTACGTTGAATAATAAATCGTATAGATTTTGTCGTGTTCCTCAAAGGTATACTGAGAGTCCGAGTATTTACAGCCAGGCTTTAAAAAGACAGCTTGATTCTTTTCAATTGCAATCTGGAGTTGCTCTTATCCAATATGTCGATGACCTTTTGTTAGCTGCAGACACTTATGCACAATGTGAGGAGAGTACGCTTGCTTTGCTTTCCTTTCTGGCTCAGAATAATCACAAAGTTTCGAAGAAGAAGCTCCAATACTGTAGACCCAAGGTGACCTACCTCGGTCATCTTTTGTCTAAGGAGGGGCGTGCATTAATATCGGATCGAATTCAGGCGATTCTAGATACACCAGTCCCCCGCACACAGAGAGATGTACGTGCCTTCATAGGATTAACGTCCTTTTGTAGACAGTGGATCATGGTGTTTTCGCACATTATCAAACCTTTGTTAGCGTTGCTGTCCAAAACTACACCAAGGACCCTTGAATGGACAGATGAATGTCAAAATGCTTTCGAACAATTGAGACAGGCCCTTTGCTCTGCACCCGTGTTAGGTACACCAGACTATTCCAAGATTTTCACATTGTACGTGCACGAGGAAGATGGGTGCGCGTTATCAGTGTTAGTGCAAGCACACGGGGATAAGCAGAGGCCATGCGTGTATTTTTCAGCTATTCTTGACCCTGTAGCACGAGGATTACCTGGGTGTTTTCGAGCAGTTGCAGCAACAGCAGTAGCTATACGGCAGAGTGAGGGAATAGTGTTATCGCACAAACTGTTGGTGCTAGTTCCCCATGCAGTAGATGCCCTGTTAAATCAAACAAAGACTCAATATCTTACCAGTGCACGTTTAACAGGATATGAGCTTACACTTTTGGCGCCACATATCACACTGAAAAGATGTGCTACCCTGAACCCTGCCACTTTATTGCCCTATCCGGTTGAGGAGGGTCAGGAAGAAAAACATCATGATTGTGTTTTCCTGACCGAGGAACAGACAAAGGGTCGTGTTGACTTACAGGATATGCCACTTCCAGATGTGGATGGGGAACTGTGGGTTGATGGATCGTGTTTGAGGCTGCCAGATGGCACGGCTTCCGCGGCATATGCGATCACGACACTTAAGACAGTGGTAGAAACAGCACGAATACCACAAAAATCGGCTCAGGCAGCAGAGCTGATAGCTTTGACAAGAGCCTGCGAATTGAGTGCTGGCCTATGTGTGAACATATACACAGACAGCCGGTACGCCTTCGGAGTAGCACATGACTTCGGGCTACTCTGGAGAGAACGTGGGTTTTTAACTTCTCATGGAGTACACATTATGCACGGAGAACTGGTGCGTGATCTCCTAAACGCGCTGCTTTGCCCAAAGAAAGTAGCGATAATTAAATGTAGTGCCCATAAAAAGATCACTGATAAAGTGGGTCAAGGAAATGCTTTTGCAGACAGCATAGCGAGACAAACAGCTATGTCCCGAACTGACTCCCCCATGTACGTAACAAAATCACAAGATGAGTAAAGGTATGATGCTAGAGCAGAGATACTAGATATCCAAAAATCAGCGACTGAAGCAGAACTTGCGGCATGGGCAGTAGATGGGGTGCTAGATGATGAGGGTTGTTGGAGAAGTAAAGACATGGAGAAATGGAAATTGCCTGCAGCTTACTTGCAAGCAATGGTTCAGATGACACACGGATTAGCACATGTGGGAGCTCTTGCGATCACTCGATTGTTATCACGAGTTTGGGAGCACCCCGAGATTGCCAATACTGCCAAGAGAGTAGTGCAGACCTGCCTGATATGTTTACAACACAATCCTGCGAAAGGGAACCATACTCCGAAAGGAGGGTTCGTTCCACCATCTGCACCATTTGAGGTACTCCAAATGGATTACATCCAGCTTGAGCGCTGCAATAACCTTAAGTATGTCCTAGTGGTGGTATGCGCTTTTAGCAAATGGGTTGAGGCCATCCCCACGAAAGATAATACAGCTTTAACAACAGCTAAGGTGTTGCTCAAGGAGTACTTTCCTCGCTTTGGAGTTTGTAAATTTTTGTGGAGCGAAAATGGGCCTCATTTTGTGGGGAAAATTGTGGAGTATGTGCTGAAGGGGTTAGGGATCCAGCAGAAGTTTCATGCTGTGTTCCACCCTCAGTCAGCAGGTCTTGTTGAGCGATACAATGCTACGTTGAAGCTGAAACTGGCTAAAATTGTGGCGTCCACGTCATTGAAGTGGCCGGATGCCTAACCGCTGGCATTGCTCTCTCTTAGATCAGTGCCCCACTCTCGAACAGGCCTCACAACGTATGAAGTGGTGTTTGGAAGGCCTATGAACATATGGGGAGTGCCTAAGCCGCGATTGATTCATGATGTGCCTTGTATAATGATGAACGATTATCTGGCACGATTAACAAATGATTTGCTTTCTATCCATCAACAGGTTCGAGAAGCGCTCCCTGACAATTCTACCGGAGAGGCTCATAATCTCCGTCCTGGGGATTTTGTGATGGTCAGATCGTTTGAGAGGGCGAATAGCTTGGAACCGAGGTGGCGTGGCCCCGAGCAGGTCCTCCTGGCTACTCGGACAGCTGTACGAGTGACCAACAGAAAGCGGTGGGTGCACTCAACTCATTGCCGTCGTGTTTCTCCGGATCTGGTGAATCCTGCCGTGCTGACTGACTACAAGGAGATTCTGGATAAAGAAAAGAGCCCAGCTGTGACATCGGCCGAAGTCGAGGGAGCCTTCCCGGACCACACTGTTTCTGGACGACAGCGTTACGATCTGCGGCCATGATAAGGAGAAGATTTTTTTGGGTTTTCGAGACTGGTTGGTTACCGCCTGGGGTTTGTGAAACGGAAGCCGGGAATCTCAAGGGGGGGGGATCAGTTCTGCCAAGAGTAGCGACACCCGTCTTGACCCCGGAGAAGAAAACAACGGCTACCTCGGAGCTCAGCACCGTATTTTTCTTTTTTAGGTATATATTTGAGACATTGAGAACTCTTTGAACTATGGCGTCTTCTGCATCACGAGGCAAAAGAATACTTGGTGCCATCCTGTTTGTCTTGACAAATGTGGTGATAGCTGTAATAGCCTGGGTAGTGGAACTTGTGGTGCCTGTACGTGAACATTTGCTGCCGACTACCCCGGCTCCATCTGAACATTTTCACTTCACTTTGCCTTACCATGAAGAACGGCATCGACAGACTTATTTGAACAATAGCTTTATTCAGATTTTGCATCATACTCACAATATGACGAACACTTCAAATTGCTGGGTGTGTGGGATGTTGCCTGGGCATCAGAAGAAGGGGGGCACTCCACTCATTCCACTCCCATTTTCGCATAATGGTTCCTGTAACGCCTGGTACACTCTTCTTTTTACCTTACGATGGCCAACGAAAGGGGGGGTGCTCTTCCGTTTGAACAAAGTTTGCCACCATGACCGAGATGGGTATCCACGAGCTGAGGGTACTCGATTCGAATGGGAAGAGTACCGCCCCGACAATGTGTCTGCACCTCGTGTTTACAGCAATCAAAGGAACATTAATATGTCCAGTACTCATGTTATTAATGTCATTACTACTAAGGCAGACCTTTGCATTCGTAATAAAGGCACGATCCCGGTGGGGAAAAGTGAATGTAACACTACACTTACATTTGACAGTCCAAACGGTATATCATTTGTAGCATCCCGAAATACGTACTTTATTTGTGGCAATAAAGGTTACCATCAGCTCCCTTTAGGATGGTTAGGCACATGTTATGTATCGTTTGTGTTGCCCCCTGTATTCATCGCCCCACCAATGTATCATAATGACTATATTCTCTATCATGACTTTGTACTAAATCGTGTTAAACGTGCTGTGGTCTTGGATGACATCGATCAGACTGATACTGCCTTACAGCAATATGTGGACTTTAATTTGGGATTGTTTTCCTTTGTGGGGGATGCATTGAACAGTCGGAAAATACGACGGCTGACCCGTGTTGTTGAGGCTGTAGCGAATGATACTGCTATTGCATTGGGGAACATAACAGAAGAACTCCAAATTTCTAGGATTGTTACGCTTCAAAATCGCATGGTTCTAGATGTGGTTCTGGCTGACCGTGGGGGGGCATGTAGAATCATCAGAATTAGCTGTTGTGTGTACGTGCCAGATAATTCGCCTTCTGTTTATGATGCCATTTCGAAATTGCACAAAATAGCTGCTGAAATACACCCGGACAATGGAACTTGGACTCTTTCAGGGTGGTTCTGGTCAATGCTTACCACTTGGGGTTGGAAACTGCTGACGATTTTATGTATCATTGTTGGGATACTGTTCCTTGTATGTTTATGTATACAATGTGGCCCAGCTTTATGTTCCATGTGTTTATCGGCTTGCATACTGTTAGACGGACCGGGAGGGTCGGCCGAGGACAAGGGGAGAGGTCTCCGGGGAGAGCCGTCTCCAGCGATCGTACAGACAAGTAACTTCCCCCCCCACAGACGGACACCACACCAGGATAAGGTTCAACGATACTTTATCAGCAATTCTTTAGGTACGGTAAAATTATACAAGGAGGTCTGGACTCAGGGGTCCCCTCGATTCTGGTCTCTGGATTGGGAAAAGGGTAGCGGGACAGTCTTGTTACCAATAGATGAAAATAGCTCTCAATCCTCGAGCTCGGCGTTCTAGATGATCGGGCCGCGGCGGAGCCAGGCAGGTCCCGAGATGGATGAAGGAAGCGACGGTCCGCGGCGGAGCCAGCAGGTCCCGATGAAGATGGTGGTTACAAACGGTCCGCGGCCACGCCAGCAGGTCCCGACGACGATGAAGGTTACGAAGGTTGCGGCAGCGCAAGCAGGCAGGACGATGTTTCGCAAGGCAGGGCTACGGCAGCGCCAGTAGTCCGTCAAGGATGAGTTCTTCACTGCGTCTCTCGACTCCAGGATACAACTCCCCTCCTGCTCTGGAGCTGCCCCAGTTATAGGGCTGGTGCCCTTTGATGTCCGGACCCTCGCACTTGGAGGTTGGGGGGTCCGGGATGAAGGGGTCCAGACACCCAGCAGGGGGGTGGAGCCAGCGCCCGGGGAGGTTGTGGCGAGCGGCACCTGGCGAGGGAGAACCATCGACACCTCTTTCTCCCATTGACCTGCCAAGTAGTCCGCTCACCTCCTGGGTGGATGGTGGTGCCGGGATGTCTGAGGCCTGGCCAGGCCCAGGGTTGGGGTCGATCGGGGGCCACGCGGCCTCGTGGCGGAGTGTCCAAGATGGCGCCCGGGCTGGGCGCGCGGGCCAGTAATGGATCGGGCCCACGAGGTCGATATGTTCAGAGACAAGGGTCCCGGAGGGGACGGAAAACGTGAAGTGGTGGTGTGTGACACTTGAGGGACCGGGCTCGGGCCTGGTCGGGCAGAGGGGGAGCGGCCCTTCACGTGGCCTGTCCAACATGCGTCCCCCCCAGCTGAAGGCGGGGAGAGTCACCCATCCTCTTGGGGACTCTCCTCGTCGAGGCGGAAAAACCGGGACAGGCCATCTGCGTTGGCGTGATCTGGCCCAGGCCGGTGTTCAACAGTGAAGTCCATCCCTTGTAGGGAGATGGACCAACGTAGTAGTTTTGGGTTTTCCCCCCGCATCTGCATCAGCCACTGCAGGGGTCGATGGTCGGTCTGCACCCGGAAGTGGGTGCCAAAGAGGTAGGGCCGGAGCTTTTTGAGGGCCCATACCACGGCGAAGGCCTCCCTCTCGATGGTGCTCCAGCGTTGTTCTCGAGGTAGGAGTCGCCTGCTGATGAAGGCCACTGGCTGATCAAGGCCTTCGGTGTTCAATTGAGACAGGACCGCCCCAATGCCGTGGTCGGAGGCATCCGTCTGGACGACGAATTCCCGGCTGTAGTCGGGGGCCTGGAGCACAGGGGCGGAGCACATGGCGGCCTTCAGTTGTTCGAAGGCTGTTTGACAATCTGGGGTCCAGTTGACCTTCTTGGGTTGATTTTTGGACGTGAGCTCTGTGAGGGGCCCCACTATGGTACCATAGTCTTTCACGAACCGTCTGTAATAGCCCGTGAGTCCCAAAAAGGCGCGGACCTCGGTCTGGGTGATGGGGGGCTGCCAGGACTGGATGGCGGCAATCTTGAGCTGCAGAGGGGCCACCAGGCCGCTTCCCACCTGTTGTCCGAGGTAGGTTACGGACCCCTGACCAATTTGGCATTTGCTGGCCTTGATCGTGAGGCCAGCTTGCTGAAGGGCCTGTAGCACCGCTCGGAGGTGGTGGAGGTGGTCGGACCAGTGGTGGCTGTACACAGCGATGTCGTCTAGGTAGGCGGCGCTAAATCCTTCGAGCCCGGCCAAGACCTGGTTGACTAGCCGCTGAAATGTTGCGGGGGCATTCTTCATGCCGAAGGGCATGACCTTGAAATGGTAAGGGCCATCAGGAGTGGAAAATGACGATCGTTCTTGGGCCCGGGGTGTGAGGCCGATCTGCCAGTAGCCCGCCGTCAAGTCGAAAATGCTGAGGTAGCGGGCAGCTCCCATGCGGTCGATTAGTTCATCCGCCCGGGGGATGGGATGTGCGTCTGTTCTGGTGACCGCATTCAAGCCCCGGTAGTCGACGCAGAACCGGAGTTCCGGCGTGGTGCCGGGAGCGGCTGCTTTGGGGACCAGTACTACTGGGCTGGCCCAGGGGCCGTCTGAGGGCTCAATGACCCCGAGGGTGAGCATTTTGGTTACTTCCTCCTGGATGCAAGCCCGTACCCGATCTGGTACGCGGTAGGCCCGGTGGCGGATAGGGGGGCTGTCCCCCGTGTCCACGTCGTGCACACACCAGGAAGTGACACCTGGGGTGAGGGAAAACAGGTCGGCGAACTGCAACAGAAGGTCTCGACATTCCTGGCGTTGGTCCAGGGTGAGGGCTCCCGAGAGCCGGACCCCATCCACGGAGCCATCTTTCTCCCGAGTCCGTAGGAGGTCAGGAAGGGGTTCGGAGTCTTCTTCGGCTCCATTGTCTGTGGCCATCAGGAGGCTGAGTTCGGAACGCACAAAGTGGGGTTTCAGCCTATTAGCGTGGAGGACTCGGAGGGGGTTCCGTGAAGATTCCATGTCGATGAGATAGGTGACAGGACCCTTACGCTCGACTACTTTGAAGGGCCCCGTCCACTTGTCTTGCAGGGCGCAGGGCTCGGTGGGGGACATCACCCATACCTGTTGTCCGGGTTCAAATTCGATGGAGGAGGCATTTTGGTCATACCACTTTTTCATGTCCTCTTGACTGGCCTCCAAGTTTGCTTTTGCCAGCTCTCTGAACCGTCGGGTCTGGTTGCGGAGGGTTAGGAGGTATTTGAAGACATCTGGGGGGTTCTTTAGAGGGGGCATTTCCCAGCCTTCCTGGACTAGACTGAGAGGCCCCCGTACGGGGTGTCCATACAATAACTCAAACGGGCTGAAGCCGAGGGACTTCTGGGGGACCTCTCGATATGCGAAGAGGAGGCACGGCAGCAGCACATCCCACTGGCGACGGAGGGGCTCTTCCAACCCCCCAATCATCCCTTTGAGCGTACGGTTGAACCGCTCAACGAGTCCGTTTCCTTGAGGGTGATAGGGGGTCGTGAATCGGTAGGTGACCCCACACTGTTGCCAGAGGGACTTCATATATTTGGAAATAAAGTTTGTGCCCCTGTCGCTGACGACTTCTCTGGGGAAGCCCACACGGGAGAAGATCCCCATCAGGGCCCGGCCGACCACCGGGGCTGTCACAGTTCGCAGGGGAACAGCCTCGGGGTAGCGGGTGGCGTGGTCCACTAGTACCAGGATGAACCGATGTCCTTGTTTTGTACGGGGGTCCAGGGGCCCCACAATGTCTATCCCGACCCTCTCGAACGGGGTGGTGACCACGGGAAATGGTTGCAGGGGGGCCTTTAGTTTGCGGCCGCTCTTTCCACTGGCTTGGCACGTGGGGCAAGATCGGCAATGCTGGAGTACATCATTCCTCATTTTGGGCCAGAAGAAGTGGGTTACTAGGCGGCTGTAGGTTTTATCCTGACCCAGGTGTCCGGCCAGGGGGACATCGTGGGCCAGGTTTAGCAAGAAGTCTCTAAAACGGAGGGGCACCACTAGCACTCGGCTGGCCCCCAACTCCGCGATCCTTTGTTCACTGTATAGCAGATCATTGTCCCAGTAGATCCAATGTGTTCCGGAGGTATCTCCTGCGTTCTGGGCGAGGGCTTGTTGGCGGAGTCCCTCGAGGGAGGGACAGGTCTTTTGCTCTTGGCGAAACTGTTCCTGTGTGGGTCCCCCCTCTTGATGCCACTGGTCGAGGCCAGCGACGTCCGGAGGTTGAGCTGGTTCTGGGGGGACGGCACGGTCGGTGTCTTCGACTGGGGCGACCGGGGGAGGAGGCACCGGCCATTCGGGTTCCTCTTGTCGGGGATTGGCACGGGCGGCCATGGACCGGGTGGTGACGCACGCCCAGTCCGGGACGCCCAACATCCCCAGGTGTCCTCTTCGTTCTACGGCTGCCCAGGGAGAGCTTTCAAGGTCATTCCCCAGGAGACAGTCTACGGGAGCATCATCTCGGACCGTTACTTTCAACATGCCGGAGACCCCTCCCCATTCGAAAGGGACGCAGGCCATCCGACACAGACTTTCCGAGTTATCGGCTGAACGGACAGGGCAGAGAATGTTTGGTATGAACTGTTCTGGGGTCACCAGGTGACAGCGGACGGCTGTTACACTGGCCCCGGTGTCACGGAGGGCTTCGGCCTGGCGTCCATTGATGCTCACCCATTGGCTGTACTTCCGGGTGTTAGCGGGTAGGGGGACCCGCGGGACCATGTCTTTCCCCCTAAGCATGCTAAAGTCATGGCGGCTGGCTCCCATTCTTGATGCTCTTGTTCGTATTCTTCCTGCTCCTCGGAGATCTGTTCTTCCCCTAGGGCAGCAGCGGCCACTTGGCGGGGTCTTGGGCTCTGGTACTGCGGGCAATTTGGGTCGTTTGCATAGTGGCCGACTCGTTGGCATCGGTGACACGTGACATTGGCTCTGTATCCCGGTCGCGCCGGGGTGCTGCCCCGGTTGGCCGGGGGGGTAGTGCTGGTAGCGGGGGCGACCGGAGCGTGGTCTCTTCCTCGCCCTTGGCCCCCCCCTCCTCCTCGGGGACGGTGCTGACCGTTGTTGTTCCGGTTCTGTTCATAGGACCCATTTCGGCCCACTCTGGTGATTTCCCACCGGTCAGCCTCGGCTGCGAGCTGCCGTGGATCAGTCAATTTGCTGTCGAGGAGGTGCTGCCTGAGCTCAATGAAGCAATTGTTTGATAGATGCTCCCACACCATGAGGTTGAAGAGTTGTTCGTACGTTGTGACATTGCTTCCTTTGATCCAGCCCTCGAAGGCTCGGCTAAAGTAGTTCACGTAGTCCACCCAAGTTGTACCCGGGATGCGGGTGCAGTCTCGGAACCTCTGACGGTACATCTCGGGTGTGAGCCCATAGCGGGTGAGGAGGGCAGCTTTCATGTGGTCATAGGAGGTCATCTGATGGTCCGGGAGCTGTAGCAGGGCATCGCGGCCCTCATTGAGGAATCTCCCCCATAGACCGGCTCCCCAATCGCTTCGGTCGATCCGGTGGGCGGTCATAGCGATTTCGTAGGCCTTGAACCATTGCTGGATGTCGTCCTCTCGGAAGTACTCTCGAACGACATCCTTAGGGATGTGTACCTTTTTCTCTGTTGCCCCTGGGTCGCGGGGTTGCTCGGGCACCCCTAATTCTCTGTTCTGCTTGCGTAAGTCTATCTCAGCTAGTTTGCGCTCGTGTTCATACGCCAGCCTCTTTTCCTCGAGCTCCCTTTGTCTCTGTTTTTCCTCTCTTTCTTCGCGGAGACGCAGGTGCTCTAAGCTTATTTTTTGTTCGGCCAGTTTAAGTTCAACATCCATTTTGAGCCGGGCCATTTCTAGTTCATGTAGTCGTGTTCTTTCTCGTTCCTGGATCTCGTCTTGCGAGAGACCCGTTCTTTGCTCCTCGGGGGCCGTGGTGTTTTTTCCTATTGCTGCGATGTTTTGGTCGGTGGTTCCTACGGCCCCGGTTTCTGCCCAGGACTCTAGGGCATGCTTGAAATCGTCTTTGGTACTTAGACCGGTGGTAGCGATACCTAGTTCGATGCAGAATTGTTTTAGTTCACGATGGCTGTACTCGTCCAATTTCTCCATTTGAAATTTCTCGGTGGATCCGCTTTCTTTGGTTGTCATTGTGATTTCGTCGTGGGGTGAGCTACTCTCTGTACGATTATGCGGTGATTCGGATCGCGCCGCTGGCCACCAATGTTAGACGGACCGGGAGGGTCGGCCGAGGACAAGGGGAGAGGTCTCCGGGGAGAGCCGTCTCCAGCGATCGTACAGACAAGTAACTTCCCCCCCCACAGACGGACACCACACCAGGATAAGGTTCAACGATACTTTATCAGCAATTCTTTAGGTACGGTAAAATTATACAAGGAGGTCTGGACTCAGGGGTCCCCTCGATTCTGGTCTCTGGATTGGGAAAAGGGTAGCGGGACAGTCTTGTTACCAATAGATGAAAATAGCTCTCAATCCTCGAGCTCGGCGTTCTAGATGATCGGGCCGCGGCGGAGCCAGGCAGGTCCCGAGATGGATGAAGGAAGCGACGGTCCGCGGCGGAGCCAGCAGGTCCCGATGAAGATGGTGGTTACAAACGGTCCGCGGCCACGCCAGCAGGTCCCGACGACGATGAAGGTTACGAAGGTTGCGGCAGCGCCAGCAGGCAGGACGATGTTTTGCAAGGCAGGGCTACGGCAGCGCCAGTAGTCCGTCAAGGATGAGTTCTTCACTGCGTCTCTCGACTCCAGGATACAACTCCCCTCCTGCTCTGGAGCTGCCCCAGTTATAGGGCTGGTGCCCTTTGATGTCCGGACCCTCGCACTTGGAGGTTGGGGGGTCCGGGATGAAGGGGTCCAGACACCCAGCAGGGGGGTGGAGCCAGCGCCCGGGGAGGTTGTGGCGAGCGGCACCTGGCGAGGGAGAACCATCGACACCTCTTTCTCCCATTGACCTGCCAAGTAGTCCGCTCACCTCCTGGGTGGATGGTGGTGCCGGGATGTCTGAGGCCTGGCCAGGCCCAGGGTTGGGGTCGATCGGGGGCCACGCGGCCTCGTGGCGGAGTGTCCAAGATGGCGCCCGGGCTGGGCGCGCGGGCCAGTAATGGATCGGGCCCACGAGGTCGATATGTTCAGAGACAAGGGTCCCGGAGGGGACGGAAAACGTGAAGTGGTGGTGTGTGACACTTGAGGGACCGGGCTCGGGCCTGGTCGGGCAGAGGGGGAGCGGCCCTTCACGTGGCCTGTCCAACACATACCATCAAGACGAGCTCTTGCTCACAACAAAATGATGCTTCATAAAGAAGTAGCTCAAATAATGCTAATTGATATTGAAGATGAACATCCCGATTACGTCCACTATGAGGTAGCTTCAGCTAAACGCTAAAAGGGTCGTCTGTCGTAATTTGACAATGGCCGAGTTAGCGCTTAGCTGCGCTACACGTTTTCCCCCTTAACTTGACTATACTCGAAAACGCCATTTTGTGTATTACGGCGGCCAATTTAGAGAATGAGCGGCCTCGTGGGCAGCATGCCCTTTAGTCCGTTGTCCGTACCTCTGACCACTCGACTTTGCCCAGCAACAGGCTATTTTTTAGCAACGGTCAAGCCCGTACATGCGCAGTTCCAACTGACCAGTCACCCCTCAGGAATGTGCCGCCAAATTGACCAGTGGGGTTGTAACCCCTCCCATGAGTTGGCTGTGTTCCAAAAATGACCATATATGTACATAAACTCAGTAACCTTGTGCCGCCTATCGTTTATTGCTTGTAAATTGTATAAAAGAGGGACTCACACCAACGTTCGGTGTGATACTTCTTGCATTACCGAAGGGTGCTGTAGGAATGTACCACCACCCCATAGGGTCTTAATAAACTTGTTCTTTGTACTTTTCAGTTTCCGTGCCAACAGTTCTTTCAGTGTAAGTGGGTTATCTACGGAGCATGTAGGCCTTGGGAACCCGATACCACAGCACAAAACAGCTGCTTTTCTTGGTCGCAAATTATATCTTTCGTTTCCAAAAACGGTGTGGTCCGGGAAGGCTCCCTCCGATTCAGTAGACGTGACAGCTGGGCTCTTCTCCTCGCCCAAGATGTCTCGATAATCAGACAGCACAGTTGGGCTCACCAGATCCAGAGAGACACGGCGGCAGTGAGTCGAATGCACCCAACGCTTCCTGTTGGTAACTCGCACAGCCGTTCGAGTTGCAAGTAGCACTTGCTCAGGGCCATGCCACCTCGACTCCAAGCTGCATGTTCTCTCAAAGGACCGGACCATTACATGGTCACCAGGACGAAGATTGTGAGCCTCTCCAATGGAATTGTCGGGGAGCGCTTCTCGAACCTGTTGATGAATGGAAAGTAAATCATTTGTTAATCGTGCAAAATAATCGTTCATCATTATACAAGGCACATCATGTAACAACCGAGGCTTAGGAACTCCCCATATATTGATAGGCCTTCCAAACACCACTTCATAAGATGTGAGGCCAGTTCGGGAATGGGGCACTGATCTGATGGATAGCAATGCCAGTGGCAGAGCATCCGGCCATTTCAAAGACGTGGATGCCACGATCTTTGCTAGCTTTAATTTCAGAGTAGCATTATACCTTTCCACAAGACCTGCTGACTGCGGATGAAATACAGCATGGAACTTTTGCTGAATTCCCAATCCCTTCATTACATATTCCACAATTTTCCCAACAAAATGAGGACCGTTATCGCTCCACAAAAAATTTACAACACCGTAGCGGGGGAAGTACTCCTTGAGCAAAACCTTAGCTGTTGTCAGCGCTGTATTATCCTTCGTGGGGAAGGCCTCAATCCATTTACTGAAAGCACACACCACCACTAAGACATACTTAAGGTTATTGCAACGCTCAAGCTGAATGTAATCCATTTGTAGTACCTCGAATGGTGCAGTAGGTGGAACAAACCCTCCTTTCGGAGTATGGGTCCCTTTTGCAGGATTGTGCTGCAAACATATCAGACAGGTCTGCACTACTCTTTTGGCCGTATTGGCAATCTCAGGATGCTCCCAAACTCGCGTTAGCAATCGAGTAATTGCAAGAGCTCCAACATGTGCCAATCCATGTTTCATTTGGACCATCGCTTGCAAGTAAGCTGCAGGCAATTTCCATCTTTCCATATCTTTGCTTCTCCAACAACCCTCATCATCCAGCACTCCCTCTGCTGCCCAGGTTGCGAGTTCTGCTTCAGACGCTGATTTCTGGATATCTAGTATCTCCTCTCTAGCATCGTGCCATCGCTCAGCCTGTGATTTCACTACATACATTGGCGAGGCATTTCGTAACATAGCAGTTTCCCTCGCTATGCTATCTGCGAAAGCGTTTCCTTGTCCCACTTTGTCAGTCACTTTCTTATGTGCACTGCATTTGATTATCGCCACTTTCTTTGGACAAAGTAACGCATTCAAGAGATCACGCACTAGTTCTCCGTGCATGATGTGCACTCCTTGTGAAGTCAAAAACCCTCACTCTCTCCAGAGTAGGCCAAAATCATGCGCTACTCCAAAGGCGTACCGGCTATCAGTGTAGATGTTCACACACAAGCCAGCACTCAATTCACATGCTCTTGTTAAAGCTATCAGTTCCGCTGCTTGGGCCGATTTCTGTGGTATTCGTGCTGCTTCTACCACTGTCTTAAGTGTCGTGATCGCATATGCTGCGGAAGTTGTACCATCTGGCAGCCTCAAACACGATCCATCAACCCACAGTTCCCCATCCACATCTGGAAGTGGCGTATCCTGTAAGTCAACACAACCCTTTGTTTGTTCTTCAGTCAGGAAAACACAATCATGGTGTTCTTCCTCCTGGCCCTCAGCAACTGGATACGGCAATAAAGTAGCAGGGTTCAGGGTAGCACATCTCTTTAGTGTGATGTGTGGCGCCAACAGTGTGAGCTCATATCCTGTTAAACGCGCACTCGTGAGATACTGGGTCTTTGTTTGGTTTAACAGAGCATCTACGGCATGGGGAACTAACACCAGCAATTTGTGTGACAAAACTATTCCCTCACTCTGCCGTATAGCCACTGCTGTTGCTGCAACTGCTCGAAAGCACCCAGGTAATCCTCGTGCTACAGGGTCAAGTATTGCCGAAAAATACACACAGGGCCTCTGCTTATCCCCGTGAGTCTGCACCAAAACTGACAATGCACACCCATCTTTCTCGTGTACGTACAACGTGAACATCTTCGTGTAGTCTGGTGTACCTAACACTGGTGCAGAGCAAATAGCTTGTCTCAATTGTTTAAAAGCATTCTGACATTCATCTGTCCATTCAAGGGGTATTGGTGTAGTTTTGGACAATAACGCTAACAAAGGTTTTATAATGTGTGAAAACCCCATTATCCACTGCCTACAAAAAGACGTTAAGCCTATAAAAGCGTGCACATCTCTCTGAGTGCGGGGAACTGGTGTATCTAAAATCGCTTGAATTCGATCAGATGTTAATGCACGCCCCTCCTTAGACAAAAGATGACCGAGGTAGGTCACCTTTGGTCTACAATATTGTAGTTTCTTTCTAGATACCTTATGGTTATTCTGAGCAAGAGAGGAGAGCAAAGCAAGAGTACTCTCCTCACACTGTGCATGCGTATCTGCAGCAAGTAGAATATCATCAACATACTGGATAAGGATCACTCCAGTCTGCAAATCAAAAGAATCGAGCTGTCTTTTTAAGGCCTGGCTATAGATGCTAGGACTTTCTGTATAGTCTTGAGGAACTCGACAAAATCTATATGATTTATTATTTAATGTAAAGCCAAATAGATATCTGCTATCAGGATGGATAGGAATGGAAAAAAGGCATTTTTGAGGTCAACCACGGTAAACGTGGTAGCAGTGGGCGGAATCAAAGTAAGTAAGGTGGTGATGTCAGACACCACCGGGTACTGGGGCACTACAATCTTGTTAATTTCTCTCAAATCAATAATAAATCGATAGACTTTGTCATCGGTATCTTTCTTTAAGATCGGAAGAATCGGACTGTTACAGACATTATAGGGAACTTCCTCCACTACTCCTGCAATAATCAAATCGTGTACAATGTGAGTTAAGGCAATTTCACCTTCCCTATATATTTTGTATTGTGGCACACGTGGCAGAGACACACCCTCCTTAACAGTTATTCGAATAGGGGGAATAAGCATCTGTCCCACATCCGTGTCCGAAGTAGCCCATAATGTTTGTGGGAGAGAGGCTAACGCTTCAATTTCCTGCATAGTACACAGTCTCTCTACATCTGGGTAATTGTCGTTCAAGATAACCCGCACTCCTTCAGGGGCGCAGCGTATTGTTGCTCGGAAGTATTTAAGCAAATCTATTCCCATAATATTGTCTGGAGTATTCGGCGACAATAAAAATGGGCACGGACCAAAAAATCTGTCAATGTAAAACGTAAGGGGTTGTGACAATGGGCTAAGAGAGGGTGTTCCTTCGAACCCTATAGATGTAATCGTTTCGCCAGACAGGGGAGCCCTTGGTACCAAGTTTTTAGACAGAGCACTACGAGTAGCTCCTGTATCCACCAGGAACTGATCAGTAGAACCCAAAACGCCCGCTGATACATATGGACCTCTTTGATCTACTGGTACTTCAACCGATTCCACACCCCATCCTACGCAATCCTATGCATGCACATAGTCCTGAGACTCCACATTCTCACCCTCCGATATCTGATACTGATTCCGTCGATCAAAAGTATTACGATCATCCTGACCACGACCCCTCGCTTCAAACCTGCCACGATCACTTGCTCCGCCCCTCGCTCCTGAATAACTATTCTGTGTCCTTCCACCTCCTCGACCACGCTGATTACGTTGTTCACGAAGCACCGGACAATCTGAAGCCCAATGTCCAAACTCTTTACAATATGCACATTGATCCTCAGCAATGTCGGTACTACCAGAAGACGCACCATACGCTCCACGCCTCTGTCGTTCCCTCTCGGTTGTGTAGCACGCACCTGAGCCAACATCACTTTCGTCTTTAATTCCTTTGCTTTCTTATCAGTACTTTCCTTGGCCTCTAATTCCTGCCGCTCATAATACTGAGCCATAGTCAATAAGGAAGCAGGGGTCGCCGTGGTCCAAGAACTCTCACTAGTCTTTAGACGCTTTGCAATCTCCGGTAGGAGATGAGCCACATACTTGTCGACAAACAAATGCCTACCCATATCATCTGTTAATAATTGCCCACTGTAATCATGAAATGCTTCTTCAAAACGGGAGAAGAAATCAGACACCGACTCATCCGCCTTCTGTTTGCAAGAAGCTAGCATAGTCCAATCAATCTTTTTAGGGGGGACAAGCGTTTTTAATTTGTTTAAGATAGCCGTTAGAAGATCTAATATTAATTGACACGGCTTACATGCAGGCTCCCTGTCTAAATCAGCTTGGGCTAAAGCTTTCCAATGCGCTCCCAAGGTCGCTTGATCGTCGAACTTACGAATTGCTCTCCACATATCAGGGGGCAATATTAACCCAAAGAAAAGATCAATGTCAACTAACGTCATAACACACGAAGAAATAGCCCCTTCCACTCCTTCATAGAAAGCTGCTGGATTTTTACGGGGATCAGGTAAAGCATTTTTCAGTGCCATAACATCTGCTCTATTCCAAGGTGTATAAACCCAATTATATACGAAATAACCCTTGGCATCCCCGGACAATTTATCGTCACTTGTACCTTGCCCTTTAGGAGGGACATACAAAGGTGCAGCTTCACGCATAGGCATAACATGAACCATAGGACTCTTATCTGTTCCAAAGATAGAACACTCTTTGGATATCTCCGTCGATTCCGGCGCAGGCACGTCTGATGCTTCTCTTGCGTCCCGTAATCTTGACGCCTCATCCCGTAGCTGGACCAACCGTCGGAAAAAGTCATCCGCATCTGCAATAATAAATAAACCTTTACGCATATTCTCACGATTAACTGATATATCCTTAGGCTCTAGATCAGTT
Organism: Lissotriton vulgaris; assembly: GCF_964263255.1. NCBI lineage: Eukaryota > Metazoa > Chordata > Amphibia > Caudata > Salamandridae > Lissotriton > Lissotriton vulgaris. The sequence continues at coordinate 185,840 of NW_028248178.1, forward strand.
GAATTTTTCCTAAACCGTTCTACAACTTCATCTCCAAACTGACTCAAGAAATACAACCGTTCTCGTTCGGACCACTTACTCATTTCATCATTAATCTCTGACATAGTTATTTTGTTCAAATTTAGTTTACGGGAAAAACTGCGCAATTCCGCAGCCTCACTAGCACTTAGCCTGACACGACTACTCCCTTGACCATCTCCGTCCGATTCCTCATCTGGGGCCGTAGGCAGAACATACGGAGGCGGGCAACGATCTAATAATGAAAAATCATCAACTTCATTAGTAAGGACAGGATAAAGAGGACGCCGAATAGGGAATTGACCATTCATTTGCAAATTACGTTCCCGTGCCTCCCTCTCTTTCTTTTCCTGCAACTCTTTTTCCTCCAGCTGTAAAGCCTTATCCCGAGCAGCCTTTCGCTGTTCTTTGTCCGCCAAGGCTATTTCACGCTTCATTCGTTCACGCACTGCTTTCTCCCACATTCGTACTCAATCAAACATATCTTGTCTAGACCTACGCTGTAACAAACATTGCTCCACATACTGAACCTTTCGTAAATCAAACGACCCATGTAGTGGCCATTGCAATTCAGGATCAGGCTTCGTGTACTTACGCCACAATTTACTATATAGAATAGGGGGAAGGCCAAATTTCACATACATTTCTCGATTAGGAGTCCCCTCTGGGGGAGACGGCTGAGATTCATTTAATCGATAATTGGTACCTTTTCCAAGACAGCACATTCCTCGGAGTGTGCTTAAAACTAGGCATGGGCGGATTCGCAATCCGCGAATTTGCGGATTTGCGGATTGCGGAAATCCGCAAAATCCGCGAATCCTCGCGGATTTTGCGGATTTTTTTTTGGGGTGTTCGCACGGGTTTCTGCAAGTTCGCGAGGGTTTTGTGCAATTTCGCAAATTGCGAACTTACTTGTCAGGTCGCCAGTTTTGCGAACTTGGCACAAAGCTCACTGCCTGCCTTCAAAATGGCCGCTTGACCCCCATCCACATGGCCAGGAGGACCATGCCTCAAAATGGCCCCACCCAACATAGCCAGCCCCAAACCCCTACTCCAAAAAGTCAAAAAAGACAACACAAATCACCACAATCCAATGCCATCCATCAGGTTTCAGAAGGTTTATGCTGCCTGCTGGTGGTTTTCTGGTGCAGAATTGCACTTTTTGCAATTTAGCGAGTGCGAGATTGTTGCTTCACGACGCGAACGCGGCAAAACACCCGCTAAATCACCAAAACCACCCCAAAAGTCGGAAAACACACACAAAAATCACCACAAAGAAAATCAACTTATCAACTTATTTGTGAAATCAAATTTCGAATCCAAAAGTAATACAAATGGCCCACCACCAACATAGCCAGCCCCCAACACCACCCCAAAAGTCGAAAAACACACACAAAAATCACCACAAACAACATCAACTTATCAACTTACTTGTGAAATCAAATTTTGAATCCAAAAGGCCTCAAATCCAAATATCCAGCAGCATCCACAAAATGTAATCCTTCCCAGTCAAGATCGAATCCAAAATGGCCAGGAAAGGAAACAGGAACAGGAAGTTGGAGACTGGGGCACTTCCTTCACCCCTCCCCAATGGGAGGAACTTGCTGGACAGGAACAGGAAGTTGGAGACTGGGCCACTTCCTTCCTTCACTCCTCCGCCATTTTTATTTTTTTTTGTAATTTCGCGAGTGCGAGATTGTTGCTGCCCGCGCCGCGGGCCGCGAGCAGTGCGAACACAAGCAAAAAATCCGCAGCGCGCGGATTTGCGGATTTTGCGGGAAATCCGCGAATCTCGCGGATTGCGGATTTACCGAAAATCCGCGAGCGGAACGGATTTTACGCCCATGCCTACTTAAATCAGGCATGTCAAAAATATCACGGGAACGTGATATCACAAAATGGCTCTTAATATACTCCACACAAATGTGCCGTTCAAACAAAGACAATTTTTAGTGAAATATCTCTACATGCCCGCCTATGTGAAGTGCACTGCACATATAATTCAAATCATAGAATCAAATGTTAGCTAACTCAAAACATATTCAAAGAGCCACAGTAAGCGTCCGTAGACTATCTTACCAATCACAAGCTTACCAAATTCTCAGATATCCAGGTTCCAACTGCCAAGGTCTTTAATCGAATCAGCCAAACCGGCACTGTACGACAACTCGAACGAGCAGGATCTCAGTCGAGGATCGGCTCCACCTGGAAGGTCAGATCTGAAGGAAAGGAAGAAAACACCGTGGGTGCCAAGACTCGGGTCACTCAGTGGCAGCGTACGCGTCCATGGCGAGTTTCCAATCCTTCGTCACGACCTCTCCTTCGGGCATCCGAGTCGCCGATGAGTCCCTTCGTGGACGCCAATTTGTGGTATTGGGTTCTTCTGGCCTACATATTCCGCAAAACCCGCTACACCATAAAAGATGTTGGCACGAAAACTGGAAAATGCAAAAGACAAGTTTATTAAGACCCCATGGGGTGGTGGTACATTCCTACAGCACCCTTCGGCAATGCAAGAAGTATCACACCGAACATCGGTGCGAGACCTCTTTTATACAGTTTTACAGTAATAAAAAGTGTAGGCGGAACACATTTACAGACTCATAGCTGCACAGCACGCAAGTGGTTTTAACCTCTATACCTATTGTTTCATTGTTTATTTGGGTACCTGACCTTTGCAAGTGTACGTACAAGTGAAGAGGGTGTTCGTTGCCGTCCGGACCCAATCCAGGGGCTGAGTTTGTAAGGGTTTTTTTTTGTAGGGGTGGGCAACAGACCTTCTCTACGGAGACTACGGCGGTGGTAGAACGGACGGGGGTTGTGGGATGGGGGGAGTTGGGAGTGGGAACAGGTATTGCATGTTGGGGAGCTCATGGGGGAATGGGACGGGACTGTCAGATCTTTTGTGGGAGTTGGGAGTTGGGGCGAGGGGAGATTGTTACAGCATGTCACACGGATCACATATACTCACGACCTTGTGGCCTCGTCTCTTACACACGAGATTTAGCTGCTCCATGGCCACTGACTTCAGACATCTTATACCATGACGCAGGGCCGGACCCAGGATAGAATGACAGACACGCTACAGGCTCCAAGGAGGATTAAAATACTTACCTGGAATGTTAACGGGTTTGGGAGTAAGATAAAGAGAGGGTTAGTTAATGCATACCTGAAGAGAGCGAGTCCTGATGTAATCTTCCTACAAGAAACTCACCTACAGGGAGTTAAATGTGGTTTCCTGGCTACAGGACAGTATACAGTGCGTGCGCATGCTGGTTTTACCACTGGTTCCAGAGGGGTGGCAATTATGGTTAGAAAGAATCCACCTTTTCAAGTAGCACAGACCTGGATAGATCTCCAGGGGAGAAGTATGTGGGGGTGAGGGGCTGTTGGAGAAGGCAGGAACACACTATCATTTCGGCATATGCACCACCGTCACTGCAAGCACCTACACTTAGGCGAGTCACAGATATCATCTTGAACACGTCAGACACCCAGCAGATCCTAGGGGGAGACTTTAATGATGTGATGGCCTCGGGAACAGACAGGACAGGGGAAAGGACCAGGGCCCAAACACCAACACTGTCTCCAGGACGATGACTGCATTAGGGCTCATAGATATGTGGAGATGGCTACATCCTGAGAGGAGGGCGTATTCATTTTTCTCTGGGGCACATAAGGTTTACTCCCGTTTGGATTATATATTTGTGGCACGCCAAGCACTGACTGTACACGACACTACAGAGTATCAGGTTCGAGGAATATCTGATCACTCGCCCCTCCTAGCGGTGGTGGGGGGAGGTAGGGAAGGAAAAGGCCGTTTCTGGAGGTTGACGGCATGGGACTTGCAGAATGCCGGAGTCATAAAAGGCCTTCGGGCGGATGTGAAAGTTTATGTCGCTGAAAATGAGGGTTCAGTCTCCTCGAGGGTGGTCTTCTGGGAAGCCCTTATGGCGGTCATGCAGGACAGGGCGCAGAATAGACTGGCCGGGGAAAAGAGGAAGCGGCAGGAGGAGGCGAGGTCACTGGAAGTCCAGATATTGACGATGGAGCTGGACCATCAACATACCAAAGCAGAGGGAACTCTTAGACGCCTACAGGATCTACAGTGCCAGTACAGAGACATGGTTACAGGGGAAGCTAAAATGCAGGCCTTAGCGACCTTACATCGTTTATATGACGTGGGCGACAAGTCAGGAAAGCTGTTGGCGTGGCTTAGCAGAAAAGAGAGGGATGCCAGGTGGATGGAGCAAGTTACGGATGTCCGAGGGAACCTGATAAGGACAGATGAACAGATAGCGGAGACGCTTGCTACATACTATAAAACATTCTATGAAGCAAAGAACCTAGGGCAGCAGGAGGATGCTCTCCACTATATGGCGGACATTGAGCACCCGGCCTTAGCGGACGAGGACCAGAAGGATCTGGAGGGAGACTTCACATTAGACGAAGTTAGAGCGGCCCTATCCAAGCTCCGGGCAGGGAAGTCCCCGGGTCCCAATGGTTTCCCGGCGGAATTTTTCAAAAAGACAGAGGACTTACTCTTGCGTCACGTGATGGGACTCTTTGAGGCGGCGGCGCAGGAGGGGAAGTTACCATTGGACCTCCGGCAGGCTACGATAGTCCCGATATATAAGGAAGGGAAACCAGTGGATGACTGTGCGTCGTATCGCCCTATTTCCCTCTTGAATGTAGAGGTGAAACTTCTTGCGATGGTACTCGCTCTCCGGTTGCGACGGGTGATACCGAGGTTGGTGCACCTAGACCAAACGGGTTTTCTCCCAGATCGGTCCACGAGATTAATCCTCCGTCGGACCCATAATTGGCTACAGGAGGTGAGCACAAGACACAACCCACATTGGTTCCTGTCGTTGGACGCGGAAAAAGCGTTCGATGCCGTCCACTGGTCGTTCCTGGAAGGGGTATTATTGCGTTTTGGTTTTGGTCCCAAGTTTCGGGCTTGGGTGCGGTTGCTCTACGCTGACCCCAGGGCACGAGTTAGGGTCAATGGGACACTCTCTAGCGAATTTACGGTGAGACGCGGGACTAGGCAGGGATGCCCTCTGTCCCTCCTGCTCTTTGCCCTTGTGATTGAGGTACTGGCGCTTGCGGTTAGACAGAATGAGGACATTAGGGGGTTCCGGATAGGACAGACGGATACGGCAGAGGAGAAGATATCGCTGTACACAGACGATATCCTCCTGTACGTAACGCACCCGGCTACAACGATAGGGGCCCTTTTCTCCAAACTGGATCGCTACGGGGCACGTGCTGGTTACTGCATAAATTGGCATAAGTCGATCCTCTATGATCCCAGGGGCCTAGATGACTGGACAGCACTACTGCAAAGGCTGCAGATGACAGGTGTAGGGTTCGTATATCTAGGGATATATGTGATGCTGGATACAACTCTTTCCTATGATAGAAACATTAAAAGAATCTCGAATAACTTTCCAGAGGACGTGGCCAGGTGGCGGATGCTCCCCCTCACGCTTCTGGGCCCCTGTTCAAAATGATGACGCTTCCCCGATATTTATATGCATTCCAAAATGAATATTTCCCTATATCGAGACAGATGTTCCGAGATATCAATGCGGAATTAAGGACCTTCTTGTGGCTGGGCAAACACCCCCGGGTGGCATTGACGACCCTTCAAGGGCATCAATACAGTGGTGGGATCTCATTACCTAATATAGAGGCCTATTATTGGGCGGAACACCTGGCGCCTGTTAATGACTGGATACATTCCCTGGCTGCACATCCCACCTATGCACTAGAGAGGCATGGTATGGTGAAACGCACCTTCCTCCATTATCTCTATAGGGGCACGGGGAAAGCCAGGCTGCTTCCGGCCACAGGAGTTACCCTCGACCTTTGGGTATGGGCGACGAGATGTACAGGCTGGGAATGGAAGCCGACGAGGCAAACGCCGCTGTGGAAATGCGCTTGGCTGCGGGAATTGAGTAAATTAAAGGGCTTCCAGAGATGGGACGATATAGGTATTTCGACAATCGGTGACGTGATGAAGAGTGGGGCGCTGAAGTCCTTCCAGGTCCTCAGAATAGAGTACGGCTTAGGTCACACTAAATATTATAGGTATGCACAGCTGAGTCACGCCTGGTGGGCGGAGGAATTGTTGACAGGCATGCTTCCCGAGTACGCACCACTGGAGGGCCGTCTCTTGCAGGAGCAGATCCCAAGTAGGGCAGTCTCCCTGACCTACAGAACTGTGATGAATAACCTCTCGGATGGGCTAGGGAACCTTAAAAGGAAATGGGAAGCAGATGTGGGTGACATGGATGAGGTGGATTGGGGCACGGTCCTGATGAATCCAAGGGAGGTGGCCATTAAGTCCCGCCTAAGGCTTATCCAATACAATATCCTCCATAGGACCTACTATGACCGAGTGCGCCTACATAACATGGGGAGGGCCAGTGACCTTAATTGCCTGCGCTGTGGTAGCGATGGTGTTGATTTTTTTCATACAATCTGGTCGTGTTCGGAAATTCAAAGCTATTGGGTTGAGCTCCTGAGAGAACTAGGGGAGGTACTGGGGACCACTTTGCCGCTAGATCCCAAATTGGTCTTATTGGGTATGACTAACAATGTGGACCTTGCCCGCCCGCAGTTGATCTTTCTAGTTTTGGCTCTAGTGGTTGCCAAAAGGGATGTAGCACGGAGGTGGGGGTGGCCACGTTGCCGGAGCTGGAGGAATGGAGACGAGGCATGGATCTCTACCTGATGGCTGAAATGCCCTAAAAAGTTTGGAAGAGTGTGGGGCAGATGGCGTACATATCATGGCTTGGATGGAGGGCTTTGAGCTGGCAGGGGCGCAGAGGTATTCTACAGGGGACAAGAGAGAGGGTGCCAAGAGCCTTTGTGATATTATGGGGGTGGATCAGGGATACAATCGACGGGGGCTAGATGGGGCAGTAAATGTAAATGTAAATGTCATTGTACTTATAGAGCGCACTGTCACCAGACGGTCACCTTGCGGTGTCGCCTATTCAGCTTCCTGGTGCTGATACTCATACCGCTGTGGAACCCCTCCTGGCTTTCCCTGTGAAGTGTCCACTCCTGGGCACCCCCAGGGTGAAGCCAGGCATCCTTAGCGCTGTTGGGGCCGGTGTGGAGGCTAAGCAAGCTATTGCCATGAGTTGCAGCGTGGGGCGCGTAATTAGAATAGGCACGAGGCGAGAATTAACAGGTCCGAGGAAATTGAGCCCGAGACCCCGCCGAAGCAGGAATCGAACCCTGGTCCCTGGCCAGAACTCTGCATCAGGGTCTGCCGCTATAACCATTGAGCCACACTCCTCCACCAGTGGAGAGTGGATTGTTCGTACCGATGAATCAAGGAGGGAGGGGGACGGAAGGGTGGGGTGTGTTGATTAATGCTGACATGCTGGTTGTGTTCATGTACAATAAAATGCAAATAAAAAGAATAAAAAAGTAAAAAAGTAATGTGAAGCAGCGCATAGCACTGCTTCGCATTACTTCACACATTGAGACCTGCCAAGGGGGGTGTATGGGCGTTCCCGTGCAACCACTCAAGATTTCTCATGCTAAAACCATTTTACCAAATTCAGTAGATTGGGTTTAGCGTGAGAAAACTGCACCATTTTAAACAAGACACAAGGAAGGAGAAATGAATTAATTTCTCCTTCCTTTTCTGACTTTGCATGCGTGCTGCACTGCGCAACATGCATACAAAGTGGGAAAAGCCTTCCCTCGTGTCTGACATAGTATTTTGTACAGGAAGGGTGTCCTTCCTGTACAAATCCGATGCTGGACTCACACACACACACACCCTAGCGCTCTGGTGCTAAGGTGTGTGTTTGATGCAGTGCCGCTGTAATCAGTGCTGACGCAAGGGAAAGGGAAGGAGAGAGCCATATCTTTGTAAATATGGTGCTCTCCTGGTCCCTTCCTGTCGCGCCACGCAGCGTAGCCTCGCGGGGGAGGGCTGCGCTGCATTGTGTGGAGATTTGGTAAATCTCTCCCAAAATGTCTTTTACAACTAGTTAAACATTGTGAATTCTCATTCCATTATGTTTCAATTTAGTAATTTTAAATATCTTTACATCCAACAGAAAACAAGCCTTGAATGTGTGAAATGACCATCAATAATGAAGCAAATGCTGTAAATCGTCAATAATAGCAGAAATATTGAGCTACAGTATTCAGGAAAACATCAGCGCAGTTGGCGACAGGGGAACCTGCACACAAACTGACAGATCCCGGATGAAGTATCAAGGGCAGTTCAGTGATTGTAAGAGTCTGAGCTGTGCACCTCCACGCCACAAGATGAAGAAATGACCTTAGGAAAATTAAGGCAACAACAATAACAAACCGCCTCCTGTATAAACAAGTGTCCAACACCAGATTTGATCATGGGATCAGTATGATGTGCTCTATTTTATAAAATGATGACAAGCCATCATTCCGTGCTCTAGGAGAATTGTAAACTCTTTCTGGACAAACCACAGTAACAGGAGTAGAGCACAACAGAGCAGAGCCAGACAACTGACGGGTAAAGGAAAGAGGAGTTCTAGTATCTACAATACAATAGACTGTCCTAATTTGCACCGGCCAGAAGGAAGATACATCTTTACCCGCAATCGTGCCTAGCCATAATCCAATCTAAAGGCACAATCGCCTACAAAGACACCTTCTACGTATTAGGAGTGTGGTAAATATTTGGTGGCTATTGTATTTTATTGGTAAATCAGAAATCAAACGTGTAAAATACCGCTCACATATTAAATGTGTGAGAAAAACACAAGTGCTTTATCAGCCATGTTGGCCCATCAGGAAATGCAGTCATGGGATGTAGACAAATATATACCCGACCCACAGACACTAACCAAGAATGAAGAATCATACACATGCAGCAAGAGCTTTAGTTTGTCATCACTACGCAAGCTTCATCAGCACACGTACACAGGAGAAAAACCATTCAAGTGCAGTGAATGTGTAAAGAGCTTTAGTAGTTTAGCAGAACTACAAAGACACCAGCGAACACACACGGGGGAAAAACCATTCAAGTGCAGTGAATGTACAAAGTGCTTTAGTCAGTTATCAAGCCTTCAAATGCATCAGCGAACACACACAGGAGAAAAGCCATTCAAGTGCAGTGAATGTGTGAAGAGCTTTAGTCAATTATCACACCTTCAAAGACATCAGCGAACACACACGGGAGAAAAACCATATCATTGTAGTGAATGTGACTGTCGTTTTTGCGACTCTTCAGAATTAAGGTATCATCAGCGAACTCACACAGGAGAAAAACCATTCAAGTGCAGTGAATGTGCAAAGTGCTTTAGTCGGTTATCCCACCTTCAAACACATCTGCGAACACACACAGGGGAAAAACCATTCAAGTGCACTGAGTGTGCAAAGTGCTTTAGTCAGTTATCACACCTTCAAAAACATCAGCGAATTCACCCAGGGGAAAAACCATTCAAGTGCAGTGAATGTGGGAAGAGCTTTAGTCGATTATCAGCCCGACAAATTCATCAGCGAACACACACGGGGGAAAAACCCTATCATTGTAGTGAATGTGACAGTAGTTTTAGTTTCTCTACAACATTAAGGTGTCATCAGCGAACTCACACATTAGAAAAACCATTCAAGTGCAGCGAATGTGTAAAGAGATTTAGTAGTTTAGCAGAACTACAAAGACACCAGCGAACAGACACAGGGGAAAAGCCATTCAAGTGCAGTGAATGTGGGAAGTGCTTAAGTCAGTTATCAAACCTCCAAAGTCATCAGCGAACACACACAGGGGAAAAACCATTCAAGTGCAGTGAATGTGGGAAGTGCTTTAGTCGGTTATCAAGCCTTCAAAGACATAATCAAACACACACACGGGAAAAGCCATTCAAGTGCAGTGAATGTGTGCAGAGCTTTAGTAGGTTATCATTCCTAAAATGTCATCAGCGAACACACACAGGGGAAAAACCCTATCATTGTAGTGAATGTGACAGTAGTTTTCGAGTCTCTTCATCATTAAGGAATCATCAGCGAACTCACACTGGAGAAAAACCATTCAAGTGCAATGAATGTGGGAAGAGCTTTAGTCGATTATCAAAGCTACAAAGTCATCAGCGAACACACAGGGGGAATACAATTCAAGTGCAGTGAATGTGGGAAGAGCTTTAGTCGATTATCAGCCCGACAAATTCATCAGCGAACACCCACGGGGGAAAAACCCTATCATTGTAGTGAATGTGACAGTAGTTTTAGCTACTCTACAGCATTAAGGTGTCTACAGCGAACTCACACATTAGGAAAACCATTCGAGTGCAGTGAATGTGGGAAGAGCTTTAGTCAATTATCAGACCTACAAAGACATCAGCGAATACACACAGGAGAAAAACCATTCAAGTGCAATGAATGTGGGAAGAGCTTTAGTCCATTATCAAAACTAAAAATTCATCAGCAAACACACACAGGGGAAAACCCCTATCATTGTAGTGAATGTGACAGTAGTTTTCGCTTGTCTACAGCATTAAAGAATCATCAGCGAACACACACAGGGAAAAAAACATTCAAGTGCAGTAAATGTGCAAAGAGCTTTAGTCGGTTATCACACATTCAAAGTCATCAGTGAACACTCACGGGGGGGAAATCATTCAAGTACAATGACTGTGGGAAGAGCTTTAGTCAGTTATCAAAACTAAAAATTCATCAGCAAACACACACAGGGGAAAACCCCTATCATTGTAGTGAATGTGACAGTAGTTTTCGCTTGTCTACAGCATTAAAGAATCATCAGCGAACACACACAGGGAAAAAAACATTCAAGTGCAGTAAATGTGCAAAGAGCTTTAGTCGGTTATCACACATTCAAAGTCATCAGCGAACACACACGGGGGGAAAATCATTCAAGTACAATGACTGTGGGAAGAGCTTTAGTCAGTTATCAAACCTTCAAAGACATCAGCAAACTCACACAGGGGAGAAACCATTCAAGTGCAGTGAATGTGCAAAGAGCTTTAGTCGGTTATCACACATTCAAAATCATCAGCGAACACACACGGGGGAAAAACCATGCAAGTGCAATGACTGTGGGAAGAGCTTTAGTCGACGATCAGAGCTACAAAGTCATCAGCGAACACACGGGGGAAAACATAAAAGGGCACTGAAAGTGAGAAGGGCTTTTGTCAATTTTCGATCCCACACAGCCCTCAGTGGATACACTCCTTCATTTAACTCACAAGGAAATAATCCTAGAGATGCAGAGATTCCGTAAAGAATTTAAGAACATCAAAAATAATATTGACCCGTCTAAGGACATAGACAAGAGCAGAACAGTGCAGTTATTGTGAGAGGAATGAATTGCGGAAAAAGAAAAAAATCAAATTATGTATGTTATTGAAATACCAATGATAGAAGACCTGAATAGCAGTAAAACAGATAACAGTATTTGTAGAATGATAAAAGTGTTTGTTTCCAGTGATTGTTCACTTCCGTACACATAGCAAAGTGACTTGATGTACCAGGATACACAGTGGGAGACAAGCACAATGTGGATTAAAAGAAAAGAAACATTGTTGATTTTTATTTGGTGAAGAAGAGATACAAAGAAAAACATTCAATCGCACCTGACCACACTACCTGTAAAAGCAACACTGAACAATTCTGGGACTAACAGCGGTATTTTCAGCTAACTTGTCGAATTAGTGATAAACCTTTAAACCCAACTCACCCAGAGTGGACATTTTGTTAGGGCTCTGGAGATGGAAGCTTCATTGGTAAAATGCATGTATTATTATTAACAAATGCCACTGCAGTATATGTAATGAACTAAAGCAAAGCACATGTGTTCAAGAAATAACCTATTTTCAGATATAAAAGAGCATATACCTTGTTTTTAAGTAACATTTGGTGCATCTTTTACACACTGTTATCGGTTGATGGTTCAGCTCTTGCCGCGCGCATTATTACTAAGTGCGACCCGTGGCTCCTCTCCGACTTGGCTCCCCCTATTAATTTTGTGACTTGCCAAAATCTACTTTTTACCAGAATTTAGCCATTGTAAGCAGTAGACTCTATTTGAAGAATGTGGTGAAATAGCGAAATCCCAGATGAAAAGCATATATGTGCCAGGACAATCAGTTGCACTCCCAGCAACTCATCTTCCACACTTGATTGTCCTTTGTCCTCAAATGTTCTGAAGGATTTGTCGTATAAATGCCTGAAGTGGCAGTGACATTCATGAAGCTAACGCTAACGCTAACAGGAGTGTGTGGGAGATAGAGAGGGGGAGAGATAAAGAGAGTAAGAGAGACAAAGAGAGAAATGGAAGGAGGGGGGAACAGCACGTTATTTGTACTCACCTAAAAATAGAAGAAGCAGCCGAATACATGCCAAATTGTGACATCACCAGAGAAACGGGCTGAACACCTGTGAATTTATATGTTTATTTTTAACACCTATAGACCCATGTCATGCCAATAAACAGGGCACAAGTAAGTAACTTTTTTATTGAGAATCCATGAGGCATAATAAGGAAACAATATACATGATTTGAATGAAAGAGACAAGATACAATATAAACAAACCACCAAAATTAACAATAAAAAGGCAATTTAAAGGTCGGTTGTCGAATTACATGGCTTGGTATCTGATTGAATTCATTCTTGTAAATCCTGAAATAATTCATGTTATTAATATGAATATTGTACACATTATGCTGGCGACCGCAAACAAAAAGAAGAAGAGAGGAGAATATAACAAATAAGAGCATTGCCGTAGCCATAGTCCTAACAATCAATGAGTTTGCTACAATCTGCTAGCACGCCAAGCAGCCACTGGTGCCCAGGTCTTCAACCCCACTTCTCTTAATTTTTTACCCTTGAGTTCATACAGAGCCGCCTCCACATTATGTATTCCCAATAGTCTGGACAACCACATTTGGAAGGTTGGGGCCTCAGTGTCTTTCCAAGCTGCTGAAATAAAAATTCTAAGTACAGCTGTGGAGATAAAAATTAAAGCTTCAGTCTCAATATTTAATTTCAATTTGCTTTGGCATCCTATAATCATGAGTGTCGAAGACAAGGATATCTGGGCATCCAGCAGCCCCGCCCAGAATGATTCAATCTCTGTTTTAATTGAGTCAAGTTTCTCGCACTGATAAAACATATGGATAATATCAGCTGGACCTTTGCAGCATCTGGGGCAGTTGCTGTTCTCCCTCTTATTTTTATTTTTATTTTTTCCATTTGTATGGCGCTCAGCTACCCAATAAGGGTTTCCCGGCGCCTTTGACATTCAGTTGGATTGAAGGAAAATGCTGAGTTGTAATTTAGCACAGTTGTTTCTGGAAAAGCCGGGTTTTTACATGTTTCCGGAAGTTAACGTAGCTTTCCTCTTTCCGGATATGTGGGGGGAGTAAATTCCATAAAATAGGCCCTTTGACAGAAAACGATCTCCCTCCAGTTCTTTGCAATTTGAATCTGGGAACAGTAAAAATCGCTGCAGTTTGGGAGCGAAGGTTTCTTGTTGGCAGGTAGGGGGAGGCCAAGGCTTATAGATAGGTAGGTGCCGTTTTGGTTTTGATTTTAAACATGTAACTCAGGGTTTTGAAGCTGATCCGATGTTCTATCCTGAGCCAATGTAAATCGTTCAGATGTTTTGATACTCTTTCAGACTTTGGTATCCTACACAGGAGTCGTGCAGCAGAGTTTTGGATCATTTGGAGTCGTTTGATCACTGCTAGGTTCGAGCTTAGGTAGAGGATGTTTCCGTAGTCAATACTTGATGTTATTAGTGCATTGACTACGGTTTTATGTGTGTCAGGGGGCAGCATCCAAATGATTTTCTTCAACCATTTTATTATGGTGAAGCAGAGGCCAGCAACTTTATTTGCCTGCTGTTTCATTGACAGAGTATTGTCAATAATGACTCCTAGATTTCTTACCTGTGTAGCTGGGGAGGGAAGATTACCCAGCTCAGGTGGCCAATGGGAGAGGTTCCAGAGCTCCTTATTCCTTCCCAATAGGAGGACCTCGGGTTTTATCCCCATTTAATTTCAACTGGTTGGTGGTCATCCAGTTGAAAATTTTCTGGAGACCAGTTTTGAGTAGAGAAGGGACTGAGGGTTTTGACTCTGATAGGAAAAAAATGATTTGAGAGTCGTCAGCGTAAGACATTAAAGTCAGGCCTGCGCAGTCCGCCAGGTCGGCCAGTGGTCTAAGGTATAGATTAAAAAACAATGGGCTCAGGGTGGAGCCCTGTGGGACTCCATGTGGGGCGGGAAACGTGTCTGAGCATGCAATACTGGATTTGATCTGGAAGGTTCTTTCGGTGAGAAAGGACTTGATCCACTGTAGGGCATCGCTGCGAATACCGTTTCTCTCTAGAGTAGCCAGAAGAGTTTTGTGTGATATGGTATCAAACGCCGCACTCAAATCTAAAAGAATGAGTGCGACTGTTTGACCCTCATCCAGGAGTTTTCGAATTTTTTCCGTTACACCCAGTAGGACGGTCTCCGTGGAGTATCCTGCTCGGAAGCCTGATTGCGATGGGTGGAGGAGGTTGTTTTCCTCTGTGAAGGTAGTGAGGGCGGAATGGATGTGCCTTTCCATGAGTTTGGAAAATGCAGGGAGTAAAGATATAGGTCGATAGTTAGAGAGGACCGTGGGGTCGGCTAATGGTTTTTTCAATAGTGGGGTTACCATAGCGTGCTTCCAACTCGACTGGACTGTGGAAGATTGGAGGGACGCATTTAGCATGTCTGATATCGTGATCAGGGGGGTGGTGTCAAGTTGTTTTAGAATACAGACAGGGAGAGGATCGCAAGGGGAGCCTGATGAAATGGACTTCAGGGATGTTTTTAGGGAGTCCATGGTTACAAGGGGCCATTTCTCGAGGGAGTTCGCTTTTTCCGGTGGCTTAGGGATATCCTGCTGTGAGCAATTATCATGGGGTCTGGTAGTGATGTTGAGGATAATGTTTTCTATTTTATCATTAAAGAATGTCGCAAGGTCTTGGCATTGTTTTTTTGTTAAAGGGCGAGTAGTAGCAGTTGTTTGAGCACCTACTAGGTCCTTCACTGTATTGAATAAAGTCTTTGCTTTGTTTGTGGCATTGTTAATGGAGTTGGCCACGTAACGGGCCCGGGCTTTAATGCAGGAGGAGTGATATGCGTTTCTCGCCTTGGTGTATGTTTTCTTATTTTCATGGTTATAATCTTTGCGCCATTTCCTTTCTAATGCTTTACATTTAGATTTTTCAGGTTTTTTTTTTTCACAACCGTTTTTATTGAAAGTTCAGGCAAACATAGATACAACTCTCCACAATCAGGAGGACACTGTCAATAATAGACAAATAGTAGAATGACCCGAAGCCCAAACTCTGAAGCACCCCCCTCCCCATCCCCTGTCCCACCAACCCCCCATAAACATACCCCAACTCCCTTCCCCGGCTACCCACCCCTTATCCCACCCTAACCCTGTGCACGTGTTCACAGTATACCAAATACATGGGTAAGGCAATGCAGGCGTCAAACATCGACCTAGGTCCCAAGGTCCCCATCCGGAGATAGCACATCGTCTATGTCAGCTGGGAGATCCAGAGTCAGCCCCCTGTAGTCCGCCCACCGCTTCCAGATCTTATAATGTTTCCGGGGGCACCCCCTGGCCTCAAACACAGGTAATTCCAGCCCCATAAGAAAGTCTAGTCCTGCCTTCCAGGCACTGAGTGGGGGGGGCACGGTCACTCTTCCAAGCTCTCGCCAGATCCCGATTAGCTACAACCAACCCCAGTAACAGGAGATGTCGTTTGTAGATGTTGCCTCCCACATTCTCCAGGACATGGAGGAGGCCCGGTCTAGGCGTACGAGGGAGGTCCCACCCCAGCACCTCCGACAGACAGTTCCACACCCCATTCCAAAATCGGGTCAGACCCCCACAAGACCACACTGTATGTAGTAGCGTTCCTCTTTCAGCTCCACAACGCAAGCACTCCGGGGCGGCAATGAGGCCCACCCTCCACAACCTCTCTCTAGTGTAGTATGCCCTATGTAGGTACTTAAACTGTATAAATCTGAGGCGTACAGCTATG
Organism: Lissotriton vulgaris; assembly: GCF_964263255.1. Taxonomy (NCBI): domain Eukaryota; kingdom Metazoa; phylum Chordata; class Amphibia; order Caudata; family Salamandridae; genus Lissotriton; species Lissotriton vulgaris. Next base: position 201,926 of record NW_028248178.1, read on the forward strand.
GCAGCCCCACGGGGGGACTCAAGGGCCTCCCGCCAATCATCCTCATCCAAGGGGCCAACATCAGTCTCCCAGGAGGCCTTCAGTGACAGGAGAGAAGAAGAGCAGTGCGTAACCAGTGTTCAATATGTTTGGGAAACTTTCTTATCACCCAGGTCCCCCATGAAAAGTTTGGCCTCAATTGGGCTGAATTCGGGAAGCTGGTCCATCCCCATTAGGCTCGAGCCGAGTGCATGGCGGAACTGGAGGTATCTGAAAAATTGGGTCTTGGGCATATGAAATTCGGAGCTGAGGTCCTGAAAGGATTTGAGTGTAGTCCCCGTGAGGACATGGCCAAGTGAAGAGATCCCGATAGCATCCCAACCTCCAAAGCCTGACAGGGAGGCCAGTGCTGGAAGTTGTCCGTTATTCCACAGCGGAGTCTCGGCTGTCAGCCTGCCCCACCAACCCATGCGGCGCAGTGCTTGTCTCCATATCGCGAAGACTACCTGGGTGACCCGCGGCAGCACCCTCCTCCGCCTGGCCGAGTATAATAGCGTATGTAGCGTGGCATCTCCCATCAGAAAGTGTTCTAATGCATATGCCGGGTCACTGTGGTCTCCATACCACCACTCATTGAGCACCAGGAGATGAGAGGCCTGGTAATAGGACAGAAGGTCAGAGGTAGCCAGACCTCCACAGTGTGTGGATAGAAAGCATGTCCGCAGTGCCACTCTAGAGGCACCCCCGGCCCACAGAAAGCGGCCAAGTACTGAATTAACACGACGGAACCACTGTGGGTCAATCCTGTGCGGGTGGTTCTGTAGTTGGTAGAGGAGCCGTGGCAGGGCGACCATCTTAAAGATGGCAGATCTGCCATAAATATTAAGGGGCATGCGTGACCAGGCCTTAATGTCCAATTGGACCTTGTCCCATAATGGCTGCACATTACGTTCCCACGCCATCGTAGCAGAGTCCGACAGGAAGACGCCCAGGTATTTTAGACCACCGGCTGCCACCTGTAGAGCCGCGGCCCATGGGTATGTCTCCGGTTCATCACCCAGCACCCACAGGGTCGATTTGCGCGGATTGAGGAAGAGCCCCGAAACCTCGCCAAACCCTTGCATCATGTCCAGTATGCGAGGGCCAGATCGGTGAAGGTCGGTCATAAAGAAAAGGACATCGTCCGCATACAAGGCAATGCGGTTTGAAAGTTCTGCCCCCACACAAAGCCCCGATACTGTGCATCTAGGCGCACTCGTACGGCCAATGGCTCCATGGCCAGTGCGAAGAGGTAGGGGGAAAGGGGGCACCCCTGACGAGTACCCCTGGCAATTGGGAACTTCTCAGAGATCGCTCCAGAGACGCGCACCGAGGCGGTGATGTCTGTATATAGCAGCCTCACATAGGAGATGAACACCGGCCCCAAGTTGAGGAGCGGCAGGAGGTCAAAGAGATAGGTCCAGCTGACCGAATCAAACGCCCTGTCGATATCAGCGAGCAACAACGCTGCCCGATCCCCGGTCGCCCCTACAGCGTCCACCGTAGCCTGCACACACCGAATGTTGTGTCTCGTCACCCGGTGTGGCATAAAGCCTGCCTGGTCCGGGTGGACCAGGTCTGCAATATGCGGGAGCAGGTGGTTCGCCAGTGCCTTGGCCAGGAGTTTGGCCTCGAAGTTGATCAAGGATATTGGGCGATAGGACTCATGGCGGTCGGGAGGCCTACCCGGTTTTTGGAAGACCACAATTTCGGCCTGACGCCAGTCTGAGGGCAGGCTACCGCGTTCCCGCGCCAATTCCAACGCCGCCTATAGTGCGGCCCAAGCTGCAAGTGGAATTTCGTGTAGAACTCGCTGGGGAACCTCCTCGGTCCCGGCGCTTTGCCGACGTTAAGCTGACCCAGTGCATCACCCAGTTCCTCCGCTGTCAAGGGGAGGTCTAAGGCCTCCCGCACCTCGTCCGAGACTGCGCGAGGGGGGACCTCCGCGAGAAACCCATCAATCGCTTCGGGTGGAAGGCGTTCCCGAGAGGCGTACTGCTCCGCATAGTAGCGTGCGAAGCTCGCCGCAAGAGTCGCAAGGTCCGTTATCACAGCCCCCTCCCCGTCAGTGAGACCTGGTAAGGTGATCGGTTGCAGCGTCTGCTGACAGAGCCTATGAAGCATGGTGCAGGACTTATCCCCCCACTGGTACACCCTGCTCCGCGTAGCCAGCCACGCTTGGCGAGCCTCGTCCATCAACACCGAGGCGTAGAATTGCTGCGCTTGTAGAAGCAGTCGCAGCACCATGTCATCACCCTCTCCCCGGCAACGCGTCTCCAGCACCTCCACCCGCTTCGCGGCTGCAACAATGCTCTCCTGTCGAGTACGACGGGCAGCAGCGCACCATACAATGTCGATGCTTCTTATGGTGGGCTTCATGGCTTCTCACACCGTCACCGCGTCAAACCCACCCGCCAAGTAGTCCTGCCAATAGTGGGCAATTGCACTGCGCATGTGTTGGGTGTAGGCCGGTTGCTGTAGGTGCCACGAAGACATCCGCCACCGAAATGGTTGGCGTGCCTTGCGCAGGTCAATCTGTACCACTACTGGGGAGTGATCAGACAGCCCCCGAGGCTGGATCGCAGCCCATTTCACCCTGTCAAGGAAGGCCCCCGGTACGAACACACAATCCAATCGCAAGAAGGAACCATGCACTGCTGACACATATGTATATTCCCGCGCCCTGGCATGCAGATGCCTCCATGCATCCACCCATCCCAGCCCATCAATCATCGCTTTCAGCCGCGTAGGAGAGGCCGCAGCCGCAGCCCCCTGCAATCTCTGCCTGTCCAGACTCACATCCACTACATCATTCCAGTCACCCCCAATCACCGCCAGGGAGTGGGGGATCGCGGTCCATAAGTCAAACAGTTTCTCCGCCAGGGACCATTGCAGCGGGGCGGGGCATATACACTGCCAAACACTACCGGTTCTGCTCCAATCCTCCCCTTCACAAACACAAACCGACCCTGAGGATCAAGCCATTGACGTTCGTGAGTATATGACAGCCGTCTGTGGACAAGAATGGCCACCCCCCTCGAGTCCCTGGAAAACCCTGCATGGAATACCTGATGGAAGCCAAATCGCTGCAGACTCAATGTCTTAGTACCCAACATATGCGTTTCCTGGAGGAGCTTCACATCAGCCAATTCCCTTTTACCCCAGCGCAGCACGGCCCCGCACTTAATCTTGTCCAACATCCCCCGGACATTCCAGCTCAAAATTCGCATAGTCACTAGCAAGTACTGGTCCTGGGGTGTCAACCATGGTCTCGATGAACGAGTCTCTCCGACCTCCAGGGCCGGGCCCAGGTCTCCAACACCATACAAGCAAAAATAGCAAGAATCACGTACACCCCTTTCAGAACACCCACGTCCCCCCTTATCTCCAGCAACCAGCCCGACCCGCAAACAGCCCAACTCCCAAGTCCCACCCCCCACCCCTATACCTCATGAAACATTGAAGTACCTGTCGCGGCATGGGGAGCTTCAGGCCCAGAACAGAGCGCCTAAAACCAACCATACCAATGGATCCCAACTACTCCCCCCCACCAACAGGGCGCACCCTCAGGACCACCCCCCCCCACCCCTGGGAGGACCAGGCGGCCCACAAACAGTACCCCGAACCCCAACATATCAAGTATCTGGTCCACAAGGAGGGCGCAGCAGATAGGCGCCTGCCCACTGAGGGCCCCCAATCCCCACCAAGACCCAGGTCATACTGCACCAGTCGACGTCCGCTCCACCACCAGAGCCAGGTCCTCCATAGAGTCCATCAATAGACCAGGGTTAATCGACAAGAGCCAGAGTTATATGATGATCAGGATTCTTTGCCAGAGTGATCAGTGTCGGGCTGTGTGTCACCCAAAAGGGGGTCTCGGGACAAGGACCTCCGTCGTGAGCGGGACTTCCGATGTCTTTTCCCTTTACCGGCGGGGTCGCTCCTCTCCTGGGATGAACTACGCGAGGGTCCAGAGCTCCGTCCCGGCTGGGCGTTCGGTCGGATCCTGACCGTCTCATCCGTCCACTTGAAGACGTCCTCCGGAGAGTCGAAGAAGTGGGTCTTGGAGTTGAAAATAACCCGGAGACGGGCCGGATACAGCAGTGAATATTGGATTTTTAAGCAGCGCAATTTGGCCTTTGCCGCCAGAAAGGAGTGTCGCTGCTGCTGGACCTGCTTGGTGTAGTCCGGGAAGATCATGATCCTGTGATTGTCAAATAGCAATGTCTCTTTGATCCTTGCTTCCCGGAGTATGACATCCCTGTCATGAAAATTTAGGATTTTTGCGATGATTGGCCGAGGCCCATCCCCCGCCGGTGGTTTCTGCGTCAGGGCTCTATGTGCGCGCTCCACCACGAAGCAGCGCGACAAGGTGTCCGGGGGAAGCCAGCTCTCCAACCACCGCGCCAGAAAGGCATCCATGGGTCCCTTCTCGCAATCTTCCGGAAAGCCGACAAAGCGCAGGTTATTCCTTCGCGCTCGCCCTTCTGCGTCTTCCACGCGAAGCGCCAGGCCCTTCTGGATCCTCTCCATTTCGGCCACTTTCTTTTTAAGGGTGCCGACGTCTCCCTCCACCTCTGCGACCCTGGTCTCGGTCTCCGTGATGCGAGCGACTGCGTTGCGGAGATCTTGGCGCAGCAGCATTACATCGGCACCCACCGCGCCAATCTTTGCATCCAACATGTCTCTGGACTGCGTGATGGCCGCCATCAGAGCCACGTTGTCCGGTCCGGCACTCTGGCCACCCCCGGCCGTCCCCGAGCCTCCTCAAGGTCCGGTGAACTTATCGATGGGCCCCTGCTTAGTGGCGCCCGTGCCACCCCCGCCTCTGGTCATGGTCCCGGCAGTCGCGGCGGGTCGACTCACGTCTGTAATAGGCTTCTCGATACTGTACTCCAAGAGTAGCTGCCACTCGGGGTATGACTGGGGTATCTAAGTCCTGCCGGGCACTGCGCCGCACCCACTCGCCACCACCACGCCAAACTCCAGCAAGCAAGTGCACCGGATGGTACACCGGGCCCCAGCAGCAAATGTAGCGGCTAGCTCAGCACCCTACCGTCCCGGGTCCCTGCCGGTCCACGCCAGCCACCTTCGCCATCCACAGTCCACCGGGCACCTCACCGCCGTAGATAAGCAGGCACAATTGGACCCCGAGGCCACGGCAACTAGGCAAAGCCGCCCCTCCGGGCTGCACCAGCCACCAACTTCGGCCCCAGAGTCAGGGGGCGAGAAAGGCGCCGATGCGCCGCAGTCCACTTCTCCGGATCGGCGGGAACAGAAGGCACAGCCAGCCCACCGGACCGCCCCCCCCAGGGCCTCACCACAGGGCTCACCTCTGTCCACAGATCGGGCGGGGCGCTCTCCTCCTCGTGCCAGTAACCCAACGCCGGCTCTGCCACCACACTGTCCCCGGCAGTCCCGGGGGACCCGACTGCCTCAGGGTTTGCGGAGTCCTCCCACAGAGCCGCCTCCCTGCGGCCCCCAGCAATGCCCTCGGGTCCGCAAGCGGCAGGAGACTCCTTTGCCCCTCCTCCGGCGGCCCGGAAGCAGCCGTCCAGGACCCGAGGGGCCCACCAGCAAGCAGGCCGCCCAGAGCCCAGAGCCAGCAGGCGGGGCCAGGCAAAAATTGAGGCCCCGGCTCACCACGCGGCGAGCAGGCCTGCCACCAACAGCTGCTCCAACCCGCGATCGGGGGCCTCCAAAACCGCACCGGAGGGTGCCCCCCGGCTCCAGCAGTCTCCGCTATCGCAGTACGGGGAATGAAGGGTTCGGGGCAAGGATAATTCAAGCGGATAAGTTGCGGGCCGGCGGGAGCTCTACAGAGCCACGTCCGCCATCATCGCCCTCGAAGCCACGCCCCCCTAGATTTTTCAGTTTTGAGAAGTTCATTAAACCAGGGGTCAGGGGGGCGGTGGAAGTTTCTTTTTGCCTCCGTTAGGGGAAGGCATTGATTTACTGCCGTTTCTAACAACTGGTTGGTAGCTATAGCTAGACTTTCCACATTCTGGTCGTGGGAGGGTGTGCTAATTGTTAGCGCTTGATTCAGTTTTTTTACGTCTAGTAATTTCCAATTTCTCATGGAATGAGCAGGCCATGTGGTATTTCTGGGGGAGAATGGTCTCGTTAGGCTGAAACTGATGAGTTGGTGGTCTGACCAGCATATAGGGCTGGTTTGAGTCCATGTTAAGTCAGGGATATTTGTGATTATGGGGTCTAATAAATGTCCTGCCTTGTGCGTAGGACCGGAATTGAGGAGTGATAGGTTTAGGGCAGTTAGATTGTCTATTAGATTACAGCAAGCCACATTTGTTTGGTCCTCAAGATGCAGATTTAGGTCCCCTAGGAGTGTAACATTTTTGTAGTCCAACAAGAATGGAGCGATGTAGTTTGCTAGGCTGGCTGTCCAAGTATTGGCATTCACAGGCGGTCTATATATTAGGAGTCCGGAGAAAGTAAAATTGGGGTTAAGGGTGATTTGAAAAGAGGCGGCTTCACAGTCTGGGATATTAACTGGGAGCATATTGCAGGTAAAATCTTTGCGAAATATGATAGCGATACCTCCACCCACTTGGCCTTGTCTATCTCGTCTTGTGATGGCATAGTTGGCAGGGAGAGCAGTTGCTACATCCGGACCGGAGCTTTCGTGTAGCCAAGTTTCTGTAAGGAAGAGAGCACTGGGTGCTTCTTCTAATAAAAGGGTGAAGATGTCCAGTTTGTGCTGTGGCAGGGATCTGCAATTTACGCTAAAAAAGGAGTAATTGCAGCTGGTGCGTTTTGGGTGTTTGGAAGGGATTTGGGATATGGGTTCTGGGTCCTGGTATGGTTGGATATTTGTGAGTTGAACATTGCAATTCATGCAGTGTGTATCACCCAATGGTGAGAGCACTTGCAGTTGCGATGTATTGCGGGGCGTAAAGCTTTTAATTGTGAGGAGCTCATACCTGAGAGGTGGTTAGAGTAGGGTTCCCTGCCCAATGCCCCGTCCTGTCCCGGACGGGCCCAGACGGGCATGTCTTAGGCTTGTCTTCGGCGCGGCTTTGGCGCGGTTGCTGCGCGTCATATGGTATGACTGGTTTTTGTAGAGGACGGGCTATTGTTCAGCTCCGCCTCTACAAGTCAGTTTGCCCAATCAGTGCCTGCCCCAGCCTGGAGGCCGGAAGAAGGTACCGCCCTGCACCCTCCCCACAAACAAGCCTAGCGCTTGCGGAGGACCGGGGCTACAGGGGACACAATTTATTTCCAGAAAGGTATTTAGGAGGTGGGTTTACACAGTTTACATCACACGGTGCTGTTTCTTAAAATCAAATCGGCGCAGTGAGATTAAAAAGTGTCTTACCACAATCATAAAGCTTAGAGGGGGTATAATACAGATTAAATAATGTTTTGAAGTGCTGAGCTCTTAAATTGGAGGAGCGTAGGAATCTTCTATCCATTACAAGGGCTCTGTCCAGGTCAATGTCCGGATCCTCCAGTTTTAAAGCCCAGGCTGCCTCAGTTTTGCCCATATCGTCCTGGGATTCCTCCAAAAACAGCATATACACTCCGTTGATTCTAGGTTCACCGCCCTTCAGATAATCCAGTATTTTACACCTCTCCCTTAAGATGATACGGGCCTTCTTGATCTGGTTGTACTGACCACCTGAGCATATTTATAATCTTGTCTACCCTGGAGGGAGTGCCTTTGTCTTAATTCTTCCAGAGTACTACACTCATCCCTAACCATAACTTGCCCCAGTGTCAGAATACCCTGTCGCTCCCAGTGTCTCCAAGACCCATCATTACTTAGGTTAGGAAAGAGGCCCGAGTTCCAGAGTAGGGTGTGGTGATTATATTTAGAGATTGCCAGTGCTTTCTGAGCCGCTACCCAGACCCCCATATCCCTTCGAGTGTCTTGAGTCTCGACTTATTGTAATATCTTCTTTCTGTTCTCCTATCATATGCAAATCAGAGTGACGTCACATGTATAATGTTCACGTGAAAGGTTGACGGCCTGTTATAAAAACAAAAGACAAGAAACATAAAATAATGTAAAAGTAAGTTTTTGGTTTCAGTTTTTATACATCATGTGTTTTGCCCACTATTAGTTTGTAACTAAATTCGGAAATGACTGAAAGTGTAACTATTTTTAAACAGATATGTGGAACTTGGAAATTAAATTTTTAAACAGTTTTCAGCGAATAAATAAAATGTGTCCTGACGTTATTCTTTATCCAGCCCCTAAACCCCAAAGGGTTTCACATTTACAATGTATTAAGCAATAGAAGGACTAATTGTGTCAAGTTCTCTGTCTCTCTCTTGCGCCACTCACACAAACAAACACTCAGAGGCCTGTGTCTGCAGTGCTGGGGCACAAAGTAACAATTACCAGTTGCAGACTAAGGATCTTGATGGAACTGAGTCCCGTTTCTAGATGATAGTGGGGGGACCCCTTCAAACTGTGGCTACCCTCCGACTTGTGCCATGCCGATAAAGCAATAGTGAATTTGAGTAATTATGATGAATTGAAATGAGAGAAAGAGAAGAACAGAGCAAGGTGCAGGATATATTAAAGAAAATGAAAAAAAGAGACACAAGACTTTAACCTGTTCTGTGTACTAGCACTTTACGTAAACAAGTTGTGCTGTGCGTTGTGAACAGGCTGTCACCCCCTTTGTAAGTAAATGAGCTTCTGTGACCATACACCCCAGGCTCCCATCTCTTCTAGCGCTGATGATAATGTGAGCACTGTAAGGTAATCACAAACTAGGACTATATTGAGAAACAATTGGCTTCCAGGTCACACAGCTGTTGTTATGTAGTTCTTTTTTCATTTACTTTAATTTGCAGCAATCCTCCAGGTTACTTTTTCTCAGTATTACACTTCAGGTCGCTCATTTGTCGGCATGGGTTTTGTCCTCACACTGGTCTAGGACGGGCCTTCTCAAGGTAGAAGGCGCTGTAATAGGAATAATAAATCAGACATATATGAAATTGTATGTAAACAAATGTGTGCCTTTCAGTTATCAGGCACCACCAGAATCACATCTACACTTGTAATTGAGCAACAGACTAAAGTGACTCCACCCTGTATATATATGTGCCATCAGTAATCGGGCTGATGGTTCCGCTGATGCGCACAGCAAATACAGTTTCTGGGATTGTGCGCATTGGCCTAAATTTTAATTGCAGAAGTTGCACGCAGTTTCGCTGATGCGCACAGTTAATAAGGCTTGTGGATATTGCGCAATGTAAGCAGATCACTGAAGTTCACCCTTAAGTAGGAGCTAAGTCAAACCATAGTACGTGGGGCGTGGCTGGGTGCCAGCGAAGATGGCCGCCTGACTCGGGAGCTCCGTGGAACCGAGCCTTCATCCGGCTGCCGGCGGGAAGAGCTGAAGCGGCGCAAGCGGCCTGAGGTCTCAGGCAAGGGCCCGGCTCGGCTAGTTGGGCCGGTACTGAGCTGAGGGGAGCCATCTGGCCTGCATCGTGTGGCCCAAAAGTGTAGCGCCGCCAGTTTGGGACTACCACACGCTGTCCTACATCGAGGCTGGCTGCAGACACCAGTGGTTGGGAAGGTTTGGAGGCCGACCGGAGGACACCTGAGGAATGCAGCCGGGGCCACGTGGGTCCCGCTTCAAAGACAGTAAGCCAGGCGTGGATTCCGACTGTCGGTGAGGCAGTAGGCGGCTGGACGGGCTCAGTTTTAGACGGCGTTCCAAAGCACGGCAGGGGCTCCCATCAGCGTAGGGGCCCCGGGCAGAAGAGGAGACGGACTGCAGGAGAATCGAAAAGGCGGGACGGAGAGGCCGCGGTGGTGATTTGGCCCCCATGAGTGAACCCTCTCCCGGAAGCCAGGGGTGACCATCACATGCGTGGGGGCAGATAACGTGCAACACCCCCCCAGGCAGGACATGAGGTGGGCTGCGGAGATGGGACGCCTGCAGCCTGCATACATGAGACGGAGCTGCGGCCAGCGAGACAGGGCTGTGTGTGGCAGCGAAACGTGCCGCCTGCTGGGGTGCGGTGAAGAGCATAGCGGAGGGAGCGCTTCACAGCCTTGGGCCTGGACCGGTGGAGTGGAGGCCCGCCTGGTGATTTAAAGGCCTGAGCTACGGGAACCCTAGGGGTGTGCCGAATATCAACAGTGGCTGCAGACGCCATTCTTGGACGGACCGGGGCGTGTTGCATGCCACAGACTGACCGCGTGGGATTATAGCCAACATGAGGCCCACGCACAATACAGCGACGCAATCAAACAAACTGGACAAATACACGGTCCAGATGGGGAGCGGAGAACTCTGCAGGTGACCAATACGGCGCGAAAGAACCATCGCTGGCCTCCATCATGGCGGCCATACAGTTACTTGGTGCCAACTTAGAGGCGAAAATTGACAAGGTCTCCATCAAAGTAAATCTCCTCTGGGTCAACCTCGGGAAAACATCGAAGAAGACGAAAGCCAACGAGGCCGACATCAAGGTGGTACAGACGTCAACCAAGGCACTGGAACAACGTGTCAATGACCTAGTGCACCAACACCGCCAAGTGTGGAGAAGTGTGGCTCACCGATTAGAGCGGCAGACCCTGAGGCAGAGGTCTGGCCCGGGACCAGGGTTCAATCCCCGTCGTGGCAGGGTCTTGGTCTCAATGTCCTCGGACCCGATAATTCTCGCCTCGGTGCCTACTCTAATCATGGGTTCCACTCTGCAACTCTGGGCAATAGCTTGCTTAATCTCCACACTGGCCCTAACAACGCTAGGATGCCTGGCTTCACCTTGGTGCCCAGGAGTGGACACCTCACAGGAACAGGCCAGGAAGGGTTCCACAGCGGTATTCGTACAGCGCTTAGAGACCCCTGGGTGATAGGCGCTATACAAGTGCAAATTACATTTACATTTACATTTACAAGTGGCATTGTGGCTGGAAGACCAAGAAGGGAGGGCCCGCAGAAGCAATATACGCGTCGTAAGCATACCGGAGGGTTTGGAGGGGCCCAGTGTGGATTTTTTCCTGGTAGACCTGATCCTCAATCACTTGAAGCCTAAACGCCTCTCCAACATATTCACTGTGGAAAGGGCGCACCGTGCACCTATCCCTAATCCCAAACCAGGGGCGCCGCCCAGGACCATTATTGCATAAATCCTGAACTATAGGGATAGAGACGCCATCTTGCAAGCAGCTGGACAGGCCGGGGACCTCCGCTACGACAACGCCACGATTCGTTTTTTTCCGGACCTTACCCTTCAGGTACAACGAGAGAGGCGCTCCTTTGTGGGCGTGAACGCAGCGCAGAGAGAGAGAGGCATCAAATACATGATTTTTCCTGTCAAGCTCAAGGTTCTTGCTGGAGGCAAATCTTTATTCTTTACCTCGCCTGCGGACGTGCAGGACTGGATTGACCGGAAGATGTCGACGGCTCAGGATCAGGTCGGAGGTGGGAGTTGGAGAGACGCACAGGCTGCGTCGCCAGAGTCTGTGGCCGGCAGGTCGGACGTTGATGGACAGAGTCAGCGCTCGTGGAGGTCGAGGTCTGCCCCCTCTCTTTTCTAACTCCGTGACCCAAGTGAGGCCGCGAGGGGCTGCCTTCTTGTCCGAAGGAGTGTAATGCAGACTGAAAATGAATGACTCTTTAGAAACATGGAGTGCAGGTTTTCCTGGTACACTGTTACAGTTTACGGGGTGGGCATGGGTGACAGCTGGAGCTGGAGCCGGCGCACACCCCACTTGCACAGGTTCATCTGTTGGGAAAAGGGGGTTGTTTTACTGTTTTATTATTCTCCCGATTCCAGGTTGGGTAATGGGCGAAAGGCGCTCTGCTAAATGGGGATGTGGGTAGTTCGAGACCTACGGAGCAGGGAAGCAGGGTGGGGGGGTTGCATTTGTTTGGAGGGAGGGACGAGAGGGAGGGGGAAGAGACAGGGACGGTTGCACATTGAAGGGGGAGAGGCGAGGTTGTTAGCAGCACACCATGGCAGGGCACATATTCTGAAACAGCAACATAGGACATACAGGAGAGCACTGGTTAGCTACAGGGTCCATGGCTATGAAGTGGGATAGGAGTCTTAAACTAATTAGCTGGTACGTCAATGGTATGGGGGACAAACTCAAACGGGGTATCGTGCTACAGTTCGTGAAGAGATACTTGCCAGACGTAGTCTTAATGCAGAAGACGCACCTGAGGGGGTACACATGCCAGGCACTAAACAGATGGGGATACACACTAGCGGCACATGCCGGTTTCACTTCGGGGTCTTGAGGTGTAGGTATTTTGGTGCGACGCACCTTTCCCATAGTGGTGGACCATACAGAGGTGGATCCCATGGGGCGCTTTGCGGATATTTCTGGGAAATGGGAGGGCCTTAGACTCACTCTAGTGTCGGTCTATATCCCTCCAGGCCTCCTGACACAGTCCTATCGTGACCTGGGAGAGCTCGTATTGTCCCTCCCGGAAGGCCTCCTGCTGCTGGGTGGCGACTTCACCGCTCGGTGGTCTCTGGGCAGATAGACAGGCAACTGGTGAGAGATATCGGGGTGGGGCAGCGGTGGCTCCCCAATCTCCTGGAGGCGTTCGGACTGGTCGATATATGGCGCCTCCTGCACCCGACACAAAACAGTACACTTTCCAGTCAGGTCTACACCACACTTTTTCGCGCCTAGATTACCTCCTGGCGCCAATGCACCAGGACATGACGATACGTGAAGTCACCCACCTGGCGAGGGGCATCTCGGATCACTCCCCTCTCTGGGCGCATCGTACGCTAGGCGACCGGCAGGTTAACTGTGTCGCTCCCATTGCCGCCTTGGCATTTGAAGGGTGAAGCTATACAGAAGAACATTACCCAGGTGATCGATCGCTACTTTGAAGAAAACTCGGGGTCTGTGGACTCAGGGGTGGTCCTATGGGAGGCCTTCAAGACGGTGGTAAGGGGAGAAGCACTCTCAGCAATAGCGGGACGCCGCAAGGAACGTGAGACACAACTGCAGACTCTGGAGTCTGAGTTGCATAACCTTGAGGACACTGCGCAACGCACTGGGAGCCTAGACACGATACACCGGCTCCAATTGAAGGCTACAGAGTACAGGGACCTTACTACAGACGCAGCCAGGACATTGGCGAGGGACAGAGAAGGGAGGCTCTATGATCAAGGAGGTAAGGCGGGCAAACTTATAGCGTGGTTGGATGGTTGGATAGGAAGCAACAGGCTCAGAAGGTGGTCGCTGAGTTGCAGACGGCTACGGGAACGGTTCTAACGGACCCGCAAGATATAGTCAGGGAGTTTGCGTCATACTATCAACAAGTTTACGCTCGGAGATCCGCAATGACAGAAAGCGATTCAGCAGCCTTCTTGGAGGACATTGTCCTCCCGTCCCTCTCCGAGGACGAAAAAGAGACTCTAGAAGCACCCCTGGTGGTGGAAGAAATAGTGTCGGCCATTAATGAACTTCGCCCTGGGAAGGCCCTAGGGCCCAATGGGCTACCTGTGGAGCTCTATAAACTCAAACCAAACGGCCTGGGTGAGCACCTCAAGCGGATGTTCAAGGAAAGTAGGGAGCTAGGTAGTCTGCCCCGTGACCAGCGGATAGCCACAGTCGTGGCAATCCCCAAGGTGGGGAAGCCTAAAGAGTTCTGTGCCTCTCCTATATGCCGATATCATTGGTCAACGTGGAACCAAAACTCCTGGCCAAGGTTTTGGCCAACAGGATCAGACTGGTCCTCCATACCCTGGTGCACCCAGACCAATCGGGCTTTATGCCTCACTGCAATACAGCGTTGAATCTACAACGCCTCCATGGGGTGCTGGGCTGCTGCCACCGGCTACGCAGAGAGGCAGTGGTGGTGTCATTACATGCGGCCATGGCTTTCGATACCCTAGAGTAGCCGTACATGATGGTAGTACTTTGAAAGTTGGGGTTCGGCCCTAGCTTCATTAGCTGGGTACAGCTCCATTATGCAGATCCATTAGCTCAGATCGTGGTCAACAACAAACTTTCAGAGGCCTTCAGTTTAGGGAGGGGAACGCGACGGGGATGCCCCCTCTCACCCCTGCTATTTGCTTTGGCCGTCGAACCATTGGCAGCGTGGGTGAGGCAGACCCCCTCTCTGCAGGGGATACGATGGGCAGACGGCTGGGAGGATAGGATCTTGCTTTACGCGGACGACATCCTCCTGTACCTCACGAAGCCACATGAGTCCCTAGCGGCAGCACTAGTCATTTTCCGGAGGTTTGGGGAGTACTCCGGTTACAGTATTAACTGGGGGAAATCTCTCATTTATGTTTTGCGCGGACCCCCTCCGCAGACACCTGCCGATTGCCCGATCCAAATAGCCAACGACGGGTTCACATACCTAGGCATTTACATATCCAAAGACCGTGCCGCACGGTATGAGCGAAACCTTTTGCCTCCCCTGCGGTGGCTCCAAAGAGACATAGCGGTCTGGAAGAACCTCCCACTATCGCTACTTGGCCGGGCCGCCCTATTTAAAATGATGGCGCTGCCAAGATTCCTTTATGATCTCCAGAATCACCCGGACCTAGTCCCGAATAAATACTTTGCCGCTATTGAGGCAACCCAGAGGGACCTTCCCTGGGCGGGTACACCACGCATCTCCCTCCAGAAGCTAACGCTGGGCTGGTTTGATGGAGGGATAGCATTACATGACATCAGGAAATATTACTCGGCGGCGCATCTATGGGCCATCAATTAGGGGATATACTGTACAGGTAATGACCCTGGGTACAAGATGGACAAATGGCTCCTTCCAGGGGGGAACTTCGAGGCGGCTCTTTACTCCACACAGGGAAGGTACCGATTGACGGGGCCGACCAAACACTCTGTCCAGCTGTGGCATATAGTTCAGAAGAGGCTGGGCGGGCAAACTTAACCAGGCAACCCCACTGTGGGCCTCTGAGAGGCTAGGCACCCTTAGCCGCACGAAGAGCTTTAGGAACTGGGACTTAATAGGCATTTCTCGGGTCAAGGACTTATGGGGCCCCGCAGGAGTGCTCACATTTGACACCCTTCAACGCACGTATGATCTGGCTCAGACAGAACACTTCCGATACATGCAAGTCCGACATGCACTACAGGCCAATATTCCTCCTGGGACGCAGCTCCCAGAGTCCTCGCCACTAGAGGACAGACTGCTCCCGGAAAAGGCCATATCGCTCAAATACAAAAAACGTATTAAACATACCCCTGACCCACTGTGGGCCCTTAAAGAGAAGTGGGAGGCAGAAGGACTGGAAATTGACAACAAAGAATTGCGCGAGGCGCTAGCGTCCCCAAAAGAGATAGCAATACCAGCCAAGTTGCAACTCATCCAATTAAAAGTCCTACACAGAGTGTATATTTCTGGTACCCGGCTGGTCCTGATGGGCCGCAGCGATGACGGACTCTGCCGAAGAGGGTGTGGGGAGGTGGGAACCTTTCTACACATATTGTGGGAATGCCGGGAGATGCAAGCTTACTGGGCTCAGGTGCTTGATTGCATGAGAGATGTGTGAGGGTGGAATTGCAGCCTGAGGCGAAGAGGTGCCTCCTTAACATCTGGGAACCCTCTGACCTCCCTGCAAAGGGCAAAATATGGGCCACCCTGGGTCTGGCAATAGCAAAAAGAAACATCGCAAGACTATGGGGGCGGCCACACCACCAACACTGGGGGTCTGGCAGAAAGATATGGACTGGAATATGGTGCAGGAAAAGACGATATACGTGTCTAGAGGCTGTCCGAGGAAATGGGTTGCTGTATGGGCTAAATGGAATGAGTACAGAGGCAACATCTGTGAACCACCCATGATCAGGACTGTTGACGAGCTAATTGATTAAAGTATAGAAGAATGCATGAACTGGACCTACTTTCATGATGCTTATTGAAACGTCAAACTATTTAATCCATGTGTCTTCCTGGAAATGTACTATTGCTAATATGCTCATACCTGCTTGTGCTGTGGTGATTATGAACTTTCATTATTTTGAAAATAAAAAGAATAAAAAAAAAACATAGTACGTACATCATACATAATGTCACTGCCCTCCCTTCTTGTTGACATCTCCAGGAGTTCCTTCTCTCTTGTGGCTGAAGTGAAAGAAGGTTTTCACACATTATGCTCGTGTGTGTGGCACTTACTTAAGCGCAGAGAGGAAAGCCTCATTGTTAATGCATTGTTTGGGCTCTGAGGGACAAGAATTCTTTGAACACCTTCCTAAACTCTCTGATAGTGATTCTGCCATTCTTAATGAATACAAGATCTGCTTCAAAAAGTTGGACTTGCACTACTTCCCCAAAGTGAGTACTGTCCTTGAACGATATCACTTTGGGAGAAGGATGCAAAGGCAGGATGAGTCGGTCAAACAGTACATGACTACCTTGCGCAAATTGGCTTCCACGTTCAATTTTGGTGCAGCTTAGAGGAGCGGTTAAGATATCAGTTCATGTTGGGAGGCGCCCTCGACAAAACGAGAGACGCCCTGTGGCAAAAAGAAAAGCCATTGCTTCAAGAAGTGCTGACCATAGCCAAAAGTCACTCGCATTCAAGAGCGTGTGTTGATATTATACGCAAAGACAGTTCAGGTGAAAAAAGGAGAACATTGATGTCAAGGTGCTGGTGGATAGATTCGTTGAACCCAAATTGAGCACCACTTCAAAACCCTTTAACACAAAAAAAATTCAGGTGAAGTACTTTAGGTGTGGCAACCCTGGCCATATAGCCAACCTTAAAGACCGCCCAGACTGGAAGGCCATGTGAAAAACTGGTGAGAGAAAAGGTCACATTTCAAAAAGCTGCAGAACGGGCAACAAGCATAAAAAAGTCAGGGAAGTTGAACTTTATGAAGAAGATTTGGAAGGAATCAATGTTCTCCCTGTCACAGGGAATGCTAGTGATGGCCCTGAGGAGCTAGTTTTGATCAATGATGCTCCAATGAGCATGCTGTTCGACTCTGGGGCCAAGATACCGCTAGTCCCAAAAACATTTTATGCTGGGCAAAGTCACCCTGTTGAAGCCAGACATTAGACCAATAGGTTAAGGTGGGGTGACTATTGAGTTGCTGGGTTATTTCTGCGGCACAATTGACTTCAAAGGGAGAGCCATGCCTGTTAAAATCTATGTCTTGAGGAAAGGGGATTCGCTCATAAGTTGGTTCCATCAGCATGATCTACATATCTGCCTTGATCACAATGAGATCTGACTGCGTTAAAGAATTACCAGCAGTTAGGGTTGTTAGTAATGCTAATCGAGACTGGATCAAGGAATTCCCTGAGGTCTTTGCTGGTCCGCTGAGTGTCTCAACAACTATGTACATCGGATAAAGGTCAAATCTAACGCTGTTCCAAAAACTGCTAAGGTTAGGAATACACCTCTGTTAGTAAGGGAGTGCATGAAAGTTGAATTAGACAATCTCTTAGCCAAGTGCATCATTCAAGAAGTTGAAGTAACGGAGTGGGTCCCTCTTGTTATTATGGCCCGCAAGCCAATGGGGAGGCCAGGCTCTGTGTCGGCTCGAGGGAGCTCAACAAAGCAGTTATTGTTAATCATGACCCTTTACCCAACATAACTAAAATGCTGCATTCTCTTGAGGGGGCAAGGCATTTTTCATCCTTGGACTCCGCAAATTGTGAAAAACAGCGAATCTCCTGAGACCACCGATGCTGCCCGGCGCAAAATACCTTTTATTCACCGTTTAGATATCTATCAAAATAACGAGGCGGGCGCTGGCAACTGGAAGGCAAGACACAGGTTTATTACTCCAAAGGAGAACACATCAACTCAGACACCGGCATGTCGTCGGAACGTGCTCTAACTCCATCTCCGTGGTTCGGTCTTTTATACACATTGAACCAGTTTATTAGCATGGTAAAACATCCTTGGAATCCCCGCCTCAGTCAGGTTCTCACACAAACCCAGCAGCAATCGTCCCCCCACCCAGATATAACAGATGATCGTTATCTCGCAGCTGGACATTCCAACAGGATCTAAAAACACGTGGGATCGTTCAGATCTAAGGGTTCGTGTCATTGATTAAGTCAGGCCCTTTTGTCAGTGAAACAAGCCCTGCCGTGTGTGGGTAATAAACCATGTCAGAATATGATATCCCTTTGCACTCCTGTAATCTTGTATTTAGTTCTTTTTTCAAAGTTTAGAGTTGGCGCTGGGTCTGTCACACTGTGCCTTCCGTGCCTTTAATACACTGTGAACTATATGTGGAGAGAAGCAGTCTCTTCACGAAAGGCCTGCGCACAGTTCTACTTGAAACTAGAAAGTTTCTTCTCTTTTAATAAACCATGTCCACAGGGGTAGGTTAGTGCCTGGGATTCGCTTGAGTAGCCAGGTGCGGTGAAGGAGGTTATCAAAAGGGCTTGCCCGAGCATGGAGGATGAAAGGACAAACGGGTTTGGTGCGGGGAAGTGACTCCGGGGCTTTGTCATGATGACAAGGGTTTACAACCCCAGTACATTTGTTCAAGCTTGGTCAGAGCGCTGGGGGATGATAGCGAGGTCAGGTTGACACATAGGTGACCAGCAGAGTACGAAATGGCTACAATGTCTAAAATGGTTGCAGCTTACGCGCACGCAGAGGCCCCCGCTTAACATGATGGAGCAGGCAATGTTCATGTTTGTCGATTGAAGCCAGGCTGGGCTTCAATCAATCAATCATAGCATTTGTAAAGCGCACTACATACTCGTGAGGGTCTCAAGGCACTAGGGAGGGGTGCTGCTACTGTTCGAAGAGCCAGGTCTTGAGGAGTCTCCTGAAGTTTAGAAGGTCTTTGGACTGCCGTAGGCGGATGGGGAGGGTGTTCCACATCTTGGCGGCGAGGTGGGAGAATGATCTGCCACCGGCGGTCATTCTTCGAATGCAGTGGACGGTGGCGAGGGCGTGGTCTGCGGAGCGGGGCTGGTGGGCGGGATTGTAGAGGCTGAGCCGCCTGTTGAGGTATGCTGGTCCGGTGTTGTGTAGTGCCTTGTATGCGTGGGTGAGGAGCTTGAAGGTTATCCTCTTGTTGATGGGGAGCCAGTGAAGGTCTTTCAGGTGGGGTGTGATGTGGCAGCAACGGGAGATGTCGAGGATCAGGCATGCTGAGGCATTCTGGATGCATTGGAGTCATTTCAGGAGTTTGGCTGGGGCTCCTGGGTAGAGTGCGTTGGCGTAGTCCAGTCTGCTGTTGACAATGGCCTGGGAGACCGTCCTTCTAGTTTTGGTGGGGATCCATTTGAAGATCCTGTGAAGCATGCGGAGAGTGTTAAAGTAGGAGGAGACAGCGTTGACCTGCTTTGTCATGGAGAGTGAGGAGTCGAGGATGACCCCTAGGTTTTGTGCGTGGTTGGTGGGTGTAGGGGGTGCTCCTAGTGCCGTCGGCCACCAGGAGTCGTTCCAGGCCGAGGGGGTGGAGCCGAGGATGAGGACCTCCATCTTGTCTGAGTTCAGCTCCAGTCGTCTGTTCCTCATCCAGTCGGCGATGGCCTTCATTCCTTCGTGGAGGTTGGTTTTGCCTTTGTGGGGGTCTTTGGTGAGCGAGAGGATCAGCTGGGTGTTGTCGGCATAGGAGATGATGTTTAGGTTGTGCTGTTAGGTGACGTGGGTGAGTGGTGCCATGTAGACGTTGAACAACGTTGGGCTGAGAGATGAGCCTTGGGGTACGCTGCAGATGATCTCGGTGGCTTCGGAGCGGAAGGGGGGAGGCTGACGCTCTGGGTTGTCCCGGAGAGGAAGGAGGTGATCCAGTTCAGGGCCTTCTCTTGCATTCCAGGATTGTGGAGGTGTGCTCCTAGTGTGCGGTGGCAGACTGTGTCAAAAGAGGCTGACAGGTCAAGGAGGATGATGGCTGCGTTTTCTCCCTTGTCGAGCATGTTCCTGATGTCGTCGGTGGCGGTGATGAGGGCCGTTTCGGTGCTGTGGTTGCTCGAAACCCTGACTGGGATGGGTCCAGGATGTTGTTCTCTTCAAGGAAGCTGGTCAGTTGTATGTTGACAGCCTTTTCGATGACCTTCTCTGGGAATGGGAGCAGGGAGATGGGCCGGAAGTTCTTGAGGTCCTTGGGGTCGCCTTGGGTTTCTTTAGTAAGGCGTTGATCTCTGCGTGCTTCCAGCTCTCCGGGAATGTCGCTGTCTCGAAGGAGATGTTGATGGTTTTCCGGAGGTGGGGTGCGATGGTGCTGCTGGCTTTGTTGTAGATGTGGTGTGGGCAGGGGTCTTCCGGGGATCTGGAGTGGACGGTGTTCATGATCTTTATGGTGTCGTTGTCGTTGATGTTGTCTAGGTGCGCAGGCGGTTGATACGGGTGGTGGTCATGGGAGCGGGGGTGCAGGCTGTTGCCGGGGTGGTGACGGCATCGAAGGTGTCGTGGATGTCTTCATTCCTCTTTAGAACATTCAGAACATTCACTCCTGTTCCCAGGACCGTACCTCTTGTGTAACACCCTTTGGTACCTTTAGATTTCTAAGAATGCCTTTCAGAGTGATTTCTGCAGCCTCAGTTTTTCAGAGGGCGATGAAGGGCATTCTTGGAAGCCTTCAGGGTGTCAAGGTGTACCCAGATGATGTGCTCATCTTTGGTGTGGATCTTGAGGAGAATGATGGGAGGCTGAGGTCAGTATTGAAGAAGTGATGCTGACCTCACCCTTAGGACTAACCAGTGCAAATTTGATGTCAAAGAATTAATGTACCTAGGGCATTTTGTGTCCGCTGCAGGCATCAAACCCAAAGACTCATTGGAAAACACCCTGTGTAATTTGCGCACCCCTTTAAACAAAGAGGAGTTTGTAAAGTTTCTGGGCATTGCTGAATTTTATCACAAATTTGTTCTGAACTTTGCAGGGAAAACCTCTTGTTTGAGGTCTCTCCTCCAGAAGGAAAGCACCTTTGTTTGGTTCAAGGGCTGTGAGGAAGAGTTTGAGTGCATTAAGAAACATCTGATTGAAACACCTTGTCTAGGAGGTTTTGACCCCACAAAGGTATCTTATCTCATGACTGATGCCAGCTCAAAGGAGTTAGGGGCAGTTCTTTCGCAGAAGGTTGATATGGAGGATAAAATGATTCTTTTCGTCTCTATGCCCTTGAGGGGTGCTGAATGCAACTATTCTGTTGTGGAAAAAGAAGTGCTGGGAGTTTTCGGGGCGGTGCCAAGCTGAGAAAGGTTTTGTGGGGGAAAAGATTCAGAATTCTTACTGACTACTAACCTCTTAGGGAGGTCTTCTCCAAGAAAGGCATTGACTTTGTCTCCCTTGGGATACGGAAGTGGGTTGTGGCTCTACAGTTTTAGCAGACTGTCTGTCAAGGCTCGGGGGTGTGGAGTGTGAAATGACAGATTAGGGAAGATCTGACGGTGGAGGATGGTCTCCTCATGCATGGTAGTAAGTTGGTTGCACCCCTTGAAGTAAGGGATAAGCTAGTAAAGAATGCTCACACATCGCACATGGGCATTGCCAAGACAAAGGATCAGGGAAGCATGTTGGTGGGCTGCCATGGATGTACATGTAGAGAGGTTGGTGCGTTAATGTGCTGAATGTGCGTGTTGTGACAGGATATTGAAGTCCAGGACGCAACCCAGGGTGTTTAGGGAACAGGCTACTTGTCCTTTTAGTCTTAAAATCCCTATTTGCGTAATGCTTCCTGTCACATGATGTCATAAGTATGTTAGGTTAGCATTGCGTGGCTAAATAGATACAATTCGCATTTCAAGTGGTACAACCCACTTAGCTATGTGAGTAATGAGTAGGCCCCTATGTATACTTGTGACTCCATTAGCTTTTGCAGTTCCTATTAGGTTGCTTTAACTAGACCCGAAGTAGGCCGCAAAATGTTCAGGTTGCTTGCCTCAGCAGAATACTGCATTTCGTTATTATTTTCTGCCTGCCTTTCCAAGGCCGCTTTCTGATGTACTAATGAATAAGCCATTCTGTGTGTAATGTTTATCCGTAGGTAGGTTTCTGCTCCCACGTTAAGGAGATGCTGAGACCCAGCACCATGGCCTTGAACCCCTGATAGTGTGCCCATCTGGCGAGGTGTTAGCTCATCCTACTGTGCCCTCATTGTTCCCTGTTCAGCCTGAGCTGTTAGTTTTCAATTGTGGGCGTGGTTGGGGGTTTCTTGGAGGGATAATTGTGCATTACTGACCGTTAGGGACAGTTCCTCGGCGAACACCACAGGGTATGAGTCAGACTGGGCTCACTCTGCAGAGATATGCTAATAAAGTACGTTTGTATTCTCCACTGTCTGACCGACTCTTCATTTGGGAAGGCATATTAGGTGGTAATGTATGTAACCCATGGGGCCCTTAGTGGCCCTGTCCTTCAAATGGTGGCCGAAAAGGACCCCACAAATTTGTGGCCCCCTCACCCATAAGCTGGTGGCAGGGGCCAGGGTGGTGTCTGTTCGGTTTGGGCCAGATTGTGGCCCCACATCTGAAGACCGAGATTGGTTCTCGCAGCTGCCCCGCCCTTCAGATCGGGCGGATCCACGGCTAGTGGTCCCCAGCTGGGATCCTGAGAAAGCGAACCCTGGATTTGACTGTTTGGTCCGGAGATTCGTCAGTGGAGAATAATTTGCCTCACTCTGAGTGCACCAGGTGAGTGGTTTGGTTCTTTGGTTCTTTGTCCTTTGAATCTTTGGAAGTGGTGCCACATTTGAATGACACTGGCCTGTGGGAAGTGCCTGGTAACGGTATTTGGACCGTCTTGAACGACACCAGCCGACGGGCTGAGTGGCTTAAACGGCAGTCCGTGGAGGTGTGATGATAGTGTGCGAAAGTGACATGTTCTGGCATGGAGTCTTTATTTTTGAACGCCGTTTGCTTGCGTGGAAGTGTTTGTAACAGATTGCTCATTAGTAACGGAATTTTGCAGTGTCTTGAACTTGGTGGATCTGCGAACCCTTGAGGGGCACAGAGTGCTGGTGAGTGGTCTACTGGGCCAACTGGTAATTGTCTTCTTGAAAAGGTCCGGGACCATTTGCAGAAAATCTGCCAGGCCAACTGGGAATTCGGTCCGCGCTTGAAAATGTCTGGGTTCGAACCTGTCCTCTTGAACTTGGAATAGTCTTTGGATTGTGGAGTATGGTTTTTGAATAGTGTGGGTCTTTTTAAAGTGGTTTGTTTTAGTAAATGTATGTGTTTTGGATGCCAATGCTGTTTTTCTGATGCCCGATTGGAGGAGAGCCAGCCTGCACCTCCGGAGGGTGTCCCAAATTTTGACATATACGTCAAGCATGGTATTGGCCCTAATATGTTTAGCACGCTGTGGCATAATTATACGAGGGACAATGCCAACCTGCAATGGCAACTTACTGGCTCGTTTGATGAACAAAAATTGGGTTTCTTGCAAGATAAATTGTTCGCTAAGAAAAGCAGGCAGTCAATGTTTGATTTGGTAAGCGTGTGGCAGAAGGAAGCAAAACAAAAACGTATGAGAGCAGAAAAGGAGAAAAGGAAGTGACAGTTGCAAACAATTACGCAGAAAGCAGTGGCATATGAGAGAGGGAAGATAAAGTAAGGAATAGAATGTGCCGACAGGAAGTTTTGATTGCAGACCGAAAAATGTATGTTACTATGGAAGAAAAGGACGATTTTCTTGAAGAAGTATTGGATTCTTGTCCGCCACCCCATATGCCCCTGAACGGATATATCCAATAGTCCAGACATTTTCGTCCGCAACGTCTGGGTCTGCCCCCTCTGGCTCTCCTGTACCTAGCTCTGTTGCATCAGCTCCGAGTGCACTCGCCCTCTCCCCGCCTTGTCACGAGGGAGGGGTGGGAGCGGTCGGTTCTCTTGTTTTGCCTACTATCTTGTCTGATGATGCTGCCTCGGCCACTACTATCCCTTTCACCCATGTAGTGATATCCCCTCGTGCCATGGTACCTGTCTTTGCATCTGCTCTTTCTTCTTTGAATGTGACACCCCATACATTGCCGAATGTGGATATGCCTGTGCGTGGAATGTTTGAGGGGGAGTGGACAGCAGCACGCCATCGTATAGAGAAGGTGTTGGTGCGTTCTGCTGTCGGTACTGAAGTAAAGACGATGGTGGCGAATCAAGTGGCCCTGTAGGGTCGGAATGCGATTTATACTGTGGAAGACGTGTGGATTGTGATGAAAGATTATGAGCAATTTTTGCAGCAACTTGCTCTTAAGCACACGTTGACCACATTGATAGCATTATGAGAACAATGTTACAGGGGTGTCGCACCACAAGCTATTTATGACATACGGGACATGCTACTGCTATGGCCCCAGGTGAAGGTTTTAGTAATGTGAGGATATTAGTAAGTTATCGAGAACGGCTGCCTCCAAAGGTTCCAACAGTAGGGACGCTGCACCCTATGAGGGAAGTTCATCCGATATCAACCCAAAGTACCCGAGCTGAGTGATTCCACGAAAACAGTAATAAGACAGCAGGTGGGCGCTTGAATTCAATAACAATGGATATATACTCCTTCGAAGAGAAATGAGGTCCTATCCTTAAAGAGCCAGTTGCCTGATTCTATCCTCCTCTACAATAATGACGTTAGGTGACACAGAGTTATTTTTTAGACTGTTGGTACTGGTAGATACCTGGCGACAGGTACAGACGCAGGAACATGCGCTGGAACTGGGGGGGACATGCGACGAAATAAAGGTGTGAGACAAGGAGTGCAAGGCCGGTGACAAGTCAAAAACAGAGTTGATGGCATTGCGGGCAGGATTATAACGTACATGCACTCCATTATCCCGCTGAGGAAGGTGGACTGGGATAAGTTGACTGCATGTCGTCAGAAAAAAGATGAGATAATATAAGATTACTTTACTAGGTTTGAGGGGGTGTTTATGGATTTTAGTGGGCTGGACTAGTCTTTAGAGAGTGGCGTTCAGTTGTTTGTTAACAGGTTCTTCACTAATTTACTTCCTGAAATTGTAACACAGTTGCAGGCCTCGGAGAGTACTTGGACGACAGCATCCCCATCTGTAATTTTGAGAATGGACCAGTATTATGAACATAGGGGCATATTATCAAGGCAGGCGATAAAATTAATGCTGCTTTAGCGGCAGAAAACTGCCGCTAAAGCTCTATGCTCTATGCTCTATGCTCTATGCTCTATGGAATTCCAATTGAAGCTCATGTTAGATGTCCTTCACATTTAACATGGGATTCAGTTGGAATTCCATAGAGCATATTATCAAGCCAATTATCGCCACTTCAGCGACAGTTTTCTGCCGCTAAAGCGGCGATAATTTTATCGTCTGTCTTGATAATATGCCCCGTAGAGACAATGAGGATAAGGAGAAAGTGGAGAAAAAGAGAAAGGATTTGAAGACAAAGGTCTTGCTGCAACAGATTGCTAGGTAGGGGTTAGGGGCTAGTCCAGAGACCACCTCACTCAAACAGTCACAGGGCTGGTAGAGGTGGTGGTTCCGGCTCACCCGTTGGGTACAACCAGTGTGCGTACTGTAAAAAAGAGGGGCATTGGTGGAATGAGTGCCTGGAATTGTGACAGAACAACACAGCACCGGGAGGCCGTGGGTTTAGAGGAAGAGGAGGAGGAGGCTGAGGCCGGTAACAGATGCAGTCAGAGAATGCTTCAGGATATAGACAGAGTTGGAATTATTTTGATGCTCCTCAGAGCAGATAGTTCTATAATGAGGACTACGACAGGATGAAGGGACGGGGCTGTTTCACTGCTAGGACAGCCAACGACAGGGCAATGGACCAGTTCCGGTGCCTGTTGATCAGTGCGGACCTTATATCACGGCTGATTTGCAGGGCAACATAGAGAAATGTTTGATTGATACAGGAGCTATGAATAGTTCTGTTTCCCATACACTGGTCTCTGTCTGGGCAAAATAATGTTTCAGTTGGGTTTTCTGGTGTGCCAGTTGTCAGCCCCATTTCTAAACTGCTTGCTTTGACTATCGGTCCTTTTACTCTTGACTCACCATTTTTATTGACAATGAATGGTGGTAAAAATGTAATGGGACTGGATCTGGTAAAAAGGTTGCACGCAGTAATGTCTTGCTCTCCAGATGGCGTCTTTATGACAGTTGGGCCTAGATGGCCCCTACAAAACAATGTTTTTCACAAGGTGCGCCCCTCCCAATAGAATTAGACGGTGTCCCACATACGCTGTGGGCCACAGGAGACACAGATGTGGGGCTGCTCCAGATCCCACCAGTGTCTATCAGTATGAAGGATAATGTTAAACTGCCCCGTATTCCCCAGTGTAAGATTTCCCAAGCAGGAGAAAAGGCCCTATTGCAGATTATACAGGATTTGATTAAGACTGGAGTAGTGGAAGAGGCAGTGGCTAATGTATGCATTAGCCATATTCTTCCCATTCTTAAAAAGGCCCTTCGGACTCTTCTGGTGTCCAACCAGATATGTACCGCTTTGTGATTGACCTGAGAGAGGTTAATAAAATTGTGATCCCTCAGTATCCTGTGGTTCCAACTGCAATATTGACAATGATTCCCCACTTGGCAAAATCATTTTCTGTTATCGGTTTAACGAATGCTTTTTTCAGCATCCAAATACATCCAGACAGCAGGTCGCTTTTCAGCTTTGCCATAGCTGGTCAGAGTTTTAGATTATGTTGTGCTCCACAGGGCTATACAGAAAGCCCTAGTATTTATAGTCAAGCTTTAAAAGCCCAATTGGATTCACTGGAATTTGCTTCTGGTAATGTTTTGTTCCAGTATGTTGATGACCTCCTCGTAGCATCAGACACTGAGGAGGGCTGCAAAGAGGCCACGGTTAACTTATTGCACCATTTGGCATGCCACGGACACAAGGTGTCCCTTTCGAAATGTCAGTATTGTCGAAAAGAGGTCACCTACTTAGGTCACCTACTGTTGACAGAGGGTCGCAGACTAACAACTGAACGTACTGCTGCTATTAACAGTATGGCTGTTCCTAGGGCCCAACGTGAGGTACGCACGTTTATAGGGATAACATTGTATTCTCACCATTGAATCCCAAATTATTCCTTACTAACAAACCCCTTCTTTACCTGACCACTAAGAATGTGCATGAAGCCCTGCCTTGGACACCTGAATGTCAGCATGCTTTTGAACAATTAAAAGTTGAGCTTTGCTCTGCTCCTGTGCTTGGCACCCCTGATTATCAAAAGCCCTTTGTGCTCTATGTGCGTGAGACGCATGGTTGCGCGCTTTCTGTGTTAACACAGGGTTTCGGTGGTAAGTAGAGACCCTGTACTTATTTCTCGGCCATGTTGGATAATGTTGCCAGAGCACTCCTGAGCTGCCTGAGAGCTACCGCGGCTGCTGCAGTTTCTATCAGACAATCGGCAGGGCTCGTTCTTGATACTGATCTCACGTAATGGTACCTCATGCTGTGGATACAGTTTTGAATAAGACAAAGACGCAGCCCCTTACTAGTGCACGTCTTACTGGATATTAATTGACTTTGTTTACATAGCATATTACCATCAAACGATGTGCTACTTTGAACCCAGCCACGTTACTACCCCTCCCGTTGGAAGAAAAGGGCAATGGCGTCCATGATTGTTTGTTTCAGACTGAGGAGGAATCACAGAGATGGGTAGACCTGACTGACGTTCCCTTATATGAACCCCAAGGGGAACTGTATGTTGATGGCTCATGGTTCAAGCTGCCAGATGGCACCACTACTGCAGCCTATGCAATCGCGACACTGCATACCGTAGTTGAGACATCCTGCATCCCACACCAATTGGCCCAAGCTGCAGAATTAGTTGCGCTTCTACGGGCTTGTGAGCTGAATGAGGGACTGGCTGTTAATGTTTATACCGACAGCCAGTATGCTTTTGGGGTGGCCCGTAACTTTGGGCGCCTCGGGGCGGAGAGAGGTTTCCTAACATCGCATGGACAGTGGATACAGAATACCCCATTGATACAAATATTGCTGTCCGCTTTGGCGCTCCCTGATAAGTTAGCAATAATAAAGTGTAGTACTTACAAATCCATTACAGATGATGTGGGGAGAGGCAATGCGTTTGCGGACCAAGTTGCCAAGGATTCAGCAGGATCAAAAATGACTCAGGTGATTGTAGCTGGTCCTGCTAGGTTGGTTCCGGATAATGGCATGTTTGAGGATACACTGGACAATGCCAGAGAAATTCAAGGCGAGGCTACTGTAGACAAATTGCCAGTATGGGAGGAGAGGACAGACCGATTGGACGAAAATGAGCGTTGGATTGATTTGTCAGAAAAGCAGCGATGGTTACTTCCTAACGCCTATGCGCTTCCTGTTGTTACAATGGCCCATGGTCCAGCACATATTAGCAGTAAAGGAATATATAAATTGTTAGACCCTATATGGCAAAATGATAATATTAGCAAGGTAACTCAGCACCTAATGAAGACTTGTATTATTTGTTTGAAGCACAATTCATAAAAAGGCATTCCTACGCCCACGGGTAACTTTGCCCCACCTTCCTTCCCATTTGAGGACCTTCCAATGGATTATATTGAAATGAAACGAGTCAATAATTTGAAGTACGTTTTAGTGGTCGTTTGTGCAATCAGTAAATGGATCAAGGCCTACCTTACTAAAGAGAATACAGCTGTGGCGAAGGCACCTTTGAAGGAGTACTTCCGGCGCTATGGATTGCACCGAGTGATAACGAAAGTCACTTTAATGCTAAAGTGATTGAATTGGAGTGCAAGAGTTTACAGATTACACAGAAGTTTCATGCAGCCAACCACCCCCAGACAGCAAGTCTGGTTGAAAAGTACAATGGTACTCAAACTGAAACTGGCAAAGATTCAAGAAAGTACAAGATTGCGATGGCCAGATGCGCTTCCCCTAGCCCTGTTAACTACAAGAGCAACTGCACATTCCCGAGTAGGATTGTCACCCTATGAAGTGGTTTTCAAGCACCCTGCTAATATCTGGGGCATTCCAAGACCCAAGCATTTTTTGCTGAGATAGAGTATCCCTTGCTTCTAGATTATTTATATGAGTTGTCTAAATATCTCCGTTCTCTTCACCAACAGGTGCATGCCACATTGCGACCAGTACCACATGGGCCCGGGCACTGCATACAGCCCTGCGATTATGTAATGATCGAGAATTTTCAGAGGAAGAACAGTCTGGAACCGTGGTGGAAAGGCCCACTGATTGTCTTGCTTGCCACCCGCTCCGCAGTAAATGTGGAAGTAAGGAAGCACTGGGTGCACGGAAGCCATGTAGAGAGAGTGTCACTCTCGCTTCCATACGACTGCTGAGTCAGCGACGGCATTCCTGATCAAGAATATGGGCAGGTGCCCCGATTTGTTCCTTTCTCTAATGCTCTATTAAGGGGGGCGCAGATGGATGAGGAGAGTGACACAGTCCTGCTTAATGCAGTTCCTAAGGAGATAAGGGCTGCCTCAGATCACTCTGCCCCCAAAGCGCCTGTTTCAGAGCCCAGATCTTTGCCTGACCCTGAGTTCCTACCCCTCTTTGCTGATGACACAGTGCCAAGTGTAACAAGGTATAACTTATGGCCCCGGAAGAAGAACGGGGCACCAGCTGAGCAGTTTAGGAGCTAGGGAAGGACTTAAATTTAGGACACATGTGCTCTGCCTAAGGTGCCTGTTAGAGTAGAACGAACGTCATTGGTGCACTGTGTATGAACACTGGACAGGATTCGTTGAGGGTATCCTCCAAGGAGGGAGGGGTGCCCTATCCTGCAAGAAGAGACTTTTGAGTTCAGAATACGAGCTCAGAGAGCAGCTCCAGCGCCAGTGCTCAACAGCACCTACGCCTGATGAACAATAGGAGTCTACCAGTGCAGGGTCAATAAATGGACAGTGGAAAGAAGATTTTGCTTTTGTTCCCTCTGATACTGTAGTTGCAATAGTGGCTCTAGCCTGTGAATTTTTTTTATCCTTATAGTACGTACAGGTTGTTTGAAGTTTTATTGAAAATGCTCCCTTGTGGCCATCTAATTATGAGAGAGGAACAGCCCCTGATGGTTCCACCACCTAGACAGAATGGTAATGGGTGGTCCAGGTGGTCAACAGGAAGTCCAGTGTCCCTTATCTTTCGCCGACCCCCTCCCCTTCCTCCCTGCCACGCTAACCCCCTGATGACCCATTTTGCAATCCGTCTTCCGTGGTTCTGTAAGGCATAGCAATCTAAGATATCGTGGGCATGTTACTTCGCGAAACTCCGTCACCAAGAGCGACAGAAGTGGGTGCCAAAGCTCATCATAGGTAGATCCCTCTTCCGCCATAGTAAGGGTCAACTTCTCCATCCCAAGGACATGCCACAGTCGATGAAGCCAACCCGCGAAGTAGGGTATGTTGGGAGTGCACCAATGTGTAAGTATATTTTGTACCGCTGAGCCTAAAGCAATAGCTATCTATCTGCCTCTACAGGATTTTAGCGGGTAAGTTAGGGGGTTAGGAAGACCCAAGAGCACATAAACTGGAAAGCGCTGAATTTCTGTCTCAAAATGCTTATCCACTTCCGCCAGCACCTGAGTCCAGTAAGGTTGGATATGTACGCATTCCCACAACAAGTGCAGCAGAGAGCCTACTTGGCCACAGCCACGCCAGCAGTTCTTCTCTCGTTGGTGATCCAGTGCATGTAGCCTCTCCGGAGTATAGTACCAATATTTCACTACTTTTGTGAAGGTCTCCGTCAATCCCATATGGTATGCAGAATGTCGAGCCTGGTAGTATATCCCCTCCCACTCTTTGCGGCTGAGCGTCCTGCCAAGTTCCCTCTCCCACCTTTCTCTGCCAGGATTAAACGTGTGTGCCCGGTGTATATTTTAGTGGGAACTACCCCATCCCCATCTGAGCATATGTTTGTTTCATTAGCACCGCATAAGGAGAGACACTGACAGACCTATGTTGATAATGCATTTATTCAAATGCTTCATCAGGTGCACAGTACCACCAATGCCACAAATTGTTGGGTGATTTGCTGGTCACTTTGCCCCTATCATATTTAGGTAGTTGTGAGGCCTAGTTCCAGTTGCTTTCCATGGTGTATATGCATTATTATGGCAATGTTATGAAAATGGGAGAGGGTTATTATGAAGCAGTGCTGGAGTATATAGTGATACACCAGGGTTATACGCCTGGGAAGGATGGTAAGGAGGATACTCTGCATCCCGAAGCCTGTAGGAATTTGTTCACAGCTAATGAGAATGTGACGTGGTTGCAACGTGAGATGTTAGACTTCAAGGGGTTCAATGTTACTGAGTATTTCAAATGTTTCTAAGAACTAAAAATTACAGACGACCAAGCCATGCCCGTACCAGTGATCAATGCCTCAGCCGGTTTTTGTGTCGAAGGTTCAGGGAATGTTCCAGTGGGGCAGAGCATTTGTAGTAACACCTATTGGTTGAATATAAGTAGTAGCCCGCCTTTGCTTACACCTCCAAATGTATATTTCATCTGTGGAGACAGAGCTTATACTTGGCTTCCTAGGGGCTGGTCTGGTCATTGCTATGTCTCTTTCCTCTTGCCTCCCATCTACATTGCCCCGCCCAGTTATCACAAACATAGCAAGTGACAGTGAAGAGATCTCCATGTCTACAGAGTTAAGAGAGTGATTGATTCAGATGAGATCGATCAGACAGATTCTTCTCTCCAGCAATTTACGGACATAATGAAGGGCATTATACCGTTCTGGGGTCCCATATTCAATAGCCGCAATATACGTCGCTTGACCAGACTAGTTGAGGGAGTGATTAACACTACTGCGAGTACATTGACTAATATCACGTTTGAGCTTCAGGCTACAAGGCTTGTTGCTCTTCAAAATAGGATGGTTTTAGATGTCATACTAGCTGATGGGGCGGATGTTGCCGCGTCATCAGCAATAGTTGCTGTGTTTTCATTCCAGATTCTGCCCTTACAGTATACTCAGAAATACAGAATTGCTTCAGAAATACATGAGGATAATGGTTCATGGTCCATATCAGGGTGGTTCTGGGACCTACTGACATCATGGGGTTGGAAGATACTCCTTGTCTTGATAGTTATCGCAGGCGTCATCTTCACATGTTTCCTTTGTATTATCTTCATTCCAGCATGCAGTACCTATTGTATGAGCAAAATAATACCTACTCCGCAAACACCAGGACATGATGCAAAGGCTTCATCTATGATGATGCAAGACGTTCAGGATCTGATGCTGATTGATAAAGCCATCTTCAAAAACTAGTAGTATTGATGCATTCAAGAGTGTTGTGCTCCTCTGTTATATCCTGAGTGTTATATCCTGTGTGTGCCTATTGCTTCCCTTACATCGACCACCCCCCTTAGTATTGTGAAGATCCTACCTGATGCCAATTAACACCTTCACTGCGGCGGCTATTCCGCCGCAGTGCTAAGTGGGTGGGGCGGCCGCGCGGCGGCCCCATGCTGGTGACGGAACCGCTCTGTCATCAGCCGCGGTTGGACTGTGCTCATGACGGAGAAGTTCCGTCATGGCCCCGCCTGCTCAATAGAACGCCCAGCGCAGGCGCGGAATTCGCGCCGCGCAGGCGCAGCGGCAGGGCCATGACGGAACCGATCCGTCATCAGCACAGCGCCACCTCAGCTGATGACAGAGCGGTTCCATCATCAGCATCGAACGGGTTAAAGCATTTTTTAGCCACTTATGCTAAATGGAGGATCTGTTAGACTTGAAATCCCCATTTGGATAATGCTTCCCGTCACATAACATCATAAGTATGTTAGGTTAGCATTGCGAGGCTAAATAGATACAATTTGCAGTTCATGTTGTACAACCCACTGAGCTATCTGAGTAATTGGTGACCCCTATGTATACTTGTGACTCCATTAGCTTTTTCAGCTTTTGCAGTTCCTATTAGGTTGCTTTAACTAGGCCCGAAGTAGGCCGCAAAATGTTCACGTGGCTTGCCTCAGCAGAATACTGCATTTCATTATTATTTTCTGTCTGCCTTTCCAAGGCCGCTTTCTAATGTATTAATGAATAAGCCTTTCTGTGCGTATGTTCATCTGTAGGGAGGTTTCTGCTCCAACGTTAAGACCAGTGATGGGTGGTAAGAATGGCTTCAGACCAGTCATGGTGAATATTCCTGAGAACTGGAGGAATTAATGATATGGGAAGAAAGGTGTATTGAAGCGGAAAACTCCACCTCAACCGAAATGTGTCCCCCAACATTTCCCATAGTGTAAACTGGAGGCCGTACAATTGTGGACAATGGGCGTTATCACAAGTTGCAAATTTGTCAACCTGGGGGCTCCCTCAGGGCTAACATGCTCTGCACCAGAATCCAAAAGGAGATGCCGCTTGTGGTTGGCAAGATGATGCCAACTCAGGCTGAGAGCTGACCAGGTGGTAGCCAGGACCCATGCTGGTACACATAGAATCCAGAGACTGGCACTTTTGCACCGCCAGAACTTCACTTTTTTGATGTTCCTGTGGCGCAATGTGTCACTGCATATATATAAGGCGACGTAAAGCCACTTTCCGTGGCTTTTTATGGCCTTATAAATACATGCTCCTTTCACGCAGAACACTGCATAAAACGGGCGTTCCATGGGTGTTGCTATGGGTGTTCCAACACAACACTCATGAAACCCGACACCTTCCCAGATTTAAAAGAAATTGTGAACTTGGGAATGCATCAGAATCTAACGCCACCCCAGGGGTGGCATTAGGGAGGTGCAACAAGGAGAATTTCTCCTCGTGCTTTTCTTTTCTTTTTGTGCTACATTCTGCAGCACATATCGAAAAAGGAAATCGCCTCTTGTGATTTACTTTGTGCAGGAAGGTCTCCCTTCCTTCACAAAATGCAGGCACCCTTGCATTGCACCATGGTGAAAGGCTGCCTGCATTGGTGCATCGCAGCCTATTGTGCGCCTGCGCTGTGGACAAGGACAGGAATGCGCTGTATCACATAGATATGGCGCATTCCTGCCCTTTTGTTCTGACGTGGAGCAGTGCAACAAGATTCCTTGTGGTGCTGCCCAACCCAAAGCCTCATAAATGAGGCTCAGAGTCTCTGGGCTTCCTGGCTGAGGAGGAGAGACCTGCAGCAGGACAGCGTTGGATTGACTGAATCCAGTCAAGAATGAACTAGAGAAAGAAGAGATCACATTCTTTGGCCACATTTACACCGACACAAGATGTTTGGAAGAAAGAGCCAGACCATCCGTAGGATCATGAGACCACCATGAGCCAGGCCACCCGTAGGATCATGAGACCAGCATGAGCCAGACCACCCGTAGGATCATGAGACCACCATGAGCCAGCACACCCGTAGGATCATGAGACCACCATGAGCCAGACCACCAGTAGGATCATGAGACCACCATGAGCCAGGCCACCTGTAGGATCATGAGACCACAATGAGCCAGAGCAGATTACCCCCCGTAGGATCATGAGACCACCATGAGACAGACCAGATTACGCCCCACCTGCAGGATCATGAGACCACCATGAGCCTGTCCAGATTACCCCCCACCTGTAGGATCCTGAGACCACCATGAGCCAGACCAGATTACCCCCCACCCATAGGATCCTGAGACCACCATGAGCCAGATCAGATTACCCACCGTAGGATCATGAGACCAGCATGAGCCAGACCACCCGTAGGATCATGAGACCACCATGAGCCAGCACACCCGTAGGATCATGAGACCACCATGAGCCAGACCACCAGTAGGATCATGAGACCACCATGAGCCAGGCCACCTGTAGGATCATGAGACCACAATGAGCCAGAGCAGATTACCCCCCGTAGGATCATGAGACCACCATGAGACAGACCAGATTACGCCCCACCTGCAGGATCATGAGACCACCATGAGCCTGTCCAGATTACCCCCCACCTGTAGGATCCTGAGACCACCATGAGCCAGACCAGATTACCCCCCACCCATAGGATCCTGAGACCACCATGAGCCAGACCAGATTACCCACCGTAGGATCATGAGACCACCATGAGACAGACCAGATTACCCCCGTAGGATCATGAGACCACCATGAGCCAGAACAGATTACCCCCCACCCGTAGGATCATGAGACCACCATGAGCCAGACCAGATTAGCCCCCACCCATAGGAACCGGAGACCACCATGAGCCAGACCAGATTACCCCCCATAGGATCATGAGACCACCATGAGCCAGAGCAGAGGAATCCACCTGTAGGATCATGACACCACCATGAGCCTGATCACCTATAGGATCATGAGACCACCATGAGCCAGACCAGATTATCCCACCCATAGGATCATGAGACCACCATAGCGTTTGAGCAAGACGCAGACATTTGCTGTATCAGAGGTCCATAGTGATGGGTCGAGGAGATGCGGTCATGGAGTGACTCGTGCGTATTCTCTTCCTCTAGCATTCTCTTTTTCGTGTTTTCTTTCCTTTCATTCCTCTCCTTCCTGTCTGTTTTTCTTCTTTCCCCACCCCGCCCGATTGCCCTAAATTCTTTAATTTATCAAAGAAGAGGTAAGATGTTGATTAAAGCTTAATTTGAGCCAGTGGTTACAGGTGGGGCCCATCTGCACTCTCGTTTTGGAGGCCAGCACTTCTTTTCCCTCATCAGCCTTTTACCCATAACGAGGGAGTGAAAAACACACGAGCGGGAAGAAAGAGGAAGAAAACGATGAAAAAAGTGACAAAGGGAGAAAGCAGTGACCTACAGGAGTGAGATAAAGATGCAGAGAGTGTCAGGGGTGGACTAAAGAGCCAAGAGGTGGAATCAAGAGTGAGATAAAGGAGCCAAGATTGTCTGGGGTGGATTAAAGAGCCACGAGGTGGAACCAAGAGTGAGATGAAGGCGCTGAGAGTGTCTGGGGTGGATTAAGAAGCCATGAGGTGGAATCAAGAGTGAGATAAAGGAGCTGAGAGTGTCTGGGGGTGGCTTAAACTGCCACGAGGTGGAATCAATTGTGAGATAAAGGAGCCAAGATTGTCTGTGTGGGTGAAATACCCCCTCCATCCTCAGGCCCCATCCACTGAGTTAGAGGCCCCTGTATGGGTGAAATACCCTCTCTGTCCTCAGACCCCATCCACTGAGTCAGAGACCCCTGTGTGGGTGAAACACCCCCTCCATACTCAGACCCCATCCACTGAGTGAAAGATCCCTGTGTGGGTGAAATACCCCCTCCGTCCTCAGACTCCATGCACTGAGTGAGAGACCCCTGTGTGGGTGAAATACCCTCTCTGTCCATCATACCCAATCCAGTGAGTCAGAGACCCCTGTGTGGGTGAAATACCTCCTCCATCCTCAGACCCATCCACTGACAGAGAGACCCCTGTGGGTGAAATACCCCCTCCGTCCTCAGACCCCATCCACTGAGTGAGAGACCCCTGTGTGGGTGAAACACCCCCTCCATCAGATCCCATCCACTGAGTGAGAGACCCCTGTGTTGGTGAAATACCCCATCCATCTTCAGACCCATCCACTGAGTGAGAGACCCCTGTGTGGGTGAAATACCCCCTCTGTCCTCAGACCCCATCCACTGAGTGAGAGACCCCTGTGCGGCGAGGTCCGGCCCGTACAATTGCTGCTCCTCGAGAGGTATCGGTTTTATTCAAAGTGTACTTTGCATTTTATTAATGGAGCTAGGGCACTGCCAGTGCTGCCGTTCCTAATACTTTCAGTGCCAGTTTGTGACCTGAGTTGTTTGTACTAAATAGTAAAAGGTTGTGCTGCTTATTCACAGCGAAACCCTCTTCTATGCAGTCCCGGCTATGTTTTTGCTTCCTGGAGAGGCATCGTTCAATAAGAATGGAAAATATCTTCAATTTGTAGCGTTCCTTAAAGATGAAAAATGTCTTTAATTGCAAATTGACCTTGATTTATGTGTGGTACGACGTTCCCGTTGTGCGCTCTCTTTCATCATGTAACTAGCGTGTGTGGCAGAGCTTTTTTTTTTACAAGACATGCGAATACATTGTAGGTGTCTTATTCCATTCTTGTAAAGACAGACGCCTCATTTGTCACAATTGTCTAAGCTATTCAGCTAAGTTGTGCCAATGTAGCGTTGTTTTTATACTGAATTAATCTATTTAGTAAACAGGTTCTCTTGGTTTCTTCTAGCGAACTTAATTCAGCGCAGCTCACGTGCTCAGTATCTATGTTGTAGCTCTCCGTGACAGCAACTTCTGAAAACAAATGTGTGCAGGGCCCTTCTGTTCACCGGGGCAGTGTGCGGGCTCTGCGTTCACATCATAATGTTATGCAATTATTTCATAACCTGTTACAGAGGCCTGCTTGGGAATTGTTTAGCAGTGATACGAGTGTATTTAATACCGAACCTCTCTTGTTTTGCACTTACTCCGGTTCTTAGCTACATGACTGCGTTTTTGTCTAAACAATTGCATTTTATTTTCCATGGGCTGTTTCTTTAGTACATTGTGGCGTCTCGAGGTCACCTAAAAGCGATCATGGGAATTCTGTACTTCGTTTTCATGTTACACCTGACCTAGCGCTGTCATCCGTACAGGAGTGTGCACGTGCCCTGCTCTCCACATGCGGCCTAAGCAGAATATTGCTTGTAAGACCTGAACTCTTCTGTTTTTATAAATGACAAAACAAAAACCTTGAAAGACGGAAAAGGGAGAAATGGTCCCTTAAAAAAACATGCCTTGACGAGTTACAGTTCATATTTAATGGTTCTAAAAATGATTTCTTAATTACCATGATTGATCATCTGTGTGCAATTTATATCCCATGAAGTTTTGAAACACATGCCTTTTGCTGGCAGGCCCCTTCCAGTAACATTCATCTTAGAAAGGGGCTGTAGGTTAGTCAGTTTGCAATTCAGGGGCTTTGCAGAAGCTTCAACGTCTTTCCAAAGCTTTTTACTGTTTTAAAGGGCGTATTTCTGATATTTAGCTTTTTCCATGGACTTACGTGTTTGGTTTTATTTCAAGGGGAAAATGTCTCTGTCACTGAGAGCTTCAGTCATGCTACTGTCTCTGAGAGCTGCAGTCATGCAGTCTGTCTCTGAGAGCTGTAGTCATGCAGTCTGTCTCTGAGAGCTGCAGTCATGCAGTCTGTCTCTGAGAGCTTCAGTCATGCAGTCTGTCTCTGAGAGCTGCAGTCATGCAGTCTGTCACTGAGAGCTGCAGTCATGCAGTCTGTCTCTGAGAGCTGCAGTCATGCAGTCAGTCTCTGAGAGCTGCAGTCATGCTGCTGTCTCTGAGAGCTGCAGTCATGCAGTCTGTCTCTGAGAGCTGCAGTCATGCAGTCTGTCTCTGAGAGCTGCAGTCGTGCAGTCTGTCTCTGAGAGCTGCAGTCATGCAGTCTGTCTCTGAGAGCTGCAGTCGTGCAGCCTGTCTCTGAGAGCTTCAGTCATGCAGTCTGTCTCTGAGAGCTGCAGTCATGCAGTCTGTCTCTGAGAGCTTCAGTCATGCTGCTGTCTCTGAGAACTGCAGTCATGCTGCTGTCACTGAGAGCTTCAGTCATGCAGTCTGTCTCTGAGAGCTGCAGTCATGCAGTCTGTCTCTGAGAGCTTCAGTCATGCAGTCTGTCTCTGAGAGCTGCAGTCATGCAGTCAGTCTCTGAGAGCTGCAGTCATGCTGCTGTCTCTGAGAGCTGCAGTCATGCAGTCTGTCTCTGAGAGCTGTAGTCATGCAGTCTGTCTCTGAGAGCTGTAGTCATGCAGTCTGTCTCTGAGAGCTGCAGTCATGCAGTCTGTCTCTGAGAGCTGCAGTCGTGCAGTCTGTCTCTGAGAGCCTCAGTCATGCAGTCTGTCTGTGAGAGCTGCAGTCATGCAGTCTGTCTCTGAGAGCTGCAGTCGTGCAGTCTGTCTCGGAGAGCTGCAGTCATGCTGCTGTCTCTGAGAGCTGCAGTCGTGCAGTCTGTCTCGGAGAGCTGCAGTCATGCTGCTGTCTCTGAGAGCTGCAGTCATGCAGTCTGTCTCTGAGAGCTGCAGTCATGCAGTCTGTCTCTGAGAGCTACAATCGTGCAGTCTGTCTCTGAGAGCTGCAGTCATGCAGTCTGTCTCTGAGAGCTGTAGTCATGCAGTCTGTCTCTGAGAGCTGCAGTCATGCAGTCTGTCTCTGAGAGCTGCAGTCATGCAGTCTGTCTCTGAGAGCTGTAGTCATGCTACTGTCTCTGAGAGCTGCAGTCATGCAGTCTGTCTCTGAGAGCTGCAGTCATGCAGTCTGTCTCTGAGAGCTGTAGTCATGCTACTGTCTCTGAGAGCTGCAGTCATGCAGTCTGTCTCTGAGAGCTGTAGTCATGCAGTCTGTCTCTGAGAGCTGCAGTCATGCAGTCTGTCTCTGAGAGCTGCAGTCATGCAGTCTGTCTCTGAGAGCTGTAGTCATGCTACTGTCTCTGAGAGCTGCAGTCATGCAGCCTGTCTCTGAGAGCTGCAGTCATGCAGTCTGTCTCCGAGAGCTGCAGTCATGCAGTCTGTCTCTGAGAGCTGCAGTCATGCAGCCTGTCTCTGAGAGCTTCAGTCATGCTGCTGTCTCTGAGAGCTGCAGTCATGCAGTCTGTCACTGAGAGCTGCAGTCATGCTGTCTCTGTCTCTGGGAGCTGCAGTCATGCAGTCTGTCTCTGAGAGCTGCAGTCATGCAGTCTGTCTCTGAGAGCTTCAGTCATGCAGTCTGTCTCTGTGAGCTGCAGTCATGCAGTCTGTCTCTGAGAGCTGCAGTCATGCAGTCTGTCTCCGAGAGCTGCAGTCATGCAGTCTGTCTCTGAGAGCTGCAGTCATGCAGCCTGTCTCTGAGAGCTTCATTCATGCTGCTGTCTCTGAGAGCTGCAGTCATGCAGTCTGTCACTGAGAGCTGCAGTCATGCTGTCTCTGTCTCTGGGAGCTGCAGTCATGCAGTCTGTCTCTGAGAGCTGCAGTCATGCAGTCTGTCTCTGAGAGCTTCAGTCATGCAGTCTGTCTCTGGGAGCTGCAGTCATGCAGTCTGTCTCTGAGAGCTGCAGTCATGCAGTCTGTCTCTGAGAGCTTCAGTCATGCAGTCTGTCTCTGAGAGCTGTAGTCATGCAGTGTGTCTCTGAGAGCTGCAGTCATGCAGTCTGTCTCTGAGAGCTGCAGTCATGCAGTCTGTCTCTGAGAGCTGCAGTCATGCAGTCTGTCTCTGAGAGCTGCAGTCATGCAGTCTGTCTCTGAGAGCTTCAGTCATGCAGTCTGTCTCTGAGAGCTGTAGTCATGCAGTCTGTCTCTCAGAGCTGCAGTCATGCAGCCTGTCTCTGAGAGCTGCAGTCATGCAGTCTGTCTCTGAGAGCTGCAGTCATGCAGTCTGTCTCTGAGAGCTGCAGTCATGCAGTCTGTCTCTGAGAGCTGCAGTCATGCAGTCTGTCTCTGAGAGCTGCAGTCATGCAGTCTGTCTCTGAGAGCTGCAGTCATGCAGTCTGTCTCTGTGAGCTGCAGTCATGCAGTCTGTCTCTGAGAGCTGCAGTCATGCTGTTGTCTCCGGTTAGTGCTCTTCGTTCCATTTCTGCTGCTTTGCTGCAGTTTTAAGACCTTGTTAGAGTTTCTTGTTGCTCAAATGGGGGTCATTTCTGATATTTATCTGTTTCCCTAATCTTCATTACTTGATTTAGACCGCCGCAAGACAGTGTCACTCATAGTCATTGGAATGTCACTCATACTTTCACTGAATTATGAAAATGTCACACACAGCAATCTGAAACCTTGGCAGCTATGGCTTGGGGATTCACGGCCCTGTCAAATATAAAGAATCACCCTCAGGCCAGGAACATTGGAAACGCTGCTCAGCCTCATTGCAGCAGCTGTGTCTACATTGCACACATTGAATGAAATACAAGTCCTCATTTCAATTCACTCCTGAATATAATGCCTGTTCCTTTGCAGAAGTTTAAAAATGAACACATTGCCGGTATTTTACTGAGGGAGGGAGCAGAGCTGGCACGAGGGGCTGAATCTGAGGCTCCTCAAGAGCACACCATGCAAGGGTAGGCCTGTCCTTGGACTGTGAGTGTCTTAAACACCCATGTCTGTGTTTTTACAGGAGCCAATGCTTGTTTCCGATAGCACCCATGTCTGTGTCTTAACAGGAGCCAATGCTTGTTTCCATAACACCCATGTCTGTGTCTTTTGCAGGCGCCAATGCTTGTTTCCCATAACACCCATGTCTGTGTGTTTACAGGCGCCAATGCTTGTTTCCCATAACACCCATGTCTGTGTCTTTACAGGAGCCAATGCTTGTTTCCGAAAACACCCATGTCTGTGACTTTTGCAGGCGCCAATGCTTGTTTCCCATAACACCCATGTCTGTGTGTTTACAGGAGCCAATGCTTGTTTCCGATAACACCCATGTTTGTGTCTTTGCGGGCGCCAATGCTTGTTTCCCATAACACCCATGTCTGTGTAGGCGCCAATGCTTGTTTCTTTAACACCCATGTCTGTGTCTTTACAGGCACCAATGCATGTTTCCGATGTCACCCATGTCTGTGTCTTTACAGGAGCCAATGCTGGTTTCCCATAACACCCAGTCTGTGTCTTTAAAGGAGCCAATGCTTGTTTATCAAAAAACCCATGTCTGTGTCTTTACAGGAGCCAATGCTTGTTTCCCATAACACCCATGTCTGTGTGTTTACAGGTGCCAATGCTTCTTTCCCATAACACTCACGTCTGTGTCTTTACAGGAGCCAATGCTTGTTTATCATAACACCCATGTCTGTGTCTTTACATGAGCCAATGCTTGTT
Organism: Lissotriton vulgaris; assembly: GCF_964263255.1. Taxonomy (NCBI): domain Eukaryota; kingdom Metazoa; phylum Chordata; class Amphibia; order Caudata; family Salamandridae; genus Lissotriton; species Lissotriton vulgaris. Next base: position 243,508 of record NW_028248178.1, read on the forward strand.
TCCCATAACACCCATGTCTGTGTCTTTTCAGGAGCCAATGCTTGTTTATCATAACACCCATGTCTGTGTCTTTTCAGGAGCCAATGCTTGTTTCCCATAACACCCATGTCTGTGTGTTTACAGGCGCAAATGCTTGTTTCCCATAACACCCATGTCTGTGTCTTTTGCAGGCGCCAATGCTTGTTTCCCTGCTGGAGCATGGGGGCAGCGGTTTCGTCAGCAGCCACCAGAGGGCGCTCCTCGCCTGCTGATGAAACACTGAGTTGCTCATGGGATGAAAGGGAGAAGGGTTTCCTCTTCCGGGTCAGCAGCGGCAGAGACAGCACCAGCAGCAGCGGTGACATCACTTCCGGCCTCTCCTTGTGTGTGTAGCCTGAAGCAGAGGAGGAAGGAGCCCTGTCTGGTGAGCAGTTACCTTCATCTACAGACCCTCAGAGACACCCCAGACCAGCCCCCCCAGATCTCCCCCTGCCCCTCAGACCCCAGATCTGCCCCCCCTCCTCCCCACGGCCCCCCAGGGGGAGGAGAGAGCCTGGACACGTCTGCACAGGTCTCTGCTCAGGTAGGAGATTGTCAGCACCTTCTGCTGTGTTTGTAGAAATAGACTGAATAATCCTGGAGGGAATCTCTGCAGGAGCCGGGCTGAGCTGGGCCCTTCTATCCGGGGGCCTCTGGGGCTGAGCTGGGCTCTTCTATCCAGGGGTCTTGGGGCTGAGCTGTGCTCTTCTATCCGGGGGCCTCTGGGGCTGAGCTGGGCTCTTCTATCCGGGGCCCTGGGGGGCTGAGCTGGGCTCTTCTATCCAGGGGCCCTGGGGCTGAGCTGGGCTCTTCTATCCAGGGGTCTTGGGGCTGAGCTGGGCTCTTCTATCCGGGGGCCCCTGGGGCTGAGCTGTGCTCTTCTATCCGGGGGCCTCTGGGGCTGAGCTGGGCTCTTCTATCCGGGGCCCTGGGGGGCTGAGCTGGGCTCTTCTATCCAGGGGCCCTGGGGCTGAGCTGGACTCTTCTATCCGGGGGCCTCTGGGGCTGAGCTGGGCTCTTCTATCCGGGGCCTTGGGGGGCTGAGCTGGGCTCTTCTATCCAGGGGTCTTGGGGCTGAGCTGGGCTCTTCTATCCGGGGGCCCCTGGGGCTGAGCTGTGCTCTTCTATCCGGGGGCCTCTGGGGCTGAGCTGGGCTCTTCTATCCGGGGCCCTGGGGGGCTGAGCTGGGCTCTTCTATCCAGGGGCCCTGGGGCTGAGCTGGACTCTTCTATCCGGGGGCCCCTGGGGCTGAGCTGGGCTCTTCTATCCAGGGGCCTCTGGAGCTGAGCTGGGCTCTTCTATCCGGGGGCCTCAGGGGCTGAACTGGGCTCTTCTATCCAGGGGTCCTGTGGCTGAGCTGGGCTCTTCTATCCAGGGGTCCTGGGGCTGAGCTGTGCTCTTCTATCCCGGGGCCTCTGGGGCTGAACTGGGCTCTTCTATCCAGTGCTCCTGAGTTTGAGCTGGGTCTTCTATCCGGGTCCCCTGGGGCTGAACTGGGCTCTACTATCCAGGGGTCCTGGGGCTGAGCTGGGCTCTTCTATCCAGGGGCCCTGGGGCTGAGCTGGGCTCTTCTATCCAGGGGTCTTGGGCTGAGCTGTGCTCTTCTATCCGGGGGCCTCTGGGGCTGAGCTGGGCTCTTCTATCCGGGGCCCTGGGGGGCTGAGCTGGGCTCTTCTATCCAGGGGTCCTGGGGCTGAGCTGGGCTCTTCTATCCAGGGGTCCTGGGGCTGAGCTGGGCTCCTCTATCCAGGGGTCCTGGGGCTGAGCTGGGCTCTTCTATCCAGGGGCCCCTGGGGCTGAGCTGGGCTCTTCCATCCGGGGTCCTGGGGCTGAGCTGTGCTCTTCTATCCAGTGCTCCTGGGGTTGAGCTGGGCTCTTCTATCCGGGGCCCCTGGGGCTGAACTGGGCTCTACTATCCGGGGCTCCTGGGGCTGAGCTGGGCTCTACTATCCGGGGGCCCCTGGGCTGAGCTGGAATCTTCTGTCCGGGGGCTCCTGGGGCTGAGCTGGGCTCTTCTATCCGGGGCTCCTGGGGCTGAGCTGGGATCTTCTATCCGGGCCCCTGGGGCTGAGCTGGACTCTTCTATCTGGGGCCCCAGGGACTGAGCTGGGATCTTCTGTCCGGGGCCCCTGGGCTGATCTGGGCTCTTCTGTCCGGGGGCCCATGGGGCTGAGTTGGGCTCTTCTATCCGGGGGCCACGGGGGCTGAGCTGGGCTGAGCTGAGCTCTTCTGTCTGGGGGCCCCTGGGACTGAGCTTGGCTCTTCTATCCGTGGGCCCATGGGCCAGAGCTGGGCTCTTCTATCCGGGGGCCCCTGGGCTGAGCTGGGATCTTCTATCCGGGCCCCTGGGGCTGAGCTGGACTCTTCTATCTGGGGCCCCAGGGACTGAGCTGGGATTTTCTGTCCGGGGCCCCTGGGCTGATCTGGGCTCTTCTGTCCGGGGCCCCTGGGGCTGAGCTTGGCTCTTCTATCCGGGGGACCCTGGGGCTGAGCTGGGCTCTTCTATCCGGGGCCCCTAGGGGCTGAGCTGGGCTCTTCTATCCAGGGCCCATGGGCCTGAGTTCAAGTTCAAGTTCAAGTTCTGCATTTGTATAGCGCACTACTCATCCAGAGGGTCTCAAGGCGCTTGGGGGAGGGGGATATTTCGAATATCCAGGTTTTTAGTTGTTTTCTGAAGGAGAGGTGGTTCTGGGTAAGGCGGAGGTAGGAAGGGAGGGAATTCTAGGTCTTGGCCGCTAAGTAGGATAAGGATCTTCCCCCCATGGCAGATCTATGGATGCGTGGAATTGCGGCGAGGGCTTGATTGGACGATCGCAGTTGCCGAGTGGGGGTGTAAAAGGACAGGCGCGTGTTGAGGCATTCGGGTCCCAGGTCGTAGAGGGCTTTGTGTGCGTGGGTGAGGAGACGGAACGTTATTCTCTTGTTGACGGGGAGCCAGTGGATGTCTTTCAGGTGGCCAGAGATGTGATCTAGGCGGGGGACGTCTAGTATGAGTCTGGCTGAGGCGTTTTGGATGCGTTGGAGTTTTTTCTGTAGTTTGGCTGTGGTTCCGGCGTACAGGGTGTTACCATAGTCCAGCCGGCTTGTGACTAGTGCATGGGTGACCGTCTTTCTTGTTTCGGTGGGGATCCAATGGAAGATTTTTTTGAGCATACGTAGGATGTTGAAGCATGATGATGAGATGGCGTTGACTTGTCAGGTCATCGAGAGGGAGGAATCCAGGATGAAGCCCAGGTTACGAGCGTGGTCCATTGGTGTGGGTGCGTTTCCTAGGGCCGGCGGCCACCATGAGTCATCCCAAGCGGATGGGGAAGATCCTAAGATGAGGACTTCAGTTTTGTTCGAGTTCAGTTTTAGGCGGCTGTTCTTCATCCACTCGGCTACTTCTTTCATTCCTTTGTGAAGGTTGGTTTTGGCGGTGTTTGGGTCTTTGGTGAGGGAGAGGATCAACTGAGTGTCGTCAGGGTAGGAGATGATGTTGAGGTTGTGTTGGCGTGCGATGGAAGCGAGGGGACTCATGTATACGTTAAAGAGGGTGGGACTGAGTGAAGAGCCTTGTGGTACGCCGCAGAGGACTTCTGTGGCCTCTGATCTGAAGGGGGGTAGGCGGACTCTTTGGGTTCTTCCGGCGAGAAACGAGATGATCCAGTCCAGTGCTTTACCTTGTATTCCGATGTTGCTGAGACGTTGTATAAGGGTGCTGTGACAGACTGTGTCGAAAGCTGCGGAGAGGTCAAGTAAGATGAGGGCAGTAGTTTCTCCCTTGTCCACTAGGGTTCGAATGTCGTCTGTTGCTGTGATGAGTGCGGTCTCGGTGCTGTGTTTGGCACGGAACCCAGATTGTGAAGGGTTGAGGGATTTGTTGGATTCTAGGAAGGCGGCGAGTTGATTGTTGACGGCTTTCTCTATGACTTTGGCGGGGAATGGGAGGAGCGAGATGGGGCGGTAGTTCTTAAGATCGGTAGGGTCTGCTGTGGGTTTCTTCAGGAGGGCGCTGAGTTCGGCATGTTTCCATCTTTCTGGGAAGGTAGCGGAGTTGAGGGAGCAGTTGATGACATCTCGGAGATGGGGTGTGATAATGGAGTTGGCTTTGTTGAAAATGTGGTGGGGACATGGGTCGGTTGGTGATCCAGAATGGATGGAGTTCATCAGTCGGATGGTGTCTTCAGTGGTGACTGGGTTCCAGGCGCAAAGGTTGTTGAAGGGGGGTTTAAGTTCCGGTGTGAGTGGTGTGGACTGATCTCCGGGTTTTATTTTCTCAAAGCTGTTATGAATGTCTACGATTTTGTTGTGAAAGAATGAGGCTAGGGAGTCGCAGTGGTCTTGGGAGGGAATGATGTCGTTGGTGCCGGCGGTGGGGTTGGTGAATTCTTTGACGATGTTGAATAATTCCTTGCTGTTATGGGCGTTGTTGTCAAGTCGGTCCTTGAAAGCTGCTTTTTTGGTGGATCGGATAAGTTGGTGGTGTTTGCGGGTGGCGTTCTTAAAGGTTGTTAGGTTTACAGTGGTTGGGTGTTTTCTCCAAGTTTTCTCGAGTGTGCGGCAGGACTTTTTGGATTGCTTAAGTTCATCGTTGAACCAGGGGACTTTCTTGCTTCCTTGGGCTGAGATGGGCTCTTCTATCCGGGGCCCCTGGGGCTGAGCTGGACTCTTCTATCTTGGGCCCCAGGGACTGAGCTGGGATCTTCTGTCCGGGTTCCCTGGGCTGAGCTGGGATCTTCTGTCTGGGGGCCCCTGGGGCTGAGCTTGGCTCTTCTATCTGGGGCCCCTGGGGTTGAGCTGGGATCTTCTGTCCGGGGCCCCTGGGGCTGAGCTGGGCTCTTCTATCCTGGGTCCCTGGGGCTGAGCTGGGCTCTTCTATCCGGGGGCCCCTGGGGCTGAGCTGGGCTCTTCTATCCAGAGGGCCCCTGGGGCTGAGCTGGGCTCTTCTATCCGGGGGGCCCTGGTGCTGAGCTGGGCTCTTCTATCCGTGGGCCCTGGTGCTGAGCTGGGCTCTTCTATCCGGGGTCCCTGGGGCTGAGCTGGGCTCTTCTATCCGGGGCCCCTGGGGGCTGAGCTGGGCTCTTATTTCCGGGGCCCCTGGGGCTGAACTGGGCTCTACTATCCGGGGCTCCTGGGGCTGAGCTGGGCTCTTCTATCCGGGGGCCTCTGGGGTTGAGCTGGGCTCTTGTACCCAGGGGCCCCTGGGGCTAGCTGGGCTCTTCTATCTGGGGGCCCCTGGGGGGCTGAACTGGGCTTTTCTATCCAGGTGCCTCTAGGGGCTGAGCTGGGCTCTTCTATCTGGGGGCCCCTGGGGGGGTTGAGCTGGGCTCTTCTCTCCGGGGCCCCTGGGGCTGAGCTGGGCTTTTATATCCCTGGACCCCTGGGGCTGAGCTGGGCTCTTCTATCTGGGGGCCCCTGGGGGCTGAGCTGGGCTCTTCTCTCTGGGGCCCCTGTGGATGAGCTGGGCTTTTCTATCCGGGGGCCCCTGGGGCTGAGCTGGGCTCTTCTCTCCGGGGTCCCCTGGGGCTGAGCTCCTCTTGAATCCGGGGACTCAGGGGCTGAGCTGGGCTCTTTTGTCCGGGGGCCTCTGGGGCTCAGCTGGGCTCTTCTATCTGGGCCCCATGGGCCTGAGCTGGGCTCTTCTATCCGGGGGCTCTGGGCTGAGCTGGGCTCTTCTATCCGGGGCCCCTGGTGCTGAGCTGGACTCTTCTATCCCAGGCCCCAGGGACTGAGCTGGGATCTTCTTTCCGGGCCCCCTGGGCTGAGCTGGGATCTTCTGTCCGGGGGCCCCTGGGGCTGAGCTGGGCTTTTCTATTGGGCCCCTGGGGTTGAGCTGGGATCTTCTGTCCGGGCCCCTGGGGCTGAGCTGGGCTCTTCTATCCGGGGGCCCCTGGTGCTGAGCTGGGCTCTTCTATCCAGGGGGCACCTGGGGCTGAGCTGGGCTCTTCTATCCGGGGGCTCCTGGTGCTGAGCTGGGCTCTTCTATCCAGGGGCCCCTGGGGCTGAGCTGGGCTCTTCTATCTGGGGAGCCCCTGGGGCTGAGCTGGGCTCTTCTATCTGCGGGCCCCTGAGGGGCTGAGCTGGGCTCTTCTCTCCGGGGCCCCTGGGGATGAGCTGGGCTTTTCTATCCGGGGGCCCTGGGGCTGAGCTGGGCTCTTCTATCCGGGATCCCCTGGGGCTGAGCTCCTCTTGAATCCGGGGCCTCAGGGGCTGAGCTGGGCTCTTTTATCCGGGTCCCCTGGGGCTGAGCTGGGCTCTTCTATCTGGGTCCCCTGGGGCTGAGCTGGGCTCTTCTATCCGGGGGCCCCAGGGGCTGAGCTGGGCTCTTCTATCCGGGGCCCCTGATGGGCTGAGATCGTCTCTTCTATCCGGGGGCCCCTGGGGGGCTTGCCTCCCGGCCCTGGGGGTGTTTGTGGGCATCATTTGTGTAAAAGGGGGATCTGTGCACTGCGCTGCATCTTACTGCACTGTGAGGAATCTCTGCACAGGTTTCTGCTCAGGTAGGAGATTGTCGGCACCTTCTGCTGTGTTTGTGGAAATAGACTGAATAATTCAGGAGGGAATCTCTGCAGGAGCCGGGCTGAGCTGGGCTCTTCTATCCAGGGGTCCTGGGGCTGAGCTGGGCTCTTCTACTCGGGGGCAACGGGGGCTGAGCTGGGCTCTTCTATCCGGGGCCACGGGGGGCTGAGCTGGGCTCTTCTATCCGGGGGCCCTGGGGCTGAGCTGGGCTCTTCTATCCAGGGGTCCTGGGGCTGAGCTGTGCTCTTCTATCCAGGGCCCCTGTGGCTGAGCTGGGCTCTTCTATCAGGGGGCCCCTGGGGCTGAGCTGGGCTCTTCTATCCTGGGGTCCTGTGGCTGAGCTGGGCTCTTCTATCCGGGGGCCACGGGGGCTGAGCTGGGCTGAGCTGGGCTCTTCTATCCGGGGCCCTGGGGCTGAGCTGGGCTCTTCTATCCGGGGGACCCTGGGACTGAGCTGGGCTCTTCTATCCGAGGGCCCCTGGGGGGCTTTCCTTCTGGCCCTGGGGGTGTTTGTGGGCATCATGTGTGTTAAAGAGGGGATCTGTGCACTGCACTGCATCTCACTTCACTCAAAAATCTGGGCACAGGTTTCTGCTCAGTACGAAATCTATGTGTACAGCATTGGATCTTATAGCACTATGAGAAATCTGTGCACACTGCACTTGTTATTACTACTTTATCCCCTTCCACACTCATGACGAGCTGGGCTCGTCATGGTGTAGCCTCCTCAAACACTGATGACGAGCCCAGCTCGTCATGAACAATGGGAAATTCAATAATCCAGCACAGCAGCAAAATATCGCTAGCAGCGATGGTGTTAAGAAAGATGTGAGCATGCTACTTTTTAAAACGGCACACTGCATTACTTTTTGCTGCACTACGAGGGTTGTATACAGAGTTAAACTGCACGCTACACTGCTGTTTGCTACTCTATTTGGAATCTGTGCACGCTACACTGCTCAGACCCCCCAGGATGTTGCGGCATAGATTTTCAAATTTAGCGGCACAAAAATGGAAATTTAGCGGCATTATTGCGGCACTTTATTTTACTCGTAATCATTCCTTTTCAGTCTTAAATCAATGTAAACTGATTCAGCCGAGTACTCCACTGTGAACTAGGCATGTTTAAAGTGCCCAATCTGCACCTTGTAAAATTCACAACATTAAAAATCTCCCAAAGGTTATTTAACAGCTGCAAATATACTAAGGCCGGCCTAACTCGCAGAGCACACCTCCCATTTAAATTAGGAATTAAAAACGTTCTCCTCATAGAGCTAAATGCACACTGCACTATTTTGTATTACACGATGAACATTCTTTCCCACTGCACTGGGGAAATCTGTGCACACTGCAGTGCTTTTTTAGGTCTCGCTGAAAGCCATCTCGTAGGGATGGTTTGGCGAGATTATAGTAAGGCTTTCGAAAAGTCTCCCCAAACTGCGGATTAGGTACAATTCATGCGAGCTGGGCGCATGCACATAGTCAGCCACATCGCACACCCACACCATTAGTCTGAGCCTCGGCATCAGACTTCAAAGGAAGCCGCTCCCCGCCCCCCCATCAGACTTCAAAGGAAGCCGCTCCCCCACCCCTGCCCCCACCATGCAATGCCGAGAGCTTGTTTCTCCCGTCGCTTGCTTTTTTATTGTGTGCGCCCTGCTTGGATGAGCACTAGAGTTCCCTCTGTGAGGGGTTGTGTCAGCTTGTTTTTCTTGTACTTTAGTCATTCTTGAAGGATCAGAACGACTTTTTGGTTGAGGTTTTCTGCTCTTTTGTATGGCTGGCTTGGGATACCACCGTCTTCACCCGGGTTCCTCGTGGGATGGTACTCTTGCTTCAGCTCTGACAGTTAAGTCCCCTGTGTTGCACGTGTCTGTGAGCATCCTGCCAAGATGGAGTCTGCTTTTAATGTCTGGGGTCTGTTTATGCATGAGCTGAGAGAGTTTTGTGAAGAGAGAGACATTGCAGTGAATGAGTCAGACACCCAGTCCCAACTTAGGGGTAACCTAATCCAATGGCAGAAGGAGGACTGGGAGCGTGAGCACAGTGAGGAGAGGGCCCGGGTCTCACACCATGAGGGTCGTGGGTCTGAGGGGAGCCCTGAAGAGTCTGAGGAGGAGGAAGAAAATCAGAGTACTGGGATGCCAGCAGATAATGAGGACCCCATAGATAGGGAGTCCCTTGCTGGGTCCAGTGTAGGAGGCAGCACCTCATCCCTTTCCCTGTCCCCAGAGGAGTTGGAAGACAGGAGGAGAGAAAGGGAGCAACAGCTGGCTTTAGAAAAGCTCAGGCTAGAGCATGCCCAGGCTATGGCACAGCTGGGCGTTAGAAAGCAACAGCTAGAGACTCAGAGGGTCTTAGCGCAGGAAAGGATAGAGGAGGCTGAGATGGCCTCCACCAGAGGCAAAGTGGCTCTGGAGGGTAGACTATCCCCTGCGCGCAGTTTTAATTTTCTGGACTCCCCAGGTCGGGTTGGGTCCAGTGGTGGCAGCTATATAGATTTCAGTGTAGGAAATCCCAGTCCCAGTTCCCCCAGTCTGGTACCTGTTTCCCAAGAGGAGGAGTTAAGGTTGAAGTTCAGAGACAGTAAGAAACTGTCTCACCAGTCTTGGGAGGAGTTTGAGGATGAATGTTGTGATACACTGTGGGCTTGGGTACAGGTTCACACGAAAGATGAGTTTGACGTCTTGTTTGGTCTGATTGTCAAAGAGCACCTGCTCAGTTGTTGTTCACCAGGGTTGCGCCAACCCCTGTTGGGGTGTGGATTGTCTGAGGCATGTGAACTTGCAGATGAAGCAGACCGCTGAGAGAGGGCCAGGGGTTCTTTGGAGTCCCTAGTGAGTGAGTCCAACAGTAGTGGTATAGGTATCTTCCAGCCCAGCGTGGTGGAAGAGGCTCAGTGTAGCCCAGCTAGGTCCCAGTATAGTGAGAGGGGTGGAGGGGCTGACTACCTGGCTCAGTGGAGCAGGAGTCAGTGGGAGGCTGGGAGTCCCCAGAGGCCCGGAGCCCTATCTCAGAACCTGGGTGGTTTCTTGAGAGAACACCAGGTTAGGGACCTAGGCTGTCCTGTTAGTACACTTGAGGAGAATCTACCAGTGTCTAGGGAACCTGGAGCATCTGTAACTAGAGCTCCAGGGGTTCCAGTGTCCAGCAGTGCTACTCCAGGAGGGAGGGCACAGAAGTCCGAAGTGAGGAGTGATTGGGGGATGAGTTTCCCACTGGATGCACCAGTGGACCAGGGACTAGCCAGTTGGGCTAGATCTTCTTGGGGGGACCCGGGTGGCGCCACTTCTGGTCTGGGGGATCTTCACGCACTGTCAGGTGGACAGGGGACGGGAGATCTCAGGGGGATGGCGTGTGAGTCGCCAGAAGTCCTGGAGTGCCAGGCAAGTATTCCGCCAAAGGTTTTAGACCGGAGGTTGGGAGGCCAGGTTCAGGTTCAGCCTGACCTGAAGGGTGGGACGACTGTAATCAGTGTCCTGACCAGTTCTTCTTCCAGAGGAACCTCTCCAGTTGGGAAAGGGCAGACCTCTGGAAGGGGGTGCAGAGGGTGGGAGAGCCCACCTCTGACCCCCATGCAACCTGAGGGGTTAAACCCTGGGTTGGAGTGGTGTTGTAAGGGTACCCCTTGCAGGAGGCTGAGGAACCCTAGAAGAAGAGGTAGGGGGAGGAGAGCCTTCCCTGAGACTCCTGGTCCCCCTGAGGTTGTAGACCCTAGGCTGGAGAACCAGTGGCAGTCTAGCCCTGTCTTGCAGACAGGAAGAGTGGCCCCTGACATTGGGACAGTTCAGGTGTTCTTGCCTATGGAAAGTCACAGGTGGTGACTTATGTGAGTTGGCGCAATGGTTCTTTAATACACCGCTGAATGTGTTGTTTAATGCATCATGTGTTTTCCCTTCTTTGATACACCTCTGAATGTTTGTAGGCATCATGTGTTTTTCTTCCCTGCACCTCTGAATGTATGTGATGCATCAGGTGTTTTGTGCTTATACCCCTACAGGTATTGTGATACTTAGGTGGTTGTTTTCTTGCTAGTACAAGTGGTGCTAGTGAGGTCCTGGTTACCAGTAGATACTGGTTGTGTACTTTATGTTCTATTTTGTGCTACAGTGATTTATATTCCATGTTCTAAATGCTAATTCTACCTAGTGCTAAGTTCTAAAAGTGCTGATTCCTGACAGTGGTCCAGGTGGCCCTGTCTTGTACATATCCCCTGTAAATTCTGCCCGTGCCTGTTGGCACACTGTAAAGTGTGTGTTTTATCTAATGTGTTTTGGTATAATACAAAGGCAATTTTATATATAACCTTGTGTGGAGTTTCCTTTGTGGTGGGCCTTGGGTGTTGTTGCTGGGGTGCGTGCGCAAATACTTAACTCACATCGCCTCCAAGTTTAGCCTTGCTGCTCGCGCCACGTTACCTAGAGGGTGAGCAGGGGTTATCTTGGCGTGTAACTCCCTTGCCCTGACTTAGGAGTAGTGGTCTCTGACTGACTTTGTCGCAAGCCCTGGCCAGCCAGGGATCCCATTTCTAACAGAAATACAATGTAGTATGCCTGAACTCAGAATCTAAAGATGCATCTTTTAGTGAAGGTGATTTTTACATTCTGTGTTTGAAAATACCACTTTTAGAAAGTTGGTATTTTCTTGCTCAGTTATCTCCTGTGCCTCTGCTGGAATGTGGATTGCCTGTCTGTTTTTTTGGATGACAGTTGGCTGGGGAGCAGGAGTGGCTCCAGATAGTCTTAGTAGGGTCACTAAAGGGTTGAATAGACCTGGGCTGCAATGGGGGAAGGGGAGGAGAATTCCTTGCTCCTCAAAGGGCCTGGTCTGCCTCTGACAATGCAGTCTCCACCTCCTGCCAGGAAATCACACCAAAGAAGGCAGAACTGGTTCTGGCTGGGCACAGACACTCTCTGCCTAAGAGATCAAAGGACTTTGGGACATAAATATTGGGGCCCAGACCCCTGAACTTTAGAACTCTTTTGGACTAGGAAGACTGCCAAGAAGAAGAGCAGGCGGAGCTTTGAGGAGGACCTCTCACTTTGCTGTGTGCTTTGCTGTGTTGGCCTGCAGTGTCTGCTTCTGTCTTGATATTTGATATTTTTTTTATATTTGAGGGGGTATTTCTAAAGCGCAGCGTTCGCTCCGGAGGGAGCATCATGGCGCTGAAAGGGCAGTGAAAGGACTGGACTGAACTTTCTGCAATTTGTTTTTTGAGTTTCTCCAAGGGCTTGAGTTAGAGCTTGCCCCCTGTTCATAAAGTCTCAAGAACAGCAAAGACTTTAAGCTCTTCTTCCTTCAGCACTGGGGACTGTGCATTTTGTGCTGCAACAGAGGAAAAGCCACTGGACGATGTCTACGACGCCTTCCGTCCGCGCAGCGGGCGGGCGCAGCGGGCGCGCCGATGGCGCGCCGGAGGCGCGCCAGAGGCAAGCCCGTCTGGGCCCGTCCGGGCCAGACCGGGCCTAGGGCCAGCCACTATGCCCGTGCTCCCCCTTGGACCCATAAGGTTCTCTAAGGAGGAACTACTATCAACACGACTCACGGGCAACCCTGGATGCCCTCATTGGGTTGGTTCAAGCCTCCCTTTCTGCCGATGCCCTGCCTGTCCGGTCCCCTGCAGTGGGGAGACGGTTGGTAAGAAGGTGGGTAGAACTTTGCAGATGGCCCTCCTTAACTGCAGATCGCTGCCGAAGCATGCGATCGAGATCAACCTGCTGTTAGAAGATAGCAATTTCGACCTGCTCTTCCTGACGGAGACATGGTTATCCCCTCATTCAGACTTTGATATTGTCTCTGCGCTCCCCAGTGGTTTCAATATTCAATGTTTGAATAGAGATAAAGGTATGGGGGGGGACTCGCCATAATCCATCGGGAGTCTCTGACCTGCAGACTGAAGGAGGGTGGAATTTCAGACGCTGAAAGCGCTAGCTTTAACATTCAGCTTTCACCCACTCACTCCCTGTCAGGTCTCCTCATCTATAGACCCCCGGGGAGCCTAAAACACTTCCCTGACTCCCTTCTAGAAATCTCCTTATCAGCTGCCTCTCAGGCCCCGAATTTTCTGATCCTGGGCGACTTGAATTTACACTTCGACGACCCCAAGGATAACTCTGCTGCTGAACTGATCACCAACCTCAACTCCTTTGACCTGGAACTGGCAAATAAGGAAGCCACCCACAATAAAGGTCATTTGTTGGATCCGATCTTCTCCAACATCCCCCAGCTCGCAGCCAAACCCCCGCTGCCCCTATTATGGTCAGACCATTTCCTATTTCCTTTTTCATGGGAATTTTACCATGAAAAAACCAAGGTCCCCTGCTCCCGTACGCTTCAAAGGCCATGGCCAAGGCTGTCAGTAGAGAATTTGTCAACTGCTCTCGAACAATCTACACCCCCTACAGAATCTGACGTTCTACAGGCAGATACAAATTTTCTAGACTGGCTTACTAAGTCCCTGGATTCGGTTCTGCCTCTTAAACTCTGCACTAAAAAGAGCAATACTTTCAAATCCCCCTGGTTCTCGCCTGAACTAAGAGAACTTAGAAAAGATTGCAAAAGAGCAGAGCGCGCATGGCGCAAAGACTGGGCACCTATTAACAAAGCTGCATATAAAGCGGCCCTAAAACTCTACAAACTAGGACGGCAAAAATCCAAAGCTGCCTTTTTTGAAGAAAAAATTCGTCTCTCTTCTAACTCTTCCAGAGAAACATTTAAAATTGTGAACCAGCTTCTTAAAGTCCCAGCCCCCACCCTGGTCCATAACGACCCGGTACTGAAATGCAATCAGTTAGCAGAATTTTTTGATACCAAAATTCGGAAAATTTTAGACAGCCTTCCTCAACCCTCTGCCACTGAACCCATCGAGACCCCTTCTCCTGACCCTGCCTGTCCTCAATTTGAGGCTTTCAGTCTTATATCCAAGGAAGACTTTTGTAACATCTTTTCCACTATTAAAAGCGGCTCTCCCTCAGACCCAGTCCCGATGCACATTCTAAAGCAAACCCTAAACACCATTGCCCCCGTAGCCACTGAGCTACTTAACTCGTCACTATCTTCGGGCATAGTGCCCCCGAGCTGGAAACAGGCCAGAGTCAAAACGCTTTTAAAGAAACCAGGATTAGACACCTCCGATTTGGCGAACTTTCGCCCAATCTCGCTCCTACCTGGATTGAGCAAAGTGGCCGAAAAAGTGGTGAATAGGCAGATTTCAGAGTACCTAGAGTCTAACCACCTCCTCAGTGACTCTCAGACTGGTTTTCGCCCGGGTCAGGGCACAGACACCGCCCTTCTGGCGGTGACTGAAGAGGTAAGATGCATCTTGGATTCAGGGGGATCAGTAGCTCTGATCCTCCTGGATCTGAGTGCTGCATTCGATACTGTAGGTCATGTAGTCCTGGCCCAACGCTTGGCCCTGCTCGGCATTACAGGATCAGCCCTTAAATGGTTGCAGTCTTGCCTGGAGGAGAGATCCTTCAGGATCTGGGAAAATGGGTCCATGTCGAAGGCCTTCCCTCTTCAGTGTGGGGTGCCGCAGGGCTCCTCCCTCAGCCCCACACTGTTTAATGTCTACATGGCCCCGTTAGAGAAGGTAGTAGCCCCATTCGGGATTAAATCCATAAGCTACGCAGACGACACCCAGCTTGTCGTCTCGTTGTCACAACACGGGGGCCGCCCGGTCGACCTCCCGGACTGTCTTACAGCCATTTCTTCCTGGATGTCTAGCTCGAAACTTAAGCTAAATGGATCTAAGACAGAGATCATGCTCTTAGGCAATCAATTCACCTCTCTGCCCCCTGAGATGTGGCCCGCTTGTATGGGAGATCTTCCACCCCCCAAGCAGCAAATCAAAAGCCTAGGGATCTGGTTCGAACCCCAACTGACCTTCAAGACCCATGCGCAGAAGGTGGTTGGAGGCTGCTTCGGCCTGCTACGAGCAGCCCGGAAGGTCCTCCCTCTCCTTCCGTTTCAATCCAGAAAGCTGCTAATCCAGGGTTTGATTCTGTCCAAACTGGATTATGGCAACTCCCTCTTCCTTGCAGCCCCTCATGCCACTATTAATACTCTTCAGCGAGCTCAGAACGCCGCAGCCAGGCTGCTGATGGGGGCGCCGAGACGGGCCTCAGCCAAACCACTGCTGAAAGCCCTGCACTGGCTCCCCATCCAAGAGCGGATCACTTTTAAGTCTCTCTGCATCGCACATAAGACTTTGCAGGGTAAAGGCCCTCCGGCCTTAAGAGGACTGATCCGACCTTACAAGTCGACCAGGGCCCTTCGCTCAGATAGAGAAAATCTGGCCATTGTTCCAAGAGTGAGGAAGGCACGAACAGGAGGCCGCCGGTTCTCACTGAATGTGTCAAATAAATGGAATGCCCTTCCTAGAAAACTCCGAATGGAACCGGGTCATCTGAAATTTAGAAGAGCACTCAAAACCTTTCTGTTCCCTACCATCCCCTAACTCTGCATCTCGCTTGAGTTCATCAGATTCAGATTAGGATTAGCGCTGGGACGCTCCAGGGCAGCCATGCGCTCTACAAGTCCAAATCAAATCAAATCAAATCAAATCACTGCCGACTCAGTGTCCTGACGGCACTGCAGAAGGCACCGCCGCAACGCCGCGACCTTGGTCTCACCGACGACTCCTGTGGAAGCTGCCACCAAGCCGCTGGTTGCACCGTGGCCTGTGGGCACCGCACTCCGCACCGCTTCGGGACGACGCCTTGGCACCGCAGAGGGCACCGCCGCACCATCACCTCCGACACCTGTTGACACCACCATCGAGCCGCTGCTTGCACCGCAACCTGTGGGCAATGCATTTTGCACCGCCTCGCTTCACGACGATGCCTTGGTATCCCCGACGACGCTCCACGCTGAAATCAACGCAGCTGCTTGCACCGTTGTTTGAGGACACCGCTCATAAAGGTACACGATGCACCACCCTCATCCCGCACCTCAGCCTTGGCCTGCCGACGCCGGAGCCATTGACTCCAGTTCGTCAGCCGACGACAATGCTTCAACAACGACGCTGCTTGCACCGTGACGTGCCAGCATCTCGACGAGCACCGCCTTTATCTCGCACCGTGACCTGGGTCTCACCGACGACGCCATCTGATGCCACAACCGAATCGCTGCTCCCTTCTGCGACCTAAGGGCAACGCACGCCGCACCTCTGCACTGTGCACTGCAACACACGACGCCTGCCTACGCTATTGCTCCTGACTCCATCAGAGAGGAGATCGACCCGCAACGTGTGTGACTCCGAGGTCCCTGATGACTCCTGCACGACCTCCGGAACCGTTGCCTGTGGACGCTGTGTTTTCAGAAGCTCAGCGAGAGGTCATCGACTCCCTACATTTCTAAAAGGTACTGTTTGCGGGTGTTCCCGACACCGTAAGCTGGCCCGCTACGTCGAGGTCAGTCAGAACTGTTTGGATTTGTTGTCTCACGACGCTGTGATAGCCCCAGATGGAGCTATAGACATCAAGGAACCATTTTTAAAGCATATTTTGGTAAGTGAGGATTTTGAAATACTGTATGGTGGATTTTTATTGTTTTTGGTCTTGTCTTAAGTATGTAAAAATATTGCATATTTTTCTAAACTGGTGTGGTGTCCTTTTGTAGTGCTTACACTGTATTACTGTTGGTTATGTGCAAATGCTTTACACACTGCCTATAAGATAAGCCTGACTGCTCATGCCAAGCTACCAAGGGGGTGACCAGGGCTTATTTTAGGAGTGTAACTCCCTTATCCTGGAAGAAGGGTCCCTATTTGGACAAGTTGCACACCCTTGTCAACTAGAGACCCTCATTTCTAACACTACTCTTTAAAAAATATGTGCACACACCTCCTTTTTTCTATGCTGCAGTAAATCTGTGTACTCTGCACTGGATTTTACTACAGTTTGGGGGCATTGACAGTGAAGGGTTCTGTGCACTGCTCAGCTTTTACTACTCTTAGGACCTTATGCATGAATAATAGATTTGGTAACCGGGGTCGCAATCTGCTCACCAATTATACCAAATGCATTAGTAGTTTGCAAATCGACCTACGAAGCTAAGGTGTACTTGGTAGTGAAATGAGAACCGAAAACTTATGGTTTTACTAGATGCGACAATTTAGTGAATGTGAATTTGCAACACGTCATGGATCTCAGCGGGATCCCTTATTTCCTTCCTCTCTTTGTGTTAACATTGTACTTTTAAATAAAGCAATCTCTTCTTTAAAAAAGCAACTCAGCCCCATTCCGTAAAGTAAAATTGGATGCCTTTATAAAACAAAGTTACACAAACCTTATTTTGGAGTAGACAGTGGCCCCATGTACTATTACTATTCCCATGTACCCCAGAACCCATACCCAACCTAAAAGTTAAAAATCTCCATTACTTATATTATAATGCTTTGTAATGGCATGCGTTGTAATGACATGCGTTGTAATGGCATGCGTTGTAATGGCTGCATTGTAATGGTATGCGTGTAAAGGCAGTTGCGTTGTATCAGCTGCATTATGAAGGTAGTGCGTTGTAATGACTGCGTTGTGATGGATGTTTCCCGCAGGACATGTACTAAATGTGCAGACTTCGGGCTGCCTAATATGAATGTTGCCAGGCTGAGGATTTCACAGCCCTGTGCGCGTGACCTCCTCAGTCTGGCAAAAGTGCCTTGAGGCCCTCCCCCTTGTGATGAAGGAGAGCGCCACTGATTGCCTCGGACATGGGCGCTACCATTTTAAGCCCTGTAGTGCCCTGGGAAGAGTGTCCATCAGTGGCACCTAGTCACAGCATGGGGTGGAGTCAGACGTTTCACTGACTCCATCCCGACTCTGTGAAGAGGTTGGATATGCTGCCTTTCAATTAGCCAATGAGGTAAGGCAGCAGTCCCAACCCTCCTACTGAGCTGCCTGCACACCGGACTCATCCTCTGGGCCTCCACTGGGCAAGGGGCCGTCCACAGGTTCTGAAGGGGGGGGCGTCTAGTGGGATTCTCTCAGGCCCCATTCAGCCTGCTTCCTCCATCACTAGCAGCCATAATCGATGTTAGAGGCAGTGTACGCAAGCCAGGATCAGTCGGGCGACCGCTGGTGGTGCAGGCGCAGTCTGGTCTGTTCTGGCCTCTCGGTTGCAGTGTGTGGGAATGCCATCCTCATGAAGTGGGTCGAAATGGAAAGAGCAAGAAGGGTCCCCAGTTCGTCAGAGCATGTCTATTTGATTTACAAAGGTAGTGTGCTATACATGGAGAACTTAGCTGAGGGGAAAAGGTGTTTGCATGCGGTTTAGAAAAGTTGGAATTTCGCCTTTTTACAGAACTCCCCAAGCGCGCAACAAGCATTGGATTCAAAGCGCTTCAGCCCCCCCCCCCCCCCCCCCTTCACCTTCGTGTGTGTCAGCCTGACTGAGACAGCTTCCCAGGCTCACACACAGCCGCACCGAGTACTTCACAGGTCTATAGAAGACCATCTACATGTTACTGAGGCTTTGTTTTTTCTTTCACCCCTTCTTAGAGCCCCTGCATCTTCACTCTGCCAATTGCTGGAACAATCCGCACCACCGCGCGAAATCTTGATTAGCCCCTCCTGAAACTTTACTCTAGTTGCGCCTCTGGAACTCCCCACGGGAGACATGAATGTTTTGACTGCGGAGTTGATTTTAGAGGCATTGTCTATAGTGGTATCGAAGGAAATTGGAAAATAAAGATGTTACTAAAAGAGAACACTGGTGCCATTATACATCAACATTATACTAATTTTCTTGGGCACAGTATTTCCCCATTCTATCATCTTCATTGACCTCGATTGCTCGTGGTCAGCACCCTAGTTCAAGACCACACGAAATCTTCTGCATGAACCATTCATCCCTGTGGCCTCTTACTTACCCTGCAGTCAAACACCAATTTGAAATGTTGCCTTACTTTAATCTCTCGTGGGCCCCTGATAGAGCCAGCTCTGTTCTGGAGTCTTGCCCTAATGACCTTGAATATGTCTTTAAAAGAGTGCTTAACTACCGTTTTCATGTAATTTCTTTTTAATATGGAACCAGCATGTGTTTCAGCTTTGTGCGCCCTTTGTTGCCAGGTCATTAGAGCGCACAGGAACACTCCTTCAAATTCGATTATTCTGGGATAGTGAGGTGTGTTTTCAATATTTTTGTAACACAGCAGCATTTATTTATATATATTACTGAAAATAATCATGCATTGTCACTTTAAATAAATGTGGAAAAATACCAGCTGTAGCGTCGTCTTTTGCTTGTGGCAAAAATAAATGTGGATAAATACAGAAAAAGTGCCCCAAAAATAAATGTGGATAAATACAGACGGAAATGGCAAAAAAATAAATACCATAAAACCGGGAGCCCTAATTATAATTCCTTGAGTACCAAAGGAAAGGACACCACATAAGGTATATATCAAATATATATGTATTTAACCTAAACACAGCCCCTATGCACTCTTTATGAGGTCAGAGGTCAAAGTACATTACAAAAATCTCAATTAGCATACGATAAGTTGCACAAATACAGTTATGCCCTAGGGGCCTCACAAACCATATACTAAAATAGTGGTATAAGAACCATGTGTGGAATAGAAAGCAGCCCTGGGGCCTGTGGAATCACTGGGGTTACTCTAAACAACCAAAGGATAGGAAATAGGAGGCCCACGGGAGATGCTTGCAGTGTCTAAACACAGCTGCGGGTTACCATTGACTTTCCATGGGAAACGAAGAAGTTACAAAAGTACAATTTAAGGACACTTCCGGATGGACTTGGATGGAACCCTTTTAAACTAGGACACTTTGAGAGTCAAGGCCCACTGGAGCACCGGAGTACTCGTCTTACCTCAGCCAGGGAAGCCGGGTGCATAGGTGCCTTTTCTGGTCGGGTTTCGTCATCGTTTTCAATGCAGAGCTGCAAAGAAATGCTGCAGGCGACCAGAGGAAAAGTGTCCGGGTGGATCCAAGGGTGGATCGAAGATCTGAAGAACCTGAAAGCAGAGGGGACAGAGTTTGGGTCACTAGCCAGTGACCAGGAAGGTACCAGGAAGGAACCAAGCGATGTTGGGTGATTTCCGGTGAAGAAGTTGAGCTTGTCTCTTCAACCACGAGGTCCAGGAGGCATCGACGATGACCAGGCGCTGGATTCGAGCTGTACCACAAAGGATCTAGGTGACTGCAGTGTCAGTATCCGGATTGGACTTAACAAGCCTTTGCAATGGCAACCCATGCATAATGTCAAGATTGGCTCTGTTGCAGACCAGCAAGGTCTGTGGTGCTCCTCGTTTGCAGGGAAGCTGGAGCAAGCCTAGAGCAACCAGGAAAGCAATTTTGTTGTGAAGAAAAGTCTTCAAGGGGCTCACTAGTCAATGGGCCAGGAACCGGGAAGATGCATCGAGCTCCAATGCAAAAGCAGGGCCCACGGGACACTCGTGGAGCGTGGGGTCCTGTGCTTCGGTGCAATTGGTGCTCATGGCTGGAGCTTCTCGTCCCCAATGCACAACTGTGAGGATACCTCAGGAGTCGATCCAGTTAGCAAACTGCAGGATGTCCAGTAGTTCCAGTCCCACGTCTCTCGTTTCCGCCACGTGTCTCAGCTTTGCTGTGGATGTGGGTCGGGTCAGAGATGTCTGGAAGTCCATGTCCTGTGTTGCAGATTCTTCGGGATCCGGCAGGAGCCTCAAAAATGCAGACCGGCAAAGTTGCTGTTGGAGCCTGTTTGTACAGGGTGGTCATTCCTTGACCACAAGGGAGATATCTTCCATCTTCCAGTCAGAATGGAACGTCGAAGGTCCAGGATATTTCTTGCAAAGATTCGTCCAGGGCAATCTTAAGTCCTGGGGACACAGCTCCTATACTTATACCAAGTTTGTGGGCTGGACTACCTGAAAGGTCCCTCCTATGGGTGGACCAGGAGAGGGGGTGGTTACACCCCCTTTCCTTTGTCCAGTTTCATGCCAGAGCTGGGGCTGAGTGCCCCAGCAACCGGTTTGGACTGGACTATGCATGGAGCACCTTGTGTGCCCCAGGCAGTGTCTGTAAAGCATTCACTGAATGCAGCCCTCCCTGCCCCAATACACTAAAGCCTGTCTGGGGAGGTGCTGGCACCTCCCTGGACAGGAAACCTATTGTCCAAGCCTCCCCTGCCGGAGTTTCGTCCAGCAGCAGGAGATCAGACTCGTATCTGTGGCAGCAGCATCCATTTTGTGATGCTGTGGCTCTGTTTAACTTTTACAGAGTTTCACAGTAACTACATGTCTTCTCCCTCCAGAAGGGTGGAATGCTACCCCCGCCACCAGGACTGGCGGGTGGGTAGTATTCAAAGTGTTTGACGCAACATGTTTTGATAAATCCAAACCAAAGTTAGCATTAACTGGGAGCATTATAATGCACTTAAGAGTATATGGTATGGCTATATCATAGAACAGCTATAAGGAGATAGTTCCGAAAGCTGCAGAGGGGCTCAGCTCATGCTAGGGCACCCTCTCACATAAAACCAAGCACTCTACCTCCAGGATTGTCGAGGCCCACCATAGGAGTGGCTTATAGGTGTATATGTCTCTATATATATAGATATAGGGATACTAATTAAGGGGTGATTACAGCACCTTACCCAGTCTGTGTGAACAGACCTGTGGTGTCAGTTTGGAGGGCCAGGGGTGGCATAATACATGCTGCAGCCCCCTGGTAGGCCTTGGATGCACCTATGCCCTGGGTACCTATGGTACACTATACAGGGACTCACAAAGGTGACCCACAACCCAATCTGGCATGTACCTAAAGTAAATGGTTACAATTTAGAGAGAGAACAGCTAGGCTGTGGTCCTGATTAGCAGGGCCACAGCCAGTCTAAAGTAAAAAAAACAGAGAATCACCACAAAAAGTGGGGGTAACCATATGAAGCAGACCCTACTCTTCTACAAGCTTTAAGGGATAAAACCTCACTTCTTTTCCACGGAATATAAACCCACTGTTCTTGGAAATGGGCCGCTACACCCGCTCTAGTAAAAGGACTGGGCTGGTCCATTAACTCTGGTATTTCAGGGTGATATATTAGATGAACCTCTCGCATCGGAAACTGAGATACCGCAGTAGCACTCTTCTCATGCAACCTGCCCCTGTACGCAATTAACGTTGAGATGTCCTCAAAAACTCGGCCAGGCTCCATACCACTAGCATACACACCCTTATCTTGGATCAACCTCCCGACTATCATTAAATAAGGTAGTGCCTTCTACCAGTTCTTGAAGTATATCTATGAATAATAAATCTAAATTACTTTTAACAGGTGCCTATGTCTTTTATATCTGGTGCACTGATGAGGAATTTGTTTGGATTGATCATTCTTGCAGATTAGATATATGCATAAAATTGAAAAAAACTTGAAGGTTTTTAGACTTTATTGCTCGACAAACAAGTCCAGGACCAGCTGTTTTTTGTACCACTTGACACTCAGTTGCACGGACATTTATTGGGTTACCCCGTTATGTTATAATGGAATGTAAACATGAGGCCGGTATTTTTCTCTGGGAAAGGTGGCAACCCTATTTCTGCTCCAGGACCCAATCAATCAATCAATCATTTGTAAAGTGCATCACATACCCGCTAGTGTCTCAAGGCACTGGGGGGGAGGGCGCTACTGATCGAGCAGCCAGGTCTTGAGTATCCTCTTGAAGGTCGGCAGGTCTTGGGTCTGTTGTAGGCTCAGTGGGAGGGTGTTTCATGTCTTGGCGGCGAGGTGGGAAAAGGATCTCCCACTGGTGGTTGTTCTTCGGATGCGCGCGACGGTGGCGAGTGAGAGGTCAGCGGAGCGTAGTTGGCCGTTTGGAATGTAGAAGGAGAGCCGTCTGTTGAGGTAGGCTGGGCCAGTCTTGTGGAGTGCCTTGTGTGCTTGAGTGAGGAGCTTGAAGTATATCCTCTTGTTGACGGTGAGATTTCTCAGGTGGGGGGTGATGTGGCGTGGAACGTCAAGGATCAGTCTTGTGGAGGCGTTTTGGATGCGTTGTAGTCATTTGATGAGCTTCGTCGGGGCTCCCGCGTAGAGGGCGTTTCTGTAGTCGAGTCTGCTGCTGACGAGGGCCTGGGTGACTGTCTTTCTTGTATCTGTCGGGATCCATCTGTAGTTCTTGCGGAGCCTATGGAGGGTGTTGAAGCAGGAGGAGGAGACGGAGTTAACTTGCTTGGTCATTGAAAATGTTGAGTTGAGGATGGTTGCGTGTGTGGTCGGTGGGTGTCAGGCTGCCCCCAGTGCCGTTGGCCACCAGGAGTCGTCCCAGGCTGAAGGGTTGGAGCCAAGGATGAGGACCTCCGTCTTGCTTAGTTCAGCTTCAGACGGTTGGTCTTCATCCAGTCGGCGACGGCCTTCATTCCTTCGTGGAGGTTGGCTTTGGCGGTGATGGGGTCCTTGGTGAGGGAGAGGATCAGCGGATGTGTCATCGGCTTAGGAGATTATGTTGAGGTCGTGCTTTAGGGCTACGTGTGCGAACGGGGCCATGTAAATGTTGAACAGCGTCAGGCTGAGGGAGGATCCCTGGGATATGCTGCAGATGATCTCGGAGGCTTTGGAATGGAATGAGGGGAGGCGGACGCTCTGGGTACTAACAGAGAGGAAGGGGGTGGTCCAATCCAGAGCCTTGTCTTAGATCTCTGTGGCGTGGAGGCGTGCGCGTAGTGTGCGGTGACAGACGGTGTCAAAGGTGGCAGAGAGGTCTAGGAGGATGAGTGCTGCGGTCTCGCCGTTGTCCAGCAGGGTCCTGATGTCTTCGAGGTATCGGGCTAGCTAGCTAGAGAGATGGGCCGGAAGTTCTTGAGGTCTCTTGCGTCTACCTTAGGTTTTTTCAGTAGGGCGTTGATCTCGGCGTGTTTCCAGATCTCTGGGAAGGTCGCAGAGATTGATGACGTTGAGCAGGTAGGGTGCGATGGAGCTAACTCTGTTGAAGACGTGGTGCGGAAATGGGTCAGCCGGAGAGTCGGAGTGGATTTAGCGCATGGTCTTGATGGTGTCATCGATGCTCACGCTGGCCCAGGCTAGCAGCGGGTCATGTTCGATGGTGTACAGAGGGTCTGTTGTGTTGCTGCCTGTTGGGGCTGTCTGGGTGTTGAAGCTGTCCTGGATGTCTGCTATCTTGAGGTGGAAGAAGGTGGAGAGGGAGTCGCACAGGGCTTGTGATGATGGGATGTCGTTGGTGTTGGAGCTGGTGTTGGAGAATTCCTTCACAATGTTGAAGAGCTCCTTGCTATTGTGTGTGTTGTTGTCGAGGCGGTCTTTGAAGGAGGTCCTCTTGGCCGCCCTGATGAGGTGATGGTGGTTGCGGACGGCGTCCTTGTGTGCTGTGTGGCTGTCCGGAGTTTGTTCACTGTGCCATTTCTTCTCTAGTTTCCGGCAGACTTGCTTGGAGGCTAGGAGTTCTGGGGTGGACTAGCTGGCTCTCTTGTTGGTGTCTCTGTGGGGGGGTTTCTTCAAAGGGGCGTGGGTGTTGGCACAGGCCTCGATCCAGCGTCTGAGGCTGTGGGCAGCGTCGTCGATGTTGGAGGGTTCGGTGGGTGGGCTGACAGTGAGGTTTGCATGTAATTGGTCTTCAGTGAGTTTGCTCCAGCAGCAGCGGGGGATCTGGTGGGTGCAATGGTGTGTGGCGGGTTTCTGGAAGGCGAAGTGGATGCAGCAGTGGTCAGTTCAGAAGAGTTTGGTGGTGTGGCTGATGGAGACGTACGGGCTTGAGAAGAAGACGGGGTCGAGCATGTGGCCAGTGGAGTGGGTGGGCATTGTGACCAGTTGCTTCAGTCTGAGGTTGGCGATGTTATTGATCAGGGTTGTGGAGTTGTTGTCGCTGTTGTTCTCAAGGTGAAAGTTCAGGTTTCCGAGGAGGATGTAGTCAGCGGAGGTCAGGGTGAGCGTGCTGATCAAGTCGGCAATGGAGTCGCTGAACTGAGGGCGTGGTCCGGGGGGTTGATAGACGAGGGTGCCTCTGAGGGTGGAATTAGGGTCTGTGTGTATCTGGAAATGCATGTGTTCAGCGGTGCTGAACGCGTCGTCGGTGCTAGTCGAGACCCTGATGCTGTTCTTGTGGACGATGGTGATTCCTCCTCCGACTCCTTTGGTGCGGTCTCTGCGGTTGATCTTGTAGCCGTCTGGGATTGCTATGGCGATGTTGGGAGCAGATGAGTCGTTAAACCAGGTATCTGTCAGGAAGGCGACGTCCGGGGATGTTGTGTCGAACAGGTCCCAGAGCTCGACGGCATGCTTGCGTGCGGAGCGGGTGTTCAGTAGTATGCATCGGAGGTGGTTGGGGTCTTTCTTGGCGGGTGGTTCGTCTGCTCCGAGGCTGGTGTAGCTGCAGTTCCGGCAGGTGAAGTGGCCGTGTGTGCGTTTTGGGGCGGCCTTGAAGCAGGTGTGGCTCCGTCCGGAGTTAAGAGCGTGCAGAGTGCTGGCATCGCAGTGGCGGCGATCGTCGTGGCGGGTGCGGGGGCCAGGGGTTCTACCGCTGGGCGTGGTCCAGGCACGGATGGGCACGCCTTAGGCATGCCTTCGGTGCGCCAGCGGCGCAGCCGTGCAGCGGCTGGCATATATGGGGAGGTGGGAGGGAGGAGCAGTTGGGAGGCGGGGGCAGCGAATGGGTAGTGGGCAGTCAGGGGGGCTGGGACGCAGGGGACTCAGCCGCGAGGGCGGTGATGGACAAAGAAGAGTACAGAAATAAAAGGGGCACAAAATCGAGGGTGAAATGAGTGGCACAGAAGGCAAAAGGGCACAACACCGAGTAGAGCAGAAGGCAAGGGCACAGAAATACCGGAAAAACGAGTGGCACAGAGCCAAAATACAGAACACAGATTCTCCCTCCAACATAGTGCGAGTCTGCATTTACGTATCTTGAGTTTACCTCTTCTGATCAAACTGGAAAACTTGTCCAACACAAAGGGAATGTGGTGACTTTGTCTGTGTCACTCAAACATCCTTGCAAAACATGAGGTGCAATTCACAAAGCGATTTCTATGTTTCTTTCAACATAAAAGCACTGATAGTCTTTCTTTACCAGCATAAACGTCACTTTTACTGCTCACAAAAGCTGGCTTTGCGCCTTTAATATATTTGTGTATTGTATAAATTGTTATATGTGTGAATTAATCTTCTATTGGGGATAACTGTTCCGGACGAGAGGCCCTGCCAATTCAGACACATCAACAAACATATTTGGTAAAAATAAATCTTTTCTCAGACCCTTCAAATTATGAAAAATGTACTCCTGCCATGGCAGACAGGAGTAAGTCTGTTTCTAGAGAGGTAAAAAGAAGGGAGCTCTCTTAAGACTGATAGAGGGGCGGTCAATGTGCTTCTCCAGAGGGAAAAACATGTCCTTCATGGAGGAAACACAACTACACGTGTGCAGCTATAATCAAGGAAGGCCTGGCTCACAAATACTTTTGGAGCCTCATGGTGGAGACTCTCAAACCCCCTTGGAGAGCTCTGGGCCCTGCTGTGCGCTCAGAGAAGCCAGTCTTATGTACAGACACACACACACACACACACACACAGAGCCACGCACACACACACACACACACACACACTGACACATCTCACACACATACATCTCTCTAACACACACAGACATACAGACAGACACACACACACACACACACACTGGTGTGCAGCTCTGGGCCCTGCTGAGGCTCAGAGAAGTACAAAAGGGGGTGATGATGGACGGAGCATCTGAACCAATCAAACACTCACACCCATTCAAAAGATCTGGGTTTAATCCATCACCGTTCTTTAGCCCACTCTGCCATCCCAGTTCAGACATGGCAATATGCAAATCAGTCTGACCCTGTGCCTCATGGGAACAGTCCAGCCCGAACTGCCAAGCTATGTCTTCCCTGGACCGGAAACAAGCTTTCGAGGACCGGTTTCTGGCATTCCAGCCATCTTCAGCCCGGCTTGCTTGAATCCAGTGGCAAAGTGAGCAAGGGACTCACGTCTGAGCATACCCTGCCACACTTATGGCGGCCAAAAGCGGTACAAAAGGGGGTGGTGATGGACGGAGCATCCGAATCAATCAAACACTCACACCCAGTCAAAAGATCTGGGTTTAATCCATCACTGTTCTTTAGCCCACTCTGCCACCCCAGTTCAGACATGGCTATATGCAAATCAGTCTGACCATGTGCCTCATGGGAACAGTCCAGCCCGAACTGCCAAGCCATGTCTTCCCTGGACCGGAAACAAGCTTCCGAGGACCGGTTTCTGGCATTCCAGCCGTCTTCAGCCCGGCTTGCTTGAATCCAGTGGCAAAGTGAGCAAGAGACTCAAGTCTGAGCATACCCTGCCACACTTATGGCGGCCAAAAGCGGTACAAAAGGGGGTGGTGATGGACGGAGCATCCAAACCAATCAAACACTCACACCCAGTCAACAGTTCTGGGTTTAATCCATCACCGTTCTTTAGCCCACTCTGCCACCCCAGTTCAGACATGGCCATATGCAAATCTGTCTGACCCTGTGCCTCATGGGAACAGTTCAGCCCGAATTGCCAAGCCATGACTTCCCTGGACCGGAAACAAGCTTCCGAGCACCGGTTTCTGGCATTTCAGCCGTCTTCAGCCCGGCTTGCTTGAATCCAGTGGCAAAGTGAGCAAGGGACTCACGTCTGAGCATACCCTGCCAACTTATGGGGAACAAAGTGGTACAAAAGGGGGTGGTGATGGACGGAGCATCGGAACCAATTAAACACTCACACCCAGTCAACAGTTCTGGGTTTAATCCATCACCGTTCTTTAGCCCACTCTGCCACCCCAGATCAGACATGGTCATATGCAAATCAGTCTGACCCTGTGCCTCGTGCTGGGCTCTTCTATCTGGGCCCCCTGGGGCTGAGCTGGGCTCTTCTATCCGGGGGGGGCCCTGGGGCTGAGCTTGGCTATTCTATCCGGGGCCCCTGGGGCTGAGCTCGGCTCTTCTATCCGGGGCCTCTGGGGCTGAGCTAGGCTCTTCTATCCGGGGGTCCCTGGGGCTGAGCTGGGCTCTTCTATCCGTGGGCCCTGGGGCTGAGCTGGGCTCTTCTATCCGGGGCCCCTGGTGCTGAGCTGGGCTCTTCTATCCGGGGGCCCTGGGGCTGAGCTGGGCTCTTCTATCCGGGGCCCCTGGTGCTGAGCTGGGCTCTTCTGTCCGGGGGCCCTTGGGGCTGAGTTGGGCTCTTCTATCCGAGGCCCCTGGGGCTGAACTGGGCTCTTCTATCGGGGGGCCCTGGAGCTGGGCTGGGCTCTTCTATCCGGGGGCCCTGGGGCTGGGCTGGGCTCTTCTATCCGGGGGCCCCTGGGGCTAAGCTGGGCTCTTCTATCCGGGGCCCCTGACGCTGATCTGGGCTCTTCTATCTGGGGGCCCTGGGGCTGGGCTGGGCTCTTCTACCCGGGGGCCCTGTGGCTGGGCTCTTCTATCCGGGGGCCCTGGGGCTGGGCTGGCTCTTCTATCCGGGGCCCCTGGTTCTGAGCTGGGCTCTTCTATCCGGGGGCCCTTGGGGCTGAGTTGGGCTCTTCTATCCGAGGGCCCTGGTGCTGAACTGGGCTCTTCTATCCGGGGGCCTTGGGGCTGAGCTGGGCTCTTCTATCCGGGGCCCCTGGCGCTGAGCTGGGCTCTTCTATCTGGGGGCCCTGGGGCTGGGCTGGGCTCTTCTATCCGGGGGCCCTGGGGCTGGGCTGGGCTCTTCTATCCGGGGCCCCTGGGGGCTGAGCTTGGTTCTTCTATACAGGATCTGTCCGCTGCACTGCATCTTAGTGCACTATGAGGAATCCATGCACATGAGCTGCCCGTGAAGTGAAGGTGGTGGAGCGGGGAGGGAGTCAACAGCCGACGATGAGGGAAAATTAAAATAAAAAAAAAGAAACCTGCTTACCTTGTGCTTGCTTATTTTTAATGGGTTTCCATTTTGAACCTCTGGTACCTTTCAAATACCTTTGTGCTCAATCAACATTGTACCTTTGCAGGGAAGGCTGAATCTGACACTATCAGTGTGGGAATGGATGGATCAGCCTTCTGTCATGTGAGCAGCAAGGCGTAAATATATCTGTGAGCTGTGCAGTGCGGTCACCAAAGTTTTTAATGTGAGTCTATAGTGGTTTGAATTTGGCGTTTTCACAATTTCCCTGCATGCAGCACATGTCACGGAGTATTTCTGAGTCATAACAACCACAGGACGTTCAGTGCCATCTGTATAGAAGACTCTCTTTTAGTCCTCAGTTGGTAGGATGTTAGGAGTTTGTGGTATATTTTGTGTATAGTGCATAAATTCTTGAATGCTGAGAGTCAGATCATACTCAAATGTTACATCAACTCCACTTAAAGATGCAGGCCATTGCGTCATCATCTGTTGTGGCCAGTAATATTACTATACACTCCGCCTTGGTCATGTGTTGTTCTGCGTCTTTATCTGTTGTGGCCAGTATTGTCACTATGCACTCCGCCCTGGTAATGTGTTGTTCCGTGTCATCCTCTGTTGTGGCCAGTATTGTCACTATACACTCCGCCCTTGTCAGGTGTCATTCTGCGTCAACCTCTGTTGTGGCCATTATTATTACTATACACTCCACCCTGGTCGGGTATCG
Organism: Lissotriton vulgaris; assembly: GCF_964263255.1. Classification (NCBI taxonomy): domain Eukaryota; kingdom Metazoa; phylum Chordata; class Amphibia; order Caudata; family Salamandridae; genus Lissotriton; species Lissotriton vulgaris. The sequence continues at coordinate 272,597 of NW_028248178.1, forward strand.
TTTTGCGTCATCATCTGTTGTGGCCAGTTTTGTCACTGTCCGCTCCGCCCTGGTCGGGTGTCGTTTTGCATCATCATCATCATATGTTGTGGCCAGTATCGTCACTATACACTCCGCCCTGGTCAGGTGTCGTTCTGCGTCAACATCTGTTGTGGCCAGTTTTATTACTATACACTCCGCCCTGATCAGGTGTCGTTTCGCGTCATCATCTGTTGTGGCCAGTATTGTCACCAGGAGAGAAAAACAAACGTCCGGGTTCGTTGGACAGTTTAGATGATGTCTTGTTTTAGTGTAGGACTAATAGGTCTCTCCTTTAGTACCCTAGGATCAATAATTGTATCTAAAGGGGTATATTTACCAAGAGGGAGGCAAAAGCTACACACTTGTTCCTGAAATAACATATAAATGTGAATATTCTACTGAGGAAGATTGAATCAACGTTATCAAGGTAGGATTGCTAGCAACAAGAATGGACAGATTTGTAAAATAAATTTTCAAACAAATGACCGTGTTTTTCTGATTAAGAATATGTCACTACTGAAGTTCGGTAACAAAATACAAGTTTTATTACACAATACAATGTTATAAAAAAGAGTACAATTAAAACCATTACACAGTGTACATGATCATCACAATGTTATTTAAAATACAATAAAAGGTCACAGAATCAAAAGGTCGACGCGGCGTTTCGGCTTTTTCTAGTATGCCTTCATCAGGACTGATTCTAGACAGTTAAAATAATAAAACACAAAGTTACCAAACAAGTAAAAGCGGTCTGTTCACATTATTTGTCTATAGTTTGTTGCTTCTGACCCCCCTGTATTAAGATACTCTTTTCTCTTAGTCTATATCTGTGTGACATTTTTATTTTACACAAACACATAGTTATATCAGAACCATTCATGAAGTTTCTTACTAGACTAGGTTTACACAAAATATGTAGTCTTATCCTTGATTGCCTTGCCCTTGGATAGGTCTACCACATCTATAAGAGAGACACCCATTAATTCCTTCACTAAAAGAGAAGTACCTCCTATAATCAGGTGCGTACCTTGTTGGTCCAGTTGAATTTTACGGGAAGACACCACGGATAAGGGTAAAACTTTGTTACCAGGACAACGCGTCTGCGAGCGCTAGTCTAATTGGCTACATAGAGGTGGAAAACAAGCCAATCGTTATAACATAGTAACCGTGTGTTGTTTACGCCATCCATCCAATGAAAGGGAAGATGTTAAGGCGCCCAACGAATCTAGAGGGAGTATTTAAGTCACTGCACGGCGAGTATCGTTCTATTCTGAAAAACGCTGTGCGCTAAACACAAGGGCGGGCTGCCAGGAAGGAAGGAGCAGGGAGGCCGACTGCATTGAGAACGGTAAGCCAACAAGATGAAAGCAAAGAGGGCTCATAGTTTGCTTAGCATTTGAGGTTTGACTAAGGGTAATCTCTGGGAATTTTTGATTGATTACCATTTATTTAGAATGGGTGAATAAGGCAAAACTACAACCAAGGGCTACTTTGAATATAACATCCGTATTCTGAGTAGATTAATAAACCATGACCAAATAAAGATACTTTTTAGATCACGTAATTTATATGCAATTATTATTAAAAAATAGTGATTTTAGCTGTAAGTCCATAACACTGGGATAATATCCTATACAGGTATCATCCAACTGAAGAAGATATCTCACGGGACAAGTACTGCAAGTGAGATTTTCTGTTACCCAATTGAAAAGGGGTACTCGGCATTATAATCTACACCCTGACTCCAATGGTGAGTGTCTCTGAGAATATAGATAATATATGTAAGAAAATGAGCAAAGTGATAAAAGAAAAGAAAGAGACTATACAAATATTAATCCCCACAGGGAGGCCAGAGCTAGAAGGTTCAAAACTTAGAACGGTGGCTCCTCCTGGCAGCTAAAGAAACGGTTAATACAGATCCGTATGAAGGTATGTGCCTAAAATAGCAAAAAAGATGGCAATGATTATGAGAAGTTTTTACAAATAACAAGACCCTCAATATATACAACTTAATATTCACAGGCAGAAAAGGAGAGTATCAAATCTCGTACTGTAGAATTCTGGATACACTGGTCTGAAAGTCAAGGAAATTTAACGAACCCATGACTTTGGTATGTAATGATAAAGCGTCTTCTAGTGATTCCAGTCCAAATATGCTTACCCACTTATCCATATGAAAGGGTCATTAATCATTTGTTCTCTAACTAGGAGATAGAGCAGCTTTACGGATATTGAATAAGCAAAGCATCACGAGTCCAAATTGAAAAGCGACTCCTCATAGAACCAAGTAGTTCCATCCAGGGGGATAATTAAAATTCAACTGGACCAACAAGGTACGCACCTGATTATAGGAGGTACTTCTCTTTTAGTGAAGGAATTAATGGGTGTCTCTCTTATAGATGTGGTAGACCTATCCAAGGGGAAGGCAATCAAGGATAAGACTACATATTTTGTGTAAACCTAGTCTAGTAAGAAACTTCATGAATGGTTCTGATATAACTATGTGTTTGTGTAAAATAAAAATGTCACACAGATATAGACTAAGAGAAAAGAGTATCTTAATACAGGGGGGTCAGAAGCAACAAACTATAGACAAATAATGTGAACAGACCGCTTTTACTTGTTTGGTAACTTTGTGTTTTATTATTTTAACTGTCTAGAATCAGTCCTGATGAAGGCATACTAGAAAAAGCCGAAACGCTGCGTCGACCTTTTGATTCTGTGACCTTTTATTGTATTTTAAATAACATTGTGATGATCATGTACACTGTGTAATGGTTTTAATTGTACTCTTTTTTATAACATTGTATTGTGTAATAAAACTTGTATTTTGTTACCGAACTTCAGTAGTGACATGTTCTTAATCAGAAAAACACGGTCATTTGTTTGAAAATTTATTTTACAAATCTGTCCATTCTTGTTGCTAGCAATCCTACCTTGATAACGTTGATTCAATCTTCCTCAGTAGAATATTCACATTTATATGTTATTTCAGGAACAAGTGTGTAGCTTTTGCCTCCCTCTTGATACAATTATTGATCCTAGGGTACTAAAGGAGAGACCTATTAGTCCTACACTAAAACAAGACATCATCTAAACTGTCCAACGAACCCGGACGTTTGTTTTTCTCTCCTAAATTTTCCCCACCGTCCTCTACCAAACCAGAGTGGGGTCCTCCTATTCGTTTATATACAGTATTGTCACCATACACTCCGCCCTGGTCGGGTGTTGTTCTGGTTGTCATCTGTTGTGGCCAGTATTGTCACTATTCACTGGAAAAAGAGGATTATTCAATGTACAACTACAAGGCATTATAATGCCGTGATCTTCAGCTGACCCCGGATAGCTTTACTGTTGTGTTTGCTTCAGGCTTCGGAGGATATTGAGCCTGTGTTTGGGGCTCAGCAATGACCTGTAGAATAGATTCTTCATCCCATCCTTCTTGGTTTCCATACAGCGCTGGAGCCTACTTCAAAGCTCACTCACACGCATACTTTTCCGTCAGGTCCCCGGGTTTGTAGGAGGAAAATGCTAACAATTTTACCTCCTCTCCTGAGGGCGCATCCCTTATGAAGGCTTGGGACTATGACCCTTTGCAAGAAGGATGCTGTCGGAAGCTGATAAATGCGGGCAGAATGTAGCTTTAGATTTGTTAATATATCGCCCTCGATTAGTACTTTTACAATCTGAACACTATCTGGAGGATTTACATGTCCATCAGAGTTTCAGACTGTATGTATTCTTCAGTCTGACTCACCATCAGAAGTTCTCGAAGCATCCGGCGCACTCTTTTCACTTCAGCTGGGCTGTCCACCAGCGCCGTCACCCAAGTCCTGTTCCGCAGAAGTATCCGTAGTTTACAGGGCATTTTCTTTAGTTAATCAAGTTCCTTTCTTTCTTTTTGAAGTGAGTAATAGAGTTCAACCTTTCTCTTCCGTCTTTACACTAACCACAGCAGCTTGTCCTGATTTCCCTTTCTGATTAGTACACTCACTTTTCTGTGGTATTCGGTCCGTCCACTCCTCTTGGCCCTAAAAGAATGAGAAGTAATGCTATTAGAATACAGATGCCAGTCTGGCTTTGATATATTTTTACGGTCCATCAAATTGTATCCACCTTGGCTGGACTTCTGAGTTGTTGGAAATCCAGTCTTTTTATTTTTGTGTTACTGTCTTTTTCGTCTTTTTATATCCTTTCTAGTCTCTGGTGTAGTTTTTTCCTCATCAGAACCCTCAGTCTCATTTTTTGTTGTGAGCTACGGTTTGATGGTGCATGACCCCAAGGTGTCACGCCCACAGAAGTATATGTTTCAAAGTCATTTTAGGTAGCTCCTGTTCACACTCTTGAACAGGGACTGCTGCAGCCTCTGGCGCATAGCCAAAGCCGCTGCTTCTTGGCTCAGCATGATTGAGGAAAATTGTTTTAAGATTTCCCATTCAACCTTCTACTCATTTGTTCTTGCCTTAGTACATCGGGTACTAATGTCCATGACGGCGTGCCATGGGTAGTATGGCTGATACTTCATCTCATTCCTAGATCTAGGGCTGGTGCAGCCTTGTACTCATTTGTTCTTGCCTTAGTACATCAGTTAGTACCGCCCAAGCCCGGCGTGCCATGCGTAGTACGGTTGATATTTCATCTCATTCCTAAATCTAGGGAGGGTGCAGCCTTGTACTCATTTGTTCTTGCCTTAGTACATCGGGTAGTACCGCCCATGACGGCGTGCCATGGGTAGAACGGTTGATACTCTTTTTCATTCCTAGATCTAGGGCTGGTGCAGCCTTGTACTCATTTGTACTTACCTTAGTTCATCTGGTAGTACCGCCCATGACGGCGTGCCATGGGTAGTACGGTTGATACTTCATCTCATTCCTAGATGTAGGGAGGGTATTGTATTGTATTGTATTGTATGTGGATTTGTTGAGCGCGATTGCTGCCCGGGGGCGTCCAAGCGCTAAGAACCAACAGAGAGAGGAATGGCGCCAGGGGTTTTACTGAGGGTAGTTGAAGAGGAATGTTTTAAGCTGTTTCCGGAATGAGGAGAGATTGGGGTTGGCTCTCAGATGAAGGGGCAGGGTGTTCCATATCTTGGAGGCATTGTGAGCGAAGGTCCTACCGCCAGTTCTGGATTTCTTTATTCTGGGTGTTATGGCCATGTAGGCCTGGTTTGATCGAAGATTCCTGGTAGGTTGGTAGTGAGAGACTAGGTTAAGGGTGATGAGGGGGCCCGTTTTCCAGAAGGCCTGGTGCGCGATACACAGGGCTTTGAATTCGATTCTTTGGCGGATAGGTCACCAGTGTAATTTGATCATCCCGGCTTTGGCAGATTGACGCCGAGGGAGCTGAAGTAGTGTGCGGGCTGCGCAATTCTGCACAGTTTGTAGTCTCCGCAGCGTATATTCTGGGGCAGCAAGGTAGAGGGCGTTGTTAAAGTCCAGTCGGGACTGGATAAGGCCCTGGATGGCTACCTGTTTTGCCTCCATAGGTAGAAGATGGAGAACCTTCCTTAACATCCTAAGGAGGCCGAAACAGGTAGCAGCGAGTTTGGTGGCTTGGGTGCCAAAAGACAGGGATCTGTCCAGCCATACCCCAAGGCTCTTGATATTGTCCTTGGGGGCCGGGGGGGTACCTAAGCAGGATGGCCATGGAGCATTGAAAGAATTAGGGTCGGCAGGGCCCAGTAGCTTTAGCTCTGTTTTATCCCCGTTCATTTTGAGTGATGAGGAGGACATCCAGCTCTTAACCTCCTCTAGACATTTCCTGAGCCCTCCTCTCGTTGGCAAGTTAGCTTCCTGCGCCAATGAGACCACCAGCTGAGTGTCGTCAGCGTAGGAAATGATCTTAACATGGCTGCACTTAAGGGTGCAGCCTTGTACTCATTTGTTCTTGCCTTAGTACATCGGGTAGTACCGCCCATGACGACGTGCCATGGGTAGTACGTTGATACTTCATCTCATTCCTAGATCTAGGGAGGGTGCAGCCTTGTACACATTTGTTCTTGCCTTAGTACATCGGGTGTACCGCCCATGACGGCGTGCCATGGGTAGTACGGTTGATACTTCATCTCATTCCTAGATCTAGGGAGGGTGCAGCCTTGTACACATTTGTACTTTCCTTAGTTCATCTGGTGGTACCACCAATGACGGCGTGCCATGGGTAGTACAGTTGATACTTCATCTCATTCCTAGATCTAGGGCTGGTGCAGCCTTGTTCTCATTTGTACTTTCCTTAGTACATCAGGTAGTACCGCCCATGACGACGTGCCATGGGCAGTACGGTTGATACTTCATCTCATTCCTAGATCTAGGGCTGGTGCAGCCTTCTACTCATTTGTACTTTCCTTAGTTCCTCAGGTAGTACCGCCCATGACGGCGTGCCATGGGTAGTACGGTTGATACTTCATCTCATTCCTAGATCTAGGGAGGGTGCAGCCTTGTACTCATTTGTTCTTGCCTTAGTACATCGGGTAGTACCACCAATGACGGAGTGCCATGGGTAGTACGGTTGATACTTCATCTCATTCCTAGATCTAGGGCTGGTGCAGCCTTGTACTCATTTGTACTTTCCTTAGTTCATCTGGTAGTACCGCCCATGACGGCGTGCCATGGGTAGTATGGTTGATACTTCATCTCATTCCTAGATCTGGGGCTGGTGCAGCCTTGTACTCATATGTACTTTCCTTAGTACATCGGGTAGTACCGCCCATGACGGCGTGCCATGGGTAGTACGGTTGATACTTCATCTCATTCCTAGATCTCCGAACGGTGCAGCCTTGTACTCATTTGTTCTTGCCTTAGTACATCGGGTAATACGGCTCATGACGGCGTGCCATGGGTAGTACGGTTGATACTTCATCTCATTCCTAGATCTAGGGCTGGTGCAGCTTTGTACTCATATGTACTTTCCTTAGTACATCGGGTAGTACCGCCCATGACGGCGTGCCATGGGTAGTACGGTTAATACTTCATCTCATTCCTAGGTCCAGGGCTGGTGCAGCCTTGTACTCATTTGTACTTTTCTTAGTATATCGGGTAGTACCGCCCATGACGGCGTGCCATGGGTAGTACGGTTGATACTTCATCTCATTCCTAGATCTAGGGCTGGTGCAGCCTAGTACTCATTTGTACTTTTCTTAGTATATCGGGTAGTACCGCCCATGACGGCGTGCCATGGGTAGTACGGTTGATACTTCATCTCATTCCTAGATCTAGGGAGGGTGCAGCCTTGTACTCATTTGTACTTACCTTAGTTCATCTGGTAGTACCACCAATGACGGCGTGCCATGGGTAGTTCGGTAGATACTTCATCTTATTCCTAGATCTAGGGAGGGTGCAGCCTTGTACTCATTTGTTCTTACCTTAGTACATCGGGTAGTACCGCCCATGACGGCGTGCCAGGGGTAGTACGGTTGATACTTCATCTCATTCCTAGATCTAGGGCTGGTGCAGCCTTGTACTCATTTGTTCTTGCCTTAGTACATCGGGTAGTACCGCCCATGACGGCGTGCCAGGGGTAGTACGGTTGATACTTCATCTCATTCCTAGATCTAGGGAGGGTGCAGCCTTGTACTCATTTGTACTTACCTTAGTTCATCTGGTAGTACCACCAATGACGGCGTGCCATGGGTAGTACGGTAGATACTTCATCTTATTCCTAGATCTAGGGAGGGTGCAGCCTTGTACTCATTTGTTCTTACCTTAGTACATCGGGTAGTACGGCCCATGACGGCGTGCCATGGGTAGTACGGTTGATACTTCATCTCATTCCTAGATCTAGGGAGGGTGCAGCCTTGTACTCATTTGTTCTTGCCTTAGTACATCGGGTAGTACCGCCCATGACGGCGTGCCATGGGTAGTACGGTTGATACTTCATCTCATTCCTAGATCTAGGGCTGGTGCAGCCTTGTACTCATTTGTACTTTCCTTAGTACATCTGGTAGTACCGCCCATGACGGCATGCCAGGGGTAGTACGGTTGATACTTCATCTCATTCCTAGATCTAGGGCTGGTGCAGCCTTGTACTCATTTGTACTTTTCTTAGTATATCGGGTAGTACCGCCCATGACGGCGTGCCATGGGTAGTACGGTTGATACTTCATCTCATTTCTAGATCTAGGGAGGGTGCAGCCTTGTACTCATTTGTTCTTGCCTTAGTATATCGGGTAGTACCGCCCATGACGGCGTGCCATGGGTAGTACGGTTGATACTTCATCTCATTCCTAGATCTAGGGCTGGTGCAGCCTTGTAGTCATTTGTACTTTCCTTAGTTCATCAGGTAGTACCGCCCATGACGCCGTGCCATGGGTAGTACGGTTGATACTTCATCTCATTCCTAGATCTAGGGAGGGTGCAGCCTTGTACTCATTTGTTCTTCCCTTAGTACATCGGGTAGTACCAACAATGACGGCGTGCCATGGGTAGTACGGTTGATACTTCATCTCATTCCTAGATCTAGGGAGGGTGCAGCCTTGTACTCATTTGTACTTACCTTAGTTCATCTGGTAGTACAGCCTATGACGGCGTGCCATGAGTAGTACGGTTGATACTTCATCTCATTCCTAGATCCAGGGAGGATGCAGCCTTGTACTCATTTGTACTTACCTTAGTTCATCTGGTAGTACAGCCTATGACGGCGTGCCATGAGTAGTACGGTTGATACTTCATCTCATTCCTAGATCCAGGGAGGATGCAGCCTTGTACTCATTTGTACTTTCCTTAGTTCATCTGGTAGTACCACCAATGACGGCGTGCCATGGGTAGTACGGTTGATACTTCATCTCATTCCTAGATCTAGGGCGGGTGCAGCCTTGTACTCATTTGTACTTTCCTTAGTTCATCTGGTAGTACCATCAATGACGGCGTGCCATGGGTAGTACGGTGCATACCTCATCTCATTCCTAGCCTATGGCTGGTGCAGCTTTGTACTCAATTGTACTTTCCTTAGTTCATCGGGTAGGACTGCCCATGACGGCTTGCCATGGGTAGTACGTTGATACTTCATCTCATTCCTAGATCTAGGGCTGGTGCAGCCTTGTACTCATTTGTACTTTTCTTAGTATATCGGGTAGTATCGCCCATGACGGCGTGCCATTGGTAGTACAGTTGATACTTCATCTCATTCCTAGATCTAGGGCGGGTGCAGCCTTGTACTCATTTGTACTTTCCTTAGTTCATCTGGTAGTACCATCAATGACGGCGTGCCATCGGTAGTACGGTGCATACCTCATCTCATTCCTAGCCTATGGCTGGTGCAGCTTTGTACTCAATTGTACTTTCCTTAGTTCATCGGGTAGGACTGCCCATGACGGCTTGCCATGGGTAGTACGTTGATACTTCATCTCATTCCTAGATCTAGGGAGGGTGCAGCCTTGTACACATTTGTTCTTGCCTTAGTACATCGGGTGTACCGCCCATGACGGCGTGCCATGGGTAGTACGGTTGATACTTCATCTCATTCCTAGATCTAGGGAGGGTGCAGCCTTGTACACATTTGTACTTGCCTTAGTTCATCTGGTGGTACCACCAATGATGGCGTGCCATGGGTAGTACGGTTGATACTTCATCTCATTCCTAGATCTAGGGAGGGTGCAGCCTTGTACACATTTGTACTTTCCTTAGTTCATCTGGTGGTACCACCAATGACGGCGTGCCATGGGTAGTACAGTTGATACTTCATCTCATTCCTAGATCTAGGGTGGTGCAGCCTTGTTCTCATTTGTACTTTCCTTAGTACATCAGGTAGTACAGCCCATGATGGCCTCCCATGGGTAGTACGGTTTATACTTCATCTCATTCCTAGATCTAGGGCTGGTGCAGCCTTGTACTCATTTGTACTTTCCTTAGTTCATCAGGTAGTACCGCCCATGACAGCGTGCCATGGGTAGTACGGTTGATACTTCATCTCATTCCTAGATCTAGGGAGGGTGCAGCCTTGTACTCATTTGTACTTTCCTTAGTTCATCTGGTGGTACCGCCCATGACGGCGTGCCATGGGTAGTACGGTTGATACTTCATCTCATTCCTAGATCTCCGAACGGTGCAGCCTTGTACTCATTTGTTCTTGCCTTAGTACATCGGGTGTACCGCCCATGACGGCGTGCCATGGGTAGTACGGTTAATACTTCATCTCATTCCTAGATCTAGGGCTGGTGCAGCCTTGTACTCCTTTGTACTTGCCTTAGTACATCGGGTAGTACCGCCCATGACGGCGTGCCATGGGTAGTACGGTTGATACTTCATCTCATTCCTAGATCTAGGGCTGGTGCAGCCTTGTACTCATTTGTACTTTCCTTAGTACATCGGGTAGTACCACCAATGACGGCGTGCCATGGGTAGTACGGTTGATACTTCATCTCATTCCTAGATCTAGGGCTGGTGCAGCCTTGTAGTCATTTGTACTTTCCTTAGTTCATCAGGTAGTACCGCCCATGACGGCGTGCCATGGGTAGTACGGTTGATACTTCATCTCATTCCTAGATCTAGGGCTGGTGCAGCCTTGTACTCATTTGTACTTTCCTTAGTACATCGGGTAGTACCACCAATGACGGCGTGCCATGGGTAGTACGGTTGATACTTCATCTCATTCCTAGATCTAGGGCTGGTGCAGCCTTGTACTCATTTGTACTTTCCTTAGTACATCGGGTAGTACCACCAATGACGGCGTGCCATGGGTAGTACGGTTGATACTTCATCTCATTCCTAGATCTAGGGCTGGTGCAGCCTTGTACTCATTTGTACTTTCCTTAGTACATCGGGTAGTACCGCCCATGACGGCGTGCCATGGGTAGTACGGTTAATACTTCATCTCATTCCTAGATCTAGGGCTGGTGCAGCCTTGTACTCCTTTGTACTTGCCTTAGTACATCGGGTAGTACCGCCCATGACGGCGTGCCATGGGTAGTACGATTGATACTTCATCTCATTCCTAGATCAAGGGCTGGTGCAGCCTTGTACTCATTTGTTCTTGCCTTAGTACATCGGGTGGTACCACCAATGACGGCGTGCCATGGGTAGTACGGTTAATACTTCATCTCATTCCTAGATCTAGGGAGGGAGCAGCCTTGTACTCATTTGTTCTTGCCTTAGTACATCGGGTAGTACCGCCCATGACGGCGTGCCAGGGGTAGTACGGTTGATACTTCATCTCATTCCTAGATCTAGGGAGGGTGCAACCTTGTACTCATTTGTACTTACCTTAGTTCATCTGGTAGTACCACCAATGACGGCGTGCCATGGGTAGTACGGTTGATACTTCATCTGATTCCTAGATCTAGGGAGGGTGCAGCCTTGTACTCATTTGTACTTTCCTTAGTACATCGGGTAGTACCGCCCATGACGGCGTGCCATGGGTAGTACGGTTGATACTTCATCTCATTCATAGATCTAGGGCTGTTGCAGCCTTGTACTCATATGTACTTTCCGTAGTTCATCAGGTAGTACCGCCCATGACGGCGTGCCATGGGTAGTACGGTTGATACTTCATCCCATTCCTAGATCTAGGGAGGGTGCAGCCTTGTACTCATTTGTTCTTGCTTTAGTACATCGGGTAGTACCGCCCATGACGGCGTGCCATGGGTAGTACGGTTGATACTTCATCTCATTCCTAGATCTAGGGAGGGTGCAGCCTTGTACTCATTTGTTCTTGCCTTAGTACATCGGGTAGTACCGCCCATGACGGCGTGCCATGGGTAGTTCGGTTGATACTTCATCTCATTCCTAGATCTAGGGAGGGTGCAGCCTTGTACTCATTTGTTCTTCCCTTAGTACATCGGGTAGTACCGCCCATGATGGGGTGCCATGGATAGTACGGTTGATACTTCATCTCATTCCTAGATCTAGGGAGGGTGCAGCCTTGTACTCATTTGTTCTTGCCTTAGTACATCGGGTAGTACCGCCCATGACGGCGTGCCATGGGTAGTACGGTTGATACTTCATCTCATTCCTAGATCTAGGGAGGGTGCAGCCTTGTACTCCTTTGTACTTTCCTTAGTACATCGGGTAGTACCGCCCATGACGGCGTGCCATGGGTAGTACGGTTGATACTTCATCTCATTCCTAGATCTAGGGAGGGTGCAGCCTTGTACTCATTTGTTCTTGCTTTAGTACATCGGGTAGTACCGCCCATGACGGCGTGCCATGGGTAGTACGGTTGATACTTCATCTCATTCCTAGATCGAGGGCTGGGGCAGCCTTGTACTCATTTGTTCTTATCTTAGTACATTGGGTAGTACCGCCAATGACGGCGTGCCATGGGTAGTACGGTTGATACTTCATCTCATTCTTAGATCTAGGGAGGGTGCAGCCTTGTACTCATTTGTTCTTCCCTTAGTACATCGGGTAGTACCGCCCATGACGACGTGCCATGGGTAGTACGTTGATACTTCATCTCATTCATAGATCTAGGGAGGGTGCAGCCTTGTACTCATTTGTTCTTTCCTTGGTACATCGGGTGTACCGCCCATGACGGCGTGCCATGGGGAGTACGGTTGATACTTCATCTCATTCCTAGATCTAGGGCTGGGGCAGCCTTGTACTCATTTGTTCTTGCCTTAGTACATCGGGTAGTACCGCCCATGACGGCGTGCCATGGGTAGTACGTTGATACTTCATCTCATTCCTAGATCTAGGGAGGGTGCAGCCTTGTACTCATTTGTTCTTCCCTTAGTACATCGGGTAGTACCGCCCATGACGGCGTGCCATGGGTAGTACGGTTGATACTTCATCTCATTTCTAGATCTAGGGAGGGTGCAGCCTTGTACTCATTTGTTCTTATCTTAGTACATTGGGTAGTACCGCCAATGACGGCGTGCCATGGGTAGTACGGTTGATACTTCATCTCATTCTTAGATCTAGGGAGGGTGCAGCCTTGTACTCATTTGTTCTTCCCTTAGTACATCGGGTAGTACCGCCCATGACGGCGTGCCATGGGTAGTACGGTTGATACTTCATCTCATTCTTAGATCTAGGGAGGGTGCAGCCTTGTACTCATTTGTTCTTGCCTTAGTACATTGGGTAGTACCGCCCATGACGGCGTGCCATGGGTAGTACGGTTAATACTTCATCTCATTCCTAAATCTAGGGAGGGTGCAGCCTTGTACTCATTCAATCAATCAATCAATCAAGGAATTTGTAGAGTGCGCTACTCACCCTTTAGGGTCTCAAGGCGCTGGGGGTGGGGGTGGTTGCTACTGATCGATCAGCCAGGTCTTGAGTTGTTTCCTGAAGGCGAGGTGGTCCTGTATCAGCCGAAGGTGGGTGGGGAGGGAGTTCCAGGTCTTGGCTGCCAGGTAGGAGAAAGATCTTCCTCCGGCGGTGTCTTTGCGGATGCGTGGGACGGTGGCTAGGGCGAGCCTGACCCTGTTCGACCCTGTTCAACATCTATGTGGCCCCACTTGCCAGGCTCGTAAGATCTTTTGGAATGGAGGTAGTCTCCTACGCCGATGATACCCAGATCTTGGTCTCTCTCCCTCACTCGCGGAACTCTTCCGTTCTCAACTTCAGAAACTGCATGGAGGCGGTTTCTAAGTGGATGATCTACAATTCACTGAAGTTGAATGGGGAGAAGACCGAGATTATGGTTTTCGGTGGAAAGACGAACAGCTGGTCGACCGAATGGTGGCCCTCCTCGCTGGGAGTCTGTCCTACACCTTCAGACTCTGCCAGGAATTTGGGAGTTATGATCGATCCTGCTCTCTCAATGGCACAGCAGGTCAACAGGACAGTTGCTACCTGCTGGGGCATCAATAAAATTCTGCGTAAAATTAAACACTATCTGTCCCCTCAGGCTCATAAACAGGTTGTCGTTGCCTTGGTCGCTTCGCGACTTGATTACTGCAACGCTCTGTACACTGGCATCATTAAAGGCCTGTTGCAGCACCTTCAAACTGCCCAGAATGGGGCGGCTAAGTTTGTTCTGGATGCCCCCAGACTTTCATCTGCTTACGGCTGCTAGGAAAAGCCTGCACTGGCTTCCTATTGAGTCCAGGATCGCCTTCACGACTCTTTGTTTAACCTATGGGGCACTCTCTGGCAAGGGAGCAGGCGGTGTGATGAAATTGCTGCTTCCTTATGTACCGGGCAGAGATCTGCGCTCCTCTACTAAGAGCTTATTGGTGGTGCCCAGTGTTCGCAGAAGTAAATGGGGCGGGAGGGCTTTTTCAACAGTTGCCCCCAAACTGTGGAATAGCCTTCCCCATGAAATTAAATCTCAGTTGTCTGTTCTGAAGTTTCGGAAAGCTCTTAAAACATGGCTATTTTTAAAGGCGTACCCATAGTGTTGGTTATCTACTCATTCTGATGGTTTTCTGGTAGGTGCCTTGATCCCTTCGGGCTTAGTAGCGCGTTACAAGACTTACAAAAAAAAAAAAGAGGCTGGCGGAGCGGTGCTGGCGGGTTGGTGTGTGGAAGGTGAGGCGGTTGTTGAGGTACATGGGGCCTGCGTCGTGGAGAGCCTTGTGTGGGTGGGTGTGGAATCGGAATGTGATTCTCTTGCTGATGGGGAGCCAGTGCAGATTCTTCAGATGGGCGGAGATGTGGCTGTGGCGGGGGATGTCCAGGATGAGTCTTGCCGAGGCGTTCTGTATGCGCTATAGTAGTTTCTGGAGCTTGACTGTGGTTCCGGCATAGAGGGTGTTTCCGTAGTCTAGGCGGCTGGTGACGAGGGCCTGGGTGACCGTCTTCCTGGTTGCGGTGGGGATCCATTGGAAGATTTTTCGGAGCATGCGCAGGGTGTTGAAGCAGGACGAAGAGACAGCGTTGACTTGCTTGGTCATCGTGAGAGAGGAGTCCAGGATAAATCCCAGGTTGCGAGCGTGGTCTGTGGGTTTGGGGGCGGTGCCCAGGGCAGGAGGCCACCAGGAGTCGTTCCAGGCCGAGGGGGACGGTCCCAGGATGAGGACTTCCGTCTTGTCTGAGTTCAGTTTCAGGCGGCTGAGCTTCATCCATTCCGCGACGTCCTTCATTCCTTCCTGGAGGCTGGCTCTGGCGGTGTCCGGGTCGTTGGTGAGGGAGAGGATCAGCTGTGTGTCATCGGCATAGGAGATGATGTTGAGGTTGTGTTTGCATGCGATGGCCGCGAGGGGGCTCATGTAGACGTTGAAGAGGGTGGGGCTGAGCGAGGATCCTTGTGGGACGCCGCAGATGACTTCGGTAGCCATGGACCGGAACGGGGGGAGGCGGACTCTCTCGGTTCTGCCGGCGAGGAACGAGATGATCCAATCCAGGGCTGTGCCTTGGATGCCGGTGTCGCTGAGGCATCGTATTATGGTATGGTGGTATACCGTGTCGAAGGCTGCTGAGAGATCCAGGAGGATGAGTGCGGTGGTTTCCCCGTTGTCGAGCATCGACCTGATGTCGTTGGTAGCTGCGATGAGGGCGGTCTCGGTGCTGTGGTTTGCTCGGAAACCGGACTGTGACGGGTCGAGGGATCCGTTAGTCTCGAGGAAGGCGGAGAGTTGTTGGATGACCGTCTTCTCGATGACTTTGGCGGGAAACAGGAGGAGCAAGATGGGTCGGAAGTTCTTGAGGTCCGTGGGGTCCGCGGTGGGTTTTTTCAGGAGGGCGCTGAGTTTTGCATGCTTCCAGCTTTCCGGGAAGGTGGCTGATGCGAAGGAGCTGTTGATGATGTCGCGGAGTTGGGGTGCGATGATGGAGTCGGCTTTGTTGAAGATGTGGTGTGGGCAGTGGTCGGTGGGGGAGCCGGAGTGGATGGTGTTCATCGTGCGGGTGGCTCATCGGTGCTGACTGGGTTCCAGGTGCAGAGGGTGGCGGTTGGGTGCACTGGTTCAGTGGTTGGGTAGTTGGTCTGTGCGCCGAAGCTGTCGTGTATGACAGCGATCTAGCGGTGAAAGAATGAGGCGAGTGAATCGCAGAGGTCTTGCGAGGGTGTGATGTTGTTGCAGGTGCTGGGGTTGGAAAGCTCTTTAACGATGCTGAAGAGTTCCTTGCTGTTGTGGGTGTTGTTGTCCAGGCGCTGTTTGTAGGCGGTTCTCTTGGTGGTACGGATCAGTTGGTGGTGCTTGCGGGTGGCGTTCTTGAGGGCTGTCATGTTCTCTGTAGTCTAGATCCGGCGCCAGGTTTTCTCCAGGGAGCGGCAGGTTTTCTTTGAATTTATGAGGTCATCCGTGAACCAAGGGGCTTTCTTGCTGTGGGGTCCGCTGGGTGGTTTCTTCAGTGGTGCGAGTTCGTCTGCGCAGTCGGCGAGCCATTGTGCGAGGTTGCGGGCTGCTTCGTTGGGATGCGTCGTGGTGGTGGGAGGGTTCTGGCTGAGGGAGGTGGTGAGCTGGTCGGTGGTGATCTTGCTCCAGCTTCTGCGGGGGGCCTGTTGCGGGTGGTGGTGGGTTGTGGTTTTCTTGAAGGAGAAGTGAACGCAGCTGTGGTCAGTCCAGTGGAGGCCGGTGGAGTGGCTGAAGGAGATGTGCTTGCTGGAGGAGAAGACGCGGTCAAGCGTGTGGCCGGCGGAGTGGGTGGGCGTGTTCACCAGTTGCTTGAGTCCGAGGTTGGCGAGGTTGTCCTGCAGGGTGGTGGTGTTGCTGTCATTGTTGTTCTCCAGGTGGAAGTTGAGGTCTCCTAGGAGGATGTAGTCTGGGGAGGCGAGGGCATGCGGGCTTACGAAGTCTGCGATGGTTTCGCTGAATTGAGTGCGTGGTCCCGGGGTTCTGTAGATGAGGGTGCCTCTGAGGGTGGTCCTGGGGTCGGTGTGTATCTGGAAGTGCAGGTGTTCGACGGTTGTGAGGGTGTCTTCCGAGTTGGTCGTGATGCGGATGGTGTTTTTGTGGACGATGGCGATGCCTCCTCCGGTTTGGTTGGTGCGGTCCTTCCGGGTGATCTTGTAGCCATCCGGGATGGCTATGGCGATGTCGGGGGCTGAGGAGGCGTTCATCCAGGTTCCTGTGAGGAAGGCGACGTCCGGTGCTGTTGTGTCTAGGAGGTTCCAGAGTTCGACTGCATGTCGGTGGACGGAGCGGGTGTTGAGCAGTATGCACTTGAGATGGTTCTTGCTGGTGGTAGGCTTAGTGGGTGTTGGCCCGGGATGGATGTAGGTGAATTTGCAATCTTGGCAGGTGGAGGGTCCGTGGGTGCGGTTTGGGGTGGCCAGGTGGCAGGTGGGGCTCCGGCCGGTGTTGAGTGTGCGGAGGGTGGCGGCGTCGTAGGTTCGTTGGGTACGTTGGCATCGTCGGGATCCAGGGTTCATGGCGCTAGGCGCGGTCCAGGCATGGATGGGCGTAGACGGGCTTGCCTTTGGCGCGCCTTCGGCGTGCAATCGGCGCGCCCGATGCGCGTAACCGCAGCGCGTGACCGCTGCGCGTACGCGCCGACTCCGCCATAAGTGGCGTAGTGGGAGGGAGGAGCAGCTGGGAGGCGGGAGCGGGGTGGCGTATAGGAGGGGGAGATGGTACAGAAGGAAAAAAGGGTTGCAGGCCCGCGGGGGAACAGCGGCAGGGAGCGGGGAGTGGGGGAACAACAGCAGGAACAGGCGGCAGAGAGGCACAAAAGTCGGAAAAATACAGGGGCACAGCGGTCAGACAAATAAGCAAAAATTAGGCACAGAAGCAGGAAATAAACACAACCAAGAGGCACCTACGCCCTGGGGCAGCGGCGAACAGGCGACAGCAGCAGGGGGAACCGGCGCACTCATATACTTTCCTTAGTATATCGGGTGTGTAGGAGAGTAGGGTCTGCAATCCTATGATCACCCAGATTTTTTGCTTTTGTTTCACTGGTTTACGACTTTCTCTGGCTGTGGGCCTGCCAATCAGACCCACAGCCTGGCTGTTCTCTTTCTAAATTACAACATGTACCCTAGGTGCATTTACCAATTGGTACTGGGCCACCTTATCAGACCCTGTAACTCAGGGCATAGGTGTACCCAGGGCTGCCAGGGGCTGCAGCATGTATTATGCCACCCCTGGCTGGCCTCCTAAATTTGACACAACTGGCTGCATGACAGCTGGGGCAAAGTCGTGTAATCACCCTTTGCTGTAGGTGTAGTATACCTATACCTAACCCTAAAATGGACACACAGATTCCTATCAGTCACTCCTATGGCAGGCCTTGACAATCCTGAAGGCAGAGTGCTTGGAATTGTGTGAGATGGTGCTCTGGCATGAGCTGAGCCTGTCTGCAGCTTGCGGAACCAAGTCCTAATAGCTGTTCCATGATAACGCATACCATATACTCTTAAGTGCATTATAATCCTCGCGGTTAAATGCTAACTTTGGTATTGCTTTATCAAAACATGTCGAGTAAGGTGTTTTACGAATTGGAATACTAACCCCTCGCCAATTCTGGCGACGGGGTTAGCATTCCACCCTTCTAGAGGGACACGACATGTATGTAACTGTGAACCCCGGTTAAAGTTAACTAAAGCCTCAGCTCCACAAAATGGATGCTGCCACCACAGACACGAGTCTGACCCCCTGTAGCTGGGAGTCCTTCCAGCGAGGGGAGCCTGGACAAAGGGTTTCCTGTCAGGGGCGGTGCTAGCACTGTCCCAGACATGGTTTTGTGTATCCTGGGTAGGCAGGGCTTTTCAGGAAGGTGACTGCTGAGTGGCACCCCGGTGCTCACTACGCATAGGCCGGTCTGAACCAGTTCCAGGGGCACACCAGCCCCTGGCCTGGGGAAGTCCGGCGTGGCAGAGGGGTGTAACCACCCCCCTCCTAGTCCCACCCATAGGCAGGACCTAGTCACCGGGTCAGCCCCCTTTTTTAGTATAAAGATGGGAGCGGGCCCCCTGTTCAAATTAGATCATCTTTGGAATCAAGACACGACTTTCTGCGAAAGGACTTCAAGATTTCTTCCTCAAGATTCTCCCTTGTGGCTAAGGAGTAGTCACCCTGCATCAAGCGGGCACCATCCTAAGAACACTGCGGTCTGCTGCAAGTCCTTCATCACGAATCCGACGACCCAGCTCGACGAGACCCGGCTTCCCTGGCACCCCTGACCTCTACTCACCTCTACAGCTAAGCTGAGAACCGTGAGTGCGACGAGACCTCGAGGGACCGACGATCGCCAAGACTGCACGACATCTTTACTGCAAGCCCACCGTGTCCTCCACGGGTGAGTGCTTTGGGGTCCGAGAAGCCCCGACTCTGTGCAGCTCCAGCACCCAAGATCAGCCTCCCTGCATCTCCACGATCTGCGTGGGGCCCTTCTGCTGTTTGCTGTGCACCGCGTTGTTTGGCTACTAGCCGGCTGGCTTGTGGCCTTCTGAACGACGCCCGACGACATCACTGCTGCTGGTCTGGTTGCTCCAGACTGGCCCTTGCTTCCTTCTTGAAGAGAGGCACCCCGGACCCTCCTGGTCCACTCCAGACGCCATTTTAGGTCCACTGCGTGGGCTTGAATTTGCCAAGGCTTTGTTGCCCAATCCTGGGTCCAGCGACGCCGACAGCTTCTATCATCGTGGGACAGCTCGATCCTCCTTCCTGGTCGCCGACAACGCCTCCTGGTCCGTGAGATCTCCGAGCCCAGCGTCACCCACACACCTTGTCGAGGTGGCTACCATCCGGTGCCCTCCTGGTGCCCACTGACTACTGGCTAGTAGTCTCGAACTTGGTCCCCTCTGCTTTCAGGTGTCATCTTCCATCGATCCAGGCTTGGATCCACCGAACTTTCTTCACTGGTCGCCTGCCAGCAACTTCTTTCTTCCAGGCTCCTGGTCCGTCAACGAGGATTCCCGACGTCTTTTGAGTCCTATGCAGCTGCAGCCCCTGGGCTAGGTAACTTCGGCATTTCGGTGCCCCTGCATAGCCTCACTATCCAAGGGTCAGAATCTACTTTCGTTTTCTCCCTACCAGGTCGGGTTCGCCCGAGAACACTAACTTTGCAAATTCTAGCTACCATAGACTTTGTCCCGCATCTCGCGTGAGAGTGCACACACTGCACCCGAGTCCCCTGGGTCTCCTAGAAGTAATCTAACGATTCTATAGTCAAGTCCTAGCGATTCCAAAGCCTATTAGTACTGTACTTACCTGCTAGTAATTTCGCATTCCACTTTTCAAGTATATGGTTTTCCGTGCCCCTCGGGCATTTGTATATACTGTGCTAACTTAAGTATTTTTGTAAGAGTTTTGGTTTGTGCTTAGTACCCTGTCCTCATAAAGAGTACAGGGCTGTTGTGATTCTTAATAAATAACTGTTTATTTTCATAACACTTGTGTGGTGTCCTTTCACTTGGTGTTCAAGGGGTATATGTGGTATAACAGCTGGCTTAACACGCCCTCTCGAGTCTTTAGCCTTAGACTGCTCGTATCCACGCTACTAGGATAGCTGGTCTATAAGGTTGACTTACAACCAATCATCAATAAGGGTTGCTGGACTGATACATAGTGTTCACTAGAATAGTGACCACTGCATATCAGGCCACCTTCTCACATTGGTGAGCAGCGGTTGGGATTTGAGCTTGCTGTTGTTTTACCACACGTATCCTAAGAATATCTTGTTGAAAGATCACATAAGTACTGTTAGTACATATAACTAAGCTTAGAATACTCTGAGTTCTACTGAACCAGCTGTTGCAGCTCCTCAAGGCTTAGCACACCTTGGCTGCAACTCTTAGCAAGGGATCAGTAGGTAAACACATAGTGTAGGTAGGTGCATCACTTACACCACACTAGAAACAGTATGTCGGACAAAGGAGGAAACACTGAGTCTCCCCTTGTGTCAGTTGACCCTCCACAGGTCATCCCTTCAAGATATACTGTGCTTAACTTCCATGAGTTACGACAAGTATGTACCTCTAGGAAGATTAAGCAAGGGGCTAACCCCACCACCTCCTTTCTGATTGGTCTCCTAGAGACTTATGATGCCAGAAAAGCTGAGAGACTTCTTAGCACTTCTCATCCAGAAGGAGGCATGCCTCCCCTTGAGGGAACCAGAGGAGACCCTGACCTAATCCACCTCTCCATTGAGAACGAAAATGGGGAGGAGGATGAGGATGAGGATCCCTCTGGGGATGAGGCAGAAAAGGGACAGGTAGAAGTCGTTAGACTAACCAGGTCCAACTTAAGCAAACATGACAGTGGTACTGGGGGACCCCTGGGGCCACTATCAGGTCAGCTTAACATTGGGAATGGACGAGCCAGATCTCTGTCAAGAGGCTCTGGCAGATCCCTTCAAACCAATGGCTCTCACAACTCTTCTCAAAGAGGGATGACATCCCCTCAGAGGAGAGTGTATGAAGCTAAAGAAAGGGCAGCCAATCTGAGGATTGAAAGGGAAGAACTCGCCCTGGCCAAAGAGAGGCTTGCCTTTGCTAGAGAGCAACAGTTAAGTGGGGTAGTCCCCACTGGTGGCAGCATTGTACCTAGCAATAGGGAAAGGAGTTTTGATACAAAACACCTTGGGAAGATAGTGCCCCCCTTTAAACAAGGGGATGATATCCACAAATGGATTACTGCTTTGGAGAGGGCCTGCACTGTGCAAGGTGTTCCCCAGAGTCAGTGGGCAGCTATCTTGTGGCTCTCCTTTGAAGGTAAAGGAAGAGACAAGCTCCTCACCACAAGGGTAGAGGATGCTAACAATTACCAAGTCTTGAAGAATACACTGGTTGAAGGGTTTGGCCTAACCACTGAGCAGTACAGGGTGCTGTTCAGGGATACCCAGAAAACTCAGTCTCAAGATTGGTCTGACTTTGTAGATTGTGCCACTAAGGCTTTTGAGGGCTGGTTGCTGGGCAGTAAGGTTACTGATTACAAAGGATTGTATAATTTGATGATGAGAGAACAAATTTTAAACAATTGTCAGAACCAGTTGTTGCATCAGCATCTTGTCGACTCGGATCTGACCTCTCCCCAAGAATTGGGAAAGAAGGCAGACAGATGGGTTCGTACAAGAGTTAAACAGAACCAGGGCCAGAATCAAGGTGGTCAGAAGAAAGCAGACCAGAAGGGTAAAGATTCTAAGGGGGAACAAAATGACCAGAAGTCTTCGACAGGTCCCCAACAACCCAAAGAGGGTGGGGGTCAGGCTCCCCAAAAGAAGAAAGAAGGCCAATCTAAAAGGTGGTGCCAATACTGCAAAAGTAAAACTCACTGGTTTAGTGAGTGCACCAAGAAAGGAGGAGGGCAGACTCCTGCCACTGCAGCCCCTAAGGCACCTGTGCCCCCTAGTACAGCCAGCAGTGGTAGTGCACCTCCCAAGGGTTTAGTAGGGTTAACCCTGGGTTCTGAGGGGTGTGACAACTTAGTTGGTACACTCACTCAGGCTGTCCTTGTCAGTACAGGGGATATGGATATGTCCCCTGACATAAGTCCCAATACTTTGGGCAAATACAGACAGACACCTTTCATTAATGGAAAAATGGCTCAGGCCTATAGGGACACTTGTGCCAGTGTCACAATGGTGACACCTAACTTTGTGGACCCTGGACAGATCATGCCAGGTACAGAATTCCTGGTGACCAATGCAAGCAATGTCACTACCAATCACAGTATGGCAATTGTAGCTTTCTCCTGGGGAGGGGTAACTGGCCAAAAGAAGGTTGTAGTTAGTTCAGACCTCCCAGTGGATTGTTTGTTGGGCAATGATTTGGAGTCATCACAATGGTCAGAAGTGGAGCAGAGGACTCACATGGAAATGTTAGGCTTGCCAGCACATGTGTTTGCTGTGACCAGGTCACAGGTCAGGAAATGCCCCACTGAACAGGTGCTGGATCCTGGAACAATGGACCAGACACCTCCCAAGAAAAAGAGCAGCAGGGTTAAGGCTGTGCCTTCCCCCTTGCCCCAGGTTGAGGATCAAGTCTCAGAGGAGGCTGACCTACAGGAATTGAGGGAAACTGAGCCCAGAGAGTTTGAACTTGATCAAGTTGAATTCTTGGGTTCAGGGGGACCCTCAAGGGAAGACCTGGGGAAGGACCAGTTAAGCTGCCCTTCTCTTGAACCCCTCAGACAGCAGGCTGCTGCTGAGGCTGCTGGGAACGCCACAGGTACCCACAAGGTATACTGGGAAGATGGACTCCTGTACACTGAGTCAAGAGACCCCAAGCCTGGCATGACCAGGAGGCTGGTTGTACCCTTGTCTCAGAGAGGTTTCCTACTTACCTTGGCCCATGAGATTCCCTTAGCAGGTCACTTAGGCCAGACAAAGACTTGGGACAGGCTTGTCTCACACTTTCACTGGCCTCACATGAATGAGGATACCAAGGAGTTTTGTCGCTCCTGTGTCACTTGCCAAGCCAGTGGTAAGTCAGGTGGCACAACAAAGGCCCCCCTTATACCAATGCCTGTGGTGGGGGTGCCCTTTGAAAGAGTGGGGATGGACATTGTTGGTCCAATGGAACCCCAGACAGCATCAGGGCACAAGTTTATACTGGTGGTAGTGGATCATGCCACCAGGTATCCTGAAGCTATTCCACTTAGGACCACCACAGCACCTGTGGTGGCAAGGGCCCTAGTTGGAGTGTTCTCCAGAGTGGGCTTCCCTAAGGAGGTTGTCTCTGACAGAGGTGCAAACTTCATGTCAAGCTACTTAACTGCTATGTGGAAGGAATGTGGTGTCAATTACAAATTCACTACACCCTATCATCCACAATGCAATGGGCTTGTTGAAAGGTTCAACAGGACCCTAAAAGGGATGATTCATGGACTACCTGAAAAGCTCAGGCGTAGATGGGATGTCCTGATTCCCTGCCTTCTGTTTGCTTACAGAGAGGTCCCACAAAAGGGGGTTGGCTACAGCCCTTTTGAACTTTTGTATGGGCATCCTGTGAGAGGCCCCCTGTGTCTGGTGAAGGAAGGATGGGAGAGACCTCTCAGAAAGCCTGCAACCAGCATAGTGGACTATGTACTTGGTCTCCGCTCCAGGATGGCTGAGTATATGGAGAAGGCATCAGAAAACCTTAAGGCCAGTCAAGAACTTCAAAAAGCTTGGCATGACCAAAAGGCTGTCCTGACTGTTTATCAGCCTGGACAGAAGGTGTGGGTGTTGGAGCCAGTGGCCCCAGCAGCACTCAAAGACAAATGGTCTGGGCCCCACACAATTCTTGAGCAAAAGGGAGAGGTCACCTACCTGGTGGACCTTGAAACTCCCAGGAGCCCCCACAGGGTGCTCCATGTCAACAGGCTCAAAGCATATGTCGACAGGAAGGACATGAGTTTGCTCATGGCCATAGATGAGGAACAGGAGGAAGAGAGTGACCCTCTCCCAGACCTGCTCACTCAGAATCCTGATGATGGGTCAGTAGATGGTGTTGTCTTTTGTGGCAGCCTCTCTGAGCATCAACAGAAAGACTGTAAACAGGTTCTTCAGTCTTTCAGACATATGTTTTCTCTGACACCCAGTCAGACCAATTGGTGTACCCATGAGGTTGACACTGGTGACAGTCTGCCAGTTAAGAGTAAAATCTACAGGCAGCCTGATCATGTTAGAGACTGCATAAAAACTGAAGTGCAGAAAATGTTGGAGTTGGGAGTCATTGAACCCTCAGATAGCCCTTGGGCTAGTCCAGTAGTTCTAGTGCCAAAGCCTCACACCCAGGGTGGTAAGAGAGAGATGAGGTTTTGCGTAGACTACAGGGGTCTCAATGCAGTCACTAAGACTGATGCCCACCCAATACCAAGGGCAGATGAGCTGATAGATAGATTGGCTTCTGCCAACTACTTAAGCACATTTGACTTAACAGCTGGGTACTGGCAAATCAGGTTAGCTGAGGATGCCAAGCCCAAGACAGCATTTTCAACCCCTGGTGGGCATTATCAATTTGTGGTAATGCCCTTTGGTCTGAAAAATGCACCTGCCACCTTCCAAAGGTTGGTGAATCAAGTCCTTACTGGGCTGGATGACTTCTGTGCAGCATATCAAGATGATATTGCTGTCTTTAGCTCCACCTGGGAGGATCACCTGGTCCACCTGAGGAAAGTGTTAGAGGCTCTGCAAGCAGCAGGCCTCACTATCAAGGCCACCAAGTGCCAGATAGGGCAGACACAGGTTGTATACCTGGGCCACCTTGTAGGTGGAGGCCAGGTTCAGCCACTGGAGAGCAAAATACAGTCAATCAGGGACTAGGCTCCTCCAACCACCCAGACTCAGGCTCGAGCTTTCTTGGGCCTGACTGGATACTACAGAAAGTTTGTCAGGAACTATGGTTCAATTGTGACACCATTAAATGAACTGACAAGTAAGAAAATGCCAAAAAAGGTTCAGTGGACAGCAGGCTGTCAAAAAGCATTCGATGACCTAAAGCAGGCCATGTGCACAGCACCTATCCTTAAGAGTCCAGACTACTCCAAACCATTCATTGTCCAAACAGATGCTTCTGAGTTGGGTGTGGGAGCTGTTCTTTCTCAACTGAATTTTGACGGTCAAGACCAGCCCATTGCTTTTATAAGCAGAAGGCTGACCCCCAGAGAGAAGAATTGGTCAGCTATTGAGAGGGAGGCCTTTGCTGTAGTTTGGGCCCTGAAGAAGCTGAGGCCATACTTGTTTGGCACTCACTTCAAGATTCAGACCGACCATAAGCCCCTCTTGTGGCTAAATCAGATGAAGGGTGAAAACCCCAAACTGCTTAGGTGGTCCATTTCCCTACAGGGGATGGACTTTACAGTGGAACATAGACCTGGTACTGATCATGGCAATGCCGATGGGCTCTCCAGATATTTCCACTTAGAACAAGAAGACTCACCTGGTCAAGGTTAGCTTATTGTCCCAAAGTTTGGGGGGGGGTCATGTAGGAGAGTAGGGTCTGCAATCCTATGATCACCCAGATTTTTTGCTTTTGTTTCACTGGTTTACGACTTTCTCTGGCTGTGGGCCTGCCAATCAGACTCACAGCCTGGCTGTTCTCTTTCTAAATTACAACATGTACCCTAGGTGCATTTACCAATTGGTACTGGGCCACCTTATCAGACCCTGTAACTCAGGGCATAGGTGTACCCAGGGCTGCCAGGGGCTGCAGCATGTATTATGCCACCCCTGGCTGGCCTCCTAAATTTGACACAACTGGCTGCATGACAGCTGGGGCAAAGTCGTGTAATCACCCTTTGCTGTAGGTGTAGTATACCTATACCTAACCCTAAAATGGACACACAGATTTGGAGTTCTGGACTTTTTGGTTCCGTCCAGAGGTGTCAGGGAACAACACCCGAAGACCCCGGAGTTCCACCTGCCTTGGTGCACAAATAAACAGAAACACAGGCTTCTCGATGGTGGCGTCAAAGACCAAAGGTTTATTACTGCAGGGACACAGAAGTCACAGAAACCACGCATGGGCAGTATCTAGGAGCCTGTTCAATTTGTACAAAGAGGGTTGCTCCTTATATACAGAAAATTGGGCTTCGGGCAAATTTTTCATATGTTAGTACATTCCCAAACCTTTGTGTCCTAAACAATAAATATTTGGCGTTACACAGTAACCGTCGATAATATCTGATGCCAAACATTACGAAGAGGGGTTCCCACTAGTTCATCACAATCCCTTGTCAATATTGTATTCAAGAGCCGGACCGCCTCATCGTAAATTTCGTTACCTCCCCCTAATAAAGATTCAGAAAGAAAAGGAACGGAGACAGGTGTGGAAGATAGGAAAGTGGGATAAGGGATGTTTGTGGGTTGTAAATGGGCAAGGCTACCGGCTTCGGCCGCCTAATCATGATCGGGACAATGGACACGAGAACCAGTTCAGTAGGGCTGGCCTCGGGCAGAGGAGGCAGCCTTTGTCGAATCATGCAGCTACAGCGTGTCCTGTTCCAAGGTGCACGTGTCACTGAAGAGGTGAATCGTCGGCTAAGCCTATGTGTCCTTAATTGAGATGAAGTG
Organism: Lissotriton vulgaris; assembly: GCF_964263255.1. Classification (NCBI taxonomy): domain Eukaryota; kingdom Metazoa; phylum Chordata; class Amphibia; order Caudata; family Salamandridae; genus Lissotriton; species Lissotriton vulgaris. The sequence continues at coordinate 299,377 of NW_028248178.1, forward strand.
ATCAGAGGTTATTGCGTATGTGAGGGCAAGAAACACAAAATGGCCGCCATGATCTAAGATGGATGCCATGGGTAGATCAGAAATGTGTTTGTAACAGGAGTACTCTTGCTCGTAGCATAGCGAAAACACCAGGATATGCTAAATGGATCATTTGCGGTTCGCTGATACCAATATTATGTATTGATTTAAAAGACACTCCATTGTCAGATCCAGATGGCACGCTGTATGTGGATGGGTCATGTTTTAAATTGGAGAATGGTGATGTGACTGCTGCCTATGCGGTAACGACTCTAAGAACGATTGTGGAGACTGCAAGAGTGAGTCAGAATTCTGCCCAAGCTGCAGAATTAATAGCTCTAACAAGAGCGTGTGTTTTAGCTAAGGGAAAGAGAGTGAATGTGTTTACAGATAGTCAGTACGCATTTGGCGTGGCCCATAGTTTTGGCCGTTTGTGGAAAGAAAGAGGTTTCATTACGTCCCATGGGACTAAGATTCAACATGGTCAGCTAGTTAACGACCTGTTGGAATCTCTAACCTTGCCGACTGAAGTTGCGATTGTGAAGTGCAGTGCTCATAAAGCAATCACGGATGATGTTGGTCGTGGGAATGCTTTTGCTGATGAAACTGCTAAACAGACAGCTAGAGACATGATGAGTAGAATGTATGTTGCTACGTCTGCAAGATGGATTTCTGAGTCTGGAATGTGTGAGGATACAATGGAAAGTGTGAAAGAGATTCAGAAAGAGGCAACTGAGGAGGAAAAACGTGTATGGAGAGAAAGTACGGGCAAGTTGGATTCGAGTGGGTGTTGGATTGATTTGTCAGAACAACAGCGTTGGATGTTGCCTGATGCGTATGTGCTTGCAGTGGTGACGATGGCGCATGGAGTAGCGCATATAAGTTCTAAAGGAATCTGTAAGATGTTGGCTCCAGTCTGGAAGAATGATGGGATCAGTAAATGTGCAGAGAGAGTGGTGAAAAATTGTATGGTATGCCTGATGCATAATCCTGGCAAGGGAACTCCAACTCCTGCTGGTCACTTCGCTCCTCCTTCCTGCCCTTTTGAAGTGATTCAGTTAGACTTCATTCACATGGATCGGTGTAATAATTTGAAATACGTCCTGGTGGTAGTCTGTGCTTTTTCCAGATGGATCGAAGCATACCCACTAAAGGACAATACTGCCCTATCAACTGCCAAAATTCTTCTCAAAGAATATTTCCCTAGGTTCGGAATGCCACGGATTGTATGGTCAGATAACGGAAGTGAGTTCATAGGGAAAGTTATGCAGAGTGTGTGTGCCGGTTTGGGCATCAAACAGAAGTTCCATAGTGCAAACCATCCCCAGTCTGCTGGTTTAGTTGAGGGTTACAATGGCACCCTCAAACTAAACCAGCAGACTGGGGATGGTTTGCACTATGGAACTTCTGTTTGATGCCCAAACCGGCACACACACTCTGCATAACTTTCCCTATGAACTCACTTCCGTTATCTGACCATACAATCCGTGGCATTCCGAACCTAGGGAAATATTCTTTGAGAAGAATTTTGGCAGTTGATAGGGCAGTATTGTCCTTTAGTGGGTATGCTTCGATCCATCTGGAAAAAGCACAGACTACCACCAGGACGTATTTCAAATTATTACACCGATCCATGTGAATGAAGTCTAACTGAATCACTTCAAAAGGGCAGGAAGGAGGAGCGAAGTGACCAGCAGGAGTTGGAGTTCCCTTGCCAGGATTATGCATCAGGCATACCATACAATTTTTCACCACTCTCTCTGCACATTTACTGATCCCATCATTCTTCCAGACTGGAGCCAACATCTTACAGATTCCTTTAGAACTTATATGCGCTACTCCATGCGCCATCGTCACCACTGCAAGCACATACGCATCAGGCAACATCCAACGCTGTTGTTCTGACAAATCAATCCAACACCCACTCGAATCCAACTTGCCCGTACTTTCTCTCCATACACGTTTTTCCTCCTCAGTTGCCTCTTTCTGAATCTCTTTCACACTTTCCATTGTATCCTCACACATTCCAGACTCAGAAATCCATCTTGCAGACGTAGCAACATACATTCTACTCATCATGTCTCTAGCTGTCTGTTTAGCAGTTTCATCAGCAAAAGCATTCCCACGACCAACATCATCCGTGATTGCTTTATGAGCACTGCACTTCACAATCGCAACCTCAGTCGGCAAGGTTAGAGATTCCAACAGGTCGTTAACTAGCTGACCATGTTGAATCTTAGTCCCATGGGACGTAATGAAACCTCTTTCTTTCCACAAACGGCCAAAACTATGGGCCACGCCAAATGCGTACTGACTATCTGTAAACACATTCACTCTCTTTCCCTTAGCTAAAACACACGCTCTTGTTAGAGCTATTAATTCTGCAGCTTGGGCAGAATTCTGACTCACTCTTGCAGTCTCCACAATCGTTCTTAGAGTCGTTACCGCATAGGCAGCAGTCACATCACCATTCTCCAATTTAAAACATGACCCATCCACATACAGCGTGCCATCTGGATCTGACAATGGAGTGTCTTTTAAATCAATACATCCTTTTGTCTCTTCCTCCGTTCTAAAACAACAATCATGGGGCTCGGAATCACTCGACTCTTGATTAGCCGGCAACAACGTTGCTGGATTCAATACATTACATCTTTTGATCTGAATATGACTCGCTAATAATGTCAGCTCATAACCAGATAATCTCGCACTGGTAAGGTGTTGTGTCTTAGTTCGATTCATGAGTGTGTCCACAGCATGAGGAACCATGACCACTAGCATGTTGTTCATCACCAAACCAGCAGATTGTCGAATGGAAGCCGCAGCTGCCGCTGTAGCTCTCAAACAACTAGGTAACGCTCTAGCTACCGGATCTAATGTTGATGAAAAATACGCACAAGGGCGTTGTTTATCACCAAATGTCTGTGTCAGAACACTCAACGCGCAACCTTCTCTCTCGTGAACGTAGAGCGTGAATGGCTTGCTGTAATCAGGTGTACCTAATACAGGAGCTGAACACAGTGCATTTCGTAACTCAGAAAAGCTCTCCTGACATTCATCAGACCATGGCACCGGACTCGGAACATTTTTCCCAGTCAAAGCTACCAATGGTTTTGCTAAAAGAGAAACATTTGGGATCCACTGCCTACAGTAAGAGGTAATACCTAAAAAGGCACGCACTTCTCTCTGCGTGCGAGGAACACTCATCTGCGTAATTGCTTTTATTCTCTCTGGGGTCAACTTCCTTCCCTCCTTTGACAAGAGATGACCTAGGTAGGTCACTTCTTGGCAGCAGTATTGCATTTTCGAAGGTGATACCTTATGATTCAAATTAGACAAATGATGCAATAATGAAATCGTAGCTGCTTTGCAAGTTTCTTTGTCATCAGCAGCCACTAGAAGATCGTCTACATACTGCACTAGAGCCGAGCCTGGAGGAAGGACAAAGGAATCTAACTGACTTTTTAGTGCTTGACTGTAAATAGATGGGCTCTCACAATAGCCTTGTGGAGCGCGTTTAAATCTGAAACTTCGACCTCCTAGACAGAAGCCGAAAATATCTCTGCTTTCCTCGGCTATCGGAATGCTGAAAAAGGCATTCTTCAAGTCGATGACTGAAAACCATGTGGCTGTAGCAGGAATCAATGTTAACAAGGCAGTAATGTCTGGAACTACAGGAAACTGCGGGACCACAATCTTATTAACTTCTCTGAGGTCGATGACAAACCTATACACTGGAGGCTTTGTAGGATCAGTTCGTTTCAAAATCGGTAATACAGGACTGTTACAGACATTTCCTCTAGTTTCTTCAACCACACCTTTCTTAATCAAATCTTGTACAATCAATAAAAGTGCTCGTTCACCTTCACTAGATATTTTATATTGAGGAATTCGTGGAAATTTTACATTTGCTTTCAAAGTGACTACATATGGTGGGATTTCTAAAAGGCCTACATCATTAGGACCAGTCACCCAAAGAGTATCAGGGAGCGAACGCAGCTCTGGCGGGAGTGCATCCATTGACAAATACATCGGAGAGGTGATTCTTTTGCCCAATGTAAGCTGTACTCCTTCCGGAGAACAGTACAATGTCGCATATAGGCGTTTTAACAAGTCTAAACCAAGCAGATTTTTATTACAACCCGTCGTCAAAATTAGGGGTGCTTTCAATTGACACGGTCCAACAGAAATAGACAAAGGACCAGATATGGGGTTGTAAACAGGGGCGCCTGAAAAACCTACAGAGACATTTGTTGAGCCGGACAAAGGTGCGCCAGGGAGTTTCGCATGAATGATAGAACTTTTTGCGGCACCAGTATCCAACAGAAACGGTTCGACTACACCTGATGTTGCTACTGCGACATAAGGCTCACTCTGATCCACTGGAACTGATACTACTCCCTCTCTCTGTCCATGGCTGTCCTAGTACCCATTTTGCTGAAATCCCTCATCCACTTCACAATAGTCTTCAACAAGATACTGTTGAGATCTATTTTGCTGAGCAGACTGTCCATTTCGTTGATCAAAGTGATTGGAAGGGCGATCATTCGTCTGTGGAGGCATAGCACCTCGCCCTCGACCTCTAGAATTTTGCACAAAACCACCACGACCTCTCTGAGCTGCTGCTGCGTTATTTTGCGCTAAGACTGGACACTCATTCTTGTAGTGACCCTCTTTCTTACAGTACGCACACTGATTCCACTGATATTGAGGTCTCGGTGAACTATAATCTGTCCTTTGATACGAGCCCTGTTGCGTATTATTCTGATTTGTACGAGGCGGATAGGCCTGTTGCAAGAGAACTTTAGTCTTTAAGTCTTTCGTTTTCTTATCTGATTTTTCTTTCTCCTCTTTATCCCTATTTTCATAATACTGTGCAGTTGCAAGTATTTGCGCAGTTGTAGAGACAGCCCACGCACTCTCGGAATCTTTTAATTTATTGCATAACTCAGGTAACAAATTGTGTACGAATTTATCGACAAACAGTCTCTGTCCTCCTTCTGTGCTGATATCCTGACCACTATGATCTACAAAAGTCTCTTCGAACCTCGTGAAAAAGTCGGAAACACTTTCATCTTTCTTTTGCCTGCATGCGGACAACTTGTCCCAATTAACACGCAATGCGGGCATCAGAGTCTTCATTAAGTCGATGATTCTACCTGGAAGATTAGCAATTAGGGGTTCGGGTTTTGAACCACCTATTTGCTGACCATCCGCTGCAATGATAGCTGCCCAATCACCACCTAGGGCAACTGGATGATTTTCTTTACGAATTTTAGCCCAAATTGGTTGCGGAACTACATTACCAAATAACATGTCGACGTCCGCTAAGTTCATTACACAAGCCTCAACTGTTTGCGCTAGTTCCTTATAGTACCCGGCAGGATTCTTACGCGGGTCTGGCAAGGCCTGTTTCACTGCTAGCACTTCGGCTCGTTTCCATGGAATGTGTATCCACACTCTTTGGAATTGGGCCGGAGCAGCTACAATACCATTGGCATTATCAGCTTGTACAGCTTCGCGCCAAATTGGAGGAACCTCCCTCATTGGATATTGGCGACTTAGCTTCATCTTACTTTTCTCTAGATCTCTTGGTGAACGAAGTGATGGATCACTCCTATAACTTAAAATCAGTTCCATCGCTTCTTCTATATTTTGACCTACTATCATTCCTGCAGCAAACTCTTTCTGAACCTTAATTAAGTCTTCTAAATTCGATTCAACATCATCTTCTTCTACTTCCTCACGTAAAAGCGAGCACATCTCATCAAAGACATACCGTTGCGTTGGTTCCTTCCATTGCATAAATGTATCTAGCACATCTCTCGTACTATATCTCCTACTCTTCGAAATCCATCTGAGAGCCGTGGAATCTAAAATTCCCCGTTCCTCAGTACTTGGAAGCTGACTACGTCTTTGAACAGAGTCAGAAGTAGGAGTCTTGATTAAAGTTTTATAGAAAGGGGACAGAATGCTAGAAACAGAATCAGTGATTCTTCGACGAACAGAAAGTGGAGTCAACATACTAGCAGACGCAGAGAACACAGTAGAAGTAGGGACAGATAGCGGGACAGTAGGAGTATCGAGGAAAATAGCTTGTGGAACAGTAGGTGTAAGCGAAACAGATACAGGTATAGAAGTCGGCAATCCAGGAAGAGGAGGTGCCGTAGGAACATTCATATTGACCACAGGAGGTACAGGAGCTTGATTCTGAGGAGCAGGAGCAGGAATACCAGGTTGTCCAGCAACCGGCAATTGAACATTCGGTAAAGGTGGAGCCGTAGCACCTTGTGCATACGGTGGAGGTGACCTTAACAAATAAGACAACAAAGGATCGTTTTCGGGGTCCTCCAGTATCTTAGCTGTTTTCGATGGCAAGGCAGGATAGCACTTGTCGATCGCTAAATTATGCTCTCTAATGGCCACCTCTATGGCCTTCTCAGACTCGTTCACTTGCAGCTGTTTAGCCGCTTGCTCTAGAGTCAACTCTTCTTGCTCTTTCTGTTCCTTTTTCAATCTTTTAATCTCTCTCTGTTTAGATTCTTTTCGCCAGTAACAGAAAGAATCAAACATTGCCGGCCGGGCTTTCTTCCTAAACAATTTCGCTTCTAAATTATCAAGGATTTCGGGTTCAAAACTACCATGTAGTGGCCAACTAAGGACACCATCCTTTTTCGTATAGCGGACCCACACCTCATTATAAGATATAGGACCCACACCATGTTTACAGTACAAGTCATATAAGGGAGTCCCAATTGGAGGAACCAGACATGAGTCCTCCAATCGTGAATCGCTATTGCAACCAAAGCCCGACAACATACAATTTCTCCGACTTACCATTTTGCAATCCGGAACACAGAACAAACAAAACACAAAACAGATATGTGCACCTGAACCAAGAACTTAGGCCTACCAAAAGCGAACTGATGTATCGATACCCAAACTAAACCAAATAGATTATCGTAACCAGAACAACCAGTGATAATCTTACGAAACCAAATCAAACCAAGAACCAAAAAGGATTTTAACAACCCTCACGAAGTAACCAACTAGCAACCACTAAATACTTAACTGAGGCACTGAAGACGTCACCAAGGAGAAACCCGTCACGTTTCGCCGTACTAAGGACTGCACCTCGGGTCCAAGACAGGGCGACGGTCAAGGCAACGGCCCACTGCAGCCGTCCTGAACGGGAACCCTCGTGGAAGAGAACGTCAGGCCACTTTTGCGATATGCCGGGATCGATGAAGTGGGGCGCCTCCCTCAGGAATCTTCACACGAAGCTTCTCGAACTCTTCAGGCTTTTGGACCGGTACCGAATGACGTCGCCCCACGTGGGCGCCAATTGGAGTTCTGGACTTTTTGGTTCCGTCCAGAGGTGTCAGGGAACAACACCCGAAGACCCCGGAGTTCCACCTGCCTTGGTGCACAAATAAACAGAAACACGGGCTTCTCGATGGTGGCGTCAAAGACCAAAGGTTTATTACTGCAGGGACACAGAAGTCACAGAAACCACGCATGGGCAGTATCTAGGAGCCTGTTCAATTTGTACAAAGAGGGTTGCTCCTTATATACAGAAAATTGGGCTTCGGGCAAATTTTTCACATGTTAGTACATTCCCAAACCTTTGTGTCCTAAACAATAAATATTTGGCGTTACACAGTAACCGTCGATAATATCTGATGCCAAACATTACGAAGAGGGGTTCCCACTAGTTCATCACAATCCCTTGTCAATATTGTATTCAAGAGCCGGACCGCCTCATCGTAAATTTCGTTACCTCCCCCTAATAAAGATTCAGAAAGAAAAGGAACGGAGCCAGGTGTGGAAGATAGGAAATTGGGATAAGGGATGTTTGTGGGTTGTAAATGGGCAAGGCTACCGGCTTCGGCCGCCTAATCATGATCGGGACAATGGACACGAGAACCAGTTCAGTAGGGCTGGCCTCGGGCAGAGGAGGCAGCCTTTGTCGAATCATGCAGCTACAGCGTGTCCTGTTCCAAGGTGCACGTGTCACTGAAGAGGTGAATCGTCGGCTAAGCCTACGTGTCCTTAATTGAGATGAAGTGATCAGAGGTTATTGCGTATGTGAGGGCAAGAAACACAAAATGGCCGCCATGATCTAAGATGGATGCCATGGGTAGATCAGAAATGTGTTTGTAACAGGAGTACTCTTGCTCGTAGCATAGCGAAAACACCAGGATATGCTAAATGGATCATTTGCGGTTCGCTGATACCAATATTATGTATTTCCGACAATATTGAAAACACGGGTTCAAATCGTCACAGAACCTCAGATTCCTATCAGTCACTCCTATGGCAGGCCTTGACAATCCTGAAGGCAGAGTGCTTGGAATTGTGTGAGATGGTGCTCTGGCATGAGCTGAGCCTGTCTGCAGCTTGCGGAACCAAGTCCTAATAGCTGTTCCATGATAACGCATACCATATACTCTTAAGTGCATTATAATCCTCGCGGTTAAATGCTAACTTTGGTATTGCTTTATCAAAACATGTCGAGTAAGGTGTCATACGAATTGGAATACTAACCCCTCGCCAATTCTGGCGACGGGGTTAGCATTCCACCCTTCTAGAGGGACACGACATGTATGTAACTGTGAACCCCGGTTAAAGTTAACTAAAGCCTCAGCTCCACAAAATGGATGCTGCCACCACAGACACGAGTCTGACCCCCTGTAGCTGGGAGTCCTTCCAGCGAGGGGAGCCTGGACAAAGGGTTTCCTGTCAGGGGCGGTGCTAGCACCGTCCCAGACATGGTTTTGTGTATCCTGGGTAGGCAGGGCTTTTCAGGAAGGTGACTGCTGAGTGGCACCCCGGTGCTCACTACGCATAGGCCGGTCTGAACCAGTTCCAGGGGCACACCAGCCCCTGGCCTGGGGAAGTCCGGCGTGGCAGAGGGGTGTAACCACCCCCCTCCTAGTCCCACCCATAGGCAGGACCTAGTCACCGGGTCAGCCCCCTTTTTTAGTATAAAGATGGGAGCGGGCCCCCTGTTCAAATTAGATCATCTTTGGAATCAAGACACGACTTTCTGCGAAAGGACTTCAAGATTTCTTCCTCAAGATTCTCCCTTGTGGCTAAGGAGTAGTCACCCTGCATCAAGCGGGCACCATCCTAAGAACACTGCGGTCTGCTGCAAGTCCTTCATCACGAATCCGACGACCCAGCTCGACGAGACCCGGCTTCCCTGGCACCTCTGAACTCTACTCACCTCTACAGCTAAGCTGAGAACCGTGAGTGCGACGAGACCTCGAGGGACCGACGATCGCCAAGACTGCACGACATCTTTACTGCAAGCCCACCGTGTCCTCCACGGGTGAGTGCTTTGGGGTCCGAGAAGCCCCGACCCTGTGCAGCTCCAGCACCCAAGATCAGCCTCCCTGCATCTCCACGATCTGCGTGGGGCCCTTCTGCTGTTTGCTGTGCACCGCGTTGTTTGGCTACTAGCCGGCTGGCTTGTGGCCTTCTGAACGACGCCCGACGACATCACTGCTGCTGGTCTGGTTGCTCTAGACTGGCCCTTGCTTCCTTCTTGAAGAGAGGCACCCCGGACCCTCCTGGTCCACTCCAGACGCCATTTTAGGTCCACCGCGTGGGCTTGAATTTGCCAAGGCTTTGTTGCCCAATCCTGGGTCCAGCGACGCTGACAGCTTCTATCATCGTGGGACAGCTCGATCCTCCTTCCTGGTCGCCGACAACGCCTCCTGGTCCGTGAGATCTCCGAGCCCAGCGTCACCCACACGCCTTGTCGAGGTGGCTACCATCCGGTGCCCTCCTGGTGCCCACTGACTACTGGCTAGTAGTCTCGAACTTGGTCCCCTCTGCTTTCAGGTGTCATCTTCCATCGATCCAGGCTTGGATCCACCGAACTTTCTTCACTGGTCGCCTGCCAGCAACTTCTTTCTTCCAGGCTCCTGGTCCGTCAACGAGGATTCCCGACGTCTTTTGAGTCCTATGCAGCTGCAGCCCCTGGGCTAGGTAACTTCGGCATTTCGGTGCCCCAGCATAGCCTCACTATCCAAGGGTCAGAATCTACTTTCGTTTTCTCCCTACCAGGTCGGGTTCGCCCGAGAACACTAACTTTGCAAATTCTAGCTACCATAGACTTTGTCCCGCATCTCGCGTGAGAGTGCACACACTGCACCCGAGTCCCCTGGGTCTCCTAGAAGTAATCTAACGATTCTATAGTCAAATCCTAGCGATTCCAAAAGCCTATTAGTACTGTACTTACCTGCTAGTAATTTCGCATTCCACTTTTCAAGTATATGGTTTTCCGTGCCCCTCGGGCATTTGTATATACTGTGCTAACTTAAGTATTTTTGTAAGAGTTTTGGTTTGTGCTTAGTACCCTGTCCTCATAAAGAGTACAGGGCTGTTGTGATTCTTAATAAATAACTGTTTATTTTCATAACACTTGTGTGGTGTCCTTTCACTTGGTGTTCAAGGGGTATATGTGGTATAACAGCTGGCTTAACACGCCCTCTCGAGTCTTTAGCCTTAGACTGCTCGTATCCACGCTACTAGGATAGCTGGTCTATAAGGTTGACTTACAACCAATCATCAATAAGGGTTGCTGGACTGATACATAGTGTTCACTAGAATAGTGACCACTGCATATCAGGCCACCTTCTCACAGGGTGTACCACCAATGACGGCGTGCCATGGGTAGTACGGTTGTTACTTCATCTCATTCCTAGATCTAGGGAGGGTGCAGCCTTGTACTCATTTGTACTTTTCTTAGTATATCGGGTAGTACCGCCCATGGCGGCGTGCCATGGGTAGTACGGTTGATACTTCATCTCATTCATAGATCTAGGGAGGGTGCAGCCTTGTACTCAGTTGTTCTTGCCTTAGTACATTGGGTAGTACCGCCCATGACGACGTGCCATGGGTAGTACGGTTGATACTTCATCTCATTCCTAGATCTAGGGAGGGTGCAGCCTTGTACTCATTTGTTCTTGCCTTAGTACATCGGGTAGTACCGCCCATGACGGCGTGCCATGGGTAGTACGGTTGATACTTCATCTCATTCCTAGATCTAGGGAGGGGTCAGCCTTGTACTCATTTGTTCTTGCCTTAGTACATCGGGTAGTACCGCCCATGACGGCGTGCCATGGGTAGTACGGTTGATACTTCATCTCATTCCTAGATCTAGGGAGGGTGCAGCCTTGTACTCATTTGTTCTTGCCTTAGTACATCGGGTAGTACCGCCCATGACGGCGTGCCATGGGTAGTACGGTTGATACTTCATCTCATTTCTAGATCTAGGGAGGGTGCAGCCTTGTACTCATTTGTTCCTGCCTTAGTACATCGGGTAGTACCGCCCATGACGGCGTGCCATGGGTAGTACGGTTGATACTTCATCTCATTCCTAGATCTAGGGAGGGTGCAGCCTTGTACTCATTTGTTCTTCCCTTAGTACATCGGGTAGTACCGCCCATGACGGCGTGCCATGGGTAGTACGGTTGATACTTCATCTCATTCCTAGATCTAGGGAGGGTGCAACCTTGTACTCATTTGTTCTTGCCTTAGTACATCGGGTAGTACCGCCCATGACGCCGTGCCATGGGTAGTACGGTTGATACTTCATCTCATTCCTAGATCTAGGGAGGGGTCAGCCTTGTACTCATTTGTTCTTGCCCTAGTACATCGGGTAGTACCGCCCATGACGCCGTGCCATGGGTAGTACGGTTGATACTTCATCTCATTCCTAGATCTAGGGAGGGTGCAGCCTTGTTCTCATTTGTTCTTGCCTTAGTACATCGGGTAGTACCGCCCATGACTGCGTGCCAGGGGTAGTACAGTTGATACTTCATCTCATTCTTAGATCTAGGGAGGGGTCAGCCTTGTACTCATTTGTTCTTCCCTTAGTACATCGGGTAGTACCGCCCATGACGGCGTGCCATGGGTAGTACGGTTGATACTTCATCTCATTCCTAGATCTAGGGAGGGTGCAGCCTTGTACTCATTTGTTCTTGCCTTAGTACATCGGGTAGTACCGCCCATGACGGCGTGCCATGGGTAGTACGGTTGATACTTCATCTCATTCCTAGATCTAGGGAGGGGTCAGCCTTGTACTCATTTGTTCTTGCCTTAGTACATCGGGTAGTACCGCCCATGACGGCGTCCCATGGGTAATACGGTTGATACTTCATCTCATTCCTAAATCTAGGGAGGGTGCAGCCTTGTACTCATTTGTTCTTCCCTTAGTACATCGGGTAGTACCGCCCATGACGGCGTGCCATGGGTAGTACGGTAGATACTTCATCTCATTCCTAGAGCAAGGGCTGGTGCAGCCTTGTACTCATTTGTTCTTTCTTTGGTACATCGGGTAGTACCGCCCATGACGGCGTGCCATGGGTAGTACGGTAGATACTTCATCTCATTCCTAGAGCAAGGGCTGGTGCAGCCTTGTACTCATTTGTTCTTTCCTTGGTACATCGGGTAGTACCGCCCATGACGGCGTGCCATGGGTAGTACGGTAGATACTTCATCTCATTCCTCGATCTAGGGAGGGTGCAGCCTTGTACTCATTTGTTCTTGCCTTAGTACATCGGGTAGTACCGCCCATGATGGCGTGCCATGGGTAGTATAGTTGATACTTCATCTCATTCCTCGATCTAGGGAGGGTGCAGCCTTGTACTCATTTGTTCTTACCTTAGTACATCGGGTAGTACCGCCCATGACGGCGTGCCATGGGTAGTACGGTTGATACTTCATCTCATTCTTAGATCTAGGGAGGGGTCAGCCTTGTACTCATTTGTTCTTGCCTTAGTACATCGGGTAGTACCGCCCATGATGGCGTGCCATGGGTAGTATAGTTGATACTTCATCTCATTCCTCGATCTAGGGAGGGTGCAGCCTTGTACTCATTTGTTCTTACCTTAGTACATCGGGTAGTACCGCCCATGACGGCGTGCCATGGGTAGTACGGTTGATACTTCATCTCATTCCTAGATCTAGGGAGGGTGCAGCCTTGTACTCATTTGTTCTTGTCTTAGTACATCGGGTAGTACCGCCCATGACGGCGTGCCATGGGTAGTACGGTTGATACTTCATCTCATTCCTAGATCTAGGGCTGGTGCAGCCTTGTACTCATTTGTTCTTCCCTTAGTACATCGGGTAGTACCGCCCATGACGGCGTGCCATGGGTAGTACGGTTGATACTTCATCTCATTCCTAGATCTAGGGAGGGGTCAGCCTTGTACTCATTTGTACTTTTCTTAGTATATCGGGTAGTACCGCCCATGACGGCGTGCCATGGGTAGTACGGTTGTTACTTCATCTCATTCCTAGATCTAGGGAGGGTGCAGCCTTGTACTCATATGTACTTTCCTTAGTTCATCGGGTAGTACCACCAATGACGGCGTGCCATGGGTAGTACGGTTGATACTTCATCTCATTTCTAGATCTAGGGCTGGTGCAGCCTTGTAGTCATTTGCTCTTTAAAACCTTCTGTTTATTGTTTTCAAGTAACAAATATGTACATTTCACAATTACTGCATATTACAATCCAGTACGGGTCCTTTTTAACAATGCTCATAATTAAATCATTACACAGTGCGTTACATTCAGCATCCATCTTCACAGTTTTCATTATTATATTCACAAATCCAAAAATCCAGGCTGTCTTAATTACTTTACGTTAGAGATCTACTCCTGTTCGACATTATGCTATTGTACAGTTCTGAGAGCATCATCTGTATTCCCCCTCTTCCCTCCTATAAATCCTCATGTAAAATACTACCTACTGTGCTATCCCGTTCTTTTCTGTTTCGATACCCATCTTTGTCTCTTATATGGCAGCTACCTAGTGTTACTTCGTATCTCTGGATTTGGTAATCAAATAATATTTCAGTGGGGCCCATATATCATTAGGTCTAGAGGACACTGGTAATAGTTCTAGGCTCCTTGTGGTGTCTCATGAACCTACTTCTGGCGCTCTGGAGGTGCTGCTCCTTCTCGTGGGGTTGCGGCAGACAATTTGACTTGTGAGGCTCTCGCGGGCAGGAAGGGCACCAGCGCTGTGCCTCCATTGTCCCTGCCTGCCTCTCTCCACACACAGGGCTCTCCTCGGTGCCTCAGGGCCCTGCCCTTCGCAGCACTCAACCGGTCTTCACCCGGGCCCCCTCCTGGGACTCGGGGCTTAAGGTCGACTTCTTCCGGCTTCCTCTTGCGGGCACGGCACGGCTTCGGGCCTACCGGGCCTCAGGACCAATCCAGCACGGTCCTCCTAGGGGCGCGCCCACAACCGCCAATCACAGAGCGGCTTGCGGGGGCATGACGGCCGCAACCAATGGCTGCACAGCAGCTTCCACGCAGAGACCCGGCCAGCGGCGGTGATGTTCGGCCCCAGGCGCAACTGGCAGCAGCGCAGGTAACCTTGGGATGCAGCAGAAAGGGCGATAGCGCGTTAAGGGGCACAGCTCTTGAGGGATGCAGCGCTTGGGAGTTCACAGCGCTCGTGCCGGCCCAGTCCCTTAGCTTTAGGTCGGACACAATTCCTGGCAGGACAGCGCTTGGGAACCACAGCGCTTAACTTAACACCACGTGGGGCACAAAGGCAGCCTCTTCCAGCTGCGCAGCTCTAGCGAGCCGGCAGCACTTCTCAGCACAGCGCTCCCCAATAACAGTTCTCCGGGGCCCCACAGCGCTTCCAGGCAGCCCAGCTCCTTGAGGGCACAATCCTCCCACTACAGCGCTTTAGCACACAGCGCTTCTTCTAGGCACACAGCGAAAGGGGGGCAGACAGTCCCAGCAGCAAGCCCCAGGGGTCCAAGGGTAACTCTGCTCACCTCCTGGGGGGTCCAGTCCAAGATGCTCCTTCCCTTCTAGGCACTTCTGGGTGCAGCACTTGCGTGGTGCAGAGTCCCGGCACTTCAGGGACCTAGGGGGGCCCTCCTTCTTCTGGGGACCGGGGGACAGAGCAGTAGGCACTACTGGGCCACTTCAGCAGTTAGTGGGGGCATCATCAAAACAGGGTGGTAGGCTTTCACCATCCCCACTGTAGCGTGGCCCTCCTCCTACACGGCAGCCTGAACTCCTGAAGTGGGGCTCCACTAGCCCTGGGGACAGTAGAGGGGTTCTGGATGGGTGAAGGGTCCAGCACACAGGCCCACGTGTCGGCATCCCCTGGCAGCAAGTCCCCTCACGTTCCTGTTCCAGCTCTGTCTCAGCACATGGTGGCACTTTCCCCTTATGTATACCCTCCTCACCCCACCTCCCAGACAGTGCCAGCAGCTTCTGGAATTCTCTGGGGAACTGGTTTAAACTGGCTCAGGGGAGGAGTAGAGAACCCTGGGTGCCAGGCTTTCCCTACAAATGCTGGGATTGCTGGGTACCAGACAACTCGACTGCTAACCCACTGCAGTCAGGTGGCACCACACATAGCCATGGCATCCATTTTGAAAATAGCAGTTCACCAGGGTACATTTACACAATGGGGGTATTGACAAGTGCTCACACCATTGCAGGACATTACACATTAACATGGCGTCTCACACCACACATGGCCTATACAGTAACCTTTACCATGGGGGAGACATCCTACATTAGGGGGGCAAAAGGCAAAACATTTTTGGGGAAAAGGGCCAAGTCCAACAAATCTCCTCCCTCAGTTCCTCCTGAAAAACCATATCCAGTAGGATAGGGGCGCATAATCTCCACAGAATACGCGGTATGTTAAAATCTATGGAAGAAAGTGACATTAGCACTGGTGTATGATCAGAATACGTTCTAGAGAGATGGCTTGCATCATCTATCGCTGGGGCCAGCCCTCTAGTCACAAAAAAATAATCCAATCTAGCCCAAGATTGTGCATGCGGCGTGAAGTGTTTACCTTCTCTTTTCTGTGGATGCCCATGCCGTCAGAAATCCATCAACTGGTAGTTAGTCTTAATTTCTTTAAGCACTGCCTGTGCCTTACTGTAATGATGCGGCGCTGAGTGGGACCTGTCCACAGTGGGATTATACGTGATATTGAAATCCCCACATATGACATGCGTAGATTCTGTCTCAAAAATGTTGGCCCACAGTACTTCAAAGAAACCGGGGTCATCCAAGTTTGGCCCATAGTACCAGGCTAAAGTGACTGATTGGGATCCCAACTGCCCCCACACTATACAGTACCGGCCTTCCGCATCACATGTAGCCCCAGCCATCTGAAACGGTGCATGTTTCTTAACCAATATTGCAGTACCTCGGGCATAAGTGGAATAAGAAGAGAATATTCTAGTCTTTGCCCATTTACTAGCAAACGTGATCGGTGTGTTACGTGGACAGTGAGTCTCTTGTAGCATAGCAATGTGCACATTGTGTCTATCCAAGTAAGACAAAACTTGCTCTTTTTCCTGGGATCTCCCAGTCCTCGCATATTCCATGTAATTATACTAAGTGCAGTCATCGTCGCCTCAGCCATACTCCCCTAACGTGTGTACCATCTTTAACAGCAGGACGGAAGAATATCCTTCACTGACCAATGTACCACTCCCTTTAACCACACTGCACTGTTTAGATTGATTATATTTGTGCCAACGGACTCTAACGTACTCACTCATGTGTACTGTTAACTCTAACCTTCCCAACATTACAACAACACACTCCCCTCCCTTCTTCCTCAACTCCCACTGAAGCAACCCAATTTTGCCAGCATCTATCGCCCTCCCCCCTCCCCTTTTCCCAACATCAAGTCCAATGCAGTCTCTAGTTCGGCAGCAGCTTGTGTGCTGCATTCCGTTATGGGGGTACACCCTCTGGGGGCCATCTCTAGAGGGCTACACAGTCTCTCCTCTCCCCTTGAGGCCCTCCGTGATGTAACTCAATGGGTCCTCGTCAATGGGGGGAGGTTGGCCCAGAACTCCATTACTTCCAACAACTGATACCTTTTGTAAAGTCTTATCTATGTAGTTTTACCTTATTCATATATACTTGCCAAGCCCAAAACAACGTTCGGTTTTCGCCCTCTACGCAGTCACAGTGGATTTTCCTCTTCTCTAGCAGGGGGGGACCTTTGGAAGCTGCTGCGGCTTCCTCCTTCTCGGTTCATCCGTTTCACTGTATGGAGATACTCTTCCACTTGATTAGGGTTGGTGAAGAATCTATGTTTACCTTGGTGCGTGACTCGCAGTTTCGCCGTGTAGAGCAGTGTGTAATCAATTTGCGCCTCTCGTAGCTTTTTCTTGACTTCAATACATTTCCTACGTTCTTCTTGCACTATTGGTGTAAAGTCTGGATATATCGAAAAAGCATTACCATCGTAGTTCATAGACTGTTTGTTCCTTGCTGCCCTTAGAGCCACGTCCCTATCCCGGTAATTCAACAAGCGGGCAATTATGGGCCTTGGTGGGGCACCAGGTACAGGTCTCGGTCCAAGGGACCTGTGGGCACGCTCAACAATAAATTGCGGGGAGAATGCTTCTTCTCCTATGGTGGCTGTAAACAGTTTCTCCACCCATTCCTCCATTTTTCAGGTGTTGGTTGTCTCCGGTATGCCTACCACCCGTATGTTGTTCCGGCGGCTGCGTGCATCCAAGTCCTCATTCGTGGCTGCTATGGTCTTCAGAATCTTATCCATGCGCGCCAGTTGAACCGTGTGCCCAGCCGTTGTCTCATTATTGTCAGATATTCGCCTTTCCGTGTCTTTAATGCGTTCCTCATGTGCATCCAGTTTATGTGCTATAGCATCCATTCTTGAGGACATGCGGTCCACCTTATCCACCACTGTCTCAAATTCCTGCCTCATTTCCTGCAATATATTAAGCATGTCTGCATTCTGCGACGTGGTGCCACCATTGCCTCTTTCCTCCTCTGTCGGCACCATCTCACTTTGCTTGTGTTTAGTCACATTCCTGGATGATTCAAAATTTATTTTCGGCTGCCTGGTGTCTAGTTTCCCCATTTTAACCCCAAATGTCTTGCCTCTAGGGAATGGGGCCGTTTGTGTGCTGCAGAGAACTCTATAATCCAGTCCCGGCACTGCTGTGCAGAAACAGTGCTCGTCACCCAGCACGCCCGTTGCTCCCACGTTCAGCGGCACTCCCTATGCACTGCTACCAAGGCCTTATACCCTCACTCTTGCAGTAGTCGCCCGGTATTCCGCCGTCTAATGCGGGCTAGCGTGGATATCTCCAGAGCGTCACGTGCATCCGGTCTTGTTAGCGGTGTTCGCCACTGCTGCCTTTCTGCCATGCACCCACTCAGGTTTACAGTGCATTTGTCTCCATTCACAGCTAGCCGGCTTTCTCTGTCTGTTGTACTGCAGCACAGTGCCGCTCCTTATATTTGAATACAGGCCAGCCTGCCCTCCTAGCGGTTTCGCGCTTTGCGCCTTTATCTTGCCACGTCACAACCTCGTGTCTCCTAATGACGTACCTCAGTGCGTGACCCCCCGACTCCTTCGCCTGGGTTTTAGGCGTAGCATGCTCTAGTTACCAGCTTTCTCATGTCGAAGCTCACCACTCCGCTGCGTCATTCCAAAGTGCCTGTGTCCCCCTTTAGCACTCCAGGTCCCAGTGCGTGCCTTCCAGGCCTCAGACTATGCCCGTTAGTGCCCCTTGCGTCTTCTCAATCTCTCGCTGCGGGCCCCCTATGCACCGTTACTTTGTGCACGCAATCTTCATTGGGGGAGCTGGTCCCATAATTCACCCCAATCTCTGCAGCGCCGTCCCGGTATGCCGTACATGGCAGCCCTCACCTCCTCTCGTGCCGCTAGCCCAGAGGCCTTCACTCCGCACCTCAGTCCTCAGGCTTTCCCACCGCTCCTCCCCACTCTGCGCTTCTGCCGCGTTGCTGCCTAGGTGTCGGGCAAAAACTGATTCGGCCGGCGTCTGCACAGCACGGCTCCGTTCGGCTCCAAACTTCCACCGAGTGAGCTCTAGGTCTTGGGCTTCAGCTTGATCAGGTTTCTGTCATTCGGTACCACCGTTGTTGGCAGGATAAATTCAGGATAGTTGGTCCAGGCAGCAGGAGCCTCACTCACACGTGGCCATACTGCTTGTGCGCCCTCTAGTGTCCCCCTTGTACTCATTTGTTTTTGCCTTAGTACATCGGGTAGTACCGCCCATGACGGCGTGCCATGGGTAGTACGGTTGATACTTCATCTCATTCCTAGATCTAGGGAGGGTGCAGCCTTGTACTCATTTGTTCTTGCCTTAGTACATCGGATGTACCACCAATGACGGCGTGCCATGGGTAGTACGGTTGATACTTCATCTCATTCCTAGATCTAGGGCTGGTGCAGCCTTGTACTCATTTGTACTTTCCTTAGTACATCGGGTAGTACGGCTCATGACGGCGTGCCATGGGTAGTACGGTTGATACTTCATCTCATTCCTAGATCTAGGGAGGGTGCAGCCTTGTACTCATTTGTTCTTGCCTTAGTACATCGGGTAGTACCGCCCATGACGGCGTGCCATGGGTAGTACGGTTGATACTTCATCTCATTCCTAGATCTAGGGCTGGTGCAGCCTTGTAGTCATTTGTACTTTCCTTAGTTCATCAGGTAGTACCGCCCATGACGGCGTGCCATGGGTAGTACGGTTGATACTTCATCTCATTTCTAGATCTAGGGAGGGTGCAGCCTTGTACTCATTTGTTCTTCCCTTAGTACATCGGGTAGTACCGCTCATGACGACGTGCCATGGGTAATACGGTTGATACTTCATCTCATTCCTAGATCTAGGGCTGGTGCAGCCTTGTACTCATTTGTTCTTCCCTTAGTACATCGGGTAGTACCGCTCATGACGACGTGCCATGGGTAGTACGGTTGATACTTCATCTCATTTCTAGATCTAGGGAGGGTGCAGCCTTGTACTCATTTGTTCTTCCCTTAGTACATCGGGTAGTACCGCTCATGACGACGTGCCATGGGTAGTACGGTTGATACTTCATCTCATTCCTAGATCTAGGGAGGGTGCAGCCTTGTACTCATTTGTACTTTCCTTAGTACATCGGGTAGTACGGCTCATGACGGCGTGCCATGGGTAGTACGGTTGATACTTCATCTCATTCCTAGATCTAGGGAGGGTGCAGCCTTGTACTCATTTGTTCTTGCCTTAGTACATCGGGTAGTACCGCCCATGACGGCGTGCCATGGGTAATACGGTTGATACTTCATCTCATTCCTAGATCTAGGGCTGGTGCAGCCTTGTAGTCATTTGTACTTTCCTTAGTTCATCAGGTAGTACCGCCCATGACGGCGTGCCATGGGTAGTACGGTTGATACTTCATCTCATTTCTAGATCTAGGGAGGGAGCAGCCTTGTACTCATTTGTTTTTGCCTTAGTACATCGGGTAGTACCGCCCATGACGGCGTGCCATGGGTAGTACGGTTGATACTTCATCTCATTCCTAGATCTGGGCCTGGTGCAGCCTTGTACTCATTTGTTCTTCCCTTAGTACATCGGGTAGTACCGCCCATGACGGCGTGCCATGGGTAGTACGGTTGATACTTCATCTCATTTCTAGATCTAGGGAGGGTGCAGCCTTGTACTCATTTGTTCTTTCCTTAGTACATCGGGTAGTACCGCCCATGACGGCGTGCCATGGGTAGTACGGTTGATACTTCATCTCATTCCTAGATCTAGGGAGGGGTCAGCCGTGTACTCATTTGTTCTTGCCTTAGTACATCGGGTAGTACCGCCCATGACGGCGTGCCATGGGTAGTACGGTTGATACTTCATCTCATTCCTGGATCTAGGGAGGGTGCAGCCTTGTACTCATTTGTTCTTGCCTTAGTACATCGGGTAGTACCGCCCATGACGGCGTGCCATGGGTAGTACGGTTGATACTTCATCTCATTCCTAGATCTAGGGAGGGGTCAGCCGTGTACTCATTTGTTCTTGCCTTAGTACATCGGGTAGTACCGCCCATGACGGCGTGCCATGGGTAGTACGGCTGATACTTCATCTCATTCCTGGATCTAGGGCTGTGCAGCCTTGTACTCATTTGTTCTTGTCTTAGTACATCGGGTAGTACCGCCCATGACGGCGTGCCATGGGTAGTACGGTTGATACTTCATCTCATTTCTAGATCTAGGGAGGGTGCAGCCTTGTACTCATTTGTTCTTGCCTTAGTACATCGGGTAGTACCGCCCATGACGGCGTGCCATGGGTAGTACGGTTGATACTTCATCTCATTCCTAGATCTAGGGAGGGTGCAGCCTTGTACTCATTTGTTCTTGCCTTAGTACATCGGGTAGTACCGCCCATGACGGCGTGCCATGGGTAGTACGGTTGATACTTCATCTCATTCCTGGATCTAGGGAGGGTGCAGCCTTGTACTCATTTGTTCTTGCCTTAGTACATCGGGTAGTACCGCCCATGACGGCGTGCCATGGGTAGTACGGTTGATACTTCATCTCATTTCTAGATCTAGGGAGGGTGCAGCCTTGTACTCATTTGTTCTTGCCTTAGTACATCGGGTAGAACCGCCCATGACGGCGTGCCATGGGTAGTACGGTTGATACTTCATCTCATTCCTAGATCTAGGGAGGGTGCAGCCTTGTACTCATTTGTTCTTGCCTTAGTACATCGGGTAGAACCGCCCATGACGGCGTGCCATGGGTAGTACGGTTGATACTTCATCTCATTCCTAGATCTAGGGAGGGTACAGCCTTGTACTCATTTGTTCTTTCCTTAGTACATCGGGTAGTACCGCCCATGACGGCGTGCCATGGGTAGTACGGTTGATACTTCATCTCATTCCTAGATCTAGGGCTGGTGCAGCCTTGTACTCATTTGTTCTTGCCTTAGTACATCGGGTAGTACCACCCATGACGGCGTGCCATGGGTAGTACGGTTGATACTTCATCTCATTCCTAGATCTAGGGAGGGTGCAGCCTTGTACTCATTTGTTCTTGCCTTAGTACATCGGGTAGTACCACCCATGACGGCGTGCCATGGGTAGTACGGTTGATACTTCATCTCATTCTTAGATCTAGGGAGGGGTCAGCCTTGTACTCATTTGTTCTTCCCTTAGTACATCGGGTAGTACCGCCCATGACGGCGTGCCATGGGTAGTATGGTTGATACTTCATCTCATTCCTAGATCTAGGGAGGGTACAGCCTTGTACTCATTTGTTCTTGCCTTAGTACATCGGGTAGTACCGCCAATGAGGGTGTGCCTTGCGTAGCAGTATAGATACTTTCCCAGGTGTTGTACGCCTCTGAAGGTGGCTCCATTCCAAGGGCACATCTCATCGCCACAATGCTGCTCCTCTGGTTGGTGTTGCAAGCGATCCAGAAGGCAGTTTTGTTGCTTGTTACGGGTACTTTGCCCGTAGTGGCGCTTATAGTCCGTGGACAGATTGCTTGTATGGAACCCTGTGTCTGTGGTACAGGTCCGACTCGACCCGCTCTGCCTGCTTTGTTCTGCAATACATACTGTCTGAGCCACCTATACAGGATACTGTGTGTACCGAGTACGGTATCAGGTGACCCCACTTTAGGGAACCCAGTCGGGCATTCTGAGGTATGTGGGGGATAAGTGACCCACAAACCAATCTTGTGAACTGGAAGGGTGAAAGGGTTCACCGGGTCGTGATAAGCTTGGGTCTGAGTAGGAACGGCTGCATCTTTGTAGGAGTGGAAAGCCTAGAACCAGCATCTATAGGATCAAAGTTCCCCCTTGAATAAACCATTTTAAAGGCATAAACTGCTTGTGCATGTACAACAAAGGTTACTGCACCCCTGTGCTCAGGGTTGGCTCTGTCTTCACAATGTTGTGTAACTTCTGCCCTGTAATTGACTCCGATCAAACCAGGAGCTCCATGTTTAAAGAACCATTTAAACTAACGAAAGATCCAATGTGCAAATACCCCAGATTTGTTTGGATTAGTAGTTTTGTGCTGAACAATTCGCCTAATGGTCATCTCTGGAAAAAAAAATCTACCTGAAATGTTTGTTAACTGCTCACATTGACCCCTTAAATGCTGGCCCTCTCTCTCCCCTCCCCCACGTGCTGAGCACTTACTTTTATGTATTTTGGGTAGTTTGTGCTTAGGGTACATAACTTTTTTCCACAAAAGGTACCCATGTCCAATTTAGCACCCTCTTATTTCTAACATCCTGGGGATTGTAAAGGTACCCAGGGTTTTTGGATTCCCCTGGAGGGGACCCAGAAAATAGGCAAAATATAGCAACATTTTACATTTTTTGAAAAAATAGGGAAAAAGTGCTCCAGAGCAAACCGTTTTTTTCCTATAAATGTCATCATCAAACATTGGCTGTGCTAAGGACACCATCTTCCCAGCTTGCAGGGACAAAAACACATTTTTCTACCACAGTTGTAGCCCATTTTTCCTATTTTTTGTGCTCTCAACTTTCTTCCTGTTTTTGGTGGAATCCTCTGTGGAACCAAGGGGGGATCCAGCAAAGCTGCAGATTTCTGAGAGTAGACAAAACTCAGAATTCAGAAAGGGGTCATATGTGACAGTAGATCCCTCAAGATTTTCCCAAAGATGCTGACTGTTGAAATAACGAAATATTGAAAATGACCAGGACAAAAATGCCGTTTGTGACAACATTTTCATCTTTGAATATCTGTCACACTGGCCAATTTGCAAAACTGTTATTTGTACATCTCTAAATTTGAGGGTGCCCATACTAGTATATGATTCAGAGGACGAGTCTGGCTGGGGTGTTCTGGTTGGTCTGGAGTTTGTGTAGCAGGGTTTAGTTGATTCCGGCATCGAGGGCGTTGCCGTAGTCCGGTCTGCTCGTTATGAGTGCACGGGTGACAGTCTTTCTGCATTCTGTGAGGATCCACTTTAAGGTCTTGCAGAGGATGTGGAGGGAGTTGAAGCAGGTGGAGGCGACGGCGTTGATCTGGCGGCTCAAGGTTTGCTGTCTATGACGATCCTGAGCTTCTTGGCATGGGTGGTGAGGGTAGATGTTCGTCCTATCTTTAGTAGCCACCAGGTGGAGTCCCACGCTGACGTGCTTTTCCCGAAGATCACGGTTTAAGTCCGTCAGTGTTTTAGACAGATGATCTTCATCCAGTGGGCAATTCCAGTCACACAGGAATAAAACCTCATCCGGATACTGGGTGTCTTGGCCATGAGAGACAGTTCTGTGTCAGTATAGGAGAGGACGTTGATGTTATGAGAGTGGATGGTTCTAGCTAAAGGGATCATGTATGCGTTGAAGAGGGTCGGGCTCCGGGAAGAACTCAGCCAACGAGGTCACCGGCATGCAACGTGTAAGGTGACAGGATGACTGACTTGGTTCTTCCAGTCAGGACGAAGCAGATCCATCAGAGTGCGTCTCGTTGGATTCTGATCTGGAGGCGTTGGATAAGGATGGGGTGGGAGACTGTCTCAAACTCTACAGAGAGGACCAGCAGAATGAGATCACCATGTCTCTTGTGTCCAGAGTCATGCGGATGTCATCCATGGCCGGGATGTGGACAGTTTCCAAGCTGTGGTTGGGGCTCAAACCAGACTGAGTGGTTTTGAGGAGCTGGTGGTCAACAAAGTGTCTGTTGACCATTTTCTCCAAGATGTAAACTGGGACTGGTAGCATGGGGATCGGCCTGTGGTTGGCGAGCGTTTAATGGTTTGAGGGGGTTTCTTTAGCAGTGGGAGGACATGGTGTCTTTCTCTCAATCAGTTTTTCCTCGGGGTCTGTAGTAAGATTGAGAGATCCACCCCCAGGCACCACCAACTCTGAATGCTGTATTAGCACAGAGTATTGAAGTGGCCAGGCAAGGGAAAGGGGCTTATGGGATAGGAACTGCGAGGAGCGAGATTTCAAAAACAGAACACACATAATATTCAGATGGAACCTAAGTTTTGAGTTCCCAATAAAACTTCCCCCGCTTTTGAAGGATTAGGTTTTTTTACCCTGTTTGGTGAACTTAGAAGAACTCTCTCTCTCTCTCTATTCTGCTTTTTTGAGGGTTTCTGCTTCTATACCGGCTCTCTTAAAATTAGGCTGTAAGATAAAGGGGATCAGGTGAAGCCACTTGTTCAACGCTAACCTTTTAACACCTTAGCTACATCCGATTCTAGACACTGCTACAAGGATGCATTCCGTAAAGAGTTTCATTAAACATTTCTCTCCCTCTTCTTCAAAAGTTCAATGCCCCAGGTTAAGTCAATTGTCTGCGAAAGATAGTTATATGAACTGAACAATAATATTCATGAATCATGTTCTTTACTCTTCGGTCAAACGGGTTTGTCTCTACAGAGCTGCCTTCCCTGGAATTGTTTCGACTAATAATGGTCTTTAGTGGTAGCACAAGAAATCAGGTTACATTTAGTCTATTCCTTCGAGTTAGAACCAAAACTATGATGAGGCTTTAAACGCTAAAAAGTTCGGCCGACTCAGCCCTTACCAGGGGTTTCACTCTCTCCCAAGTGGAGGCCGGACTCAGTCCTTACCAGGGGTATCACTCTCTCCCGAGTGGAGGCCGGACTCTGCCCCTACCAGGGGTTTCACTCTCTCCCGAGTGGAGGCCGGAATCAGCCCTTACCAGGGGTTTCATTCTCTCCCGGATTTCTGCCAGGGTGAGCGTACTCACCACCAAAGAGCTCAGCTGAAGAAACGTTGGCCAACAAACTCCGTCAACAAAACTGAGTGATCCAGTTTATCGCGGGAGCTCAGGAAAGAAGGGGTTACTTCGATCATTTCCTGGAATAGTAATCACGCGGTTCTTAACAGACCCCACCCGCCATGGCCAGCAATCGCGGCTTTTGGGAATTGCAGTGCAGATGCGCGGTCGTTCTCTGGAACTTAATAATTGGCAATATTAGTCCCATATTAAATCACAGAATCATCACGGGCAATACTGATTGCAAACATGCAGAGCCCTTTTCAGGCAGCGATTACCTAACACAGCGGAGTTTGTATCAGGACCGCCATTTTTGGTGGTCTTTGCAAGCTAGAGGGCTTTTCCACAAGATTGTTGTCCTTCGCCTGAGTACAGGTCCTAGAGTGCTCACCACCAGGATTCTGAAGGTTGCGGAAAAGGTAGAATGATTGTGAGCACAGCGCTGATGTTTTGCAGTGCTCTGGAGTATGCTTGCTAGAGGCAGGGGTCCGATGGGCTCCCTGAGAGGATGAACTTCATGGTGGTGGCCGACCATTGGATTGACATTGGTTCTTTGGATAAGATTGGGAAGTGTTTGCACGGGCCTGTCCGGTCCGGTAGCAGGTTAACGCTGCTGTAAATGGAAGTGATTTTGTGGCTGAAGAATTGAGAGCAGTCCTGCGAGGGGGTGATCGTGTTGGAGGCGGCTGTTGGTGAGGTGAAATTATTCACAAGTGTAAAGATTTCTTTGCCTCCGTTGGTGCTGCCTTCAATATAGTATGTGCATATAAAACAATATCCCAAGGGGTATAATTATACAGATTAATGATTACTGGTAAGGATATCTATACAGTATTATCCTAAAAGAATCAAGGAGTCAAGTATTTCATTCAAAGTAGTGCTAAAAAAGCATCATTTTATATACTAGTCAAGAAAGGATGGGGGCTGAGGCTAATTCTTCATTTGTGCTCTAGTTGTTTGCAGTGACGTTTCATCAGTCTGGTTCCCCTGTGTACCAACTAGCTTGCAGTCTAGATTTTGTTATATTGCAGCTTTGGAGGGAGCAAGGGAGTCGGCGCAGGAGGTGATCCAATGGTTGAAATTCTTCATGGCTTTGGGGAGGCTGGTTGCTGTGTTCAGGCCAGAGGGTGTTGAGAGCAGTGTTCCAGTCCTTTTCAGTGAGGCTGGTCTTGTTTTTGCGGGCTGGTCTGGTGGTTATGTGTGTGTTGGACCAGGATGTTGAACTTAGGGATCCCGCAAGGCTTTTTGTCAGAAAAGCAACCGGGTGCACAGCCTATGTGAGCGCACTGGATATTAATAAGCTATAATTAGGTGGTGCAGATGGGCGAGTGGAGAGCCCTTGGAACCACTCAAATTTAAGTAGACTGAGCTACCAAATGTAAAGATTACGGGTTTACCCAATGCACTCGAACAACAGTGAAACATATGTTATGTAACATGCAAACGTATAATACAAAAAACAAAGCGACAGAAGATTCTCGGAAACTCCAGAGGGAGAGTAGTCCGTTGGAGTCCTTTAATATGTCAAACAGCCAGCCGACACGTGTTTCAGCGCTATTGCGAATCCTCAGGGCTGAAACAAACAAATAAGTAACAATGGAGCATTCTTTGTGCGTGAGTACAATTACACAAAGGCCGTAGTACACGGTCTCAAGTACAATTTACATTACTTCCACTAGTGTAAACCAACAGTATTACACCTTGTTACATTTTAGTGCAACCACAAGACATTCGTGTCGAAAGTGCGTCTACGCCGTCATCTTATAGCCGTGCTGGTGACCAGGTGAACCAGTGAATACAAGTAGAGGGTTCTTAAATAAACCTTACTAGAGAAACGGCGCGTCTTATAATCAAAACCGCAAGTGCTATTGTTAGTGCACGGTTCATTCACACTACATGCCATGTGATATGTGATAAAGTCACAAGATTGTGACTCTATATAGAAAAAACCACATACCGATAATGGCTGTGTCAAAACCAGAAGGTCTGTGTGTAAGAACAAAATCAGACAAAAGGGAGGAAAAAACCCATCACTATTGTATCATTTATCTCAGTTTCGGGGCAATGAGGAACGAAATTGTGAGTACAAGACAAAACAACAATTCAGTTGTAAGCTCACCGCGCAGCTGGTGATAATTCCGACCCAGCAGGGCCCGTGACCGTCGGTGTAGAGATGAGGAAAGAACAGGGAACTGGTCTCCAAACTAAGAGGGGGCCAAATAATGTGAATAGTGTGAAGAAAAAAGTAATGCTAAATCAAAGGCAAGACAGGTTTGAACATCCACAGTACCAGAAAACAAATATCCTGTTATATTGTTAGCCGATTCTAGGCCAAAGAATGTGGGTAGTGTGGAGACAAAATTATCGCTAAATCAAAGGCAATGACAGGTTCGAGCATCCACAGTTCCAGCAGACACACATCCTGTTACATGATTGGATGAGTTTAAGGCTGTCACAGAGTGACAAAATCAAGGCTGTAACCGATTCAAAATGCCTGAATACTATATTTCAATCCCATGATTAGAGGATTTCGTGGTTATCAGGGAGGGGTTAGGAGCATTAAATCACAGCAAGCATCCTAGATACACGAAGGAGGGTCTCCACGTGTCATGAACGTATAAATTAGAATATGTACAGTCAGCAACGTTAAAGGCTCAACTGTGAAAATGGCTTACCAGTATGAGGAGGCTGTAGGCAAAATCGTCACGTATTGGATCTAACGTCGATAGACTGAGTAGTCTATTGAATAATTGATGTATATTATTGGCAAAAAGTAACGGTCTGAAAAGTATCAAATATCCCATTCAGAATATGAATAAGACTCTGTACACTCGGTGACAGGATTCACAAAGACCGTCTATATCGCTCTTACCTCAAGACTTTATTTATGCTCATGAGTTATTGCAGTCAGTTTTGATTTCCACTAGATTACAGGCACAGTTTTATAAACAGTGTTTCCTTTTGTATTATACACCTGACAAAATCGCGAAGTGGCGTTGAGGGAAGGGAACATGTTGTCCTCGCTGTGCACTCTGTAATGCAGAGAGTGTTCATATTTTTGCATCATGTCAGGTTTTGCAGAAATTTTATAAAGATATCACAAAGTTTTTATCAGAAGTGTTAAAAACTGAAATAACACATAGGCGCTGATTCTGATGCGGGTTGGAAAGCAATCCCACCCAGGGCCTGATTCTGATGCGGGTCGGAAAGCATTCCCACCCAGAGCCTGATTCTGATGCGGGTTGGAAAGCATTCCCACCCAGGGCCTGATTCTAATGCGGGTTGGAAAGCATTACCACCCAGGGCCTGATTCTGATGCGGGTTGGAAAGCATTCCCACCCAGGACCTGATTCTGATGCGGGTTGGAATGCATTCCCATCCAGGGCCTGATTCTGATGCGGGTTGGAAAGCATTCCCGCCCTGGGCCTGATTCTGATGCGGGTTGGAAAGCATTCCCACCCAGGGCCTGATTCTGATGCGGGTTGGAAAGCATTCCCACCCAGGGCCTGATTCTGATGCGGCTTGGAAAGCATTCCCACCCAGGGCCTGATTCTGATGCGGTTAGGAAGGCCTGCTAATGACATTTGCTCCTTCCAAAAGGTATCGGGAGCGACCCAGTGCCCAATTATGATGCAGTTAGGAACATGTGCTCCAATTGAAGTCAATGGGAGTCCAACCAAATCGTATCTGGAAGCATCCGGATGCATCGTACTTGGACGGTCAGACTCTCCCGATCCGAGTGGGTCGGAAACCATTTCCAACCCGATTCGGCCGGGAAGCATTTCCAACCCGCATCAGACTCATCCCCTGAGTGTGTAATCCTGCTCGGGACTTTTGAGACTAATCGGCGTAGGGCAGGGCATGAACTGATTTTTATTTCTATGGTGGTTTTACGAATGTGTATTGCGGCTGTCTGGGTGGATGCTAATGCACCGACTTTTCAACAATGACTTGGTATGTGGTTAGCAATGTCTAGAAACAGCCATATATAGGCGAAAATGGAGGAATCCGCGTAAAAAAGGTATGAAAATCTGGGACCCTCTCCGTGTCTGGATTCAAACTCAAAGTGGAGAATGAAGATGGAGTAGGAATTTGCACTTTATTGAATCTGCACAAATCACATTAGGATAAATCTGTTTCCGGGATTATTATAGTCTTTTCTAGTAAAATCTATTGTAATTCGAAATTTGAGATGGAAGCAGTTTATTGCCTTACATGAAATAATGTAAAGAACTTTGGGAAGTAGGTGATGTATTAACTCTTACTCCTGTCTGTGTAGGGGAGTGGTGGGGTGGGTGGGTCTTGGGGGGGGGTGAAAAATGCAAAATGATTATAGATTATAGATTCACCTTGTCAAGAGACGCTATTCCATACATTAAAGGGGCTGAAAGATGCAAAATGGATCAGGACATTTCCGTATTTTCCCTTATTCTGAGGGATGAACATGTACCTCGTGTGTAGCGCCCTGTGTCTGGTGTGTGGTATTAAAGTGCCTCGGTCCGAGCCACAGCCCTGCCCCTGGGGGGCGCCTCTGGGCAGGTCCAGGGGAGCAGTGTCTCTCTTCGGGACCTGTGCGTAGCGCCCCGAGGCTCAGGGCAGAGTGAGAGGCACTGTATGGGGTGGAATGAACTCTGGGCTCCTCTGTCCTTAATTAAAACTCTGGGCTCCTCTGTCCTTAATGAGAATCCTTCACTGAGAGCTCCTGTGAGAAGCACCGAGGGGCCTGTCCAGGGGAGCAGTGCCTCTCTTCGGGGTCTTTGCATATCACCCGACCCTGAGGCCGGAGTTAGAGGCGATGTATGGGGTGGAATGAAGTCTGGGCTTGGTTTGTGTGTGAGGGTGTCGGGGATCCACCCCCTTTACTTTCACTCCTAGGGTCAGCTATTTAAAAAAGTGAAAATCAAGTATTTTAATGATATTTAAAAAACAAATTACACGCACCTCTTGATTGGGGCCGGACCCGGACTGTTTGTTGCTGTGATCATAACGACAAGCCTGTCATGTGATAGTGGTAGCGGTGCCAGGACATTTAATTTTCACTGGGCGGGTCCCAAGTGTACAGTATTTGCCGGGCTGAGGAGCTCACAGCCCCAGCGTGGCAAAGACACAGCCACGAGGACCAGTCTCCACCCCTGATGGAGTGGGGGTGAAGTTCGCCGCGGGCGCTTCAGGCTGAAGCCCTGTAGGGCATGGGCTCCACATCAGTCAGGGAGTGGAGAGGATGGTCACCCCTCCCTTTCCCAACTCATTCTACGGGGTGGGTCCATCCCTATGATGAGTTGTGAAAGGGTAGGGAAGAGGCTGCAGGCAAACAGAAAGCTGGGAACTTGAGTCTGCGCAGTTTGTGTTCCGGACTTTGAAGACACACTGCGCAGACGCGAGGTGTCGACTTCCCGCGCTTCTAATGATGACTGGAGCACGTGGGAGCAGGGTCCCATTATTCATTTGGAGCTCCGGTGCCTGTGTTTCACTGGCAGCCAGGAGGTGAGGAGCAGACACGGTGGTCACAATGCAGCTGCCTGCCCGCATCACCTACAAGCCACCCTTCCTTGCCCTGGCCTGATCTGAAGGTGACACCTGCACAAAGGATGCGTCGTCTGCGCCGACACTCCGCGGCTCCTCAGGATGATATCAGCTGCTTGTAGGTTTATTCTTATCTGTATTTAGAGGTGCATCCATTCTGCAGGGTACTCTGCTCTCTCTCTGCCTTCCCTGAAAAGGTTGGGGAATATTTAAAGTAAGAGAGGCCCTTTGTGCGAGGCCGCAGTGGTCTCTTCCATATCTGTGTGTGTTGACACTCGCATAAAGATGTTTCTAGGAAACTTATGAATGTAGTGAGTAGCGACCTTTTACTCATGACTGCTGACCGGTGCAAATGTTCACCTCTAATGTTAAATGAAAGCACAGCAGAGAGTCCTAAAGACGGAGCAGCAGCAGGAGCCTTAGCGTCTAGATAATTCCTCCGTGTCGACACCTGCTGGGAAAAATTCATATTTAACTCACAATCACATGGTGCTTGAAATTAAATAAATACACTTCCAGAACATGTAAGTGGCTAACAAGTTGTACATAGATATTATCACGCATTACACCAAAGTATTTTTTTTTGTCTCGCGTACGTAGCGCGCTCAGAAGGAGACCTTTAGTAATCAATTTCCTTTTTCTGCCAAAAATGTGCATGCTTTTCATTGCTTTCAATGGCAACGTGTGCACGTTTGGTGATTCCCTTGTGGGAGCGAGCTTTGAAACCATCTGTTTGTAATTAATAGATGGTTCCTGCTCGCTCCCGCAAGGGAAACAGCTGCAGGCCCCTTCCTCTCTCCCCTGCCCCTGCTGCCTCCTCCTGTCCTCTTGATTTTTCACTTTTAGTGTGAGGTGTGTGCGCTTGTTTTTAAATGCAGTAAAAACGGAAAAAGGTTAACTTTTAATAGTTGATGATCTACCCTTCCCTAAGGCCCCAAAGTGAGTGAGCAAGTGTATGAACCAAATTGTCTTGTGTTCCCCTATGGCTTCTACAGCACACAGTGTCTGGTGCCCAGGTTTTATGAATGTGAGGGCTGGCTCGTTGTGTGGGATGGAGGATGGGTTGGGAGGGTTTGGGCTCGCCAGATGAGTTGTGTTTGAACTGTTTGTGGTGTCATGGACTTCTTAAATCCTGGCTGTGTTCTTGGAAGCTGTTGTGAGGGGGTTTGCCTGGCCTCTAACAGAGAATTGTGCAGGCCTATGATCCCAGGCCCACCTGCCAGGGTGCTGGCCAAGTTGCTTTTAAAGTGGCTGCTGCTGTGAAATTTTTTAAAGCAACCAGCTATTTCAGTTATTGCACATGAGATGGATGCATCCGGTGTTCTGCTGACAGTTTTAGGCACCAGAATATGCCATTTAGACACACAACACTTAATCGAACTCATAATTTCCTGTGATATAGCATGCTATCCTACAGCTGGTGAGCTGTGTAATCAGAATTGACTGAAGAAGACACAACGGTCGGTGTCTGCCCCAGTGATCATTATAACTAATTATTCCATGCATATCATGATAGAAATGTAAGTACGGTGACGTGAAGGAACTGTCACCACGTCGCAGTCCTCAGACGTCTCTGCCCACGGGTTACCCAGCAGGATGTGGGCAGGTGAGTGCCAAGGCACTCTTTTCGTGTATATGTAAGGTGAACACCTACAGATATAACACCTAAACTAAAACATGGTAGTTATTAACTAAAACACAGAAACAATCTACATTGTTGAAAGAATAGGCATGGGGGTGTTAATGGTCCCTAGATTGTGCAAATGGATGCCATGTGCGTCTGGTTCAGAGGGCCTTGAAGCATGTTTGTATGTCCATGCAGCTGTGGCAATAGTAACAAGTGAGGTGTTTAACCTGCTGTGATGTATCCATGCAGCTGCGTTGTGGCAATAGTAACGGGTGAGGTGTTTAACGTGGAGTGATGTATCCATGCAGGTGCATTGTGGCAGTAGTTACGGGTGAGGTGTTTAACGTGGAGTGATGTATCCATGCAGGTGCGTTGTGGCAGTAGTAGCGGGTAAGGTGTTTAACGTGGAGTGTTATATCCATGCAGGTGCGTTGTGGCAGTAGTAACGGGTGAGGTGTTTAACCCGCTGGGATGTATCCAGGCAGCTCCATTTGTGGCAGTAGTAACGGGTGAGGTGTTTAACCCGCTGTGATGTATCCAGGCAGGTGCATTGTGGCAATAGTAACGGGTGAGGTGTTTAACCCGCTGTGATGTATCCAGGCAGCTCCATTTGTGGCAGTAGTAACGGGTGAGGTGTTTAACCCGCTGTGATGTATCCAGGCAGGTGCATTGTGGCAATAGTAATGGGTGAGGTGTTTAATCAGCTGTGATGTATCCATGCAGGTGCGTTGTGGCAGTAGTAACGGGTGAGGTGTTTCACCCGCTGTGATGTTTCCATGCAGCTGCGTTGAGTCAGTAGTAACTAGGTGCAAGGAAGGAGAATTGCTTTAATTTCTCCTTCCTTTTCTGACTTTGCATGCATGGTGCACTGTGCAACATGCAAACAAGGTGGGAAAAGGTTTCTCTCATGTCTAGGCATAGTATTTTGTACAGGAAGGGTGTCCTTCCTGTACAAAACCGATGCTGGACTCACACACACACCCTAGCGCTCTGGTGCTAAGGTGTGTGCATGGTGCAGGGCTGCTGTAATCAGTGCCGACGCAAGGGAAAGGGAAGGAGAGAGCCACATCTCTGAAAATATGGTGCTCTCCTGCTCCCTTCCTGTCGCGCCACACAACGTAGCCTCGCGGGGGGAGGGCTGCGCTGCATTGTGTGGAGATTTGGTAAATCTCCCCCAAAATGTCTTTTACAACTAGTTAAACATTGTGAATTCTCATTCCATTATGTTTCCATTTAGTAATTTAAAATATCTTTACATCCAACAGAAACAAGCCTTGAATGTGTGAAATGACCATCAATAATGAAGCGAATGCTGTAAATCTTCAATAATAGCAGAAATAATGAGCTACAGTATTCAGAAAAACACCAGCGCAGTCGGCGACAGAGGAACCTGCACACAAACTGACAGATCCCGGATGAAGTATCAAGGGCAGTTCAGTGATTGTAAGAGTCTGAGCTGTGCACCTCCACGCCACAAGATGAAGAAATGGCCTTTGGAAAATTAAGGCAACAACACTAACAAACCGCCTGCTGGATAAACAAGTGTCCAACACCAGCTCTGATCATTGGATCGGTATGATGTGATTACCACAGTGCTCTGTTTTCTAAAATGACGACGAGCCATCATTCCGTGCTCTAGGTGAATTGTAAACTCTTTCAAGGCAAACCACAGTAACCAGAGAAGAGCACAACAGAACAGAGCCAGACAACTGACGGGTAATGGAAAGAGGAGTTCTTGTATCTACAATACAACAGACTGTCCCAATTTGCACTGGCCAGACGGAAGATACGTCTTTACCCCCAAGCGTGCATAGCCATAATCCAATCTAAAGGCACAATCGCCTACAAAGACACCGTCTACGTATTAGGAGTGTGGCAAATATTTGGTGGCTATTGCATTTTTATTGTTAAAACAGAAATCAAACATGCAAAATACTACACACATATAAAGTGTGAGAGAAAAACACAAGTGCTTTATCAGCCATTTTGGCCCATCAGGAAATGCAGTCATGGGATTTAGACAAATATATACCCGACCCACAGACAGTAACCAAGAAAAAAGAATCATACACATGCAGCAAGAGCTTGCTTCATCAGCAAACATACACAGGACAAAAAACATTCAAGTGTAGTGAATGTGTAAAGAGCTTTAGTCAGTTATCACACCTTCAAAAACATAATCGAACACACACAGGGGAAAAGCCATTCAAGTGCAGTGAATGTGGGAAGTGCTTTAGTAGGTTATCACACCTACGAAGACATCAACAAACACACACAGGGGAAAAGCCATTCAAGTGCAGTGAATGTGGGAAAAGCTTTAGTGGGTTATCACACCTACGAAGACATCAACAAACACACACAGGGGAAAAGCCATTCAAGTGCAGTGAATGTGTGAAGAGCTTTAGTCAATTATCAGACCTAAAAAGTCATCAGCGAACACACACGGGGGAAAAGCCATACCATTGCAATGAATGTGTGAAGAGCTTTAGTCTGTTATCAAGCCGTCAAAGACATCAGCGAATACACACCAGGGCAAAACCCTATCATTGCAGTGAATGTGACAGTAGTTTTAGTTACTCTTCATCATTAAGGATTCATCAGCAAATTCACACAGGAGAAAAACCATTCAAGTGCAGTGAATGTGCAAAGTGCTTTAGTCGGTTATCATACCTAAAAAGTCATCAGCGAACACACACGGGGGAAAAACCATTCAAGTGCAGTGAATGTGCAAAGTGCTTTAGTCGGGTATCAGACCTCCAAAGTCATCAGCGAACACACACAGGGGAAAAACCCTATCATTGTAGTGAATGTGACAGCAGTTTTAGTTACTCTTCATCATTAAGGATTCATCAGCAAACTCACACAGGAGAAAAACCATTAAAGTGCAGTGAATGTGCAAAGTGCTTTAGTCGGTTATCATACCTAAAAAGTCATCAGCGAACACACACGGGGGAAAAACCATTCAAGTGCAGTGAATGTGCAAAGTGCTTTAGTCAGGTATCAAACCTCCAAAGTCATCAGCGAACACACACAGGGGAAAAACCCTATCATTGTAGTGAATGTGACAGCAGTTTTAGTTACTCTTCATCATTAAGGATTCATCAGCGAACACACACAGGGCAAAAACCATTCAAGTGCAGTGAATGTGCAAAGTCCTTTAGTCGGTTAACAGACCTAAAAAGTCATGAGCGAATACACACGGGGGAAAAACCCTATCATTGTAGTGAATGTGACAGTAGATTTAGTTACTCTTTAGCATTAAGGATTCATCAGCGAACTCACACAGGAGAAAATCCATTCAACTGCAGTGAATGTGAGAAGAGCTTTAGTCGGTTATCACACCTACGAAGACATCAGCAAACACACACAAGGGAAAAACCATTCAAGTGCAGTGAATGTGGGAAAAGCTTTAGTCGGTTATCAAACCTTCAAAGTCATCAGCGAATACACACAGGGGAAAAACATCTGTTAACCCACATAGGAGAAAAAAAATTCAAGTGCAGTGAATGTGCAAAGTGCTTCAGTAAGTCATCACACCTACAAAATCATCAGCGAACACACACAGGAGAAAAGCCATTTAAATGCAGTGAATGTGGGAAGAGCTTTAGTCAGTTTTATCACCTCCAAAGACATCAGCGAACACACACTGAGGAAAAACCATACCAGTGCAGTGAATGTGGGAAGAGCTGTAGTCGATTAGAAAATCTACAAACACATCAGCGAACACACACAGGGGAAAAACCATACAACTGCAATGAATGTGAAAGCATTTTTAGTCGTTACTCAACATTAAGGATTCATCAGCGAACACACACAGGGGAAAAGCCATTCAAGTGCAGTGAATGTGAAAAGTGCTTTAGTCGGTTATCATACCTAAAAAGTCATCAGCGAACACACACGGGGGAAAAACCCTATCATTGTAGTGAATGTGACAGTAGTTTTCGCTTCCCTTCAACATTAAGGTATCATCAGCAAACTCACACAGGAGAAAAACCATTTAAGTGCAATGAATGTGGGAAGAGCTTTAGTCGATTATCAAAGCTGCAAAGTCATCAGCGTGCACACACAGGGGAAAACATAAAAGGGCACTGAGAGTGTGAAGAGCTTTTGTCAATTTTCGATCCCACACAGCCCTAATGAATACACTCCTTCATTTAACTCATATGGAAATAATCCTAGAGATGCAGAGACTTCGGAAAGAACTTAAGAACATCAAAAATAATTTTGAACCATCTGAGGACATAGACAAGAGCAGAACAGTGAAGTTATTGTGAGAGGAATGAAATATGGAAACAGATAAAATTCAAATTATGTGGGACATTTAAATACCAGATGATAGAAGACCGGACTAGCAGTAAAGAAGACAAACAGATAACAGAATTTGCAGGATTATAAAAGTGTTTGTTTCCAGTGATTGTTCACTTCCGTTCACATAGCAGAGCTTCATGTTGTACTAGGATACACAGTGGGAGGCTAGCACAATGTGACCTAAAAGAAAAGAAACATTGTTCATTTTTATTTGGTGAAGAAGAGATACAAAAAAAGACATTCAATTGCACCTGATCACACTACCTGTAGAAGCAACACTGAACAATACTGGGACTAACAACTATATTTTCAGCTAACTTGTCGGATTAGTGATAAAACCTATAAACCAAAAACACAGAGAGTGGACATTTTGTCTGGGCTCTGGAGATGTGAATCCTAATTTGTAAAATGTATGTATTACTATTAACAAATGCCACTGCGGTATATGTAATGAACTAAAGTGAAGCACAAGTGTTCAAGAAATAACCTATTTTTAGATATAAAAGAGCATATAC
Organism: Lissotriton vulgaris; assembly: GCF_964263255.1. Taxonomy (NCBI): domain Eukaryota; kingdom Metazoa; phylum Chordata; class Amphibia; order Caudata; family Salamandridae; genus Lissotriton; species Lissotriton vulgaris. The sequence continues at coordinate 336,934 of NW_028248178.1, forward strand.
CTTGTTTTCAAGTAACGTTTGGAGCATCTTTTACACACTGTTATCGGTTGATGGATCAGCTTGTGCCTCGGGCCTTGTAACTAAGTGTGACCCGTGGCTCCTCTCCGACTTGGCTCTCCCTATTCATTTTGTGACTTGCCAAACTCTACTTTTTACCAGAATTGAGTCATTGTAAGCAGCAGACTCTGTTTGAAGAATGTGGTGCAATAGCAAAATCCCACATCAAAAGCATATATGTGCCAGGACAATCAGTTGCACTCCCAGCAACTCATCTTTCACACTGATTGTCCCTTGTCCTCAAATGTTCTGAAGGATTTGTCATATGAATGCCAGAAGTGGCAGTGACATTCATGAAGCTAAAGCTAACAGGAGTGTGTGGCAGATAGAGAGGGGGAGAGAAAGAGAGCTAGAGAGACAAAGAAAGGGGGAGGAAAAGAAGGAGAAATGGAAGGAGGGGGTACGGCAGGTGATTTGTATTCACCTAAAAATGGAAGAAGCAGCCGAATACATGTCGATGTGTGACATCACCAGAGAAATGGGCTGAATACCTGTGAATTTATATGTTTATTTTTAATACCTATAGACCCATGTCATGCCAATAAACAGGGCACGACCAAGGAAAATAGTGAAGGAGCCCATTATCATATGCAAATCACAGAGACGTCACATGTAGTGACGTCACAAAAAGTGATGTCATGCCCATATAATAATTTTCACATGAAAGGTCGATGGCATGTTTTAAAAACAAAAAACAAGAAACATAAAATAATATAAAAATAAGTTTTTGGTTTCAGTTATTATACATCATGTGTCAGGGTCTAGAAAAGGGTTTTTAGTCAGGACGAAGAAGGGGCTCACAGCTAATGATTAGCGCTTAGTGTGAATCCATTCGAGTAAGGTGTGAGGTGCAAAAAGGTTGAGGGGATAAGCCCTATAACCCCCCCGAGGACAATGAAAGCCTACGCTACCACTGTATATAGTATAAAGAACAGATCTCCTATGCACACTCTCGTAAATACATTAATTGTGTCAAAGTGGACATAAAGGCAAAGGACACAAAGCCTATTGAATAAATTGCAAAATAACAGATCTTATTCTTGTAGTAGGTTGATCCAAAAGTAGTGTCTTTAATTTTCTACAGAGACCAACCGACACGTGTTTCGTTGCTCAGGGGATAGAATCCTGCGACTCCTCAGGACTTCAAATGTAAAAATTGTCCTAGTGTAAGTCGCTCTGTCAGTGATAATTCCGACCCGACAGGGCCCAGGACTTGTAGAAGGATGAGGTAAGTCATTCTGGATTTCTATAACTCCCAGGATCCACAGATGCTGAGAGAAAAAAGTGTCGAATAAGAGTCCTGGAAAACTTCAGCCCAAATTATGGCAATTCCGGGATGTGTCAAAATGTGCATGAGACTATATTATAGAAATGTTACAGCTTTGATTTAACACCTTTTTTTCCTTCGCTATAAGTTCATTGGCTTTAAAGACATGCAATGTTATGAATATAGCATCTGTAACCATATAATTTATGCATTTCTTTTTTGAACATGCAAACTACAAGGTCATTGTGTAACATTGAAATCATGCACCAATAAAAATAATATAAAAAAAAGACAACGGTGCGCGCCGGAACGCCAGCTTCTAACACTCAGAAACTTTATTTGCTGTGCGCATTAGCGAAACCATCAGCCCAATTACTGATGGTACATATTTATATAGGAGGAGTCACTTTAGTCTAGTGCTCAATTACATGTGCAGATGTGAGTTTGGTGGTGCCTGATAACTGAAAGGCACATATTTGTTTACATACCATTTCATATATGACTGATTTCTTATTCCTATTACAGCGCCTTCTACCCTCCCTTCCTTGTGTTGACCATCTATCTAAATGTGATATTGTGTTGGTAGATCTTAGATGTTCTGGGGTGTATCTAGAATGTTGTGTTCCACTGCTTTCATCTCTCGAGCCATTTACTCAGTGGTTCCCAGATTTTTAACCCTTTTGAGCGGGATCGAGTCCCCCTTTTCCCATTTAATGCTTTTTCAAAGTTGTAGTTCGCGATTAGACGTTATAACCACTGACAGTACTGTAAAGATGGAAGCAGGAAAGTTGTAGGTTTCTTAATATAAGTCTTTTATTGAAGAGTAGGTACAGGAAACTCCAGCTCCTCTATCCACCAGCTTCACTCTGCCAGTACACAAGCTTTCTAATCATTACATTCCAAGTTACCTAGCAACACATGCAGATTCTAATAGAGACATCTCTACAAGTACACTGGCGGGGATGGAGCTAGCCAGGCTGATGTTAGGGTAAGCGATATATTGCCATACTTAAAAAAATGAGTTGTTCTCTGGGCATCCCTTGGGTCTCCTGATCTACCCCTAGACAGATCAGGGCTGATGAAAGGTTTATATCCCTTCTTAGGCACTCTTTAAATAAATTCGTAATGTCAGATTTTAAGATATTTAGTGTTGTACAGGACGCCAACATATGCTCTAAATCCGCCTGAGGCAGCGAACATCGAGGGCATAAGGTCCCCTTCCCAGTTCCCCATTTAGCAATCCTTTTTTGGCGTATAATAAAGTGAAAAGCAAGTTTTATAATACTGCGCCTGAAGTCGTGCTGGTTTTAAAAGCTTCTGTGCTTGTTCAGTGGAGTATTGAAATAAATCCTCTGAGACGTCTATTTCTTCTTTCCATTTGCTAGACCAACGTCCCATGTCAGCCATCATCAGAGAGTTAAGCGAATTATATACCATTCCGCTTGATTGATGATTCTGTCTTAGTTTATCTATAATGGAGATATTTAAGAATCCTATTGGGCTTCCACCCTTCTTGCTTAGAAAATCACATATTTGTAAATACATAAAAAAATCTTTCCATTCTAATCCATATTGTGTTTTAAGATTTTCAAAAGTGATTATATCAGTTAGAGAATAAAAATCCCCAAGCTTGGATAGGCCTTTGTCAATCCATCTCCTGATTGTGGGGTCTTTAAAGATTCCGGGCAAGTTAAAGTTATTACTGATCGGGGTATAATAATTCCACGGCCCAATCCTAGCATCTTCCGGACTGCCTTCATAGTTTTATATCCTGCTGCCAGCGTCTTATAACATACCTTTTTGTAGTGAGAATCATTCATGAATCTCCAGGCCCATCCCCAGGCCTGTTTATGTTATGTTATGTTATGTTATTGTTTTTTGTTATGCGCACAGCTACTCCAGCTAAGGAGCGTCCTGGCGCATTGACAAGGTAGAACATAACATAACAGGAACTAGACAGAAAAACTAGGGGGGGCTAACTAAAACAGAAAGGTTTTTATGGCTTATGTTTACCCATTATTAGATCTATAGGTGTGTGGATATGGTTAGGTGAGTTGTCTAGTGGCTTGTGGGAGAAAAGGGTGTGATTGTGTAAAAGAGTAATTGCCCAATAGTGAATTTTAATGTTTGGTGGAGCCAAACCACCCCTATACTATAGTAGAGAAAGGAACCTATATGCTCTTCTTGGTTTCCCATAAGACCAAAAGAACCGGGAAAACATATTTTCAATATTGTTTATTCATTTGTGATTAAATTCAAATAGAATAGCTCTTATAAGATATAAGATCTTAGGGAAAAAAGCTTTTTGATTATATTACATCTTCCGATTATTGAAAGATGCATATTATGTAGTCGCCTCAGTTCTGGTTCTATTTTATCAATCATGGGGTCGATATTTGCTTCGACGAGCTTTTTTATATTGGCGGTAATGTCTACCCCCCAATAAGTGGTGTTTCCTACCTGTCTCACGTCGTCACCCATGTTGACGTTTTTACAGATAATCTGGGTTTTGTTTCGATTTAGGGAATATCCGGCCAAAAGGCCAAATCTCATCGCCTCTCGCTCTACCTCTGCCATAGATTCTATCGGGTTGGATATTACAAGCGCTATGTCGTTGTCATATGCCAATACTTATGTTTCCCAGTCTTAACTGTTTATCGGCCTAATCCTCTGATTATACTCCAGAGTGCGTAAGAAGGGGTCGATATATATGGCAAATAGCAGAGGTGAGCTAGGGCATCCCTGACGTGTGCCTTGAGTTATTCTGAAGGTGTTAGTAAGTATACCATTTATGAATAATTTTGCTGTTGGTTGAAAATACAGCATCTTAAATGCCTGTATAAAATGTTGGCCAATCCCAATCCTCGACAGAGACTCCCAAAGAAAAGGCCAGGAAACTCTGTCGAAGGCTTTCTCAGCGTTGAGTAAAATGAGTGCCATGGGATTTCCCGGAATTTGTGCTGCATCGAAGAGTGAGATGGTTCTTCTTATGTGATCTGTGGTACCGTGTTCCGGGATGAACCCATGATGCCTTGTGGATATTAATTCATGAATTACCCCTGCTAATCTGGTCGCTAATATTTTGGAGTAAATTTTGCTATCCGCATTTATTAATGTGATTGGCCGATAGGATGCTGGGTCTAGTGCTGGTTTATATTTTTTCAGAAAAACAATTATTTTTGCTTGCGACCATGATTCTGGTGGTCTTCTCACCTTAAAAAATTTACAAACAAAGTAAGTAAGTAAGTAATGTTTATTGTTTAGTTAGTTAAAACCATAACAATTTAAAACAAGTAGCAAATGCACAATATTACGATAAACAGTTAAAAGCAGAAATTTAAGTATAAAATCATTTTGTTTCTTAAAAGTTCAAACAAAGGAAAAATTACTTATCTTATTTCTGTAGAATTTTTGTTTATAAAAGTCTGCTGGAATACTATCTAGGCCTGTTGCCTTGCCATTAGGGAGACTTTTAATGCACAGCAGAGCATCAACCCATTGAGGGGGCTCCTCAAATTGCGCCTGGTCATCTGAAGATAATTGTTCTTTTGGAATTTGATTAAGGTAAGTCATAATATTGTCTGGGTGGGCTTTGGTAGTTTCTTGATATAGGGTTTGATAATATGTTAAAAATTCATTGCGTATACCTTCTGGGTCTGTAATTATGGCCTGGTAGGTATCTTTCACTGCCGTAATAGTATTTTTTGTGGCTTTTTGTCTGGCCCTGATCGCAAGATGGTGTCCGACTTGTTCACTACACTCGTACGCTTCTTTTCTCCAAGTCTCCAATCTATCTGCTGCCCTTTGGGTGATTACTTCTATAACTAATGATTTGGCTGAAAGTATTTTCGCCATTGCTTCTGTAGGGTCCTCCCATCTCTATATACTGTGATCAAGTTTTCTTCTGCAGCTGCCAATTGCGATTGTGTCGGGATTGCCAGTAGCCCAAGAATATATAAATGCCGCTAACCTTGTCTTTGTGACCAGCGGAGACGATGTCTGGAGATAGGCCCCCCAATTCCTCCTAGACACGAACCCCAACCAAGGAGTCTGTACACCCTCTGCGTGGACTCGTGCCCCGGGGAAAAGGGAAGTGGATAAAATAAAAAACTAGCTGTAGGTTCTGTGATTCCCTCAAGGTCTGGTCAAGAGAACGGCTGGGTACCAGGAAGGACGTCCACACTGCATAAGAGGATGACAAAGCATAATATATTACGCCTGTTCTTTTCTGATTACCTATAGCTGAATAATCAACGTCTTCTCACTCCTTACCAGAAAGTCATACAGCCAGACAAGGTATTTCCTATCCCTTGTGTCCCAAAACAAAAATATAAAAATAACAAGGGAATAATAGTCCAATTCAAATAGTCTGTATCTGGTACGGTGTATACCACAAATTGAGCAGTCTGTACTTGCTGCTGGAAAACGTGTAGAATCACAATGTCACCACAAGATTAAACACACCCAGGAATATCCTTTTCCAAGTGTGATAGCGTTGTTAAAAAGACACAATGCTAATGTTCATAACTGTTCTTTTGGTGATTGTGATCACCGAATCGATAACAAAATTAACTGGAGCCACGGTGTCCAAAAGAAGAGTGAGCGTGATAACCAGGAACTGCGGCCAAAGGTCACCAACAGAACGAAGTAAACAAAGCAGCTCCCCTGAATACTGCTAAAAGGAAATTACACAGAGCGCGTCTTATCATCAGATGCGTTCAAAAGCAATAACCCTTCTCACTCCGCCGAATGCGATGTGAACGCGAAACAACGCGTTTACATTACACCGCAACTTCTCTTTTCTAAATCTAAGCACAGGTGCAAGGCGAACGCGGAGGAGGCGAGCCCGCACTCCTTCCGCTGAAATACCTGGCTCGATTTCAGTCTCGGAAATAAATGGATGTCCAGAACTGCAATGGCTTCAATCTTCAAGCTGAAATCCGGCGGGGAACACCATCCGCCATTCCCACAGAAACAGGTTGATTGGCCAGCACCTTCCCAACATGAAGGAAGTGCTTTTGTAAGTTCCGCCCTGAGCCTCCGGGTGACTTGTCCCTAGGCATGCTGGTTGCTGTAGTTTTCCAGTAGTTTACCCTCATCTCATATCGGACAGTAGAACAGCGGTGACCACAACAACGGTATGGTTGTAACCCCCTTGACATCGAGATCGCTACAGATTGTAGAAGATCCAATAATTGGCATTTTTCCCTATTATGACCTAGCGAAAAGCTCATTGTTTCTCCCCTGATTGCGGCCTTGAGTGCATCCCAGACCACTTCTATCCTGGTACTGTCCAAATTCTCCTTAATAAATTGGGGGATCCAATGCCTCATGTGTTTGCAAAATTCGTCATTAGAAAGTAGAGAGTGGTCAAACGTCCAACTAATCGTATTTCTGTTAACCCTTGTTTCCCCTCTTATTTCTAGAACCAAGGGATTGTGATCCGATATGATTTGTCTATGTTTTTCTATTGAGCACTTGTGGAGAATAGAGTGAGATGTAAGGATGTAATCTAATCTGACCGGACGCCGATGTCTCTGGAAGACACCGCACCGACCAGGCAGTTCCGGTGCGGGGTGGGCATCCGCTTCAGATAAAGCCATGGTGGGGTGGTCACCCGCTCTTCACTTGAAACGTGGGGTGGGCTCCCGCAGTAATTAAAGGTAATTGCGAGGGGTTCCCCCGCTCTAAAGCCACCGATGCGGGGTGGGATCCCGTTTTTTAAGCATAAATCAGCAGGGTAGGCTCCCGCAAACAGCATAAAGGCGGGGTGGGCTCCCATCTCAAGACATGCACAAACGCAGGGTGGGCTCCCGCTCTCTTTCTGCAGGCAGCCCAGTGCTGCTTACAACCAAAGGTTCTCCTATCCTGGGAGAATGAAGGTGATTGTCACTGCACTCACAAGCCACTTAAGCCCCCACAAAGATTTCCTCAAGGGACAAAGCTGTGCCTACGCAGGCCAGCACACAGGACCCTCCAGCAGGGAGGCAGTCCCTTGTGGCGGTTCCACCTGGGGCCCAGCAGCAACAGGTCTCAAAGAAGCACAAAAAGCACAACCTTTCATGGGGTTACAGCCACTGTATTTATACTACACATCTCTGTCTGCAAAGCACAGGGCTTGGGGGGACCAGCCAGAACGGGTTCTAGAGCACTCTGTTTACAGTGCACACACCCTTTTTTGGGAGATGGGGGCTCGGCCATCAGACACACCAACGGGGGGCCGAGCCAGCATTCACTAGGGCAGGCACAATCCTATTCAGGGTCAGGGGACTACTCCTCCCACTTCTCCAAATGCCAATGTCCTATTCAGCCCAGCGCTGACTCACCCTGCCCCTCCTGGATCCACACACACCTCCCAGGCCCTGTTACTCAAAAGCCAAACATGCAATTCATATCAGGCTGGCAGACACATAGCAGCCAGAAATGGCTACTTCTAAAGTGGCATTTCTAAAATAGTTATAATAAATCTGGCCACACCATTGCGTAGCATTTGTTATCCCTATTCCAAATATACCAAACTTGACCACACTGCTTCTCTCATAGCAGGAATAGCCATTGAAACACTTATCAGGGAATCCCCAATGCATTCCTAAGGGATGGCAACCTCACAGTAGTGAAAAACCAAAATGGCTGTTTGTCACTACAAGGACATGTCACACACTTAAGATACATGTCCTACCGTTTACCTGCAATGCACCCTGCTCATAGGGCTAGCTAGGGCTTACCTTTGGGGTGACTGACATGTAGTAAAAGGGGGGTCACAGACATGGTACAAACTTTAGGTGCCACGTCACAGCGGCAGTAACACTGTGCGCATAGGCCCTGCAATGGCAGAGGCCTGAGATAGGTTTGAAAGGCTACTTTGGTGGATGGCGCAATCAGCCCTGCAAGCCCACCAGTAGCATTTTATTTACTAGCCCTGGGTATATCAGATACCACTTTACAAGGGACTGACAGGTAAATTAAATAGGCCAAATAGGTGTAGACCAATCTTCCCATAGGTAACACAGAGAGCACACACACTTTACACTGGACAGCAGTGCTAAAGTGCCCAGAGTCCTAAAACCACCAACACCATCTCAGAAAAAAGGCTAGGAGAGAGGCAAATAGTTTAGGGATGACCCTGCAAAAAGGGCCAAGTCCAACAAAGACCACTGACACATGAGAAAGGGAATAGGTGCAAAGGTATGTGCAAGGCCCTTCAAAAATCAGGATACGAATGGAGATTGTATGAGGCATGCTGTCCCGCCCCTCTTGATCTCCACACATGAAGGTGGAGACTCTGTAGGGCGAGAGCGGGTTCCGCCCCTCTCGATCTCCAGACATGAAGGTAGAGGCTCTGTGGGTTGAGCACGGGTCCCACCCTCTCGATCTACAGACATGAAGGTAGAGGCTCTGGAGGGCGAGTGCTGGTCCCACCCCTCTTAATCTCCAGGCATGAAGGTGGAGGCTCTGGAGAGTGAGGTGTGGGTCCTGCCCAGCTCAATCTGTAGACATGAAGGTGGTGGTTCTGCAGGGCAAGTGTGGGTCACACCCCTCTCGATCTCCAGATACAGAGGTAGAGGCTCTGTGGGGCGTAAGCGGGTCCCGGCCCCTCAATCTGAAGACATGAAGGTGGAGGCTCTGCAGGGAGAGCGCGGGTCCTGCCTCTCTCGATCTCCAGACATGAAGGTGGAGGCTCTGCAGTGGGGTGTGGGTCCTGTCCCTCCATTCTCTGGATATGAAGGTGGTGGCTCTGGAGGGTGAGCTGCGAGGCCTGCCCCTCTCAATCTCCAGATATGAAGGTAGAGGCTCTAGAGATTGAGGTACACGTCCTGCCTCTCCCGATCTCCAGGCAAGAAGGCTGAGGCTCTGGAGGGTGAGGTGCGAGTCCCGCCCCTCTCAATGTCCGGACATGAAGGTGGAGGCACTGCAGGGGGAGGCCTGGGTCATGTACTACTCAATTGCCATACATGAAGGTGTAGGCTCTGGAGGTTGAGGTACGGGTATTGCCCCTCTCACTGTCCAGACATGAAGGTGGAGGCTTTCCAGGGTGAGGTGCGGGTCCTGCCCCTCTCAATCTCCAGACATGAAGGAGGAGACCCTGCAGGGTGAGGGACTGGTCCTGCCCTCTCAATCTACAGACATGAAGGTGGATGTTCTGCAGGGTGAGGCACAGGTCTTGCCCCTCTCAATCTCCAGGCATGAAGGTGGGGTCTCTGCAGGGTGAGACACAGGTCTTGCCCCTCTCAATCTCCAGACATGAAGGTGGATGCTCTGCAGGGCGAGCGCGGGTCCCACCCCTCTCGATCTCCAGACATGAAGGTGGAGGCTCTGCGGGACGAGCGCGGGTCCCGTCCCCTCAATCTGCAGACATGAAGGTGGAGGCTTTGCAGGGTGAGCGCAGGTCCCGCCCCTCAATCTGCAGACATGAAGGTGGAGGCTCTGCAGGGCGAGTGTGGGTCATGCCCCTCGCGATCTCCAGACATGAACGTGGAGGCTCTGGAGGGTGAGCTGCGGGTCCTGCCCCTTTCAATCTCTAGATATAAAGGTAGAGACTCTGGAGATTGAGGTACACGTCCTGCCTCTCTCGATGTCCATACATGAAGGCTGAGGCACTGGAGGGTGAGGCGTGAGTCCCGCCCCCCCTCAATCACCAGACATAAAGGTGAAGGCTCTGCATGTGGAGGCCTGGGTCATGCCCTTCTCAATTCATCACGAAGGTACCATCGTACCTTCGTGACACTATGGATTTCATCAACAAAGTGGAAGGCTTGGATTTTGACCCAAATACTCAACTCCTGGTCACAATGGACGTGTCGTCCTTATATACTCAAATCCCGCAACAAGACGGAGTGGATGTAATCGAAATGTACTTGGACACCAGACCACGTCCCCACAGGGTTCCAACCGAGCTGATTGTCAACTTTGCGGCCCTTGCTCTAAAGAAGAATTTCTTTGTGTTTGAAGAGGAAATGTTCCTACAAATCAAAGGATCAGCAATGGGGTGCCCGTTCGCACCCGAGATGGCAATACTGTACATGGCCCAGTATGAGGAGAGGTTCGTGTATAACAACAACCCGTACAAAGCCCATATCGGGCAATGGATGAGGTACATAGACGGCGTGTGGTGTATCTGGAATGGTACACCACAAACTCTAGAAGAGTTCCATGACTGGTTGAATAACAGAAGTCCGGATATTAAGTTCAGCCTGTCTTATGACTGCCAAGTGATGCCATTCCTGGATGTCGAGATCAAAGCTACACCTGATGGTCTCCAGTCGACCCTATACCAGAAAAAAACCGATAAGAATAATTCGCTTCACTACAGAAGCTACCATCCTAAGACCCTGAAGAACAACCTCCCCTACGGACAGTTCCTGAGGGTGAGAAGGAATTGTTCAAGAACTGAAGATTTCAACATCCATGGAGAAGCCCTCACAAACAAACTGAGAGAGAGAGGATACCCAGAAAAACTCGTCAAACACTCGATGAAGAGAGCGAGGTGGACACCCCGAGAACACCTTCTCCAGAAAAGGGTCAAGTCACCCACAGATCGGATGGTATGCGTATCCACATTCGGACCACACATGAATCCAGTACAAAAAATCATTCGGAGCAACTGGCACCTCGTGGAGGAAATCATCCCAGAGATCGGCAAGCCTCTGTTCGCATTGAAAAAAAATCGAAGTATAGGACAGCAAATCTCATCTACCAGGGGTGCAATCAAAAAAGAGACACAAAGCACACTATTCAATATGGGTCCAGTGAAAGGTCATCACAAATGTGGAACTTGTTCAGTCTGTGGCTTGACGATCGAAGGCACGCATTTCACCGATGGAAGAAAACACTGGCGCCATGAGGATTTTACAAATTGCAAAACGAAATATGCAGTGTATGCCATCACCTGTCCATGCGGCAAAATTTACATAGGGAAGACTACACAAGAAGTGCGCCAGCGGATAATCCAGCATAAATCCCGTATCAACAACAAAGTGCTCACTGCGCCTCTGGTTTCACACTTTCTGAAAAAAGATCATGCCGCAAACGATCTCAAGTGGACCATCCTGGCAAGCATAAAAAATGTTCCGGGTTCCGGAGGGGACCGTAATGCAAGACTGGCACAAAAAGAGGCATACCTCATCCTGAAATTCGACACTGCTGTGTCAGGTTTGAACGATCTGAACGAACTTAGCAATCTGTAAATTATCTGTCTGTTCGCTCTGTTAGTCTGCTTAAGCCGTTGCTACTCTCGTGACCGTATTGTACCTAACAACAGAATTATGAGATCAACCATTGCACTTCTAATAGTCGTGTGCTGCGCACCCCCTGTCATCTTTCCCCAGAAACAACTTCAAATCCCATAATGCACCGGGACTATAGGTTGTTCAAATACAGGGAGACACGCCCCCTCCAGCAACTAACTGTCTCTCAGAAGTCATTGTGTGCCGGACCGTTGCAGCTCGTATTCTCTGCCGAGAAGTAAGTCACCCGCTGGGGACATGCATCCCCTGTTTGGACGTACATTAGTCCATGATTATTATAATGCCAGTCTTAACGTGCGCCCCCCTTCTCTTTTAACAGCACGCCGGCCCGTGCGGCGGCCGCCGCCTCCCACGCGCTTAAATTGAATAAATCGCCACGTTAACTAAGGTAGGATTTCCTTCACCTACTCTACGTTTCACAAGTGCAGTTTCTTGGCCATAAGAGAAATACTAAGTTCCAACCCTTTCCCCAGATTCCAGATCTACACACCGAGAAATAGATCACGGCCGGCACCCTGTCCTTGGTCAGCGGCAACACCGCCCTCTGTCAAGGTACGCTTTGATCTTGTGTTATAACCCGTGCACAGCACACTCACGACATAGTTAGACGGTATCTAATGTAAATCTCATATTTCATTCCTCCTGCAGGGAGTGACCCCTCCATCTCACCAATAAGGTACCTTTTTGATTATTAAGTGGATGAGTCCACACGAAGAGCTAATTAAAAATTCCTCGCTTACACAGTGTTTTAATTGTTTCACAGTGACAACGACCCCCCAGTCCCTGTCCTGAGGAGAACCCGTCGAATGATATTGGGTTCGAAACGCGTCGACGTTTTCACCTCCGAGATACAAAATTATTAGGGCACGCTAGGATTCAACCAAAAAAACTCCACTTTGGAATTGTTTACTGTTCCTATGTTGTTCCTAGCCTAAGCACCTGATGTGTTATCTACTGTGTATCTCGTGATGGTTGTTACAAGGAGGTTTTCTTTTTAAATAGAACATTCCCCTTGTGTATTGTATATCCAGGATTGGAGCCTCTGTAAAGTGACTAATTTGAGGCCTTCTCACAGTTGTCCATGTTATTTATGTATGACAAATCCTTTGTTTTTTGCACTGTTTTGATAATTTTTGTTTAGTCCATTGAATTTGTTCTTGTATATTTATGAATGTTGTGGTGTATCTTTTGATGCCAAAAATTTCTTGCAAAAAATTTTTTATATAAAAAATAAGTCAGTCAATACAAATGGTTGTCCAACCCAGTGATTTATTACACTAGGTCTGTGTACTCTGTCGCGAACTCAATACTGTCCGGCTCTTGTTTTGTTGTTTCAAGTTAGAGTGGCCCAGGCCGGTCAGTGACAGGGCCCAAGCCTTCCCCAGTTTCCCCTTCTCAATTGAAAGACATGAAGGTGGAGGCTCTGGAGGTTGAGGTATGGGTATTGCCCCTCTCAATGCCTAGACATGAAGGTGGAGGCTCTGCAGGTCAAGCGCGGTTCCCGCCCTCTTGATCTCCAGACATTAAGGTGGAGACTCTGCAGGGCGAGCTCGGGTTCCGCCCCTCTCCATCTCCAGACATGAAGATGGAGGCTGTGTGGGGCAAGTGTGGGTCCTGCCCCCTCCATCTGCAGACATGAAGGTGGAGGCTCTGCAGGTCAAGCGTGGTTCTTGCCCCTCTCGATCTGCAGACCGGAAGGTGGAGGCTTTCCAGAGTGGGATGCGGTTCCTGCCCCTCAATTCTCCGTACATAAAGGTGGAGACTCTGGGCGGTGAGGCATGTGACCTGCCCACTCAATCTCTGGACATGAAGGTGGAGGCTCTGCAGGGTGAGCGCGGATCCTGCCCCTCTCGATCTCCAGACACGAAGGTGGAGGCTCTGCAGTGGGAGGCCCGGGTCATGCCCTTCTCAATTGCCAGATATGAAGGTGGACGCTCTGGAGGTTGAGGTATGGGTAATTCCCCTCTTGATGTCCAGACATGAAGGTTGAGGCTCTGCAGGGTGAGGTGTGGGTCCTGCCTCTCTCACTCTCCAGACATGAAGGTGGAGGCTCTGCAGGGTGAGGCACAGGTCCTGCCCTTTCAATCTACAGACATGAAGGTAGAGGCTCTGCAGGGTGAGGTGTGGGTGCCGCTCCTCTCAAACTCCAGACATGAAGGTGGAGGCTCTGCAGGGCGAGGTGCGGGTCCTGCCCCTCTCGATCTCCATACGTGAAGGTGGAGGCTCTGCAGGGTGGGCTGAGGGTCCTGCGCCTCTCGATCTCCAGACATGAAGGTGGAGGCTCTGCAGGGCGAGCGCGGGTCCTACCCCTCTCGATCTCCAGACATGAAGGTGGAGGCTCTGCAGGGCGAGTGTAGGTCCCGCCCCTTTTGATCTCCAGACATGAAGGTGGAGGCTCTGCGGTACGAGCGCGGGTCCCGTCCCCTCAACCTGCAGACATGAAGGTGGAGGCTCTGCAGGGCGAGCGCGGGTCCTGCCCCTCTCGATCTCCAGACATGAAGGTGGAAGCTCTGCAGGGTGAGGCACAGGTCCTGCCCCTCTCAATCTCCATGAATTAGAAAGAATTGCCTATGCCTCACAGCTTAGTTAAAGTACACACAAGTTTAGGTACAAGTAAACCACAATTTATTAGTTTACTCTAAACAATTGATGTTTTCAATTTACATTTACTATACAAACACACAGGAGAAGTTCAAAAATATGCAGAATTGAGATCGCTATCAACTTTACGTCTTAGCCATATGCAGCTTCACAAACATTTAGAGAAACAATAAACCAAACATATATTTGACATGTGACATTTTAACGAAAAATAACTTTTTGACAACACAACAAATTCAAACAGATGGACATAAAAACCTTATGCATTTATGAATAAAGGAAAACTTTTTACAGCCGATTATTGAAACACGGGGAGATCACAGAAGAACAAATTGTTTTCAAAAATTGGATCAACTCCCACAGCCTGAACAAGATATGCTCAATAGAATATCAGGAATGTAGCCTATTTCTGCGTCACTAACAATGGCCCACTGGCCAAGAAAAGAAGGGGTGCCGACGCGTTTCGAATCCTGTTTAAGGATTTACAGGATTCTCTTCAGGGCAGTGTCAGTCTAGTCCATGGGAACTGTTTAAATGAAGAACAAAGCGAAAAATGTTTATTAAAAAGGGGGTCCTCAAGCCACTACTCTTAGGCCGACTCGAGTGCCAGAACAAAACATACCTTATGTTTATTCTGCCCACGGTCAGTCTTGTTTAGGAAGAAATGTCGTCTAGGCTCTGTGGTCTGCAATGTAACAGAGTAATAGGTATAGTGAGTCCTATGTGCGAACGCGGGGCAGACTGCCCAAGATATGCAGGTTAAACTGCTGTTTGTTTACCTTAGTTTGCTTTATGGTTCTGTGCGGTGTCTTTGTCCACAGTGGGGTTTTTTTTTAAAATGATCTGCAACAAGTAGACAGAGCGCGTGTAAGTCGGTTGTACACAATGGGCGCGTGTAGGACAGTTGCAAACACTGATGCGCTGAAGATTGGCAACCGCGTGACTACGTTCACTTACTTGGAAATCGGTCCGCGAAGACCGCAGTTGGAGTTCTAGTTCTGGAAACGTTTTATCCACAATAGTGACCCGTTTAGTGGATCTGGGGAATTAAAACAGAGGAACGTGTAAGTTCATTAGGGCGCTATCTTTCGATGCTTGGGGGTAGCAGAGTTGACAATTAACAGTTTCCTTGCTTACCGCAATTATTCTGGTACTTCGCTGAGCGTACTCGCTACAGAACAGCAGACAGAGGGATGTGAATGTCCCTGGCAAAAGCCGGTTTGGAGATCCCAGACCATGTGGTTCTTGGCAGACCAATCAAACTGACCGTCCACAATCTGGTGCTTTATGGGACATGTAGTTTGAGGCAGACCGCTCCAGTCTTTAAAGAAAATTACAAGTGCATTTTGGGGCATGTAGTCTCTGAACAGAAAAAGGGGGGTTTATGCCCTATTAATTTCGCTGAGACTGTTTAAGCCTTTGGTAACACTGTCAAACTTAAGGATTAAATACGCTTCCTTACGCAACAACATCGCGTCAACGTCTTGGCAGCGTTTAGGATCAATCCATGCTAGTGTGGTCCATTTGAAATCGTTCTCAGTGTGGCCATTGCTGATGAAATGTTCCACCATTGGAGCAGTCAGCACTTTTCTCTTTAAGCGGGATCGATGTTGGGTAATCCGCGCATTGATGGGCTGATTAGTTTTGCCTATATAAACTCTGTTACACGGGCATACCACCGCATAGACGACATTGCGAGTTTTGCAATTCGTGAAGCATTCATGCTTCCATTTGATGCCATTGTTGATGAATGTGTCGCCTTCTAGCGTGTTGGAACATGACACACAGTTGCCACATTTGTGGTGCCCACAAATTGGTTTGAGCTTCCACTGCGCAACAAGGTCACTTTTGGGTACATTGATGTGACTGTCTGCCTTGATTAAGTGTTGGCCTATGCTTCTATTTTTGCGCATGGCGAAGATGGGTTTAGGGAGAGGATGGTCCAAAGACTCCAATAGATGCCAATTGTTTCGGATTATATTCTTGAATTGGTTTGTATGTTGCCCAAATGTTGTAACACAAACCAATTGTTCCAAATCTTTTCTTTCCTTCTTTTCAAACAATGTTTCTCTGGGGGTGAATTTGGCTCTGTTTTTAGAATGTTTCAACAGTTTTTTCGGGTATCCTCTCTCTGCCATCTCACTGCAAAATCTTGTAGCATGGCAGTCAAAGTCACATAAAGTAGTGCAATTTCGCCTGATCCTCAATAATTGCCCGTAGGGCAAATTGTTTTTTAATGATTGAGGATGCGAACTGGTATAATGCAAAATTGTATTGCGGTCAGTTGCCTTTTTGTGCAGGGAGGTAATCAACTTAGCCTCACTGATGCCTACGGTAACGTCCAGGAATGTCATTTCTTTGGGGCTTGAATTTAAAGTGAATTGGATATCTGGGTGCCTAGAGTTCAACCACAGATGGAAGTGCTCGAGATCGGTCCGGCTCCCCTGCCACAGGAGCCAGACGTCATCGATATATCTCAGCCATTGGGTTATATGGCCTGAGAACGGGTTGTCATTCAAGACAAATCTCTCCTCATATTGTGCCATGTACAGCACGGCCAACTCCGGTGCATAGGGACAACCCATGGCTCTCCCTTTGATTTGAACAAAAAAGTCGCTCTCAAACTTGAAATAGTTATTGCGGAGAGTGATCTCCGCTAGCGCTACAATAAAGTTAGTCGGCACCCGATGGGGTCTGACTCTTTGCTCTAAATAGAGTTCAATGACCTCCAGAGCCTCATCCTGCGGTATCTGGGTGTATAGTGAGGCGACATCTAGTGTCACCATCAACTCAGTCTGATCATTAAATGCATGCCCTTCAATTAGTTTGATGAATGCTGTTGTGTCACTGAGATGTGAACGTACCTGTGCTATGCAAGGTTTTAAAAAGAAATCGATATATTTCGATATCGGTTCAAGCACTGAATCGCATCCCGACACAATCGGTCTACCAGGGGGTGCATTCTCGTTCTTATGAATCTTCGGTAAGAAGTACAGAATGGGAGTGCGTGGCGTTTTTTTGTTCAAAAATTCATGTTCTTTTGGCCCTAGAAAGCCTTCGTCCAGGCCTTCCTTGGTAATCCTGGTTATTTTATCCTGGATAGCGTGGATGGGATCCTCTTTTGAGGGTCTGTACCAGTCCCTGTTGTTCACATGCATTTGGCCTTCAGCAAGGTACATAGGCCGTGGCCAAAGGACCACTGCCCCGCCCTTGTCAGCTTGTTTTATGACTATTGAAGTGTCAGATTTAAGATCACTGATGGCTTTTTGTACACCTTTACTGATGTTGTTTTTCACAAAACTGGTTTTCTTTTCAAGTTTGGTGAGGGAAGACAGTACAGCTTGCTCAAAGGCAATGACCTGTTTCGGGACATTCAAGGTTGGAGTGAACCGTGACTTCACTCTGAGTCCAGTAGTTTCCTGCGTTGACGTTACCTCGGCATCAGCGAAGAAAGTTTTTAACCTCACCTTGCGACAAAAATCAAGTGCTTCCAATTTGAGTTTCGTAAAATCCGTTCTAGTCGTTGGAACGAATTTGAGGCCCAGGTTAAGAAGCATTTCCTCTTCCCTAGATAATTCCTTATTAGAAAGGTTGACAATAGTGGACAGGTTTAGTTGTTGTTGTAATTTTTGTTGCGAGTTCTCATCTGCCATGGTTGCTTGAACCGTGGTCGCGTTTGGCCGCCCCTGGATAAAAAAGGAGCCGACCCTCTAGATGCGCCTCGTTTGTTGAAATTAGACTGTCTTGAGTCTGTAGAAGAATCAGAGGAAGTGGTGTCTGAGAAGGTCAGAAATCTAGTTTTTGATCTACCCTGGTATGTATTAAGGGCCCCTCGTGACTCACCAGAAGTGTAGAAATCCTCTTTTAGAAAGGGATAGACCCGATCAAGTTGGAAAGATTTAGAGTCTTTATCGAACTGTGCCGCTTTAGTGTTCAAAGTGTAATCTTTGAAAGTGGCAATCTCTTTTTCAATTTTGTCAAGGAGTGCCTTGGCTTCAGTTGTGGTCTGGTTGTCATTAATGGTTTTAATCAAATCTTCTATCTCCTTTTCTTCCTGACTACAGATACGTTGGGCAGTTTCAATGGTATGCACCATTAAATCTCTACTACATTTAGTATTAATTTGACTAAACCCTTTCTTGTACTCAGTGTCCTCTACAAATATGACTGGAATGTTCTTAACCTGAAGGCCCCAAGGAATGGTGCCTCCTTTAAGGTGTCTAAGTAGGAAGTGGCCGTGAAGTTCCGTTCTAATGTGCTTCTTTTGAAGCCGTATCAATTTATCCGCCTCGTTTTGTTGTTTGGCTGAGGCGCTCAAAGTTATGGAAGAGAATGGCGAGGACGCAATAAGTTGATCAATATGGCTTTCCGTGAAGGACAGCGTGTCTTTATCTGCCATAATCAGCAAGAGTGAACACTCTTGCCAGCAATTAATGCTCACCGCAATCTGGAGACACCTTTTTTGTGTCGTTCCCAAGCCACTCGGGCGGGTGCCCGCACAAATAATCAGAAGAAACAGGGGTGGCTGGGCCCAATGGGAAGGAGGGTAGGCAGGGCCACACTATTATGAATTAGAAAGAATTGCCTATGCCTCACAGCTTAGTTAAAGTACACACAAGTTTAGGTACAAGTAAACCACAATTTATTAGTTTACTCTAAACAATTGATGTTTTCAATTTACATTTACTATACAAACACACAGGAGAAGTTCAAAAATATGCAGAATTGAGATCGCTATCAACTTTACGTCTTAGCCATATGCAGCTTCACAAACATTTAGAGAAACAATAAACCAAACATATATTTGACATGTGACATTTTAACGAAAAATAACTTTTTGACAACACAACAAATTCAAACAGATGGACATAAAAACCTTATGCATTTATGAATAAAGGAAAACTTTTTACAGCCGATTATTGAAACACGGGGAGATCACAGAAGAACAAATTGTTTTCAAAAATTGGATCAACTCCCACAGCCTGAACAAGATATGCTCAATAGAATATCAGGAATGTAGCCTATTTCTGCGTCACTAACAATGGCCCACTGGCCAAGAAAAGAAGGGGTGCCGACGCGTTTCGAATCCTGTTTAAGGATTTACAGGATTCTCTTCAGGGCAGTGTCAGTCTAGTCCATGGGAACTGTTTAAATGAAGAACAAAGCGAAAAATGTTTATTAAAAAGGGGGTCCTCAAGCCACTACTCTTAGGCCGACTCGAGTGCCAGAACAAAACATACCTTATGTTTATTCTGCCCACGGTCAGTCTTGTTTAGGAAGAAATGTCGTCTAGGCTCTGTGGTCTGCAATGTAACAGAGTAATAGGTATAGTGAGTCCTATGTGCGAACGCGGGGCAGACTGCCCAAGATATGCAGGTTAAACTGCTGTTTGTTTACCTTAGTTTGCTTTATGGTTCTGTGCGGTGTCTTTGTCCACAGTGGGGGTTTTTTTTAAAATGATCTGCAACAAGTAGACAGAGCGCGTGTAAGTCGGTTGTACACAATGGGCGCGTGTAGGACAGTTGCAAACACTGATGCGCTGAAGATTGGCAACCGCGTGACTACGTTCACTTACTTGGAAATCGGTCCGCGAAGACCGCAGTTGGAGTTCTAGTTCTGGAAACGTTTTATCCACAATAGTGACCCGTTTAGTGGATCTGGGGAATTAAAACAGAGGAACGTGTAAGTTCATTAGGGCGCTATCTTTCGATGCTTGGGGGTAGCAGAGTTGACAATTAACAGTTTCCTTGCTTACCGCAATTATTCTGGTACTTCGCTGAGCGTACTCGCTACAGAACAGCAGACAGAGGGATGTGAATGTCCCTGGCAAAAGCCGGTTTGGAGATCCCAGACCATGTGGTTCTTGGCAGACCAATCAAACAGACCGTCCACAATCTGGTGCTTTATGGGACATGTAGTTTGAGGCAGACCGCTCCAGTCTTTAAAGAAAATTACAAGTGCATTTTGGGGCATGTAGTCTCTGAACAGAAAAAGGGGGGTTTATGCCCTATTAATTTCGCTGAGACTGTTTAAGCCTTTGGTAACACTGTCAAACTTAAGGATTAAATACGCTTCCTTACGCAACAACATCGTGTCAACGTCTTGGCAGCGTTTAGGATCAATCCATGCTAGTGTGGTCCATTTGAAATCGTTCTCAGTGTGGCCATTGCTGATGAAATGTTCCACCATTGGAGCAGTCAGCACTTTTCTCTTTAAGCGGGATCGATGTTGGGTAATCCGCGCATTGATGGGCTGATTAGTTTTGCCTATATAAACTCTGTTACACGGGCATACCACCGCATAGACGACATTGCGAGTTTTGCAATTCGTGAAGCATTCATGCTTCCATTTGATGCCATTGTTGATGAATGTGTCGCCTTCTAGCGTGTTGGAACATGACACACAGTTGCCACATTTGTGGTGCCCACAAATTGGTTTGAGCTTCCACTGCGCAACAAGGTCACTTTTGGGTACATTGATGTGACTGTCTGCCTTGATTAAGTGTTGGCCTATGCTTCTATTTTTGCGCATGGCGAAGATGGGTTTAGGGAGAGGATGGTCCAAAGACTCCAATAGATGCCAATTGTTTCGGATTATATTCTTGAATTGGTTTGTATGTTGCCCAAATGTTGTAACACAAACCAATTGTTCCAAATCTTTTCTTTCCTTCTTTTCAAACAAATTTATGTGACTTTGACTGCCATGCTACAAGATTTTGCAGTGAGATGGCAGAGAGAGGATACCCGAAAAAACTGTTGAAACATTCTAAAAACAGAGCCAAATTCACCCCCAGAGAAACATTGTTTGAAAAGAAGGAAAGAAAAGATTTGGAACAATTGGTTTGTGTTACAACATTTGGGCAACATACAAACCAATTCAAGAATATAATCCGAAACAATTGGCATCTATTGGAGTCTTTGGACCATCCTCTCCCTAAACCCATCTTCGCCATGCGCAAAAATAGAAGCATAGGCCAACACTTAATCAAGGCAGACAGTCACATCAATGTACCCAAAAGTGACCTTGTTGCGCAGTGGAAGCTCAAACCAATTTGTGGGCACCACAAATGTGGCAACTGTGTGTCATGTTCCAACACGCTAGAAGGCGACACATTCATCAACAATGGCATCAAATGGAAGCATGAATGCTTCACGAATTGCAAAACTCGCAATGTCGTCTATGCGGTGGTATGCCCGTGTAACAGAGTTTATATAGGCAAAACTAATCAGCCCATCAATGCGCGGATTACCCAACATCGATCCCGCTTAAAGAGAAAAGTGCTGACTGCTCCAATGGTGGAACATTTCATCAGCAATGGCCACACTGAGAACGATTTCAAATGGACCACACTAGCATGGATTGATCCTAAACGCTGCCAAGACGTTGACGCGATGTTGTTGCGTAAGGAAGCGTATTTAATCCTTAAGTTTGACAGTGTTACCAAAGGCTTAAACAGTCTCAGCGAAATTAATAGGGCATAAACCCCCCTTTTTCTGTTCAGAGACTACATGCCCCAAAATGCACTTGTAATTTTCTTTAAAGACTGGAGCGGTCTGCCTCAAACTACATGTCCCATAAAGCACCAGATTGTGGACGGTCAGTTTGATTGGTCTGCCAAGAACCACATGGTCTGGGATCTCCAAACCGGCTTTTGCCAGGGACATTCACATCCCTCTGTCTGCTGTTCTGTAGCGAGTACGCTCAGCGAAGTACCAGAATAATTGCGGTAAGCAAGGAAACTGTTAATTGTCAACTCTGCTACCCCCAAGCATCGAAAGATAGCGCCCTAATGAACTTACACGTTCCTCTGTTTTAATTCCCCAGATCCACTAAACGGGTCACTATTGTGGATAAAACGTTTCCAGAACTAGAACTCCAACTGCGGTCTTCGCGGACCGATTTCCAAGTAAGTGAACGTAGTCACGCGGTTGCCAATCTTCAGCGCATCAGTGTTTGCAACTGTCCTACACGCGCCCATTGTGTACAACCGACTTACACGCGCTCTGTCTACTTGTTGCAGATCATTTTAAAAAAAACCCCCACTGTGGACAAAGACACCGCACAGAACCATAAAGCAAACTAAGGTAAACAAACAGCAGTTTAACCTGCATATCTTGGGCAGTCTGCCCCGCGTTCGCACATAGGACTCACTATACCTATTACTCTGTTACATTGCAGACCACAGAGCCTAGACGACATTTCTTCCTAAACAAGACTGACCGTGGGCAGAATAAACATAAGGTATGTTTTGTTCTGGCACTCGAGTCGGCCTAAGAGTAGTGGCTTGAGGACCCCCTTTTTAATAAACATTTTTCGCTTTGTTCTTCATTTAAACAGTTCCCATGGACTAGACTGACACTGCCCTGAAGAGAATCCTGTAAATCCTTAAACAGGATTCGAAACGCGTCGGCACCCCTTCTTTTCTTGGCCAGTGGGCCATTGTTAGTGACGCAGAAATAGGCTACATTCCTGATATTCTATTGAGCATATCTTGTTCAGGCTGTGGGAGTTGATCCAATTTTTGAAAACAATTTGTTCTTCTGTGATCTCCCCGTGTTTCAATAATCGGCTGTAAAAAGTTTTCCTTTATTCATAAATGCATAAGGTTTTTATGTCCATCTGTTTGAATTTGTTGTGTTGTCAAAAAGTTATTTTTCGTTAAAATGTCACATGTCAAATATATGTTTGGTTTATTGTTTCTCTAAATGTTTGTGAAGCTGCATATGGCTAAGACGTAAAGTTGATAGCGATCTCAATTCTGCATATTTTTGAACTTCTCCTGTGTGTTTGTATAGTAAATGTAAATTGAAAACATCAATTGTTTAGAGTAAACTAATAAATTGTGGTTTACTTGTACCTAAACTTGTGTGTACTTTAACTAAGCTGTGAGGCATAGGCAATTCTTTCTAATTCATAATAGTGTGGCCCTGCCTACCCTCCTTCCCATTGGGCCCAGCCACCCCTGTTTCTTCCTCTCAATCTCCAGGCATGAAGGTGGAGGCTCTGGAGAGCGAGGTACGTTTCCTGCCCCTCTCGATCTCCAGACTTTCCAATTGGAGAATGTTCCCCCTGGGAGGCAGATGAAGGGGGTGGCACAAGGAGGGGCGCAGACGGTCCCTGTACCACACCCTTCTGACCAGTAATGGGTGGTAAGAATGGCTTCAGACCAGTCATGGTGAATATTCCTGAGAACTGGAGGAATTAATGATATGGAAAGAAAGGTGTATGAAGCGTAAAATTCCACCTCAACCGAAATGTCTCCCCCAACATTTCCTTGAGTGTAAACTGCAGGCCACACAATTGTGGACAATGGGCGTTCTCACAAGTTGCAAATTTGTCAACCTGAGGGGGGTCCCACAAGGCTAACATGTTCTGCACCAGAACCCAAAAGGAGATGCCGCTCGTGGTCGGCAAAATGATGCCAACTCAGGCTGAGAGCTGACCAGATGGTTGGCACCCAGCCAGGTCTCATGCTGGTGCACGTAGAACCCAGAGACTGGCACGTTTGCGCCCCTGGAACGTTTTTTTTTATGTTCCTGTGGCGCAAAGTGCCAGTGCATATTTATAACGTGACGTAAAGCCACTTTACGTGGCTTTTCATGGCCTTATAAATACATTCTCCTTTCACGCAGAACACCGCATGAAACAGGCGTGTTCCATGGGTGTTGCTGAGGGTGTTCCCACACGACACTCATGGAACCTGACGCATTTCCAGGTTTATGAGAGATTGTGAACCTGGGAATACATCAGAATCTCATCTAAATCATTAGGGAGGCGCAACAAGGAGAATTTCTCCTCGTGCTTTTCTTTTCTTTGTGTGCTGCATTCTGCAGCACACATAGAAAAAGGAAATCGCCTCTTGTGATTTACTTTGTGCAGGAAGGTCGCCCTTCCTGCACAAAATCAATCATCCCGCAACGCAGGCACCCTTGCATTGCACCATGGAGAAAGGCTGCCTGCATTGGCGCATGGCAGCCCATTGTGTGCCTGCGCTGGGGAAAAGGACAGGAATGCGCTGTACCACATAGATATTCCGGCCCTTTTGTTCTGACAAAAGATACCCAAAACCTCATAAATGAGGCCCAGAGTCTCTGGGATTCCTGACTGAGGAGGAGAGACACCAGGGGGAAGGTGTTGGATCGACTGAATCCAGTCAAAAATTAACTACAAAAAGAAGAGATCACATTCTTTGGCCACATTTACACCGACACAAGATGTTTGGAAGAAAGAGCCAGACCACCCGTAGGATCATGAGACCACCATGAGCCAGATCACCCGTAGGATCATGAGACCACCATGAGCCAGACCAGATTACCCCCCTCCCGAAGGATCATGAGACCACCATGAGCCAGAACAGATTACCCCCCACCCGTAGGATCATGAGACCACCATGAGCCAGACCAGATTACCCCCTCCCGAAGGTTCTGAGACCACCTTGAGCCAGAACAGATTACTCCCCACCCGTAGGATCATGAGACCACCATGAGCCAGACCAGATTACCCCCCTCCCGAAGGATCATGAGGCCACCATGAGCCAGAACAGATTACCCCCCACCCGTAGGATCATGAGACCACCATGAGCCAGACCAGATTACCCCCATCATAGGATCATGAGACCACCATGAGCCAGACCAGATTACCCCCCCTCCTGTAAACTCATGAGACCACCATAGCGTTTGAGCAAGAAGCAACAGCTAAGACGCAGACATTCGCTGTATCAGAAGTCCACAGTGGCGGGTCGAGGAGATGCAGTCATGGAGAGACTCGTGCGTATTCTCTTCCTCTAGCATTCTCTTTTTTGGGTTTTCTTTCCTGTAATTCTTCTCCTTCCTGTCTGTTTTTCTTCTTTCTCCACCCGGCCCAGTCGCCCTACATTCGTTCATCTATCAACCAAGGTGTAAGATGTTGATT
The DNA here is from genome assembly GCF_964263255.1 of Lissotriton vulgaris. Lineage (NCBI taxonomy): Eukaryota > Metazoa > Chordata > Amphibia > Caudata > Salamandridae > Lissotriton > Lissotriton vulgaris. The sequence continues at coordinate 362,014 of NW_028248178.1, forward strand.
TGAGCTTAATTTCAGCCGGTGGTCGCAGGTTGGGCCCATCAGCACTCTCCTTTTGAGGGTCGGCACTTATTTTTCCTCATCAGACTTTCACACATAACAAGGCTGTGAAAAACACACAAGGGGGAAGAACGAGGAAGAGAAAGATGAAAACAAGTGACAAAGGGGGAAAGCAGGGTCCTACAGAAGTGAGATAAAGGAGCCGAGAGTTGCTGGGGTGGATTAAAGAGCCATGAGGTGGAATCAAGAGTGAGATAAAGGAGCTGAGAGTGTCTGGGGTGGATTGAAGAGCTATGAGGTGAAATCAAGAGTGAGGTAAAGGAGGCGAGAGTGTCGGGGGTGGATTAAAGAGCCATGAGGTGGAATCAAGAGTGAGATAAAGGAGCCGGGAGTGTCTGGGGTGAATTAAAGAGCCATGAGGTGGAATCAAGAGTGAGATAAAGGAGCCGAGAGTGTCTGGGGTGGATTAAAGAGCCACGAGGTTGAATCAAGAGTGAGATAAAGGAGCCGAGAGTGTCTGGGGTGGATTAAAGAGCAACGAGGTGGAATCAAGAGTGAGATAAAGGAGCCCGGAGTGCCTGGGGTGGATTAAAGAGCCACGAGGTGGAATAAAAAGTGAGGTAAAGGAGCCGAGAGTGTCTGGGATGGACTAAAGAGCCTTGAGGTGGAATCAACAATCAGATTAAGGAGCCGAGAGTCTCTGGGATGGATGAAAGAGCCATGAGGTGGAATCAAGAGTGAGATGAAGGAGCCAAGAGTGTCTGGGGTGGATTAAAGAGCCACGAGGTGGAATCAAGAGTGAGATAAAGGAGCAGAGAGTGTCTGGGACGAGGTGGACTCAAGAGTGAGATAAAGGAGCCGAGGGTGTCTGGGGTGGATTAAAGAGCCACAATGTGGAATCAAGAGTGAGATAAAGTAGCCGGGAGTGTCTGGGGTGGATTAAAGAGCAACGAGGTGGAATCAAGAGTGAGATAAAGGAGCCAGGAGTGTCTGGGGTGGATTAAAGAGCCACAACGTGGAATCAAGAGTGAGATAAAGGAGCTGGGAGTGTCTGGGGTGTATTAAAGAGCCATGAGGTAGAATCAAGAGTGAGATAAAGGAGCTGAGAGTGTCTGGGGTGGATTAAAGAACCATGAGGTGGAATCAAGAGTGAGATAAAGGAGCCGAGAGTGTCTGAGGGTGGATTAAAGAGCCACAAGGTGGAATCAAGAGTGAGATAAAGGAGCCGAGAGTGTCTGGGGTGGATTAAAGAGCCACAAGTTGGAATCTTTTTTTTTTTATTAGTTTTATTTCAGCAAACAGTCATACAATAAACATACCTCACAGCGTTATCATCATATAAACAATAAACTGCTAGTTACTCACAATTCATTAATAAAAATGTTTAACATTGTAGAAGCATACAAAATTAGATCCATCTTGAGATAGGGGCCAGATTTTTTGTCCAAGCTCCTTTCTTTTAGTACCCTTATGTTTGTAAATGGCCATTTGGAATTGATATATAGATAAGAGTTTGACTTGCCAGTTATAAAACACTGGAGGTTCGATATCTACCCAGCGTGAGGTGATACAAAAACGATACGCAGCTATACAAATAAATAGAAAAGCTGACCTTGTTTCTGTCTGATCAATTTCTAAACCCATAATAACCATTTTAGCAGTCAATTTTAGGGTAATCCCCAAACTATTGTTCAAAAAATATTCAACATCAGAAATATATTGAAGAGGTTTGGGGCACTTAAAAAACATATGAATAGAATCAGCAGCTGTTTCATCACAACGTTTACACTTATGATCGTTGCTACTTTTCCATTTAGCCATCTTTATCGGAGAATAATAAAGATCATAAATTGCCATAAAGTGCTGGCTTTGCAGCAAAGCGTTGAACAACAGCCGAGTCGATAATTGAATAGATCTAGTTATATCAATATTCTCCGTTTCGAACTTCCTTTGCCATTTATTCTCAATAGCAGTCAGATCATCATCCATTTGGTTAATAACCATCTGATAAATAGGCCCTATTTTTTTTCCTTCTGCTTGCTTCTAAAATATTATTTTTACTCATACAAATAGGATGAATAAAGCCCTTTGAGTCCAAGAAACTGCGTATCTGAAGGTATTAAAAAAAATCCTTTCTAGGTAGGTTATATTTTGTTTGTAGACTAGAAAAAGAAACAAATAAAGTATCTTGATAAAGATCTCCCAATTGACGGATACCTGCAATGTACCATCTCTTCATAATTTGATCTTTAAAAATGTCAGGAAGCATCTGATTATTCAAAATTGGAGAATATTAATTCAGATAATTTAATTGGATAACTTTCTTTTTGATCTGGCGCCATATAGATACTACTGTTGACATAATTTTAAATTTAGTCTTCTTATAATAGCTAGGTTCTAAAATTTTAACTAGACATTGGGAAACTTCCTCGCCTAACAACATCTCATAAATTGAGGGGTTAATTGGTCCATCCAGAATAATGTCGGGAAATATTAATATGCCCATATTTCTTAAAGAAATAAGCCAATAGTATAAACGGAAGTTGGGAATCCCCCATCCACCCTTCATTCTCGGAAGAGAGCACCATCTTAAAGCATGCCTAGATCGCCGGTAACCCCATAAAAACCTAGACACCATTCTGTCTATTTTTGTAAAATAGGATGCTGAAAACAGGAGGGGGATTGTGCGAAATAAATATAAAAATTTGGGAAAAATCAGCATCTTCAAGATATTTGCGCGTCCGTAAAGAGAAAAGTGTAGATTATTTAATCTTTCCAACGTGGTGTTAGAAGATTCTAACACTGGCTCAATGTTAAGATGCACAATTTCCTCGATCTTAGGGGAGATAGTAATCCCAAGATATTGGGCTTCTGAAACAAAATCCAAGTCATTAGGGTGGCCACTTTCAGAATGAATCAACTTAGTTTTTGCTAAATTTAGTTTGTAGCCCGACAGGGTTCCGAATTCTTCTGCTAAAAAACTAATTTTTGGTAATGCGAGACTGATGTCTGAGGTAGTAATGGCAACATCATCTGCATACGCAAATATTTTAAATGTATTTTGTCCAATCGTGACCAGAATGATACCTTCTTCTTTTAATAATTTGCGGAGAAAGGGATCCAAATATATAGCATATAGCAAAGGGGAACAGGGGCAGCCTTGCCTAGTTCCCCCTTCCCTTCTATCCTAAAAAACTCTGATAATGTATTTGAAATCCTTATAGCAGCTTTCGGGTAGTGATATAACGCCTTAATTGCATCTATGCATACATTAGGGAATCCCATCCAGGCCATAACAGCCCATAGGAACCCCCAGGTGACCCTGTCGAACGCTTTTTCAGCATCCAACAGGGCCACCGCAACCAGAGATTTTGAGGCCTGCGCCCAATCCAATAAAGCTATCATTTTTTTGATGTGGTCCGTGGTATCCCTTTTAGAGATAAACCCATGTTGCCTTATGGAGACCAGGGAGGGCATCAAGTCGTTTAATCTGTTAGCAAGGATTTTAGAGAAAATCTTGCTATCGGCTGAAATAAGAGAAGTAGGTCTATAAGATCCAAGCTCTTCACGATCCTTTCCTTTCTTTTTAAATATGACAATAGTGGGGAGAGCCCATGACTCAGGAGGATTGCCTGAGAAAGCTAGCTGAAATAGCTTAATCAATTCTGGTTTTAGCATTCTCCTGAACACCCAGTAAAATTCTAAGGGAATATTATCAGGTCCCATTGCCTTGCCGATAGCCAACCCCATAATGGCTGCTTCAATTTCTTCCCAAACGATTGGGGCACTGAGTATCTCCTTCTGCTCTTCAGATAGTTCTGTTTTATTAATGCTTGCCAAGTATTGTGCTGTCTTTTCTCCCAAATCTGCCCCTTTGTTGGACTGATGGTATAAGTTTTGGTAGAATTCATTGAAGGCTACTAATATGTCCTCTCTAGAAGTCCTGACATCTCCCCTAACATCTCGAATTTTCAAAATTTCATTAGATATTGTTTTTTGGCGCAGTCTCTGTGCTAATATTTTCCCTGTTTGTTAGTTTAATTCGTAGCTTTCTGTTCTATGTTGTCTAAACTCAGATGCCTCTCGAGCGGCAATATGGGAATATACTATGCTACGATAGATCGATTTGGGATTCTTCGATATGCATATTAACTTTGATACTTTCAGCTAGCTTTTTTTCCGCCTTTAGGATCATATCACAATCATTTTGGAATTTCTCTCGTTTACTTTTGTGTAAAAAATTTGAATATTTTAGAGTTTCCCCTCTAACTACAGATTTGAATGGGTCCCATACAATTGGGATAGAAGCGGTCTCATTATTGATGGGAAAAAAATCCTGAATGACTTTGGTCATAAATTGTATGTAGTCCTCTTCAAATAATAGATTCCTCTGATATGACCAAATTGTTTTAGGGACTTCCCCGACCAATGGTAAACAAAAACTTGCTATTAGTGTATTATGATCTGATAATAGTTTTGGAAGAATCTCCATCGTTATTGTTTTAATAAAAACTTGAGATACAAAGAAATAGTCTACACATACATATTTCCGGTGTGGGGCAGAGAAGAAGCTAAACCCAGGATCTTTGGCATGGAAATTAGCCCATTATCAACCACTAAATTCTTCAAAGTTCTAAACGTCCGTGGTTTAGATCCATTATATTTATTAATTTGTCTCGTATCGAAATTAGCTTCAAGATTAATATTGAAGTCCCCGCATATAATGATGGGAAGGCTACACAATGCAAGCTCTAAGTTTAAAAAGTTTAACAATTCAGAATCGTCTAGGTTAGGGCCGTATACTGTATAAATCATAATTTTCTGTTGAGACAATAAAAGTTCTGCGGAAGCCCACCTCCCCCATTTGTCCGCAGTTGTTTTAAAACATAAACCTGAATTTCGTCGCATAAAAATAGCGACCCCTCTCTTGATCCCAGTCTGTTTAGTACATATTAACAGATCTAATCCTAGATTTTTTAGAAGTCCCCTTTTATCCCACGCAACATGGGTTTCTTGTAAGCAAAGTATATCGATTTGCAACAAATATATCATTTTAGCCCAAATCCTCTTTTTCTTAGCATCATTAAGGCCATTAATATTCAATGTACACACCTTTATTTTCTTACCCATTTGAGAAAAAATAAAAGATCAGTTAAAGGCCGCCAGACAGAGTGAGATAAAGGAGCCGGGAGTGTCTGGGGTGGAATAAAGAGCCATGAGGTAGAATCAAGAGTGAGATAAAGGAGCCGAGAGTTTCTGGGGGTGGAATAAAGAGCCATGAGGTAGAATCAAGAGTGAGATAAAGGAGCCGAGAGTGTCTGGGGTGGATTAAAGAGCCACGAGGGGGAATCAAGAGGGAGATAAAGGAGCCAAGAGTGTCTGGGTGTGGATTAAAGAGACATGAGGTGGAATCAAGAGTGAGATAAAGGAGCCGGGAGATTCTGGGGTGGATTAGAGAGCCATGAGGTGGAATCAAGAGTGAGGTAAAGGAGCCAGGAGTGTCTGGGGTGGATTAAAGAGACATGAGGTGGAATCAAGAGTGAGATAAAAGAGCCAAGAGTGTCTGGGGTGGATTAAAGAGCCATGAGGTGGAATCAAGAGTGAGATAAAGGAGCCAGGAGTGTCTTAGGGGTGGATTAAAGAGCCTCGAGGTGGAGCCTCGAGCCTCGCTGCGCTGTGCCTGAAGCCCGCATTATTTGTTTATTTATTGCATTGAGTGTGTCTGTTTGCATACTGTATACTGTACTGCACGCCGCATTTCCTTATTAGTCTGCAGCCATTATTGTGCATTTGGTGACCCTGCCTACCTCGAGTTTACGCGAGGGCCGCCATCTTCATTGTTGTTGTTGCCTCGTAGCACCTCCTCCACAGCCCGCCCCGCCTCCCAGCTGACCCTCCTTCGCCCCTCCCCTTCCACCATCCACATATGACAGTTGCTCTTGCGCACAGCGTTCACGCGCAGCGACCGCGCCCAATCCGCGCCGAAGGTGCGCCAAAGGTAAGCCCGTCTACGCCCGTCCGCGCCTGGACCGCGCCCAGCGCCAGACCCCCTGGCCCCCGTACCTCCCTCCCTTCCCGCATTACCTACGATGCCTCCACCCTCCTAGCCCTTAACCCCGGTCGCGACCCCGACTGCGTCCAAGCCGCTCCTGGACACACCCATGGACCTTTCTCCTGCTACTCCTGCAAATTCACCGGTACCGTCACCAACCCCGTTACGATCACACCTCAGATTCCCGACCCCAACCACCTACAATGCATCCTGCTCAACACCCGATCGGTCCACAGGCACGCCATTGACCTATGGAACCTACTAGACACCATCTCTCCAGACGTCGCCTTCCTAACAGAAACATGGATGAACGCTTCCTCCGCCCCAGACATCACCATCGCCATCCCTGAAGAATATAAGATCACACGCAAGGACCGTACCGGCCACACAGGAGGAGGAATCGCTATCGTCCATAAAAAATCAATCCGCATCTCAACCAGCTCTGACGCCAACCTCGCCAACTCCGAACACCTTCACTTCCAGATCCACATCGACCCCAAGACCACACTCAGAGGCACCCTCCTCTACAGACCACCAGGACCCCGCACAAAATTCAGTGAAGACATCACGGACTTCATCACTCCACACGCGCTCCCCTCCAAAGACTACATCCTTCTGGGAGACCTCAACTTTCACCTTGAAAAGATCTACGACCGCAACACCACCACCCTCTTGGACAACCTCGCCAACCTCGGACTTAAACAACTGGTCACTTCCCCCACCCACATCGCAGGTCACACACTCGACCCCATCTTCACCTCCAGCAATCATGTCTCCTTCAGCCACACTACGGATCTCCTCTGGACTGACCACAGCTGCGTTCACTTCACCTACAACAAGCCAAAACCCATCAACCACCTCCAACCAACTCTACAAAGAAACTGGAACAAAATCACCATCGACCAGATCTCCCCATCGCTCCTGCTAAACACCCCAGCCCACTCTTCTAACCCAGACCAAGCCGCCGCCAACTTCACCCTATGGTTATCCAACACCGCCGACACCTTAGCACCACTGAAAAAACGTCAAAACAAACCTGACAGCAAGAAGGCCTCATGGTTCAACGATGATCTTAAAAAGTCCAAGAAACTCTGCCGCTCCCTTGAAAAGGCCTGGAAAAAAGACCCAACCACTAGCACCAAGGACGCCTTCAAAAACGCCACCCGCACACACCACCAACTAATCCGGAAGGCCAAGAAAACAGCATTCAAGGATCGACTTGACAACAACGCCCACAACAGCAAGGAACTTTTCAACATCGTCAAGGAATTTACCAATCCCTCGGCCAACTCCAACGACATCACCCCCTCTCAAGCCCTCTGCGACTCCTTAGCCTCATTCTTCCACAACAAAATTGCAGACATCCACAACAGCTTCGACAACCAACCCGGAGACCAACCCACCCAACCATATGCTGAACATTCTCCCCCCTTGAACACCCTCAACGGGTGGAACCCAATCTCCACTGAGGACACCATCCGCCTGATGAACTCCATCCACTCAGGATCCCCCACAGACCCATGTCCTCACCACATCTTCAACAAAGCAGACTCCGTCATAGCACCGCACCTCCGAGAGGTCATCAACTGCTCCTTCAACTCCGCCACCTTCCCGGAAAGCTGGAAACACGCTGAACTCACCGCCCTTCTGAAAAAACCCACAGCGGACCCCACCGAACTCAAAAATTACCGCCCCATCTCGCTCCTTCCATTCCCGGCCAAAGTAATTGAGAAAGCTGTCAACAACCAGCTCGCCGCTTTCCTCGAAGCCAACAAATCCCTCGACTCCTCACAATCTGGCTTCCGAGCAAAACACAGCACTGAGACCGCCCTCATCGCAGCAACAGACGACATTCGAACTCTACTGGACAATGGAGACACAGTCGCCCTCATCCTCCTCGACCTCTCTGCAGCCTTCGACACAGTCTGCCACAACACCCTTTTACAAAGCCTCAGAAACATCGGAATACAAGGAAAAGCATTGGAATGGATCACCTCATTCCTCTCCGGAAGAACCCAGAAAGTCCGCCTCCCACCATTCAAGTCAGAGGCCACTGAAGTCATCTGCGGCGTACCACAAGGATCTTCACTCAGCCCCACCCTTTTCAACGTATACATGAGCCCCCTCGCGGCCATCGCCCGCCAACACAACCTTAACATCATCTCTTACGCGGATGACACTCAACTGATCCTTTCTCTCACCAATGACCCCAGCACCGCCAAAACTAACCTACACGAAGGAATGAAAGAAGTTGCCGAATGGATGAAACACAGCTGTCTGAAACTGAACTCAGATAAAACAGAAGTCCTCATCTTAGGTACATCCCCCTCTGCATGGGACGACTCTTGGTGGCCGGAAGCCCTTGGAAAAGCACCCATCCCGACAGACCACGCACGCAACCTAGGCGTTATCCTGGACTCTTCACTCTCAATGAACAGACAAGTCAGCGCCGTATCCTCATCCTGCTTCAACATTCTCCGCATGCTCAAAAAAACATTTCGCTGGATCCCCACCGAAACCAGAAAAACAGTCACCCATGCTCTGGTCACGAGCCGACTGGACTACGGAAACACCCTCTACGCAGGTACTACCGCTAAACTCCAGAAGAAACTCCAACGAATCCAAAACGCCTCAGCCAGGATCATATTAGACATCCCGCGCAACGAACACATCTCTGGCCACCTGAAAGACCTCCACTGGCTACCCGTCAATAAGAGGATCACTTTCCGACTGCTAACCCACGCACACAAATCACTCTACGACATCGGACCAGAATGCCTCAACTCACGACTGTCCTTCTACACCCCCTCCCGCCAACTACGCTCTTCCAGCCAAGCCCTCGCCACTGTACCTCGCATCAACAAGACCACCATGGGAGGCAGATCCTTCTCATACCTGGCTGCTAAAACATGGAACTCACTCCCCACTTACCTTCGCCTTACCCAGAACCACCTAGCATTCAGAAAGCAACTTAAAACGTGGATATTTGACAAGTAATCCTCCTCCCCTCCCTAAGCGCCTTGAGACCCTCTGGGTATGTAGTGCGCTATATAAATTATTTGACTTGACTTGACTTGAATCAAGAGTGAGATAAAGGAGCCGAGAGTGTCTGGGGGTGGATTAGAGAGCCATGAGGTGGAATCAAGAGTGATAATGAGGAGCCGGGAGTGTCTGGGGGTGGATTAGAGAGCCATGAGGTGGAATCAAGAGTGATAATAAGGAGCCTGGAGTGTTTGGGGGTGGATTAAAGAGCCATGAGGTAGAATCAAGAGTGAGATAAAGGAGCTGGGAGTGTCTGGGGTGGATTAAAGAGCCATGAGGTGGAATCAAGAGTGAGATAAAGGAGCCAGGAGTATCTGGGGTGGATTAAAGAGCCATGAGGTCGAATCAAGAGTGAGATAAAAGAGCCAAGAGTGTCTGGGGTGGATTAAAGAGCCATGAGGTGGAATCAAGAGTGAGATAAAGGAGCCAGGAGTGTCTGGGGGTGGATTAAAGAGCCATGAGGTGTAATCAAGAGTGAGATAAAGGAGCCAAGAGTGTCTGAGGGTGGATTAAAGAGCCATGAGGTGGAATCAAGAGTGAGATAAAGGAACCAGGAGTGTCTGGGGGTATATTAAAGAGCCATGAGGTGGAATCAAGAGTGAGATAAAGGAGCCAGGAGTGTCTGGGTGGATTAAAGAGCCGTGAGGTGGAATCAACGTGAGATAAAGGAGCAGAGAGTGGCTGGTGGTGGATTAAAGAGCCATGAATCAAGAGTGAGATAAAGGAGCGACCCTTGACCCTGATCCAGGCAGGTCGCTCCCCACGCCTCACATCTCTACCTGTCTGTGCCCATCCCTGATCTCGCTGCTGCCACGAGTTCAAGGTCCCCCTCCACCCGCTGGCCCCTGCCTGCACCTCATTCCTGGTGCCCCAGTCGTGAGCCGTAAGTATCTGTGTGTTCGCTCTGTTCCTTTTTGCCAGTTATTTCTCTGCTGTTGTATTACTTTTTGCGGTATCTGTTACCCACTGTTGTATTACTTTTAAGTACTCTACTGCTGTATTATTTTGTTCCCACTGTTGTATTTCTTCTCTTTGTATTCTGTGCTTCCACCCGTTTTTCGCTCTGTAGCATTTCAGCATTCCAGCCTTCCTCTCCCCTTCCCGCCGCTGGGTCCCCTGCAGCCCCTACCCCCGCTTGCCCATTCGTCCCGCTCCCGTCTCCCAGCTGCTCCTCCCTCCCACCTCCCCTTCTAATGGCCACCGTCCAGAAAGCGCGCCGAATGCAAACCTGCCTGCGCTTGTCCGCGCCTGGACCGCGCCCAGCGCCAGACCCCCTAGCCCCCCCCCCCCCGAATGCCACGCCGCCTGCCGCCACTACGACACCAGCACCCTCCATGCACTCAACGCCAGCCGATCATCCACCTGATTCCTGGCCACCCTGAAGCGCACCCAAGTACCCTTCTCTGCCGGATCTGTAGCTTCATCAGCCTCCAAGCCGCCACCTCTCCCACCGGGGTAGGACGCCAACACCTCAGATGCATACTACTCAACACCCGCTCTGCCCACAAGCACGCCATCGAACTCTGGGACCTACCCGACTCATCCTCCCCGGACCTGGATGAACCCCTCCTCTGCACCAGACATTGCCATAGCCATCCTGGACGGCTACAAGATCACACGCAGGTACCGTACCAACAGAGCAGGAGGAGGAATCACCATCGTCCACAGGAACACCCTCAGAATCTCGACCAGCACCGACAACACTCTCAGCGCCGCCGAACACCAGCACTTCCAGATCCACATCGATCCCAATACCACCCTTAGAGGAACCCTCATCTACAGCCCCCCCCGGCCACAGTACAGCGACTCCATCCCCGACTTCGTCAGCATGCACGCTCTTGCATCCATGGACTACATCTGCCTTGGAGACCTGAACTTCCACCTCAACAGCACCTCTCCCACTCTGCTCGACAACTTTGACAACCACGTACTCAAGCAGCTAGTCACGACTCCCACCCACTCCGCCGGACACATGCTCAACAGTGTCTTCTCCGCCAGCAACTACGTCACCTTCAACCACACCACCAAACTCCACTGGACCAACCACCGCTTCACCCGCTTCACCTTTGAGAAACCCACCACACACAACGGACTCCCCGCTGCAGCTAGAGCAAAGTCACCGAAGACCAGCTAATCACCACCCTTGCCCGAAACCCACCAACTGACACTGCCGACACAGACACTGCGGCCCGCAACCTCAGGCATGGGATCGACGACTGTGCCAACACTTTCGCCCCGATCAAGAACCCCTCAAACAGACGCATCAACAGAAAATCCATCTGGTTCACCGCCGACCTCCACTCATCCGAGCAGACCTGTAGAAGGCTCGAGATGAAGTGGCACCACGAACAGACACCACCGGACAGCAATGCAGCCTTAAGAGTGCCATACGCAGACATCAGCAACTCATCCGAACTGTCAAAACGACTTCCTTCAAGGAACGCTTTACAACTACGCACACAACAACAAAGAGCGCTTCAACATCATGAAGGAACTCTCCAACTCCAACTCCCAACGACATCCTGCCATCGCAAGACCTCTGCGACTCCCTAGCCACCTTCTTCCACTGTAAGATCGCAGACATCCATGACAGCTTCAACAACCAGGCCCCCCCGACTGCCAACGACACCTCAGACTCACCACCCCCAGCCACACCAACCCCCTGCTCTCCTCTACCCATGTCAACGATGACAACACCATCAAAAACATGAACACCATCCACTCCGGCCTACCATCAGACCCCTACCGACACCACATCTTCAACAAAGCAAGCTCCACCATCGCAACCCATCTCCGCAAGATCATAAACAATTCCTTCGAGACTGCCACTTTCCCGGAGAGCTGGAAGCACGCCGAGATCAACATCCTACTCAAGAAACCCAAGGCGAACTCTAAGGACCTCAAATACGTCCGGCCTATCTCCCTACTCCCGTACAGGCGAAAGTCATCGTGAAGATTGTCAACAAGCAACTGACCCTCTTCCTCGAGGAGAACAACATCCCGGACCCATACCAATCTGGATTCCACAGTAACCACAGCACCAAAACTGCCCTCATTGCCACCACCGATAACATCAGGAACCTGCTGGACAACGGAGAAACCGCAGCCATCATCCTCCTGGACCTTTTGGCCACCTTTGACATCGTCTGCCACCACATCCTACGCACACGCCTCCACAACGCAGGGATACGCAACTAAGCCATGGACTGGACCACCTCCTTCCTCACTAGCAGAACACAGAGTGTCCGCCTCCCTCCGTTACGATCTAAAGCCACCAAGATCATCTGCAACGTTGCCCAAGGATCATCCCTCAGCCCGACACTCTTCAACATCTACATGGCACCGCTCACCCACATAGCCAGATCGCATGACCTCAACATCATCTCATATGCCAATGACACCCAGCTGATCCTCTCCCACACCAAGGCCTCCACCACCGCCAAAATCAACCTTCACGAAGGAAGGCCGTCACCGAAAGGATGAAGAACAGCCACCTGAAACTGTACTCGGACAAGACAGCTGCACCCTGTCCACCTGGAACGACGTCTGAATGCCGGTCACACTGGGAGCCGCACCGACGCCCACTGACCACAAACGCAATCTAGGGTCCATTCTGGACTCATCGCTGTCAATGACCCAGCAAGTCAACGCCGTATCCTCCACCTGCTTCAACACATTCTGCATGCTCTGTAAGATCTACAGATGGATCCCCACCGGAACCAGAAGGACAGTCACCCAGGCCCTCATCACCAGCAGGCTGGACTACGCCAATGCCCTCTACGCAGTAACCTCAGCCAAACTCCAGAAATGACTACAACGCATACAGAATGTCTCAGCACGCCTCAGCCTCGACATCCCCCGCCACAGCCACATCACATCCCACCTGAGAGACCTGCACTGGCTCCCCGTCAAGAGGATATTCTTCAAGCTCCTCACCCACGCATACAAGGCACTCCACAACACTGGACCAGCGTACCTCAATAGACGACTCAGCTTCTACACCCTGAACAGCCAGCTTTGCTCTGCTGACCTCGCCCTCGCCACCATCCATGTGTAGGTGAAATACCCCCTCCGTCCTCAGACCCCATCCACTGAGTCAGAGACCCATGTGTGGGTGATATACCCCCTCGTCCTCAGACCCCATCCACTGAGTGAGAGACCCCTGTGTGGGTGAAATACCCCCTCCATCAGACCCCATCCACTGAGTCAGAGACCCCTCTGTGGGTCACACCTGATGGTTCTGTCTCATGACTTTATTGTGTCCACAACCTGCTTCTTTCCTTGTTTTAGGAGTGAGCCCCTGAAGGGGGAGGTGGACAAGAAAGCAGCAGAGAAATGCAAACCCTAATGTGGTGCAAAGCAGCGGGAGAGAGTTGATTGTCGGAGGTAGTCATTGCGGCGAGGTCCGGCCCCTACAATTGCTGCTCCTCGAGAGGTATCAGTTTTATTCAAAGTGTACTTTACATTTTATTAATAGCGCTAGCGCGCTGCCAGTGCTGCCGTTCCTAATACTTTCAGTGCCAGTTTCTGACCTGAGTTGTTTGTATTAAATAGTAAAAGGTTGTGCTGCTTATTCACAGCGAAACCCTCTTCTATGCAGCCCCGGCTATGTTTTTGCTTACTGGAGAGGCATCGTTCAATAAGAATGGAAAATATCTTCAATTTGTAGCATTCCTTAAAAAGTAAACATGTTTTTAATTGTAAATTGTCTTGATTTATTTGTGGTACAACGTTCCCTTTGTGCGCTCTCTTTCCTCATGTAACTAGCGTGTGTGGCAGAGCTTTTTTTTTTACAAGAGATGCGAATACATTGTAGGTGTCTTTTTCCATTGTTGTAAAGACAGAGGCCTCATTTGTCACAATTGTCTAAGCTATTCAGCTAAGTTGTGCCAATGTAGCGTTGTTTTTAGACTGAATTAATCTATTTAGTAAACGGGTTCTCTTGGTTTCTTCTAGCAAACTTAATTCAGCGCAGCTCACGTGTGCAGTATCTAAGTGTGTGTAAATGTAAATGTGTAAATGTATTGGCATTTATATAGCGCACTACTTACCCGTAGGGTCCCAAGGCGCTTCGACCGCTGCGAAATCCTTCCTGGCTTCCCTGAGAGATGGTCCCTTAATGGGTATCTCCAGGGTGAGACCAGGCATCCCCGGCGGTCTGGTGGGGCTGTTAGTGAAGATGAGGCAAGCTAATGCCCAGAGTTGCCGAGTGTGAACGCTGATCAGAGTGGGCACCGAGGCGAGAGAATTATCAAGTCCGCTGACCCTGGTCCGGAAACCTGCCGCGCCGGGAATCGAACCCTGGTCCCGGGCCGTCCTCTGCTCTCGGGTCTGCCGCCTCTAACCAGTGAGCCACACTACTTCACTCTCCGTGACAGCAACTTCTGAAAACAAATGTGTGCAGGGCCCTTCTGTTCACCTGGGCAGTGTGCGGGCTCTGCATTCACATCACAATGTTATGCAATTATTTCAGAACATGTTACAGAGGCCTGCTTGGGAATTGTTTAGCAGTGATACAAGTGTATTTAACACAGAACCTCTCTTGTTTTGCACGTACTCCGGTTCTTAGCTGCATGATTGCATTTTTGTCTAAACAATTGCATTTTATTTTCCGTGGGCTGTTTCTTTAGTACATTGTGGCGTCTCGAGGTCATCTAAAAGCGATCATGGGAGTTCTGTACTTCGTTTTCATGTTACACCTGACCTAGTGCTGCCATCGGTACTGGAGTATACACGTGCCTTGCTCTCCACATGCGGCCTAAGCAGAATATTGCTTGTAAGTCCTGAACTCTTCTGTTTTTATAAATGACAAAAGAAAACAAAAGCAGTATGAAGACAGAAAAGGGAGAAATGGTCCCTAATACTTTCACTGAAATTATGAAAATGTCACACATGCAATCTGAAACCTTGGCAGCTATGGTTTGGAGATTCACGGCCCTGTCAAATATACAGAATCACCCCCGGAACAGGAACATTAGAAACGCTGCTCAGCCTCATTGCAGCAGCTGTGTATACATTGCACACATTGAATGAAATACAAGTCCTCATTTCAGTTCACTCCTGAATATCATGTCTGTTCCTTTGCAGAAGTTTAACCGCATGCGCGCTACGGGTTTTCCCGCTGTGCGCTGAAATTTGAAAATCGCGCGGTTTGTGACAAAGCCAGCTCGTCATCCGCGTAGCGCAGGTAACGCCCATGACGAGCTGGCTTTGTCATCCGCAGCGAAGGGGTTAAACAATGAAACATTGCTGGTATTTCACTGAGGGGGGGGCAGAGCTGGCATGAGGGGCTGAATCTGAGGCTCCTCAAGAGCACACCAGGCAAGGGTGAGGCCTGTCCTTGGACTGTGAGTGTCTTAAACACCCATGTCTGTGTGTTTACAGGCGCCAATGCTTGTTTCCCTGCTGGAGCCTGGAGGCGGCGGTTCTGTCCGCGGCCACCAGAGGGCGCTCCTCGCCTGATGATGGATCCCACTGAGCTGCACATGGGATGGAAGGGAGAAGGGTTTCCTCTTCCGGTTCAGCAGAGGCAGAGACAGCACCAGCAGTGGTGGTGACATCACTTCCGGCCGATCCTGGTGTGTGCAGCCTGCAGCAGAGGAGGAAGGAGCCCTGTCTGGGGAGCAGTTACCTTCATCTACAGACCCCCACAGACCCCAGATCTGCCCCCTCAGACTCCAGATCTGACCCCACTCCCCTCAGACCCCAGATCTGCCCCTGCCCAGCCCCTCAGACCCTTGATCTGGCCCCCTATCAGGACTCCAGGAGGAGTTGTGAGTCTGGACACGCATGCACAGGTTTCTGTTCAGGTACCCATGGCAAATTTGGCACCCTCTTATTTCTAACATCCTGGGGATTGTAAAGGTACCAAGGGTTTTTGGATTCCCCTGGAGGGGACCCAGAAAATAGGCAAAATATAGCAAAAAGTTTACATTTTTTTTAAAAATAGGGAAGAAGTGCTCCATAGAAAACTGTTTTTTTCCTATAAATGACATCGTTGTACATTTGCTGTGCTAAGGTCACCATCTTCCCAGCTTGTAGGGACAAAAACAGTTTTTTTACAACAGTTGTAGCCCATTTTGCCTATTTTTTGTGCTCTCAATTTTCTTCCAGTTTTTGGTGTAATCCACTGTGAAACCCCGGGGGGATCCAGGAAAGCTGCAGATTTCTGAAAGTAGACAAAACTCGGAATTCACAAAGGGGTCATATGTGCAGATCCCTCAAGAGTTTCCCAAAGATGCTGACTGTTGAAATAACGAAATATTGAAAATGACCAGGACAAAAATGCCGTTTGTGACAACATTTTCCTCTGTGAATATCTGTCACACTGGCCAATTTACAAAACTGTTATTTGTGCATCTCTGAATTTAAGGGTGCCCATACTAGAATATGATTCAGAGGACGAGTCTGGCTGGGGTGTTCTGGTTGGTCTGGAGTTTGTGTAGCAGGGTTTTGTTGATTCCGGCCTCGAGGGCGTTGCCGTAGTCCGGTCTGCTCGTTATGAGTGCACGGGTGACGGTCTTTCTGCATTCTGTGAGGATCCACTTTAAGGTCTTGCAGAGGATGTGGAGGGAGTTGAAGCAGGTGGAGGCGACGGCGTTGATCTGGCGGGTCAAGGTTTGCTGTCTATGACGATCCTGAGATTCTTGGCATGGGTGGTGAGGGTAGATGTTCATCCTATCTTCAGTAGCCACCAGGTGGAGTCCCACGCTGACATGCTTTTCCTGAAGATCACGGTTTAAGTCCGTCAGTGTTTTAGACAGTTGATCTTCATCAAGTGGGCAATTCCAGTCACACAGGAATGAAACCTCATCCGGGTAGTGGGCGTCTTGGCCATGAGAGACAGTTGTGTGTCAGTGTACGAGAGGACGTTAATGTTATGAGAGTGGATGGTTCTAGCTAAAGGGATCATGTATGCATTGAAGAGGGTCGGGCTCCAGGAAGATCTGCGTGGAACTCAGCAGACAAGGTCACCGGCATGCAACGTGTACGGTGACAGGATGACTGACTTGGTTCTTCCAGTCAGGAAGAAGCAGATCCATCGGAGTGTGTCTCGTTGGATTCTGATCTGGAGGCGTTGGATAAGGATGGGGTGGGAGACTGTCTCAAACTCTACAGAGAGGACCAGGAGAATGAGATCACCATGTCTCTTGTGTCCAGAGTCATGCCGATGTCATCCATGGCGGGGATGTGGACAGTTTCCAAGCTGTGGCTGGGGCTCAAAGCAGACAGAGTGGTTTTGAGGAGCTGGTGGTCCTTGAGGTATTCAACAAAGTGTCTGTTGACCATTTTCTCCAGGACGTAAACCCAGAATGATAGCAGGGAAATCGGCCTGTGGTTGGTGAGCGTTTAAGGGTCTGAGGGGGTTTCTTCAGCAGTGGGAAGACAGTGGTGTCTTTCTCTCAATCAGTTTTTCCTCGGGGTCTGTAGTAAGATTGAGAGATCCACCCCAGGCACCATCAACTGTGAATGCTGTATTAGCGCAGAGTATTGGGGTGGCCAGGCGAGGGAAAGGGGTTTAGGAGATAGGAACTGCGAGGAGCGAGATTTCAAAAAGAGAACACACATAATATTCAGATGGAACTTGAGTTTTGAGTTCCCCATAAAACTTCCCCCGCTTTTGAAGGATTAGGTTTTTTACCCTGTTTGGTGAACTTAGAACTCTCTCTCTATATATTCTGCATTTCTGAGGGTTTCTGCTTCTATACTGGTTCTCTTAAAATTAGGCTGCAAGATAAAGGTGATTAGGTAAAGTCACTTGTTCAACGCTAACCTTTGAACACCTTAGCTCCACCCGATTCTAGACATTGCTACAAGGATACATTCCGTAAAGAGTTTCATTAAACATTTCTCTCCCTCTTCTTCAATATTTCAATGCCCCAGGTTAAGTCATCTGGCTGCGAAAGATAGTTGTATGAACTGAACAATAATATTCATAAATCATATTCTTTACTCTTCAGTCAAACGGGTTTGTTTCTATGGAGCTGCCTTCCCTGGAATTGCTTCGACTAATAATGGTCTTTAGTGGTAGCGCAAGAAATCAGGTTACATTTTGTCTCTTACTTCGAGTTAGAACCAAAACTACGACGAGGCTTGAAACGCCAAGGAATCAGCTCTCTCTGCCTCTCTCAGCCCTCACTAGGGGGCATCCTCTCTGTCCCAAGTGAAGGCTGGATCACTCACAGCGTGAGCGTACTCACCACCAAAGAGCTCAGCTGAAGGAACGCTGGCCAACAAACTCCGTCAACAAAACTGAGTAATCCAGTTTATCGCGGGAGCTCAGGAAAGAAGGGCTTACTCCGATCATTTCCTGGAGTAGTAATTGTGAGTGAGAGCACTGTTCCAGTCCTTGTCAGTGAGGCTGTTATTGTTTTTACGGGCTGGTCTGGTGGGGGTGTGTGTGTTGGACCAGGATGCTGAACTTGATGAGGGCCTGGTCTGTCCAGGAGACTGGTGAGGGCTCCTCGAATCTGATGTTGTTAAAGGTGGTGAAAATAGGATTCAGGAGGTGTCCAGCGACTTGGTTTGGTCCCTGTACTCTTTGGGTTAGACCCATGTTTGCAAAGTCCTATTTTTAGTTGGAGTTGTCGTAGCCTTCCAGATAGAACTTCTCGTCTCCGAGATGGATGATATTGCTAGTGTCCAGGGCTAGTGGTGTGACGATGTCCGTTATGGAGCCAGCGAAGTTTGTGTGCGGTCCTGGTGGTCTGCAGATGAAAATGCCGCTTAGGGTGAAGTTGGCTGTGATGTTGTGTTATTGGAGGTGGTGCCGCTAATGGAGTTCTTGTGGATGATGGTGATTCCGCCTCTGAGCTTGTGAAGTCTGTCTTGCCTGGTGATCTTACACCTGGTGGGGGCGGGGGGGTGGGGACTGCGGAGATGCCAGGTGCTGATGCAGGGTTCAACCAGGTTTCTGTGAGGAAAAGAAGGTCAGTGTTTTGTTGTGCAGTAGGTCCCAGATCTCTGTGGCTTGGTTGGTGAGTGAGAAGATGTTGATGAACTTGTATTCGAGTGCGGAGTGTTGTGTGACTAGTTGCGAGACTGTGTGAGTGAGAGAGTGGGGTGTTGGTTGCTGCTGGTGCGGATGCGGTGAGTGTTTGGTGTGGGTAAGTGCATGAAAACTTGCAGGAAGCGCAAGAGAGCGCTCCCTCGATGTTGTGTGGGGCAGTGAGGCACCAGCATGTGGAAGGGTGGCTGGGATTGAGGGTGCGGAGGGTCGCAGTAGGCAGCAGTGGGAATGGACAAGACCAGGGTTCCTGTCACTGGGCATCGTCCATGCATGGATGGGCGCAGACTGGCTTGTCTTTGGCATGCCTTCAGGGCATATGGCCATGTCTGAACTGGGGTGGTGGAGTGAGCTAAAGAATGATGATGGAATACACCCAGATCAGTTGACTGGGGCTGAGTGCTTGCAATGTTCAACACTCCTTCCATCATCCCCTTTGGTATCGCTTTGTTGGCCCTAAGTTGGCAGGGTATTCCCAGACATGGGTCCGTGCTCACTTTGCCACTAAATTCAAGCTAGCCTGGCTGATGACGGCTGATTAACCAGAAACCGGTCCTAGGATGCTTGCTTCCGGTCCAGGGAAGACATGGCTTGGCAGTTCAGCTTGACTGTTCCCATGAGGCACAGGGTGAGACTGATTTGCATATGGCCATGTCTGCACTGAGGTGGCAGAGTGAGCTAAAGAACGATGATGGACAATGGGCAGATGAATAAGATCCCCTCCCCCTTTAAACTTATATTAAGGAAAGAAACCAGTGGCTCTCTGTGGCATCAGTTGCATGACAGCTACTGCAAGACAGTCCGGCTCAAGACCATCTTTAGTGTTTTTAAAGCATGTAGTGCTTCACGGAGAGCATGTGGCATTGGTAGATTATCATTCCACACACCCGTAAATAATCATTTTACTCTCCCAGAAGTATTTAGAGACACTTGTATGGGAAAATGGAAGAGAGCGGGAGTAAAAAGAATTGGCTGTTTCTTTCCCCCCACTGGTCTTCGATCCTTCGAAGAACTGAAAGAAGATTTGACTTTGAATTGGTGGGATTTTTAACAATTTCTTCAAATTAGAGATCTTCTTGAATGGAAAGGAGGGGGATAGGCTAAATTTGGGAAAGTTTAAAAGGATAATCTAAAATAAAGTAAGCGGCCCTCCCAGATGATATGGACAAACCTCCAAAAAATGGCAGGTGAAGGTAGGAGTGTCCGACGAGACATTTTTTATGCTCATGAGTTATTGCAGTCGGTTTTGATATCTGCTAGGTCACAGGCACAGTTTTATAAAACTTGTTTCTTTTTGTATGATACACCTGACAAAATCTCGAAATGGGGTTGAGGGAAGGGAACATGTTGTCCTCGCTGTGCAGTCTGTAATGCAGAGAGAGTTCATATTTTTGCATCATGTACGGTTTTGCAGAAATTTTATAAAGATATCACAAAGTTTTTATCAGAAGTGTTAAAAACTGAAATAACACATAGGGGCTGATTCTGATGCGGGTTGGAAAGCATTCCCACCCAGGGGCTGATTCTGATGCGGGTTGGAAAGCATTCCCACCCAGGGGCTGATTCTGATGCGGGTTGGAAAGCATTCCCACCCAGGGCCTGATTCTGATGCGGGTTGGAAAGCATTCCCACCCAGGGCCTGATTCTGATGCGGGTTGGAAAGCATTCCCACCCAGGGCCTGATTCTGATGCGGGTCGGAAAGCATTCCCACCCAGGGCTTCATTCTGATGCGGGTCGGAAAGCATTCCCACCCAGGGCCTGATTCTGATGCGGGTCGGAAAGCATTCCCACCCAGGGCCTGATTCTGATGCGGGTCGGAAAGCATTCCCACCCAGGGCCTGATTCTGATGCGGGTTGGAAAGCATTCCCACCCAGGGCCTGATTCTGATGCGGGTTAGAAAGCATTCCCACCCGGGGCCTGATTCTGATGCGGTTAGAAAGCATTCCCACCCAGGGCCTGATTCTGATGCGGGTTGGAAAGCATTCCCACCCAGTGCCTGATTCTGATGCGGGTGGAAAAGCATTCCCACCCAGGGCCTGATACTGATGCGGGCTGGAAAGCATTCCCACCCTGGGCCTGATTCTGATGCGGGTTGGAAAGCATTCCCACCCAGGCCCTGATTCTGATGCGGGTTGGAAAGAATTCCCACCCAGGGCCTGAATCTGATGCGGGTTGGAAAGCATTCCCACCCAGGGACTGATTCTGATGCGGGTCGGAAAGCATTCCTACCCAGGGCTTGATTCTGATGCGGGTCGGAAAGCATTCCCACCCAGGGCTTGATTCTGATGCGGGTCGGAAAACATTCCCACCCAGGGCCTGATTCTGATGCGGGTTGGAAAGCATTCCCACCCAGGGCCTGATTCTGATGCGGGTTGGAAAGCATTCCCACCCAGGGCCTGATTCTGATGCGGGTTGAAAAGCATTCCCACCCAGGGCCTGATTCTGATGCGGGTTGGAAAGCATTCCCACCCAGGGCCTGATTCTGATGCAGTTAGGAAAGCATTCCCACCCAGGGCCTGATTCTGATGCGGGTTGGAAAGCATTCCCACCCAGGGCCTGATTCTGATGCGGGTTGGAAAGCATTCCCACCCAGGGCCTGATTCTGGTGCGGGTTGGAAAGCATTCCCACCCAGGGCCTGATTCTGATGTGGGTTGAAAAGCATTCCCACCCAGGGCCTGATTCTGATGCGGGTTGGAAAGCATTCCCACCCAGGGCCTGATTCTGATGCGGGTTGGAAAGCATTCCCACCCAGGGCCTGATTCTGATGCATGTTGGAAAGCATTCCCACCCAGGGCCTGATTCTGATGCGGGTTGGAAAGCATCCCCACCCAGGGCCTGATTCTGATGCGGGTTGGAAAGCATTCCCACCCAGGGCCTGATTCTGATGCTGGTTGGAAAGCATTCCCACCCAGGGGCTGATTCTGATGCGGTAAGGAAAGCGTTCCCACCCAGGGCCTGATTCTGATGCGGGTTGGAAAGCATTCCCACCCAGGGCCTGATTCTGATGCGGGTTGGAAAGCATTCCCACCCAGGGCCTGATTCTGGTGCGGGTTGGAAAGCATTCCCACCCAGGGCCTGATTCTGATGCAGGTTGAAAAGCATTCCCACCCAGGGCCTGATTCTGATGCGGGTTGGAAAGCATTCCCACCCAGGGCCTGATTCTGATGCGGGTTGGAAAGCATTCCCACCCAGGGCCTGATTCTGATGCGGTTAGGAAGGCCTCCTAATGGTATTTGCTCCTTCCAAAAAGTATCTGGAGCGACCCAGTGCCCAATTATAATGCGGTTAGGAACATGTGCTCCCATTGAAGTCAATGGGAGTCCAACCAAATCGTATCTGGAGGCATCCGGATGCATCGTACTTGGTCGGTCGGACTCTCCCGATCCGAGTGCGTCGGAAACCATTTCCAACCTGCATCAGAATCAGCCCCTGAGTGTGTAATCCTGCTCGGGACTTTTGATACTAATCGGTGCAGGGCAGGAACTGATTTTTATACCTATGGCGGTTTTATGAATGTGTATTGCGGCTGCCTGGGTGGATGCTAATGCACCGACTTTTTAACAATGGCTTGGTAGGTGGTTAGCAATGTCTAGAAACAGCCATATATAGGCGAAAAGGGAGGAATCCGCGTAATAAAGGTATGAAAATCTGGGACCCTCCACGTGTCTGGATTCAAACTCAAAGTGAAGAATGAAGATGGAGTAAGAATTAGCACTTTATTGAATCTGCACAAATCACATTAGGATAAATCTGTTTCCGGGATTATTTTAGTCTTTTGTAGTAAATTCTATTGTCATTCGAAATTTGAGATGGAAGCAGTTTATTGCCTTACATGAAATAATGTAAAGAACTTTGGGAAGTAGGTGATGTATTAACTCTTACTCCTGTCTGCGTGGGGGAGGGGTGGGGTGAAAAATGCAAAATGATTATAGATTATAGATTCACCTGGTCAAGTGACGCTATTCCATACATTAAAGGGGCTGAAAGATGGAAATGGATCAGGACATTCCCCTCATTCCCTCATTCTGAGGATGAACACTTGCCTTGTGTGTAGCGCCTCGATTCTGGGGAGTGTGATTAAAGCGCCTCGGTCCGAGCCACAGTCCTGCCCCCGGGGGGCGCCTCTGGGCAGGTCCAGGGGAGCAGTGTCTCTCTTCGGGGCCTGTGCATAGCGCCCCGAGGCTCAGGGCGGAGTCGGAGGCGCTGGATGGGGTGGAATAAACTCTCGGCTCCTCTGTCCTTAATGAGAATCTTTCACCAAGAGGCCTGTCCAGGAGGGGCAGAGGAGGAGAGGCTTGTACATAGGAGGGGCAGAGGAAGAGAGGCCTGTCCAGGGTTGCAGAGGAAGAGAGGCCTGTCCAGGGTTGCAGAGGAGGATAGGCCTGTCCAGGGGTGTAGAGGAGGTGAGGCCTGTCCAGGGGTGCAGAGGAGAGAGGCCTGTCCAGGGGTGCAGAGGAGGAGAGGTCTGTCCAAAGGAGGGGCAGTGGAGGAGAGGCCTGTCCAGGGGGAGAGGAGGTGAGGCCTGTCCAGAGGAGGGGCAGAGGAGGAAAGGCCTGTACAGGGGTGCAGAGGAGGTGAGGCCTGCCCAGAGGAGGTGCAGAGGAGGTGAGGCCTGTCCAGGGGTGCAGAGGAGGAGAGGCCTGTCCAGGGGTGCAGAGGAGGAGAGGCCTGTCCAGGGATGCAGAGGAGGAGAGGCCTGTCCAGGAGTGCAGAGGAGTTGAGGCCTGTCCAGGGGAGCAGTGTCTCTCTTCGGGGCCTGTGCATAGCGCCCCGAGGCTCAGGGCGGAATCGGAGGCGCTGGATGGAGGAGAATGAACTCTGGGCCCCTCTGCCCTTAATGAGAATCCTTCACCGAGAGGCCTGTCCAGTGTAGTGGCAGAGTAGGTGAGGCCTGTCCAGAGGAGGGGCAGAGGAGGACAGGCCTGTCCAGGGGTGCATAGGAGGTGAGGCCTGTCCAGAGGAGGCGAGGCCTGTCCATGGGTGCAGAGGAGGAGAGGCCTGATCAGGGGTGCAGTTTCTCTCTTCCGGGCCTGTGCATAGCACCTCGAGGCCCAGGGAAGAGTCAGAGGCGCTGTATGGGGTGGAATGAACTCTGAGCTTCTCTGTCCTTAATGAGAATTCCTCACTGAGAGGCCTGTCCAGAGGAGGGGCAGAGGAGGAGAGGCCAGTCCAGGGGTGCAGAACAGGTGAGGCCTGTCCAGAGGAGGGGAGGGAGAAGGAGAGGCCTGTCCAGAGGAGGGGCAGAGGAGGAGAGGCCTGTCCAGGGGTGCCGAAGGGGAAAGGCCTGTCCAGAGGAGGGGCAGAGGAGGGGAGGCCTGTCCAGGGGTGCAGAGAAGCGGAGCCCTGTCCAGGGGTGCAGAGAAGGAGAGGCCTATGCAGGGGTGCAGAGGAGGCGAGGCCTGTCCAGGGGGTCAGAGGAGGTGAGGCCTGTCCAGGGGAGCAGTGTCTCTCTTCGGGGCCTTTCCATAGTGCCCGAGGCCCAGTGCAGAGTCAAAGGCGCTGTATGGGGTGGAAAGAACTCTGGGCTCCTCTGTCCTTCATGTGAATCCTTCACCGAGAGGCCTGTCCAGAGGAGGAGGAGAGGCCTGTCCAGAGGAGGTGCAGAGGAGGTGAGACCTGTCCAGGGGTGCAGAGGAGGAGAGGCCTGCCCAGAGGAGGTGAGGCCTGTCCAGGGGTGCAGAGGAGGAGAGGCCTGTCCAGGGGTGCAGAGGATGAGAGGCCGTCCAGGGGTGCTGAGGAGGTGAGGCCTGTCCAGAGGAGGGGAGGCCTGTCCAGGGGCGCAGAGGAGGAGAGGCCTGTCCAGGGGTGCAGAGGAGGTGAGGCCTGCCCAGAGGAGGGGCAGAGGAGGAGAGGCCTGTCCAGAGGAGGAGAGGAGGAAAGGCCTGTCCAGGGGTGCAGAGGAGGTGAGGCCTACCCAGAGGAGGTGCAGAAGAGGTGAGGCCTGTCCAGGGGTGCAGAGGAGGTGAGGCCTGTCCAGGGGTGCAGAGGAGGAGAGGCCTGTCCAGGAGTGCAGAGGAGTTGAGGCCTGTCCAGGGGAGCAGTGTCTCTCTTCGGGGTCTGTGCATAGCGCCCCGAGGCTTAGGGCGGAGTCAGAGGCGCTGGATGGGGTGGAATGAACTCTCGGCTCCTCTGTCCTTAATGAGAATCTTTCACCAAGAGGCCTGTCCAGGAGGGACAGAGGAGGAGAGGCTTGTACATAGGAGGGGCAGAGGAAGAGAGGCCTGTCCAGGGGTGCAGCGGAAGCGAGGCCTGTCCAGAGGTACAGAGCAGGTGAGGCCTGTCCAGGGGTGCAGAGGAGAGAGGCCTGTCCAGGGGTGCAGAGGAGGAGAGGTCTGTCCAAAGGAGGGGCAGTGGAGGAGAGGCCTGTCCAAAGGAGGGGCAGTGGAGGAGAGGCCTGTCCAGGGGGAGAGGAGGTGAGGCCTGTCCAGAGGAGGAAAGGCCTGTCCATGGGTGCAGAGGAGGTGAGGCCTGTCCAGGGGTGCAGAGAAGGGGAGCCCTGTCCAGGGGTTCAGAGGAGGAGAAGCCTATCCAGGGGTGCAGAGGAGGCGAGGCCTGTCCAGGGGGTCAGAGGAGGTGAGGCCTGTCCAGGGGAGCAGTGTCTCCCTTCGGAGCCTGTGCATAGCGCCCGTAGCCCAATGCAGAGTCAGAGGCGCTGTATTGGGTGGAAATAACTCTGAGCTCCTCTGTCCTTCATGAGAATCCTTGACCGAGAGGCCTGTCCAGAGGAGGGGGAGAGGAGGAGAGGCCTGTCCAGAGGAGTAGAGGAGGAAAGGCCTGTCCAGGGGTGCAGAGGAGGTGAGGCCTGCCCAGAGGAGGTTCAGAGGAGGTGAGGCCTGTCCAGGGGTGCAGAGGAGGAGAGGCCTGTCCAGGGGTGCAGAGGAGGAGAGGCCGTCCAGGGGTGCAGAGGAGGTGAGGCCTGTCCAGAGGAGAAGAGGAGAGGCCTGTCCAGGGGTGCAGAGAAGGAGAGACCTGTCCAGGGGTGCAGAGGAGGTGAGGCTTGTCCAGAGGATGAGAGGAGAGGCCTGTCCAGAGGATGAGAGGAGAGGCCTGTCCAGGGGTGCAGATGAGGTGAGGTCTGCCCAGAGGAGGGGAAGAGGAGGAGAGGCCTGTCCAGAGGAGGAAAGGCCTGTCCAGGGGTGCAGAGGAGGTGAGGCCTGCCCAGAGGAGGTGCAGAGGAGGAGAGGCCTGTCCAGGGGTGCAGAGGAGGTGAGGCCTGTCCAGAGAGGAGAGGAGGAGAGGCCTGTCCAGGGGTGCAGAAGAGGAAAGGCCTGTCCAGAGGAGGAGAGGCCTGCCCAGGGGTGCAGCGTAGTTGAGGCCTGTCCAGGGGTGCAGAGAAGGTGAGGTTTGCGCAGGGGTGCAGATGAGGTGAGGCTTGTCCAGGGGTGCATAGGAGGTGAGGCCTGTCCAGGGGTGTAGAGGAGGCGAGGCTTGTCCAAGAGTGCAGAGGAGGTTAGGCCTGTCCAGGGGTGCAGAGGAGGTGAGGCCTGTCCGGTGGTCAGTGGAGGAGAGGCCTGTCCAGGGGTCAGAGGAGGTGAGGCGTGTCCAGGGGTGCAGAGGAGTTGAGGCGTGTCCAGGGGTGCTGAGGAGGCGAGGCCCGTCCAGGGGTGCAGAGGAGGTGAGGCCTGTCCACTGGGCAGAGAAGGTGAGGCCTGTCCAGGGGTGCAGAGGAGGAGAGGCCTGTCCAGAGGAGGAGAGGAGAAGAGGCCTGTCCAGGGGGCGGAGGAGGAGAGGCCAGTTCAGGGGGGCAGAGGAGGAGAGGCCAGTTCAGGGGGGCAGAGGAGGAGAGGCCTGTTCAGGGGGGCAGAGGAGGAGAGGCCTGTCCAGGGGTGCAGAGGAAGCGAGGCCTGTCCAGGGGTCAGAGGAGGTGAGGCCTGTCCAGGGGTCAGAGGAGGTGAGGCCTGTGAAGGGGTCAGAGGAGGTGAGGTCTGTCCTGAGGAGGTGAGGCCTGTCCAGAGGAGGTGAGGCCTGTCCAGGGGCGCAGAGGAGGTGAGACCTGTCCAGGGGTGCAGAGGAGGTGAGGCCCGTACAGAGGAGCAGTGTCTCTCTTCGAGGCCTGTGCATAGCGCCCCTAGGCTCGGGGCAGAGTCAGAGGCGCTGTATGGGGTGGAATGAACTCTGGGCTCCTCTGTCCTTAAAGAGAATCCTTCACCGAGAGGCCTGTCAAGAGGAGGGGCAGGTGAGGTAAGGCCTGTCCAGGGGTGCAGAGGAAGCGAGGCCTGTCCAGAGGTACAGAGCAGGTGAGGCCTGTCCAGAGGTACAGAGCAGGTGAGGCCTGTCCAAGGGGGTGCAGAGGAGATGAGTCCTGTCCAAAGGGGTGCAGAGGAGGAGAGGCCTGTCCAGTGGGTGCAGGGGAGGCCTGTTGTCAAGGGTTGTGTTTACTCACAGTGCCGACACTCCCAGGAGCAGAATGATGAGATTTTCCAAATTCCACCACTAGTTTTCTCACAGCCACCAACTGAGGAGTTAACTAGTGGCCGTGAGAACCCAGCCAGGGGAAAGGGGAATGGGACAGAGAAGAGACTGCCTGACCTTCTGGCTCTTCCACTCTTCTTCTTCCTTTCTGCCGTACTCCATTTTATTCCTTTCTTACTCCCTCTCTATCTTCAAGCATGAGTGGAAATCACTGTAACAGAAAAGCACACCATTACTAATTTCCTTCAATTCCTTTTCCACTTTCTTACTCTCTTTCTCTCTATTTCCTTACCCAGCGTGCCTATGGCTTTTGCTTCTCATCTATTCTTCAATATAAGTATTTTATTTTTTGGTAACCTGCATTATAAACAACATTTTAGCACCCTTTAACTCTGTGAGTTCATTTATTCTTTTTCACTCATTCGTTCATTCACTCTCTGCCTTACTTTCTTATCTGAATTCTTCTTACTTCTCCCTTAGAAACCTTCTGGAGCCTCCGGCGTCAACCAAGCAACGAAGAAATCAGGAACTGAAGTATTCAATGGGTAAGTATTAATTCTTCTCTTTATATATATTTTTTCCTATTTACTTTAAATTGGTATTTCTCTCTAGTTCTAAATTACCGAACTAACTAACAGACGCACTGAAGCGCTCTAACCTGCGCCTAAGCCTGGCATAAAACTGCACTATTTCTATCTAACTAGACTACAGAAAGAACGTGACTTTTCTCTGAAAATCCGTTGGTGAAGTGCATTTGGTTCTAAAATCAACCAGCGCACTCCACAGCAGGTCTAGACCTCACGCCCGTGTCCAGGAACTCAGGACTAGACCGGCAACTTCCACCGTGGTCCTCCCTGATGGTAGTACAGGAGAGAATGTCTGGTTCCGCGCTATAATGGCCCGCAACCTTTTGCAGGAGGGTGATCTTTGCAATGCCGGTTCAATGGCAGATACTGCGAGACAAAGAAGAGGTTTGATTCCTTTTTCCTGCACCATGACACCTGTCCAGGGAGTGCAGAAGAGGTAAGGTCTGTACTGTGCTGAGGAGATGAGACCTGTTCAGGGGGTACAGAGAAGTTGATGCCTGTCCTGGGCCGGGGGTGCAGTGGTGGTGCGGCCTATCCAGGAGGTCTATGCCGAGGGATTGAAGGGCAGTGTGTCGCTGGCGTCTGTAAGTGATGCAGTCATATCAGTGCCCTCTAAGCCTGGAAGAAACCCTGTAAGTGTACATCTTATCGCCCTCTGCCACTGCGTAACAGTGATAATAAAGTCCTGCCTGAGGTGATGCGACTCGGCTAGCCTTCCTACTAGAGAAAATAGTCTCCCCTGTACAGTTAGGATTTGTCCCACATAAATCCACAGCGGTTCATCTACGGACGGTATTCGCAGTATTTGCAGTGCTGCATCAGGTAAACCCAAACATGAAGTCAGCTGATGCCGATAAGGCGTTTGACTTCCTGGAGTAGCCTTTTATGATCGAGACGTTTAGGCGGCTTGGTATGTCAGGGAGTTTGAGATCATGTATGAAGCTGCTGGACACACAGCCTGTGGCCTGCGTTTACGTAAATGGGCTCAACACAGACGCCATTCACATTGCCTGGGGCACTGGGCTTAGTGATATAATGTCTGATGTCTGCGTCTCAAACTGGATGGTCGCTAATTTTTATCCTGGTTGGTGCACTAGGAAATAGTGACTTGTATATATATATTTTTTTTAATCCTTTTTTTTTTCAACTTTATTTTTTGTTATGGAATAAAACAATAACAGCCCCCCCACCCCCCAAGTGCGGCACCATACAAAAACTGTTGCATACAGAACAATAACCTCATTAAGGCACTGTAGGGGCACAGGTATCACTGGGCAAGAAATGGTCATAAGGGATATAATAAAAATCCATATATTGCAAACAGGAGATAGCGATAGTGGACATGAGGTAGCAGCCGAGTGCCACCGACAACGCAGATCTAAAAGTCCCCATCAGCTCCTGACCCCTCAGACGTGAACAGTTCTTCACTAGTCCCCTCAGAATCACTCAAGGTCAGACCGGCAGCACACATGATTCTTCATGCCAGTAAGTCTTCCTGCAGTCTCTCATCCCTGCGCGCGTATTGCATATGAGTCTACTCCGCCAGAGACCACTCCCGAACATCCTTCAGCCACGTGGCAATCTCCGGGGCCCTCCGCCCTATCCATGTAATGGCCACCCTACGCCGCGCCAGGACTAACATAAGCTGCAATAATTTATAGGGAAGGTTCTTTTTCTTAGGCCTAGGAAGACTTGTATATTTTTACAGTGCTGTGATGTCTGCCCGTGAGAGACAGCACTTTGAATTGGAAAGCCAATAGTTTAAAGAAAGAATTCACCACAATATAAAATAGGCTACACAAATTATAGGACGGGCTGTACAGAGTATAAGATCAGTCAAGCATAATTTGCAAAATGAGAAAACGTGTAAATTGTTACTGTGCTATCAGATGTTAAATTTTTAGTAACCGCAATCAAACTGTAGCTAGTGTTAACCTTTTTTTAAGGTTTCCATGAAAATACTACATTAAAGAAGTACTGATAACACCCTCACAGTAATCTTAAAAATAATTATATCAGCATACTACGATTCTTTGCTGCCACCAAACAAGCAAACTGACCCAGAAGTTACAAGTTAGCCATGACGTCTCCGGGCCATTGCTTACATTGATGGCCCCACCCAGGTCTCAAGCCCTCTGGACAGCTATCTAAACAGAGGACATGCCCTTTTGAGAAGCTGGTAACCCCAGTGCTTCTTCGAACAGTTCATTTATTGTGGCGCTCCATTTTAAGCGACCAACTCTCACCCCAATGTCCTCCTCAACATGGTGCGATGTTTGGGTGACATTCGTTCCGCTAATTCCTGAAGCATGCATAAAGCACAAGCCCGAAATCCATCAGCCTACATCTTCCAGGATCAACCCCCAACGAGAGGAACAAACGCAGAATTCAAATGTTTTGATAGACCAATGTCATAGTCACAGTTTGAGGCGCTGTAGCCGTTCTTTGTATTAGCAGGTCTTTTATAATTAGGCGATCCTACCTGGAGACGGTTGTTATGTGGTCACTATTAATAAGGGTTTATTGTCCGCCATTGCGGATACTCTGTCTACCTTGATACTTCTGCTTTTCCTTAACCTTTGTGTTGTTTTAAAAGTATCAGTAACCTTTATAAGACAAGTCGGTAAGCTTTATAATGTTGTCTATCAGTTGTCGCTTGATCCCCTTCTTGTAAAATATGCAAACCAAACTTGAAATAAGAACACTTTGTTGTGAGAATAGCTATTTTTGCCGCTGATTTCCTTTATTACAGCACAGCAAAGCCTCTATGATTAAATCGAACATGGATTATTCGAATAGTATTGATTTCATTCCAGAGTGACTTTTGCACCATTAAGGCGATAAATAATACCTTGACCTCATATTTGAGTTGGATCAGTTTGTCCTGTTAGAGTCCTGTCCTGTCCTTCGTCGCAGTTTTCTTTTTTTTTTCTTTTTTCTTCTTATTTATTTCTTTTTAATTTTTTTATTTTTATAAAGCAATTTTTGCAACATTTTTACCCCCGCCCCCCACCTCCCTGCACCTGACAATACAAACACAGGAAAAAGAAGGTTAGCAACACCTAAGTATACCTTACATGACTTTTACATATGATACCACTAAATAAAAGTTTCAATAATATACTAACAATCCACACCAAATAAGAACAAAAAAGTAAGAAGAAATAAGAAATACATGTACATTTTTATCCAATTTTTACAATTCCTATACATTCACCATCCTGTTTTTCCAGTCTACAATTGGCTTCCAAATCTGTGAGCCTAGTGCTCTACCTTTCTTCCCCCTCCTAGCATAAATAGCCTTTTCAAGATTATGCATATGTAATAGCCTAGCCAGCCATTGCTGCATGGAGGGTGGTAACTTATCTCGCCTCTGTCTTAGCTATCGTTACCTCCAATAACCGTTGAGCAAACTCCTGATGATCTAGCGTGGCCTGAACCAATCTTGCTTCCGCTTCTAACAGGGCAGTATTTAGCAGGTCATTCCTTATCTTTTCTTTTCTCTGCTTAGCTATACTATAACTGAGTGTCTCCCCTCTAACCCCTGCCTTGAACGTGTCCCAGTCATTCCCAGTGCTAGTACTCCCCCCCTGTTAATATCCCAAAAATCTTTAATCCATGAATATGCATGTGTGTGATATAATCTTCATCTTTCAATAACTCTTTTTCAAACGTCCATAATTTTGCCCGCCTCCTAAACCCACTACCTTCCACGATAAGCTTTAGGGGATTATGATCCGACAGGATACGTGGCAGTCTTTCTATTTTCATATTAGCTAGTAATGACCTTGATGTAAAAAAATAGTCCAGCCGGACACATTTACGATGTGGTGCCGAAAAAAATGTAAAACCGGGATCCAAAAATTTCTGTGCCCCCCATACGTCTACCAATGCATTATTCCTAGCCATACTCAAGATTGCTCTACACACCCTCCTCTTCCTGCCTTGATATTGTCCCATAGCATCCAAACCCAGACCTGTGGCCCCATTAATGTTAAAGTCCCCAGCTAAGATAACTCTTGATGCCCATGAAGATAATTCGATATCTAAAAACTCAAATAGCTCTGGGTCATCCTCTGTAGACCCGTAAATAGAGCCGATAGTGACCCATTCCTCTCCTATAAATAGGGCTCCCAGTTTTCCGTTTTTACTGATTTTTACAGATAAATACAGACAGAAAACTATTTTTTTCCTGTCTGTATTTATTTTTAAATACAGAAAAATATGGAAAATATGTCTTCTTTGGATGTTTTTTTCTGCTGTCAATCAAGAGTGCCAGGTCAGTAGGTGTACAGATTGAGAGTTAGGGGAAATGAAAAAAAGGCAACAGATTTCCTAGTTAAGCTTAATTAAGTGCAGATTTACAGTTCTTGAAGCTATTCTACAATGCTAGTGTTTTCAGATAACGCTATTGCACGATATACTGCTGAAACCTTTTGGGCATCCAAAGGTGAGTATACATTTATCCGTCAAATAAATGTGGAAAAATACCCATGACCGCTTCATTTATACAGAAAACACAAAATAGAAATGGATAAATACAGAAAAAATTGGCAAAAAATAAATATGGATAAATACAGACGGAAATGTAGAAAAAATAAATACCATAAAACCAGGAGCCCTACCTATAAAGCATTCAATCAGAGCACATCTCCCCCATTGATCTTCAAATTTGTTCCTTGTTCTTATGTCTAAGTGTTTCGTTAGAATAGCGACCCCCCTAATTTTAGCCCCCTGTTTTGAGTGGGCCAGCAAGCGAAACCCCAGTTGTTCCAGCATAATGGTTTGTTCCCCTCTATATGGGTTTCTGGAGGCAAATAAAATCAGCTTGAGTGTTCTTCAGCAATAAAGCTGCCCTCTGTCTCTTTATTCTGTCGTTCAGTCCACATACATTCATAGTAACTATTCTAATACTTTCACTCATAGATAGTCTTCAATGATTCCCACATTTATTAACCCTAAATGACCCCTTACAGGTCTGAATCTCTTGCACCTATGCTGATTGCCATATTTCTTATTACTGTTTACCTTCAGTTCTTTCTGTTTCTCCCTCCCTTGCCGTTTCCAGCTGCCGTAATTCCCTTCCTTTTCCTGTGAAATCAAAACTGCTCCCTTCTGTCCAGTGCTTCCCCCACCCCAAGAACCCCACCCCCCCATCACAGGCAACTAGGTCAATCCTGACCGGCGTATGACTGTTTCCCAGCCCCTTGAGTGCCGCCACCCTCTCTCTCCCCTCTTGCCTCTCCTTGTTTGCAGAGTGCCGATAACAAAGGACAACTACCCAATAATAAAACCACTGAAACCAACTCCATAGTCCACCTCACCTACTTCAAATAGTTAAAGCTTTAGCTTTACCCTTGAGCCACGGTAATTACCCCCGCAATAATCCCCTCCTTAATCCCTCCACCACATAACCAGCCAAACCAAACAACGTGTTTTAAATAGATAACCGTCATTGCTGAATTATTTAGTCCATGTTCATTCAAGTTCATTCGAGGCCTGGTCTACTGACCCCATGCCTTCTATTCTCCTTTAATTCAGTCAAAAAACTCTGCGCTTTAACTTCTGAGAAGAACATTCTTGTGTGCCCGTCTGAAATTACTTTTAGTCTTGCAGGGAACAGGAGATAGGCCTCACATCCTATTTTCTGAAAGGGGTCTATCATTTGCCTCAGTCTCCATCTCCTTTCCACCGTGACGTGGCAAAAGTCGGGTCGAGCAAAGAAAGATGTCCCTTTGAAGGAACGGCGATCCTGTGGCCTAGCATTATCCATTATCTCCTGTCTAGCCAGGAAGTTCCCTACATATATAAGCATTGCTCTTGGTTTTACATTTTGTGGGGCCCCATAATATTTTTTAATTGTCAAGGGGTACCTATGTGCCCGCTGTACCTCAACGTCCCAATTCCATGTAGTAATCTCTGGAAATGCCTCTTTCGACAAGGTGACCACAAAAGTTCTCGGATTTTGCTCCTCGATCCCCTCCGGTATACCCAATAATCTAATATTATTATGCCTTTGCCTGTTCTCTGCATCCTCAGCCTTTCACTGCAGGTCCTCGTTAAACTTCTCCTGTGCAGCTTTAAACTCTTTCCATTGAGATACTTCATCCTCTAAATGTCCTGTTCTTTCTTCGACTTCGGTCACACGACCAGCCATTTCTGCGTATAATGTATTCATTTTACTCAAAGAGCCCTCAATTTTCTTGCTCACTCGTTTAGACCTTTTAGTCTCTGCTCTAGCTTCCCCCTGCATCTGTCTAAGGGTTGCATAGAGTATCCCCATTGTGGGACCCTGGCCTTGATTTTGTGAGCCGGTCGAACCAGGATGTTGGACCCTCCTTCCCCCTTCCTCTTGGTATAGTTTAGAGGTTGCCGAATAATCCCAAACCAGCTTTTTGGGCATCTCCATCTGCATAGGGCTAATCCTACTTTGCTGTTTTCTGGTATAATGCAGTTTCTTCCGAATTACAGTAGGTCGTTGCGATGTGTCGTCTGGAGAGGACTGAGTTTGGCCAGGCTCTAAGTCTTGGTCTGAGATAGATGATCCCCTGAGCACTGAACTCCCATCAAATTCGTCTGATTCAGTCTCTGATTCTGACTCCCCACTTTTAGACATTACAGAAGCCCTATCTGTTTCAACCGTTTCATCATTTACCGAATAAAAAAACTCTTAGCTTGGTGTGCCTGGTATCGTGTCTGGTATCGTGCCTGAGACAGAAACTCCATCGGTGCCAGAAGCAATAGAATTAGCAGTAGAGGTGCCGGCACCCCCTGTCTTGGCTATGTTTAGTATCGACATTGCCCCTGCCGACCCATTTCCTAGCATGTTCTTATTTAAATTTAAGTTCCTTGTGGTGTCACCTGTACCTGTGGCTGTGCCTGTGGCTGGATTGCCCAGAAGAGTATTGAGCTGAGTGCCTGGCAGCGCCTGTAGCCCCTCCAGCCGTTGTTGCCCCAGCTCTTTATCTCCCTGCCCGCTACCTTTCATATCCAAGGAGCTGACTTCTCCGCTCAGGCTCAGACCCTTTGATAGTTCGGCCCCCACAGTCCCCTCCGATGAACTGGTTGGGCCGGTGATCGCTACCGTTGCCTCGGTTGGTAGTAGGACACTGCCGTCAGACCCTCCAGACCCAAGAGTCACGTTAACTGACCATACCTTGATAGGGGTGGGAGACAGCTCGCCTAGGTGCTCCTCGCCGTACGCTAGTCCCAACTCAGCCTCCCGACCTCCATCCGCGCCCAGCGGCTCCTTGGACAAAACTATGGTCTCGCGTAGGCACTGCTCCTGCTCCAGACCCTCCGGCTGATGCTCTGCTATTCTTCCTGGCTTTGGATCCGTCGAGCAGCTCTCCGCGTACGTCCTACTCAGTGCTCCCACTCCTGTTGCTTGTTCTGTCGCTACCACCTCGGCTGACTCTCCCTCCGCCGGTAACGCCATGTCTGCAGGGGCTGTTTCTCGTAATGCCGGTACCATGAGCGACACTGAGTCAGCCTCTAAATTCACCAGGTCCTGACCCCGCTCCAGTGGCGACTCGCTATTGATATTCATTGATGTGCCCGCAAAGGACTCCGCTAAGGTAGGTTGCCGTAGCACCCCTCTCCCAGTTTTAGGGGTTGTCTCTTTCCTTAATGCAGCTTCTGCTTTCAATGCTTTTTTCCCCGCTGTCTCCGCTGCCGCTGCTGCCATTATCGCCTTACGTTCAGCTCTTTGCTCAGCTCTAGTATCGGCATCCCTCTCCTTTTCCTTTCTCCTTAACTCCTTTTTCCTGGATGCCGGGTCCATATCAGCATCTAACTCTGGTTTCTTGCTTTTTACCACTTGGTTCCTGGAGGTGGTTTGTGTTACTGGTATTTTTTTTTGTTTCACCCCCCTGCTTCGCGCCGCGTAGAGACATCCTGCTTCGAATCAATGGCGCACCTGACCAGACCGACAGCGTGAACTCCTCTAGAAGCTGTATAATTTGAAGGACTCTGCGAAATGCCCTTTGCTCCAGCCGCAGCGATACCAATACTCTCGCTCCTCGGTTTCTTATTTCCAACCGCATAGGCCTCTGCATTACTTTCACTCAAAATTCATTCTCAGGGAGAGGGATGACTCGGCGTCTCACTCAGCAGACCGGTCCGCGGCCATCTTGCCCCGCCGCTGATTTCTTGTATTGCAGCACAGCAATGCCTCTATTATAAATCGAACATTGATTATTCGAATAGTATTGATTTAATTCCAGAGTGACTTTTGCACCATTAGGCGATAAATATTACATTGACCTCATATTTGAGTTTGATCAGTGTATCCTGTTAGAGTGCTGTCCTTCGTCGTCGTTTTCTAGTGAGCGGCCTAGGCTCTAGAGGATCACAGGGCTCTCCCCCTCCTTTTGCTTCGACAGTGTTCGCCTTTAGAGATGATGATATGCAGTGCGGAGCCCTGCAGTTAAGCGGCTTTGAACGAGTGAATGAAATCCATGCTGGTGGTTTGAGCTGGGATCGTGCCTTTCATGTTTATTTCTTCCATCCTGCCTCCTTCGAGGTACATACATTGTCAGTTAAGGGGACAGAGGCACAAAAAGAGTAGGATTTGCCTAGTACTAAACAGTTTAAGTCTGACGAACACAGGACTACTTTTTACAAAGGTTATTACTTGGCCACGTTACATTCTGGTGAATAGTCCATGAGAGTGGGCGCTGTGTACCCCTCCCTCCCACCAGAGGCAATGTCTATGTGGTAATCAAACTCTCGTGTCATCGGTAGGCTAAGGGTAAGATTTATTCACCACTCACCCAACTGCACCAGGAACGTAACTGCTGGAAACACTCCTGGCAACGCATCAACAACAACATTCCAGGGCCGCTGGAAGGAATCTTTAGTTAAAGACGCATCACCACAGTCTGGGCCCATTTTTAAAAGCACAGTTTTACTCACAGCTTTAGGATGGTTGTAAATACCCCCGATCTTGGACATAAATGGGGGGGGGGAGGCATATATTTACTTAGTGATTCCTGAAGCTCACTATTTCACAAATTGTAGGTCAGGGTTAAACACAGAGTCTCCTGGTTGCACAGTTTCCTAGTGCAGAAAACCACACATGAGGTGGTGGAGATCGTGAGGGAGAGGCCGAGGGACTACAATCCCAGGATAAGGACCTGTATAGTGGCCCTGTTTAGAAGTAACATTTGGTGTTTATTTCCAGCATCTTTAGGTAAAGTGGTAAAGCCGGGATTAGATGTTATGTCTCCCCTCAGCCCCTCCTAGGATGTTTGGTCTGTGTGTAAAGGCGCTTTCGTGTACTGCGTTCATGTGAGGTGCAGAGCCCATTTCTGGTGTCTCCCTGTGTCTAAGTAGCCTCTAAAGTTGTGTGCTGTTCCATAACGTTAGTGAATCTCTGCATCCTCTCCTCTCACTGCATGCCCGTTGCTGCTTTTTAGAGTTACTCCTTGTATTGAAATTCTTTGTAAAGCAGATGACCCTTGTAGGAAAGATTATAATATCTCTGACACCTCTTGGTACGTAATATCCCGTACCTGGCCAAAAAAAACAAAAAACTTACTCTGCATGATTTACTATATGGTAATACTTCCTTAAAATATTGCTAATTTTGCCCATGCTTCAGTCCATATGAAACTAGTCTTTGCCCTCCCACCCTCTTGTCCACACAGTACACTAGATCCCGCCAGGTATTACATGCTCACCTGCATCAGATTCTCCTTAGGCCTGGCCTGTGTTATTGCATTGTTTGCATAAAATTCTCCTGGTGCCTGGCCTGTGTTATTGCATTGTTTACATCAGATTTTCCTCGTGCATGTGACAGAGGGGAAACTGGAGGCCCTTCTGAGCCCCCTTTGAGGGTGTGGTCACGTGTACTGTGATCTAGAGTACCGTCTCAATAATGCACTGATAAAAGAGGAACAATGAAGTGAGATGACGATACTTCACGTTGGAGTGGCACTTTATTCCACAAAAACATATGTATTTCGATAAAATGTATTGCTAAAGAACACGCTTAAGAAAACCTGGCTTCACTCTGCCATGGGTACATGCTAGATGAAGATTGCTTGTAAAATGCTACGAGGCAAACAGAAGTGATTAATTATTAAAATGTGAGATTTGATTAACTTGAAACTTTAAGAAGACATTGAAAACCAGTTCAAGACAATATTTCGTTGTCACACAAGTCTCTTGGAGAGAATCATTTTTGCAAGTTTAAGCATTTCAGAAAGAACAAATACCAGAGGCTAAGATCCTTAAGAGGCACAATTGAATTTAGCTGAGTTATACAGAATACATTCTTATCAGGCCTAGTGCCTTAAAGCACCTAACTAGGAAGAGTAACCCTACAAGATATAATGCTGCTAAGATACCTTAAGAATATAAGGGATTGGGTGTGGATGGAAAAATCCTAGGTAAAGTCAAGAATTCTAAGAGAGATAGAGGTATTATCTTATCTGGGAAGGCATCACCTGATAGAATAGGCTTGGCAGTCCCAAATCAGATAAACGGTCGACCGGAGAATCTCGCCAAAGTCAGCTGGAGAGTTCTGTCTTCTGATTGTGATGCTGAATCTTTTATACCTGAAATTGCAGAACTGACACTGTCCTGACGTATTTTCTGACACAGGTGGCTTGACCGCATTGTCCTAGAACAGTGGGGGGCGGTCAGGTGTCCTAACGGTTGGTTGGCCATGCTTGACCGCAGAACATAAACTAAGAACATCTTGTCCTGTACAAATTTCTAAAAATGTATGTGAGAGCGGAACGTACGCCAGGTGCTAGTATTGCAAGATGTTGCGGCTTATACAAGCTGGGTTTGTGCACGTGTGTGGGCGTTGGTTTTGATGCTGTGGAAAATTGCTGTACTTCGTGATAGCCCAATTTACCACGTTGTTTTCAGTGAACCAGAAATGCATCTTTAACATTATTGTGGGCCTAGTGCATTTTGTTATCGTAAGGCATGTCTTTTTGGCCTTTGCCTTGGGTCTATAACCCCAGAATTCAGGGGATTTGTGGAATTTAATTTGCTGATCATACATAGCAAAAGGTGAGGGTTTTAAAACATTTTTCAGATTCTCCTGGGTGGGGCCATATAGCACTTTAATACTACCAAGGTAGATAAGAGATGCTCTTTTTGGTGATCAGATGGTAGAGCGTGATTTTAACCCTTCATCATCTCCCCCCTCTTGTTCATTTATGAGCACACTTTTAACTGAGTATCTCGGTGACCCTTCAGCCAGGGGGGGTACCCAGGGCATGTCGTTAACATAACACTTAAAGCTGCCTTGGAATTGCTCATGTTTCTTGGCTCTTTTCCATCTGGCCTACCAAGTATTTCGGCATATTCTGCACCTGATTCATTAAACAGGCGTTCGTATTGGGCTGCTGCAGGGCTCTTGCTCAGGATGTCCCTACCTGGGGGAAGTGGGGGAGCTGTGGGTATGCTATAGTGAGTGCCAGGTGCTGCTAATTCGCTCATTTCTAATTGCATTCCAGTCCCGTCCCCAGGAACCCGATCCATGTCTTCATACTTCGCTACCTGGTAGATCCCTGTGCTCGCATAATTCATCCCTACAGCTTTGGTACTTAACCTTTTAATACAGTGACTCCCAATCTGAAAGGCGCAACACAGAATTATCAAAATTCCAACTATGGGTATCATTAATTTCAAAATTGCTGTTAGCCATGAAGGCATCCAGTCAAAATCGAACCAGTCCGTTGGAATAATGTCCGCAGGGGCACCTCCTTCATCGGTCATTTCTTTTCCCAAGTTTGTCAACTCCTCAATGGCCCTCACTTTTGATCCGTTATCCTCATTGTTTCCTGGTATGAAAGTGCAGCAGGATTTTCCGGTTTGGTGACACAACCCATCATCTTTGGCAGTCAGCATGTCGAGGAAGTAGCGATGTTCCAAAACCATTAGTCTCAAGGGGCGCAGTTCTTCCCTGATTGCATTTAGTCCGTCTCTGGTGCTGTTAATGGCTTTCATAACCTCATAGCGAGTTACTTCCAGCCAACGGGCATTTGCATTCGTTTGGAATATTGGAACTACCCCTCCGAAAAAAACCTGTGCTTCCTTGAAGAGGCAGAATTCTTCTGGAACATTACCAAGGGCTTCTGCTGCGAAGTACTCCGCCTTATCGACGGTGGCGGTGAAAGAATGTCACGTCGCCTGACATGGGGTGTGACAGTATGTGGGAGGCATTCGATGCCGGCACAACCAGATGTACTTCATGCAGAGTCACCAAAGAGCACAGTTCGAGCCACTGAGGAGGTAGGTGGAGATATAGGCGTTCTCCACAAGCCCAGTAGTAGTCCAATAATGCATAGGTGCCAAACTGCATGTCGAAATTGAA
The DNA here is from genome assembly GCF_964263255.1 of Lissotriton vulgaris. NCBI lineage: Eukaryota > Metazoa > Chordata > Amphibia > Caudata > Salamandridae > Lissotriton > Lissotriton vulgaris. The sequence continues at coordinate 402,450 of NW_028248178.1, forward strand.
GATAGTTGTGTTACAGTCTATGTTACGCCCAACAGAGACAGAGCCATTACCTTTGCATCACGGCTGCTGTATTCACGGACCAGCTCGGGGGTGTCTTCTTCTTCTTCTGCAGTGGATGGGAAACCACTGTCTTCATTCAGGGGGACCATGGGCATGTCACTTTCCTCTCTCAGTCCATTGTTTGTTGCTGCGGAGGCGCAGGATTGAGGCGGACGTCCTTCCGATGGATCCATGCCTTCCTCTCGGCTATCCGGACGGCAGTTGGAGAGGAATCAGTCACTGCAAAGGATCCGTCAAACTTGGGGTCCTTCCAGCGCCTGACGTGCCTCCGGACGAAGATCAGAGTCCCAGGACGAATAGGTGGAAGTTCTGGATCGATGGACCTCTTCTCCTTCCTTTTGGACACCTGGGCAGAAAGGAACTGCGTAGCGCGGGTTAGTGTGCACAAAAAATCATAGAGCTCAGCTTTAATAATTTCAGAGGATGATTCGCTATCTGTTTTGGGCCTGGTGGAGTGTACGGTTACATTTATGGATCGTCCGGTAACAAGTTGGTGGGGCGTGAGGTGGTGATCCGAGCTTGGGGAGTTTCTTAGTGAGTAGAGGGCAAGTGGGAGGCAATAGAGCCATTTTTTACCGATGGTGGCGCTAATTTTGCTTATTTTATTTTTGTGCAAGCCATTGAGGCGTTCACAAATGCCATTGCTTTGGGGGTGGTAGGCAGATGTTAGTTTGTGTCTGATGCCTAGCATTGTGGTCAGAGAGGAGAAGATGGCATTTGAAAAATGACTTCACTTGTCTGTCCTAATGGCGTCTGTAATTCCAAAGCGTGAAATGACGTCACGGAGTAGGAATGTGGCTGCTGCTTTGGCATCGCAGTGGACGCAAGGTCCAGCTTCGATCCAGCGCGAGAATGGGCATACCACCACAATGAGATATCGGTAATTTTGCCACCGATCAATCATGTCGACATAGTCGAGGTGGAGTTATTTGAAGGGGCCGAATGGTTTGGGGATGGTGGAAGTGACTGTTTTGAGTGTTGGGTTTGGTGAGTACTGTTGGCAAATAAGGCTTTTGTTAACAAAGAGTTGTATTAGTTTGTGGACATTTTATCTCGGGGGACATGTAGGGAAGGTGGAGTTGGTCCAGTGCCACCTGCAGTAAGGCTTGTGGCATGACAGGCTTCCCAGACATTGTTTGCCTGTAAATGAAATCAGCAGGGTCCTGCTGTACTCCCCTCTTCTTCCATAGCTCTTTCTCTTGATGTGGTGCACTTTCTTGTATTTCTCTGAGATGCAGTTGGGCAATGGAATCGTATTGCTGTGTGTTATCCATTGGGCAGGAAGCATTTGTGTCAAGAGTGTACTTGTTGTTGTCTGCGTGCTGTGCTGGTGCTACACTATCTTCATTCGTGTTTGTCTGGTCTGCTGGAGTTACACCTTGGGCGAGTAAAATTGGGGTGTTCCGGGGATCTGGCGTGATCAAAGGTACGGGGGGTGCGGCTGCCGCTCTGTCTGGCCAATCTGCCAGAGCGTTATCTCTGGAGAGAAAGTCCTCAGGTGTAATGAAAGGCACGGGGGTCTGGCTGCCGCTTTGGCTGCCCAATCTGCCAGAGTGTTACCTCTGGAAAGAAAGTCCTGTCCATTAGTGTGCGCCGCACATTTGACAACCGCTACCTCAGTTGGAAGTGTAGGGGCCTCAATTAAGTGTTCCAGCAATTGTTTGTGGCACACAGGTGTTCCATCTGATTTGAGAAAGCCGTGCCTCTTCCAGCGCAGGATGCTCGAGTGTGTTGTTGTGGTGACATAAGCAGAGTCTGAGTACACTGTGATGCGGTCATCAGCCCCGTGGTACAAAGCGGAAATTAGTGCCACTAATTCGGCAGCTTGGGCTGAGTAGTGTGGAGGCAATGTAATTTGCTGTACAATGTCTAGGGAATCAGAAGAGTCATGCTGTTGGGCCTTGACTACTGCAGCTCCTGTGTACCTAATCCCTGTCTCCTGGTCAATGGTAGAGGATCCATCAACAAAGTATACAGTGCTGTCTGGCAGGGGGTCCTCTTTTGCTGCTCCTGATTCGTCAGGAGAGTATGTGGCACAGTCGTGGGTGTCATCATCTGAGGCTGCAATGGGATGGGCAAAGAACGTGGCAGGGTTGACTGTGTGACATTTGACAACTTTCAGAGAGGGTAATGACAGTATGGCTTCGTAACCTGACACTCTTTGTGTAATTAGTGTTGTCTTGGCTTTCTGAATTATAGCAAAGACAGCGTGCTCTGTGTACATTTTTAGCGAGGATCCCATGACAATGGGGGTGCTTTTATCTACAGCAAAGGCTGCAGCAGCGAGAGCTTGTTCGCAGGGGTAATGGCCTTTCATGACTGAATCTAGCATGCCGCTGAAGTAGGCAAGGGGCTGTGGCCCATGGGGTATTTCTGAGTAAGGACAGCAGTCATGACCTGACTATTGCAGTGGGTGAACAGGTAAATTCTTTTGTGTAGTCAGGTGTGCCTAACACTGGTGCGTTTGTTATTTCATCTTTGAGCTGCTTAAAGGATGCTGTCATCTCAGGTGTACAGTCTATTTTGTTGCGTTTGTCCTTGGCTGCTTTGACTGCCTTTAGCAAGGGGGCAGTCCTCGTGGAGAACTCAAAAACCCATTGATGGACATAATTAATGAGTCCAAGGAATTTTTGCATTTCTTTCACAGTTTGGGGCTCTGGGGTGTTTCTTATGGCTTCAACTCTCCCTGGTGTTACTCGTCTCCCTGATGCTGATAGTACCGGGCCTACGTAGTGTACCTCTGTTTGGCAGTACTGAAGTTTGTTTTTGTCCACTATATAGCCTCTGTGAGCTAGGGTGGTAAGCAGAGAGATGGTGTCTGTTCTGCACTGCTGTTCTGTGGTGCTGCAGAGCAACATGTTGTCGACATATTGCAGCAGAGTGCTGTCACATTGGAAATTTGATAAGTCTTCTTTGACAACTTTGTTAAAGACGCTAGGGGACTGTGGCCATGTGCTGAGGTTCGAAAGACCCTTCTCTTGGCCAGGGGATCATCTGCGGGGCCAAAGACTCTGTCCATCCGGCCAGATCGTCTGTGAAAGGGTTGACAGCATAATCTGAATCCTCTCCTTTTGTCACTATTTTGTTGGGAGTCAGGCCATCGTCCCGCAGGGCACATGGTCTGCTGAGGAACATGCCATTACCCTTTTTCGCTCGAGTGTTGCGCATGGAAGCGGTGCCAGTGACATCATAGTGGATGTCCTCTGGCCGTCCGTGTGTTCCCAACACTGTAAGTCTTTCTACCTCTGTTGTCCTAGTCCTCCTTCTCCCCCCTGTACCCCCTGAATTTGGGAATTCCTGATGTTCGTAGAATGGGTTTGTCGCATTTGGGGCGCGTGGCTGGCTGGATGAGTCTACCATGGCTGTGGCGGATGGTAGGGCAAACGGATCCACCACAGGTGCAGTATGTCGTGGTGGTGGCTCTGGGTGTGTGGAGTGGACCTGTGCTGTCGTGGTAGTCGCATGGGTGTGGTCTGGTGCAGTTGTCTGAGGGCAAGGGGAATGGGCGCTGTGGCACAGTACTTCCATCAGTTCTTCGTTGTCTCCCATGTCCCGAGAGGGACCTGCGCTTGGCAAAGGTGTGGATGGGAAGTAGGCTGTCTGCTGTTTACTACGGCCATGTTCCCCAGTACCTCCTGTATTTTCAAAAGGATTTGTCTGTACAGTAAGTTGTGGTGAAGTGTTCATTATTGTTTGGGTACTGGATGGTTTAAAGTGGGCAATCTTGAGGGTCTCAGATAATCTGTCACTCATTTGTTCTAACTTTAATGAGGCACGTCGGACTACCTGAGATATGTCGTCGTGTTCGGGGTTGCGTGGCATTTCTCTGATGAACATGTCTGTTCGGGTATCCCCATTTTGACTGCACTCTAAGCTTTTATTGAAGTCTGTGGTCGTTCTCCATGTGTCATAGTGGACTAGATACGGTGCCGGAGGGCCCTGTAACTCCCTGTCCCTATTATGTTTTTGGACAGAGGAGAATGTGATCAGTGGTTCCCCTGCGTTTGTGCCGCAAAATGGCATGTGTTCTCGGGGGGCGGCCTCCTGCTCCTGGAGTTGTGGAGCATTGGCATCACGGAGGCCGTTGAGATCAGGGTAGTGGGGCAGTGCATGGCGAAGCGAGGCGGATGAGTGGTGAGATGAAGTGCGTGAGTTGTTTGATGGTGCAAGGGACACATTGTCGGAATCTTCCTCTTCCTCCTCAACAGGCAGGACTGCGACAGAAGTGGGGTTCAGTTGTAGCGTAAACTGTGCATTTATTTGTCCTGGTAAACCTGGCACCGTGGCGTGCAGTGTTGGACTAGTACCAGTGATAGGTGTTACAGGTGGGGGAATGTCTGGGGCTGGCACTGTGACGGTTGTGGGGGCTGGCACTGTGACGGGAATGGGTGCCGGCACTGTGACGGGAATGGGTGCCGGCACTGTGACCGGTATAGGTGGGCCACTGCTGGTGCCGGGTGGTGCCGATGGGGCAGCACTACCTTGAACGACAGGTTGAGGGTGTTCGGAAGTGGTAAAGAGGTCACTTGGGAGTTGACTGTATCCAACAGTTGGCATGTTATTAGTGGTACACTGTAGGTCTAGTTCTTTATTTCGGCGGATGCAATTGCGGGATACATGCCATTGGCGTGGTATGGTGGGGGCGCGGAAGGGGCAGTGGGCAGGGTAGCAGTGTGCTCTTGCGTATTGTCTTTAAAGATACGCCAAAGGTCCAGGGTGGCTTTCCTTTTTTGTAATTTAGTGCCGGAATATTTGGCGTTTAGGAAGGTGGTGGCGTGCTCAAGGGTAGTTACGTCAAAGCTTCCTTCTGAGTGCCATGGATAATTCATGTTTCTGGTCATCTTTTGAAGCTCCCTACAATGTTTGAGTATGCGTTGTTCCTACCCACCAAACATTTTCAGGACATGCTGGAGTGGGGTCGCCATGATGAGATACTTCAGTCTCTCCGGAGGCGTGTGTTCTGTGAACGGAAGTTAGACCCTTCAATTGGGGCCGGTGCGGTCTGTGCTGTTCTAGAGATTGGGTACTAGTTCACCTGCTACTGCCTCAAGGATACGGTCATATATGGCGGTCTGTAGTTCAATATTTTGGGAGGGAGTGCACCCAGGAAAAAGAAGCTGGCCCCCAAAGCAGGCATCAACTATTTTAGAGAGGTGTGGGTGTCTGGAAAAAACGCTTGATAGGACTGTCGGTCCTCCCCACCCTTCAATGTCTAGGATAAAATATATATAAAACCCAGCAGGTGTTTGGTATATAGTGGAACTCAGTATCCTGTTCATGGGGTCACTAACGTTTTGGCGATGCTGTGTGTTCTGTACAGAAGGGTGGGTGTCTTCACCTATGTACTGTCACCCTAAACACCGGGGAGGTTGGGGAATCGATCTTTTATGAGTTTGTCTCCTACTTCACAGAAAACAATGTGCGTAAGTATTAGCCTTAAGTCCAATTCGTCAGGTCCCCGATATATACCTGTAGCTGAGAAGTCAGGAAATTCAAGATTGTGGCGGGCGAGGGCAAGGATAATTTTACTCTGTATAGGGTTTTGGGGCCGAGAGGAAGTAAAGGTGGTGGGGATTTCTAAGCCTGGGGATAATAGACGGATATATATGTGTATCCACTCTGGTGTTTTGAGCGATGATGCGCCTACTATTCTTTTGTCAAACAGTGCCTGAAGCGCCCGCATTAGGCTTGTAATAGAATGAGGTGTGCACCTGAATGAGGGTGTACTATTTGCGTCTGTTTTTGAAGGTATTTGGTGCTGGCTCAAGGGGGCAGGAAAATGCTGGTGCGATAGATAGAGTAACCTGTCGGGTATGGTTTTAGTCAATGTTGAGTGCTTGAAGTATTGTGAGAAGAACCGTGCTGGTGAGGGGTGTCAAATGAATAAAGCAAGACGGACGGCCGTCAGAAATGCCCACAACGTTATTGTTGATCAGAAATATTGTGATATTGTCACGGGTATTATCATTCATTCCCCTACATGAATTTGGAACAATGGGGTAAGTTGTCAAGGTTAGGTAAGGATGCAGGCCCTGCGGGGTCTTGCAAGTAGTCCGACAATAGTGCTCTTAGAAGAGGTGTTGTATCGTCCTCAGACTGTGAGTGGAAAGAATTAGCGTCGGAGACTGAGGGTGTAGGGGAGTCAGGACCTTCACCTTCCAGAGGTGGATGGACGCTGCTTCAGATAGAGCAGCTGACTGTATGGAATCTACAGAGGAATCATCGTCGGTGATAAAGATGGGTGAGTTGGCAGGATGGTTAGGGTAACCTAGGTATTCACGGGGTAGAAAGGGGGGGCAGATAGGGTGGAGGAATTAGAGGCTTCTTCTGCGTACAGCAGGTCAGGGCGGGTAGTGTCTGGAGATGGCGGGGTGAGAGGTATATCTGGGAGGGCGTTATATATGTCGTTCAGAGAAATCGCAGAGATGCGAACTTGGGTGTTTTGAGTGAAGTTGATGCGTAAAATCACCGAGGCGGCTGTCAGTAATTCTTGGAACTCGTTATCAAGGGGAGTGATTTGGTCAGTGGTGGTATTATGAACAGCCTCAGGAATACCGTTAATAAACTGGATATTACAATGGATAAGGCGTGGTGGGGCGTTAGACATCACAGATATAGGGGGAGGCAGAGCATAACTGGTGTAGGGAGGGGCAGAAAGAGCAAGGGGTAGGAGAAAATACAAATTCTCCCCCCTCTATTTGGCAATCAATTGCGCAAGCAAATGATAGACAAAAACAGGAGGATAGCAGGGAGGAAAAACGCGATGCAAGAGTAGGGAGTGGAGTAGGAGAAGGCTATGTTACCTGGCAGGGGGTACAAAAATAAAAGGAAATATTGGTAAGTATGCAACCCACCGGGGGGGGTGGGCGGGGGACAAGGAGCTATTGGTGGCGTGGGGGGTGGGCAGTGGCACAGATGTTATCAAAAGCACAAGCAATGTTATCAAAAAGCAGAAGCAATGAGACTGATGACACAAAGCACGACACAGTAACACTGAACAGGAAACAAAAACAGTGAAAAAAATATATGTTTTAAACGCAAATACAGAAAGAGCAATAAATGCTGATCAGGTAAAAAGGATGCATCCTAGAATAAAGAAGCAATGATACAGACGCGGTATCCTAAAAAGAAAGTGGAATGATGGAGATGCTGTAGCGGAGGAACGTAATAGAGGTATTGTGGGATCTTTGAAAAATGGGAGGAGGAGAGGTGGTCGGGAGGCAATTGTGCCGATAGAGAGTAGAGAGTGGGTGGAGGAGGTGGAAGTGGGAGGGAGGTGTTGAGAGAGAGAGTAGGATAGAGGGATGAAGAACCCAAGAGAAAAAGGTTGTCAGGAGGAGGAGGGGGTGCGAGGCATGCGTTCAGTAGCGTCTGTGGAAGAGGGAGGGGTGGGGCGCCATGGCAGGAAATGAGGGACTGTAGCAGAAGCTGTTCTGCAAATAGCACAGGGCACTTCCTCTTTTTGTGCGCGCAGAGGACGTGCTGTCAAAGGCTGTCGGCACTGCTTAATGACAAGTGGAAGTGCAAGATAAACAATAACACCCAATCCATGTAGAAATAAATCATGAAGAGAAGGAAGGAAAAGAGTGGAGGACGGAAAGGCAGTCCTCATAAAGTAGTTTGAAGTGAAAGAAAATGAAATGCAATTTCAAGGCACAATATAAATCATAACGAAAAGAGTAAATGACATGGAAGTCAATCTGAAAGCATAATGTAAGGCAGAGAAATGCAGCGGCTAATACTCTTAATAAGGAGACACAATGTTGGACGCATGCAAAATGAAGCAAGAAAGAAGTGAAATGTAGAATCTGTCGGGGAATTGAACCTGGACCCCATGCAAAACCCTGAAGTGCTGAGGGAGTATTAATCTAGAATCTGTCTGAGAATGAAGCTCAGACCCCGTGCATGCGGGGGGGAGGAGAATTCTAGACCCCATGCACTGACCAGAGATGCTGAGGGTGTAGAACTGCGGGATCCTAGGTATATAGGACCAGGACCCTTCTCAAATGTCAACCATTCTCTCCGGGCTACAACCGGCAGGGCAAAACAGAAAAACCACAAAGCCACATTGCATCCGGGCTACAGCCGGCAGGGCAAAACAGAAAAACCACAAAGCCACGTTCCCTGAAGGCACAAGAGACACATGGGAGTAGTGAAAGTACACAAGAGGTGGATCATTGTATGTAAGAAGAACGAGCAAACTCGTGACCACAAAGAGTGAGAGAGAGAGAGGGTTCAAATCGTGACCAGAGACAGTGCTGCAGGGGGACGGGTGGCAGCCAGAGACAGTCCAGGAAGAGTCTGTTGCACCCCCAGGCAGCAGAGACCCAGGAGATTCTAGGGAAAAACAAAAACCTTGTCTTACCCGTAGTTTATGCCGCAAAGGAGCGGAGGCCGGACTCTCATGGACCTGTCGTGGATGTACACCTGATCCGCTCCAAACAGTACGTAGTAGGATTTCATGTTGGGCGCCAGCTGACAGAGGGGAAACTGGAGGCCCTTCTGAGCCCCCTTTGAGGGTGTGGTCACGTGTACTGTGATCTGGAGTACCGTCTCAATAATGCACTGATAAAAGAGGAACAATGAAGTGAGATGACGATATTTCACGTTGGAGTGGCACTTTATTACACAAAAACATATGTATTTCAATAAAATGTATTGCTAAAGAACACGCTTAAGAAAACCTGGCTTCACTCTGCCATGGGTACATGCTAGATGAAGATTGCTTGTAAAATGCTGCGAGGCAAACAGAAGTGATTAATTATTAAAATGCGAGATTTGATTAACTTGAAACTTTAAGAAAACATTGAAAACCAGTTCAAGACAATATTTCGTTGTCACACAAGTCTCCTGAAGAGAATCATTTTAGCAAGTTTAAGCTTTTCAGAAAGAACAAATACCAGAGGTTAAGATCCTTAAGAGGCATAATTGAATTTAGCTGAGTTATACAGAATAAATTTTTATCAGGCCTAGTGCCTTAAAGCACCTAACTAGGAAGAGTAACCCTACAAGATCTAATGCTGCTAAGATACCTTAAGAATATAAGGGATTGGGTGTGGATGGAAAAAATCCTAGGTAAAGTCAAGAATTCTAAGATAGATAGAGGTATTATCTTATCTGGGAAGGCATCACCTGATAGAATAGGCTTGGCAGTCCCAAATCAGATAAACGGTCGACCGTAGAATCTCGCCAAAGTCAGCTGGAGAGTTCTGTCTTCTGATTGTGATGCTGAATTTTTTATACCTGAAATTGCAGAACTGACACTGTCCTGACGTATTTTCTGACGCAGGTGGCTTGACCGCATTGTCCTAGGACAGTGGGGGGCGGTCAGGTGTCCTAACGGTTGGTTGGCCATGCTTGACCGCAGAACATAAACAAAGAACATCTTGTCCTGTACATATTTCTAAAAATGTATGTGGGAGCGGAACTTACGCCAGGTGCTCGTATTGCAAGATGTTGCGGCTTATATTTCGGCAAGCTAAGTTTCAAAACAATATTTCAGTAAAAAGTCCAAGATGTGCCAACTTGTACCAGCTGGGTTTGTGTACATGTGTGGGCGTTGGTTTTGATGCTGTGGAAAATTACTGTACTTCGTGTTAGGCCAATTTACCACGTTGTTTTCAGTGAACCAGAAATGCATGTTTAACATTATTGTGGGCCTAGTGCATTTTGTGAACCTACGGCATGTCTTTTTGGCCTTTGCCTTGGGTCTATAACCCCAGAATTCAGGGGATTTGTGGAATTTAATTTGCTGATCATACATAGCAAAAGGTGAGGGTTTTAAAGCATTTTTCAGATTCTCCTGGGTGGGGCCATATAGCACTTTTATACTACCAAGGTAGATAAGAGATGCTCTTTTTGATGATCGGATGGTAGAGCGTGATTTTAACCCTTCATCACATGGCCTGTGTTATTGCATTGTGTACATCAGATTTTCCTTGTGCCTGGCCTGTGTTATTGCATTGTTTACATCAGATTTTACTTGTACCTGGCCTGTGTTATTGCAGTGTTTGCGTCAGATTCACCTAGTGCCTGGCCAGTGTTATTGCATTGTTTCGATCAGATTCACCTAGTGCCTGACCTGTGTTATTACATTGTTTGCATCAAATTCTCCTGGTGCCTGGCCTGTGTTATTGCGTTGTTTGCTTCAGATTCTCCTCGTGTCTGGCCTGTGTTATTACATTGTTTGCATCAGATTCTTCCAGTGCATGGCCTGTGTTATTGCATTGTTTGCTTCAGATTCTACCCCGTGCCTGGCCTTTGTTATTACATTGTTTGCATCAGGTTCTTCCAGTGCATGGCCTGTGTTATTGCATTGTTTACATCAGATTTTTCCCCTTGCACGGCCTGTGTTATTGCATTGTTTACATCAGATGTTCCTTGTGCCTGGCCTGTGTTATTGCATTGTTTACATCAGATTTTACTTGTGCCTGGTCTGTGTTATTGCAGTGTTTGCGTCAGATTCACCTAGTGCCTGGCCAGTGTTATTGCATTGTTTCCATCAGATTCACCTAGTGCCTGGCCCATGTTAATGCATTGTTTGCATCAGATTCTCCTAGTGCCTGGCCTGTGTTATTGCACATATGCTGTGCCGTAACAACAAAAAATTCAGAGAGAAGTGGTACCAAATATTAAATAAGTGCTCTTTGGATCTTATTTTATTAATTGTGGAGGAACTATCTCATATTTTGAAAAACCTGGAAGAAGAATTGACAGTCATCAACAAAGATTTAACTAAACATGAGAATTTACAAGAAATGTTGGATGATATCAATAAAGAAATATGAAAGGGAGATACATGAAAGGAAGATCAAAAAGTATTGCAGAGATACAATTGATTATAAACTTGCAGAAGTTTATACTTGGGCGGAAGTATATAGCCAAAGAAAATGGCAACAGAAGACACAAAGAAGCTCATCACAAGAAAGCGTAGTCTCAGATTCTGATGTAGCCCAAAACAGACCACCACTGCATGAAGAAGCAAGTACATCTGCAAAAGGGAGCAGCACACAAGGTACAAAAGGAGGAAAGGCGACTTTTTTATCCACAAGCCCGGCAGCGAACAATGCAACAAACATAGAAAAACCCGTCGGGGCAAATCAACAGAATCCGAAAAAGCAAAGAGATCATTGAGGAGCACAGTCAAGATGACTTTATTATCAACATATCAAGTCAAGAACTTACACATGACCAAATTCAAGTTCTCAACAAAGGAATATAATTTTGTCCTACATACAGCAGCAATATTGCTGAAACTGAAATTGTCATTTTCAAATTTCTACGTACATTAAGACTCAAATACTTTTTCAGCATCTTACCCATCTCAGAAGAAAACAGTATGAACTTAGAGTATGTTGAATTCAAAAGAAAGAGTACTTTCTGCGCACCTTCCTCCCACAAAACCATCGATATTTTTGAACGCTTGGTTAAAACAGATTGCAATAAAATCAATTTTGGAAAACCGAAGAAATCCAATTTCACAAAAAGGAATGGACTATCCTTAAGAATTTGGCGAGGAACTCTAATATCACCTTTCAAAAGGCAGATAAGGGCGGCGCCCTAGTTGTAATGGACTTTGATTTCTATCACAACAGTGTGTTGCAACACGTACAAGATCAAGGAATATATATGAAACTGGAAAAAGACCCCACTGAAGATTTTCAAAAGATTCTGAGAGAAATTCTAAAAAGAGCCTTAGACATGGGATGGATCAGCCAAAAGACATATCAATTTTTGGATAACCAATATCCTAGACGTCCACAATTTTACATGCTGTCAAAGGTACATAAATGTTTAACATGACCGCCGTTTAGACCCATAGTGTCAGCATGTGGGTCTATTTCTGAATCATTGGGTCAATATGTAGATCATTTTTTACAGCCGATGGTACAGGATTGGAAGACCTACATTAAAGATACTACATCTTTTTTTAACCATTTGGAAACTCTTCCAAAAGAAGACATGATGAACTGGTTACTATGCACAATAGATGTAACTTCGTTATATACTTCAATCCCTCATAACGAGGGTATAGAAGCTATAGAGTGGTTTTTGCTGAACAACGAGTGTGCTGGAGCCAATAAAGTTTTCTTGTTAGAATTGATGCATTTTGCTCTGTACCATAGTTATTTTGAGTGGGAAAACACTTTTTACGCTCAATGCAATGGAACTTCTATGGGCTTTGCTGGAGCCCCCACATATGCGACAATGTTTATGTCAAAATTCGAGCAAGAGCATATTTTCCAAGAATCAACCTGGACCGAACATCTAGTATCATTTAAACCATATATAGATGATATTTTCTTAATTTGGAACGGAGAAGAAACTCAGCTCATTGAAAACATCCAGAAGTTGAATGATTGTCACCCTCACATCAAATTCACAAACACCATCAACAAAGATTGTATTAATTTCCTGGATGTGCTGGTACAAATCAAGGATTACACCATCAAAACAAACGTGTACACAAAACCTACAGATCGAAATAGTGGTTTACATTTTAACAGCTTTCATCAACTTGCGTTGAAAAGACAATTACCTTTTTCACAAGTTTTACGTTTGAAACGCATCACTAACACAGAGGAGGTAGCCAATCAAACCATTGATCAGTTTGCTGAAAAGTTAATAAAAAGAGGATATCCTGAAACTTTAATTAACGAATCAAAACAAAAAGTACAAATGATGGAAAGATCAACTCTGTTAGGACAACAAGAAAAAGTGGAGAAGCATTTCAACATATGTGTGTTTTGAAATATTCGACTGAAGCAAACAAAATAAAAAACATAATCAAAAAACACTGGCATCTGATTGAAAACGAAACTGATCTAGAATGCATCAACAAAAATAAAGTTATTTTTGCTTTTCAATGATCCCGCAATCTAAAGGAGTTGTTATCTAAGAAAACCACTGAAAATACTACCACGAAATTCAAAGGGATGCAAATGTGTGGTAATTGCACGCATTGCAACAATGTCATCAGAGGGAAACAACTAACTCACCCCTCAAAAAGTTTTACAATTGAGTTGAAACACACTAGCACTCGTGACTCGAAGAATGTGGTGTATGTCATTAAGTGCCCGTGTGGCAAGATATATGTAGGTATCACCGAAAGGAAGATAGAGGTTCGAATCACGGAACATAAAAGTAATATAAGACTGAAGAATGTCAAATCAACGGTGGCTATGCATTGGCATGTAGTTGGACACAATGTTTCACAATTAAGACACACTGTACTAGAAGCAGTGAGAAAAGATCTGGGTACAGACCCACATAAACAATTACTAAAGGCTGAATTCCTTTGGATCAAAAAGTTGAATACTTTACAGCCGTTTGGGTTGAATGACCGTATTGAATTATCTTGTTTTTTATAATGTCACACAGAACGTTTTTTCAGATCATACTGTTATTTAGGATTTTGACTTGATAACTTACTGCAGAGTTGTCCCTAATTCATAATACCATTACTATCTAGCATTGTTCTATTTTCACTTTAACACATGATTTAACTACTGATTCAATCTACCTATCGATTTCAATTATAATTAGGGCTCCCGGTTTTATGGTATTTATTTTTTTGCTATTTCCGTCTGTATTTATCCATATTTATTTTTTGTCTATTTTATCTGTATTTATCCACATTTATTTTTGCGACATGCAAAAGATGATGCGACAGCTAGTATTTTTCCACATTTATTTAAATTGACAATGCATGCGCCTGGTTGTTATTGGTCAACACAATACACACTTTACCATTGTAGTACAAGCACTGTCAGCAGGAGATGGCAAATATCTTATCACCAATTAAGGAGCCAGGAGCGCGGATAAGGCACAGGTTGAGTCGGCTACCAATAATGATTTATATCTTCTTTTGCCAGCGCCAGAACCCGGGCCCAAGTGAAATAAACTACATAATTCACGCTCCCCCAACCGAGGAAGGAGGCTATAGGACATAAATCCTGGTTGTGACAGAGCGAGCCCCATGCTAAACATTAACTCTAACGTGGCTTTAAGTCAGCCCAATTGTTTTTACTGGAAGCGGAGTGAACTAACCCATAGTTGCCAAGGTTCAGAAAGACGTGTGACATTTTCATAATTTCAGTGAAATTATGAGACACATTTTTATGACTGAGTGGCTTTGTTTGAGAAAAATCAAGCAGGCACACTTACTAATGCAACTCAACCATGGTGCGGAGTTAAACCCGCCCTAGAAGGATGAAAGGAACAGCCAGCCCTGCTGAAACCTCAACCTAACCCTGATCCAGAGGCGCAACTGGAGTCAAATTTCAGGGAGGGGGGTGCTAATAAAAATTTAGGGGGGTGGCGCAATAGGCAGAGTGGAGATGCAGGGACTGTAAGTAGGGGTGGAAAAAACAACAAAGCCTCGTTAACAAGTGAATGGTCTTTTAAAGACCATTCACTCTGGTGCAGCTGCGATACGCTCAAGACCAGTCTGTGTGTATGTCAGGGGAGCTGTCTCAACCTGGACAGGCACACACAACGGGGGAGGGGTAGGGGGGCCTGAATAGATGGGTGATAGCGCGCTTGCTCTCAACCATATGGTTCTCCCTTCCCACTAGCTCCCTGTTCCTGCACCGCCCCCCATTTGTGGTCTTTTTAAAAAAATGCATTTATTTTGTTTGTCGAGGAAGAGGCAGTAAATTACTGCTGGTGCACTTCAAAAACACTTTTTTTGCCGAACTTCTATTTTCTTTTTTTAAACTTTCCATCTGTGTAATGCAGCATGCGGGTGCCTACAAAATGATGCGGCTAGGGGAATGGCCGTTTTTTTATTAGCCTTTCTGGGCCAATGGGAGATATAGTTAGCATCTTGCTGATGCTGTACTTCATGACAAAAATGCCAGACTGCCTTGGGTCCCAAGAGTTACAGCAGACATGAATCTCATTACTTGACTGTCTCTCCTAGTGACCTGACCGGCAAAGATCCTTACACCTTCCTTGTCCGTCCCAGTACATGCCGCCCACTCCACAATACATAGGCACACCTCCCACTGTACAACCCCAGAACTTAACCTGCAGCGTAAAAGTTAATCATCTGTGAAGTGCGGCTGCAATAAAACAGTCGCCAGCCCGGGAGGCTGTCTCTGCACGGGCTGCCACACGACAGGGGGGAAGGTGTACGGGGGGGGATAAGAGCTGAAGACTGAACTGATCAGCAGTCAATTATGTGACATTTGTAGCACGCAGATGAATAGTGCCTCGGGGTAGCCTTTCAGATTACACATTGTGGGAGCTGCAGACGTCATGAATTGTATTAAAAGCATTGAAGAAGGCTGATTCAAGATGTTTGCTGCGTCTGACGATCCTACATTGGCTGCTGTTTACAGGGGAGCTGTTGCCATGCAAAGTGATGCCTAAGCCAAATATTCGCTGCAGGAGCTGCTTGGGCGCTCCTCCAAGGTTGTCATATAGGTACAACTTCAGATTACTATCTTTCTGCCACTGGAGGGGGGCAGTGTGTTGTTCTAAGCATCTTCAACAGGAGCGTAGCACTCCAACTCTGAAGCACAGCAGCTGGCAAAATTTACTCGTATTTTGCCGTTTCTACATATAAATACAGACAAAGGAAAAATACTTTTCCGTCTGTATTTATATGTAAAAATCCGTAAAAACGGACAACCGGGAGCCCTAATTATAATCATGTCAATTTGAGAATTTTCTATCAACTTCAACAAAACGGGTTACATCTCGATAGTGCAGGTTACTTTAAATCACTAAGCACATGACTATTTCACGAGGCTCCAGAACACTACACATGATCGCGCCAGGACGCTATTCACACAGCGCAAGAAAGTAGTGCGTTTGTTACCGCTTGCACAGAACGACGTGCAGCGTGTGCGAAAGAGTTTAATTTCGTGAAACTCAAGTAAGTCTTGTAATTTCTAGCGTAAACCTGATTTGTTTTAGAGCATGACTTGTCAGCAGGGTAAAATTAGACCCTGTGAGTAATGGGTATAGTCATGTATATAATTTTTTCACATATAATTTTCTTAGAAATACCATGAAAGACCATTCTGGTGTATTGATCTGTTCTTTGATTTAACTCGATGAACGATACTGAAACAAAACATGTACGTGGATTTGATCTGAAAAGAGAGATTATTGCTTGAAATAGACAGGATGTGTTTAAAATTTAATGTAGATTTTGCTGTTTGGGACTAATTAGTTTTTCGTTTTCATTTTTGTAGACCCCTGAGGAAGGGTCCTATGAGTGACCCGAAATGCATTGGGTATAATTCATGAAACTGATTTAATCTATTGAAAGAACAAAGAAATCATGAAATAAATGATATAAATAAAGGAAATTGATAAAATCATCAAAAAGACAACTACGTTTTTATTTTTCAAAGACATGGATAAGGAACCAACAGTTCCCTGAAAATAGTGCGCACTTTCATCAGGACGGGAATTTTCCCAACCAGATCTGTTACTATATTTTCAAGGCACTCTGACCAAGTGTAACGAATGGAGCAGCACTCAAACGATTGTTTGATTATTGACTGAAAGTATAGTGTGCACAGAGCACCTTCAATATAATTGCATTGTTTCTCCTCGTGCCTGACCTGTGTTATTAGCATTGTTTGCGTCAGATTCTCCCAACGCCTGGCCTGTGTTATTGCATTGTTTGCATCAGATTCTCCTCGAGCCTGGCCTGTGTTATTGCATTGTTTGCATCACATTCACCTAGTGCCTGACCCGTGTTAATGCATTGTTTGCATCAGATTCTTCTCGTGCCTGGCCTATGTTATTGCATTGTTTGTGTGAGATTCTCCTAGTGCCTGGCCTGTGTTATTGCATTGTTTGCGACAGATTCTCCTCGTGCCTGACCTGTGTTATTAGCATTGTTTGCGTCAGATTCTCCAAACGCCTGGCCTGTGTTATTGCATTGTTTACATCAAATTCTCCTCGTGCCCAGCCTGTGTTAATTGCATTGTTTGCGTCAGATTCTCCTTGTGCCTGGCCTGTGTGATTGGATTGTTTGCATCAGATCCTCCTAGTGCCTGGCCTTTGTTATTGCATTGTTTGCGTCAGATTCTCCTAGTGCCTGGCCTGTGTTATTGCACTGTTTACATCAGATTTTCCTTGTGCCTGGCCTGTATTACTGCATTGTTACATCGGATTTTCCTTGTGCCTGGACTGTGTTATTGTATTGTTTGCATCAGATTCACCTAGTGCCTGGCAAGTGTTATTGCATTGTGTGCATCAGATTCACCTAGTGCTTGGCCAGTGTTATTGCATTGTTTGCATCAGATTCACCTAGTGCCTGACCTGTGTTATTACATTGTTTGCTTCAGATTCTCCCAACGCCTGGCCTATGTTATTGCATTGTTTACATCAGATTTTCCTTGTTCCTGGCCTGGGTTATTGCATTGTTTGCGTCACGTTTTTCTAGTACCTGGTCTGTTATTGCATTATGTGCGCTGCTTTGGTATGACCACCCCCACCCACTACGCCGGACACACACTCGACGCCGTCTTCTCATCCAGCAAGGACATCGTCTTCAGCCACGCCACCGGACTCCACTGGACGGACCACAGCTGCGTCCACTTCAGCTTCAGAAGAACCACGATCCACCACCATCAGCAACAGGTGGCACGCAGAAGCTGGAACAAGATCACAGCCGACCAGCTCGCCGCATCCCTGAGCCAGCACCCACCCACCAGCTCACCGAACCCCAGCCAGGCCACCAACAACCTCACGAAGTGGATCAGAAACTGCGCAGACGAGCTCGCCCCACTGAGGACCCCGCCTAGCAGACCCGGCATCAAGAAAGCATCCTGGTTCACCGACGAACTCAAGAGTTTCAAGAAGATTTGCCGAGCCCTCGAGAAAGCATGGCGCAGAGACCCAACACCAGACAACATGACCACCCTCAAGCTCGCCACCCGAAAACACCACCAACTGATCCACGCCACCAAGAAAACTGCATTCAAGGCACGGCTGGACAACAACGCACACAACAGCATGGAACTCTTCAACATCGTCAAAGAGCTCTCCAACCCCAACGCCGGAAACAACGACATAACCCCATCTCAAGACCTCTGCAACTCCCTCGCCTCCTACTTCCACAACAAGATCGCAGACATACACAACAGCTTCAGCACACTACCGACGCACCCCACGACTGCAGCAACGCCCCCCACCACCACCGTCCGCGCCTGGAACCCGATCACCACCGTACTATGAACTCCATCCACTCCGGATCTCCAACCGACCCCGGCCCTCACCACATCTTCAACAAGGCCGACGCTGTCATCGCACCCCATCTGCGGGACATCATCAACACCTCCTTTGACACCGCCACCTTCACGGAGAGCTGGAAGCACGCCGAACTCAGCGCTCTACTGAAGAAACCATCAGCGGACCCCACCGAACTTAAAAACTACCGCCCCATCTCGCTCCTCCCGTTCCCGGACAAAGTCATCGAGATGACCGTCAACAAGCATCTGGACGCCTTTCTCGAGACGAACAGATCCCCCGACCTCTCGCAGTCTGGCTTCCGGGCCAACCACAGCACCGAGACCGCCCTCATCGCAGCCACTGATGACATCCGAGCCCTGCTCGACAACGGAGAAACAGCGGCCCGCATCCTCCTGGACCTCTCCGCGGCGTTCGACACTGTCTGCCACCGCACCCTAGTGCAGCGCCTCAGCAACGTCGGAATCCAGGAGAAGGCACTAGAATGGATCATCTCCTTCCTCGCCGGTAGGACACAGAGAGTCCGCCTACCCCCGTTCAGATCAGAAGCCTCCGAAGTCATCTGCGGCGTCCCTCGAGGCTCCTCGCTCAGCCCCACCCTCTTCAATGTCTACATGAGCACCCTTGCGGCCATCGCACGCCAACACAACCTCAACACCATCTCCTACGCCGACGACACCCAGCTGATCCTCTCCCTCACCAACGACCCGCCACTGCCAGAGCCAACCTACACGAAGGGATGCGAGACGTAGCCATGTGAATGATGACCAGCCGCCTGAAACTGAACTCAGACAAGACGGAAGTTCTCATCCTGGGCTCCTCTCCCGCCGCCTGGGATGACTCCTGGTGGCCCCCCCGCCCTGGGCAGCGCACCTAAACCAACAGACCACGCACGCAACTTGGGCTTCATCTTGGACTCCTCCCTCTCCATGACCAGACAAGTCAACGCTGTCTCCTCGTCGTGCTTCAACATTCTGCGCATGCTACGTAAGATCTTCTGGTGGATCCCCACCGAGACCAGGAAGATGTTCACCCAGGCCCTCGTCACCAGCCGACTGGACTACGGCAACGCCCTCTACGCCGGAACCACCGCCAAGCTCCAGAAGAGACTCCAGCGGATCCAGAACGCCTCGGCAAGACTCATCCTCGACATCCACCGACACAGCCACATCTCCGGACACCTGAGAGACCTGCACTGGCTCCCGGTCAACAAGAGAATCACCTTCCGTCTCCTCACCCACGCACACAAAGCCCTACACAACCAAGGCCCAAGATACCTCAACAGCCGCCTCAACTTCTACACTCCCACCCGCCAGCTTCTATCGACCAGCCACGCCCTCGCCGCCGTCCCCTGCATCCGAAGAGCCACCACAGGAAGAAGGTCCTTCTCCTACCTGGCCGCCAAGACTTGGAACTCCCTCCCGACCCACCTCCGCCTGACCCAAGACCCCCTTACTTTCAGGAAGCAGCTCAAGACCTGGCTGTTCGAGCAGTAGCGGACCCCCCTCCCCAAGCGCCTTGAGACCCTCCGGGTGAGTAGTGCGCTATATAAATGTTTTTTTGATTTGATTTTGATATGTTATTATTCTAATAGTTGCAGCTTTTCTAACAAACATGGTACCTTTTATCCCAATTAAGTGCATCTGACTGTAAGGACACTGCACTCTCCCTGCAGTAGCAATCTACTTCCTATTTATGTAGCAACTGTCAGCCCAGCATGCCTGCCAGAGATGTCGTAGGGTCAGAAACAGTACATAGGTAAATGGTTATGATGCAAAAGTGTTGAGTAAGATTTTAATCGAAGAAGCTGCTGTGATAGATGGCAAAACATCCATGTCGAAACATCAACAGTAGGACAATGGTTCATGGAATGATAATGGTAGAGTTATTTACACTTCTATGCGGTGCTTGTCACTTAATGTTCTTTTCTCCCACTCTCATGAGATGGTTTTACAAGGCAACTCTGCGCTCACTGAGTGTGGAGCTTCCACGAATCCCAGAGACAGGCCGTTCCAAAGACGGTAACAGAGAAGGGTGAAAGATCTGAGTCTTGATCCTGGCAGATGGACGGGTGATCCCTGAGGGGGTGTAGTTGGTCTGTGTTGCCACAGCTGTCCAGGGGGTGTAAGAAAATGTCAGCAATTTGTGGAGGGCCTTCTTCTGGGGGAGAACCACCCAGCTTCATGCAATATGGACTAGAGGGTTTGTGTCTGCGCAGGATGAGTTACATTCTGATAGCAAAATGGAGGACCTTGTCCAAAGGGGATTGATGTTACCAAGGAATAACATCTTCAGTTATGACAGATAGCGAAAGTCCATTTACCTCGAGTTGCTTGAAAAGCTTTCTGCCCTCTGCTGGTGCAGGCTGGATGTTTAGTCTCTAGTTGGCATTTGCCAGGGGATGTTCAGATACAGTGGTAGAATTAAAACTTGGAGCAGCACTTGTAGTATTGACTCTTGGAGTCTTGTAGTATGTGCTGGATGTGGTGGAACTGTCTTAATGTTCCATGGAGCTCAGAAAACCCAGACTCTCTGTCCTCTCAGAGCACGAGCTCTGTGGCTTGACCAGTTGAACGGCAATAAAGAAGATGACCTAGACCAGTTCTACCTCTCCCGACCTTTGAACTGATCCTTGAGGAAATAAGCCCTTGTCTGCAAAGCAGATCCACAGAAGGTGCAGCTGACAGAAGACCCTGCCTGGGAGAAAGATCTGCACGAGGCACAGCTGACAGAAGTCCACCCTGGAAGGAAGATCTGCACGAGGCACAGCTGACAGAAGTCCACCCTGGAAGGAAGATCTGCACAAAACTCAGCTGACAAAAGTCCTGCCTGGAAGGAAGATCTGCACAGGGCGCAGCTGACAGAAGTCCTGCCTGGAAGGAAGATCTGCACGAGGTACAGCTGACAGAATTCCTGCCTGGAAGGAAGATCTGCACAAGGCGCAGCTGACAGAAGCCCCTGCCTGGAAGGAAGATCCGCACAAGGCTCAGCTGACAGAAGTCCTGACTGGAAGGAAGATCTGCACAAGGCACAGCTGACAGAAGCCCCTGCCTGGAAGAAAGATCTGCACAGGCCACAGCTGACAGAAGTCCTGCCTGGAAGGAAGATCTGCACAGGACACAGCTGACGGAAGATTTGCCTGGTGGTGACCTCAACGGAGTGTGAGACCCACAAACCACAAGATCCGTCAAGCCCAGCTAGCCAGACTGGACGCAATGTACACCAAATGCCTGATTTATATTTCAGAGGATGGTTTATTCCATCACAAATGTGACAGGTATCCTGCCCGCCCCATTAAAAATGCATTACATCCTGTGGCAATTATAATAAGGCAGACAGGATATCTGTCACGTTTTGTTAATGCCTTGATGTAGTTTGCAGAGTTTACCCCGCAGAACTCCATGAAGTGTCAGGGAAACTCCGTCGCACTCTGCAGACTTCCGCTAGTGGCAGAGTTTAAATTGCACTGCTCGTACTGATTTTTAGTGCCAGGAGTTTAACCCTCACTGTAAAATCAGCACGAACAGCACTACGCGTCGTGTCAGAGGGCGATGCTGCTTTCTGCCGCTCTAATTGATATCCTAATCGAATGGCAGCTTCATCAACGAGAATGGCAGATTTTAACACTCTAGTGGTCGCGACCTGCCTTGACCTCCCGCAATGAGAAATCTCACCAGGAGGAGGTCTAGCGTGCTATATTTTCTCACAAGCGCTCGTCACCTTACCGTTGGCGAACCGCTTGAGAAAAGAACTGTTCTACATGGAGTTTTTTGGACCAGGAGTGGGTAAAACTTTGCGAGCTCCGCCGGCAGAGCAGAATTCTTCACCCACCCCTAGTTTTGAGGCAATAATCTGTTGGACAAACTCCTAACTAGGCCCTTTGTCTGCAATAATTGTTGTAGAAGAAGTGAGATCCATGGCCTTGTGAGTATGAGGCAGTTATCTGACTTCTGATGAATGCCACAGAGTGAGTGCGTAGCCAGAGGGCAGTAGGGGGGCCGAAGGACATTAAATTAGGTAAACTTGAATATGAGAAATATGGAAAGGTAGAAATGCTGCATCACCTGTGGATAACTGACACCTCC
The DNA here is from genome assembly GCF_964263255.1 of Lissotriton vulgaris. Classification (NCBI taxonomy): domain Eukaryota; kingdom Metazoa; phylum Chordata; class Amphibia; order Caudata; family Salamandridae; genus Lissotriton; species Lissotriton vulgaris. Next base: position 424,811 of record NW_028248178.1, read on the forward strand.
TCCCGCTCTTCCAAATGCCCATCCGGTCACAAATGGCTTCCTGGGCCCCAAAAGGACAACGTCATGCCAGATGCCATGTAATGTTGGAAAAGGGGGGAAAAGAGTAATATGCACACATCTGCTGCGGGGATATGTCAGGTAAATTATTGGTTGTGATGGATTCTCTATAAGTACTAAATGACTGATCTCATTGAATATTAAATTATATGAATCAATGTTTGTTTGCCTGATCAGTGCTTATAATGTAAAGGATGGGGCTTACAGTGAACCCCTCGTTATGTTTTACACAAAAGCCCCGGAAGGAGCTGCATCTTACAGAACTTTATCTACTTTAGGAAGAACTAAAGACCTGCTTTTTAAAGTTGTCTTTCAGGGCCAGAACCAGGCTCTGTAAGCGGCACTAGTTTCAGGGAGATGGACAGATGCTATGCTGATAGGAAACCCCCCTCAACTCACAATAATGTTCCAATCTTCCAGGTTAGAAGAAACCAGAAATGCTTGAACCAAGGAGCTGTTGAAAGTGTCAAAGGTGACTTATGAACAGCGAGTAAAGACAGGAGTTGGTATTTGAGATGATCTTAAGTGAATCGGAAAGAATGAGAAAAAGTGAGTAATTGGAGTTATTTTTGTTGTATACTTTGTAAAGTTTTACTGGAAATTTTACAGCCCAGCCTGATCCATCTCTTTCTCTAAACTCTATTGTTGTTTAAATTAAATCTTGACCATATGCGTCTATCTTAAGCTATACCTTAAGCAGTTGGGTGCACCATGAGCGCCTTTACTTTGCTAAGTTACTCTGTAAACACTGGTAAATCACCTCCTTTCCAGACATTAATAAGATGTCACCTGATCAACAGAACTTTTAGTTAAATATCTGTGTATGATGAAATATTCCTTGCTAAGTTTCAAAAGCGATAAAGAAGAAGGGGGAGATTTACTAAGATTTTGCACGGTTTGCATCACAAAAGAGGCACAAAATGGAGCAAAATCTTTTTTCCTAATTTACTTTCCAGCCCTAAACTTGTTTAACACTGGAAATAACGTTAAAGTAATGTGACACTGCGCATAGCATTGTTTTGCATTACTTTGTGCCTTGGAGCCTGCCAAGGGTGGTGCATGGGCGTTCCCGTGCAACCAGAAAACTAGGTGCAAGGAAGGAGAAATGCTTTCCTTTCTCCTTCCTTTTCTGACTTTGCATGTGTGCTGCACTGTGCAACACGTATGCAAAATGGTAAAAGCTTTCCCTCGTGTCGAGTCATAGTAATTTGTACAGGAAGGGTGTCCTTCCTGTACAAAACCCATGCTGGACTCACAGACACACACACCCTAGTGCTCTGGTGCTAAGGTGTGTGCATAATTATCACAATTAATGAGTGAAAAGACAAAACCACACTGTTAGTTGTCTAAGACACTTGATTTATGTCTATTATTTTTGAAAAATCCAAAAATTGTACGTTATTTAAGACAGAAAAGGATACATAGTCAACTTCACATAAAACCCACTACAAACATTTTTTGTAAGGGAAAAAGCGCAAAAAACAAGTGTATAAACAATTGTGTGAATGATAATCAACAAATCAAAATAATGTGCATATAAATTGTACACAGTGATAAACAATTATCTCGAAAAAAGTAAAGGACAGACTTTCATGCAGTCAAATCAGATAATGAACGTTTGGGGGGTACGTTTTATTCAATACCAGCCCTCCTTCCTGTAGTACTATTTGTTATATTGTCGTGATTGTGTGAATACAGGAAATAACCAAGCCACTAGTTTAGGGCGAAAACATAGATGCTAAATGCCAACGCGTTTCGAATGCCAATGTGTGATTCATCGGATTCTCATCAGGGCGTGGAGTTTATCCAAGGGTACTGTTTTGGGAGAAAGAATAGGGAATTGGATTTAGTTTGGAGCACAAACACAAACGGAGCTTTTTCCAATTGAGTGCATCGTCCGATGCAGCATACCTTATGTGACCAATAGGTTGTGGTCACTTGAGTCTTTTAAAGAGTAGTCATCATATGTCATCAAATGCCGTGGGCGTCAACCTGCAATGTGGTGACATTGGCAAGATAAGTTTATGTAATAAAATGTGGACTGGCACTGCAGCAATATGTTTATATGGCCAGAAAGGTTACCTCTATGGGGAGCAGCCGCTCCGGGGTCGAGGCCTGGAGGAAACGGATCTCAGTTCAACAGTGCCCCCTTTGTGAAAATTCTACGAATACAAAAATGAATTTTTGTGGTCATGGCGAGGAAGGGTGGAATTGTTAGGACCCAACAAGAGAAGAGTTGAATTGCTTACTTTTTTCCAGGGTTGTTTGTTTCTTTAACGTGTCCTATTAAGAAAAAAGACAGGCGGGAAGTTCAAAAAGCCCTGTCAGTGTATATTGAAACAATCGAAAAAAGAATTTGGTTGCACGCCGGGCGGCGTCTTACCGTGACTTGTGACCCTCAGGGGTTCGGGTCTCCCGCGTGCTTGAGGGCGGGGGTCTTGGAAAGGAATGAATCCTACAATGACAATGGACCCAGGTCAATTACAACCCGGTTGCGCCCGAGTATGAGCGCCTGTATGCGCTAAACGCAGAGCGGGTCTTACCTCTAGTCAAAGAATGACAGCGTTGTATTTTGGAATCAGGGAGGACACAACAGCTCGCCGCTGCGAGTGAACCAAGCTAAGTTGTGTTTGGTAGTCACATGGTGCACTGAACCAATCAGCGCGGGGGCCCTCTCGCTAGGGATTATGGTACTTGTAGTTAGTAGAGTAGCAGGGGGCAAAGGGGAAGTTAAATTCTGGTAACTTCACTGAGAACATTTAGCCCGTTATTGACAGTGTTAAATTTCATGATGAGATACGCCTCCTTTCTTAGTAGTGCCGCCTCCATATCGTGTGCATACTGTTTAGGATCTGCCCATGTGAGGACCGTCCATTTAAAATCATTTTCACCATGGTTGTGATTTGTAAAATGTTCAACCATGGGTGCAGAGCACACCTTTTTCTTTATTCGGGATCGATGTTGTGTGATGCGGGAATTGACAGATTGGCTGGTTTTGCCTATGTACACCTTGTCACAGGGACAAACCACGGCATAGATGACATTTTTTGTACGACAATTTGTGAACATGTCATGTTTCCATGTGACCCCGTCATGGTCAAACGTATTACCTTCTAAGGTAGAGGAACACGATATACAAGTGTGGCAACTGTATATCGTGTTCCTCTACCTTAGAAGGTAATACGTTTGACCATGACGGGGTCACATGGAAACATGACATGTTCACAAATTGTCGTACAAAAAATGTCATCTATGCCGTGGTTTGTCCCTGTGACAAGGTGTACATAGGCAAAACCAGTCAATCTGTCAATTCCCGCATCACACAACATCGATCCCGAATAAAGAAAAAGGTGTGCTCTGCACCCATGGTTGAACATTTTACAAATCACAACCATGGTGAAAATGATTTTAAATGGACGGTCCTCACATGGGCAGATCCTAAACAGTATGCACATGATATGGAGGCGGCACTACTAAGAAAGGAGGCGTATCTCATCATGAAATTTAACACTGTCAATAACGGGCTAAATGTTCTCAGTGAAGTTACCAGAATTTAACTTCCCCTTTGCCCCCTGCTACTCTACTAACTACAAGTACCATAATCCCTAGCGAGAGGGCCCCCGCGCTGATTGGTTCAGTGCACCATGTGACTACCAAACACAACTTAGCTTGGTTCACTCGCAGCGGCGAGCTGTTGTGTCCTCCCTGATTCCAAAATACAACGCTGTCATTCTTTGACTAGAGGTAAGACCCGCTCTGCGTTTAGCGCATACACGCGCTCATACTCGGGCGCAACCGGGTTGAAATTGACCTGGGTCCTTTGCCATTGTAGGATTCATTCCTTTCCAAGACCCCCGCCCTCAAGCACGCGGGAGACCCGAAACCCTGAGGGTCACAAGTCACGGTAAGACGCCGCCCGGCGTGCAACCAAATTCTTTTTTCGATTGTTTCAATATACACTGACAGGGCTTTTTGAACTTCCCGCCTGTCTTTTTTTAGGTCTCGCGACCTATCGATGCGCGCAAGCGCATCGAGCGTAGCGAGAATTCATGCGGCGAAAACATCTTCAAACCAAAGGGCTTTCAGCCCAGCGGTTTTCATGCAGTGCCCGTGTACATGCACGCGCATCGCATCCAAGCCCAGCCCAGTCCTCCCCTAGCAGCACTCCTCCCACGCCAGCAACTCCCCCCTCCCACACCAGCACCTCCCCTCTCTCGCATTCGCGCCAACCGGCTTCTCCTCCCCTAGCAGCACTCCTCCCACACCAGCATCTCCCCCCTCCCACACCAGCACCTCCCCTCTCTCGCATTCACGCCCACCCACCAGGCTCTCCCGCCCCCATCAGGCTTCCCTCCCAATCCGCCTGCCTCCCCTCGCTCGCATTCCCGACCCAGGCTCTCCCGGCGGCTTTCGTTTTCCGCTTGATTGCCTTCCCTGCTGCTGCTCGTCCTTTAATGGCAGCCGATCGCCCGCCGCGTTTTCAGATCTGCCCAGTCTTGCCCACCGCCAGCAGCCCCAGATCCAGCACTTTGTTGAACCTTCCGGCTCAGTTCCGACCAGCACTCCACAGCGCAGTGGCTCAGCTCCACCGGTCCCGGCCGAGCCGGGTAACTTCCGCCGCCACACGGTGCGGGCCAAACGTACAGATGTCCGCCATCCGCTGCACTCTGCTCTCACTTCTGCGGCCGGTTCACCTCACCAGTATCAGCCCCGCACTGGGTTGAGCCCCGCACTTTCCGGCCTTCAGTAGCACACTTCGGTAGTCGCGACTTAGGCCAGCACTATCTTCCCCCCGGCCTCGTTGGTGAAAGATGCCTCCCCTCGCTCGCATTCCCGACCCAGGCTCTCCCGCGGGCTTTCGTTTTCCGCTTGATTGCCTTCCCTGCTGCTGCTCGTCCTTTAATGGCAGCCGATCGCCCGCCGCGTTTTCAGATCTGCCCAGTCTTGCCCACCGCCAGCAGCCCCAGATCCAGCACTTTGTTGAACCTTCCGGCTCAGTTCCGACCAGCACTCCACAGCGCAGTGGCTCAGCTCCACCGGTCCCGGCCGAGCCGGGTAACTTCCGCCGCCACACGGTGCGGCCCAAACGTACAGATGTCCGCCATCCGCTGCACTCTGCTCTCACTTCTGCGGCCGGTTCACCTCACCAGTATCAGCCCCGCACTGGGTTGAGCCCCGCACTTTCCGGCCTTCAGTAGCACACTTCGGTAGTCGCGACTTAGGCCAGCACTATCTTCCCCCCGGCCTCGTTGGTGAAAGATGTTTTTTTTTTTAGGTGGTTTCACGGCGGTCGCGGAAGTGAAAACCTCACCGCTTATAGACCCCGTCCCATGTGGTTTTGGCAGTTCGCAGACGGTCCTGAAAGGATGGTATTCGTCGGATTGGGAATCCGGCTTGCGGAGTTCCCTCAAGAGGCAGCCATTCTGCCTCGCGTCGAAACCACACCCTGTTCATGATTAATTTTTATAGCACTTCCAAGACTGCTATCACAAAGGCAGTATCCTTTACCCAATTTGCCCCTAGGCTGCCCCAGCAGAGTGGCATAGAAGACCCAGCCAGTAATGGAAGCATCTCCCTACTGTTAAAAAACAGTGGATTTACTGATGAGCTGTGTAGGGATCATTTTGCCACAGTGCAGTTGTTCTGCTTATTGCTATTAGCCATGTGATCCAAAGGTGGGTAGTAGCCTCCATTCACAAGTACTTGACAGACCGCACTATTATCCAGCCAAACAATTGTGTAGGTGTTTTTTTCTTGGTCAGGATTTCTTATGGCCTTTGCAACATCCGAGGGAGACTCTTTGTGTGTGAGTTGGCCTGTCCATGGCACAAAGAGAACTTTGTGCTGGGCCGGTCTGATTTGATATAATGAGGACCTTTCAATGGACTGGTTAATGTCAGCCTGATAGTCTTCACTCACAGAAGACCATGACATCCCAAGAGGTTGGCTGTTTGATTTTTGTAAGAAAATAATATTGACACACTTCAGAAACGCAAAAACCACAGTTGATGGACAGAATGCAGAACAATGTCATACATTCACCCCATTACAGAGATCTGGGCCTAAATCCATCGTTTTTTTTGCATTCCACACCACCCCAGTTCAGACATGGCCATATGCAAATCAGTCTGACCCTGTGCCTCATGGGAACAGTCCAGCCCGAACTGCCAAGCCATGCCTTCCCTGGACCGGAAACAAGCTTCCGAGGAGCGGTTTCTGGCATTCCAGCCGTCTTCAGCCCGGCTTGCTTGAATCCAGTGGTGTGGAGAGCATGGGACTCACGTCTGAGCATACCCATCCCACTCGGGTGACAAATGCAAAAACCACAGTTGATGGACAGAATGCAGAACAATGTCATACATTCACCCCAGTACAGAGATCTGGGCCTAAATCCATAGTTTTTTTTGCACTCCACACCACCCCGGTTCAGACATGGCCATATGCAAATCAGTCTGACCCTGTGCCTCATGGGAACAGTCCAGCCCGAACTGCCAAGCCATGCCTTCCCTGGACCGGAAACAAGCTTCCGAGGACCGGTTTCTGACATTCCAGCCGTCTTCAGCCCGGCTTGCTTGAATCCAGTGGTGTGGAGAGCATGGGACTCACGTCTGAGCATACCCATCCCACTCGGGGCGACAAATGCAACAAGCACTGGCGTTGCCAATAGGTCTCGCAGTAGGAAAGTTGGAGCTATTACAATTGCAAATAACAATGCCTTTTATTTTTGTTTTCTTTTTAAAAAATTAAAGGGCTTTGTCATTTACAAAACCAACAGCTCCAACTTTCCTACTGCGAGACCTATTGGCAACGCCAGTGCTTGTCTTAATAGGACACGTTAAAGAAACAAACAACCCTGGAAAAAAGTAAGCAATTCAACTCTTCTCTTGTTGGGTCCTAACAATTCCACCCTTCCTCGCCATGACCACAAAAATTCATTTTTGTATTCGTAGAATTTTCACAAAGGGGGCACTGTTGAACTGAGATCCGTTTCCTCCAGGCCTCGACCCCGGAGCGGCTGCTCCCCATAGAGGTAACCTTTCTGGCCATATAAACATATTGCTGCAGTGCCAGTCCACATTTTATTACATAAACTTATCTTGCCAATGTCACCACATTGCAGGTTGACGCCCACGGCATTTGATGACATATGATGACTACTCTTTAAAAGACTCAAGTGACCACAACCTATTGGTCACATAAGGTATGCTGCATCGGACGATGCACTCAATTGGAAAAAGCTCAGTTTGTGTTTGTGCTCCAAACTAAATCCAATTCCCTATTCTTTCTCCCAAAACAGTACCCTTGGATAAACTCCACGCCCTGATGAGAATCCGATGAATCACACATTGGCATTCGAAACGCGTTGGCATTTAGCATCTATGTTTTCGCCCTAAACTAGTGGCTTGGTTATTTCCTGTATTCACACAATCACGACAATATAACAAATAGTACTACAGGAAGGAGGGCTGGTATTGAATAAAACGTACCCCCCAAACGTTCATTATCTGATTTGACTGCATGAAAGTCTGTCCTTTACTTTTTTCGAGATAATTGTTTATCACTGTGTACAATTTATATGCACATTATTTTGATTTGTTGATTATCATTCACACAATTGTTTATACACTTGTTTTTTGCGCTTTTTCCCTTACAAAAAATGTTTGTAGTGGGTTTTATGTGAAGTTGACTATGTATCCTTTTCTGTCTTAAATAATGTACAATTTTTGGATTTTTCAAAAATAATAGACATAAATCAAGTGTCTTAGACAACTAACAGTGTGGTTTTGTCTTTTCACTCATTAATTGTGATAATTATGCATACAGAGGCATAGGTAAATTTTTCCCTTTAGGCAGTAATAGGCCCTACCTACCCTCTTCCCTACAGGGCCAAACCCCCCCTTGTTCTTTCATAAGGTGTGTGCATGGCGCAGGCCCTCTGTAATCAGTACCGGCGCAAGGGAAAGGAAAGGAGAGACCCATATCTTCGAAAATATGGTGCTCTCCTGTTCCCTTCCTGTCGCGCCACGCAGCGCAGCCTCGCGGGGGAGGGCTGAGCTGCATTGTGTGGAGATTTGGTAAATCTCTCCTGAAATGTCTGTTACAATCAGTTAAACATTGTGAATTCTCATTCCATTATGTTTCAATTTAGTAATTTAAAATATCTTGCGATCCAACAGAAAACAAGCCTTGCATGTGTGAAATGACCATCAATAATGAAGCGAAGGCTGTAAATCTTCAATAATAGCGGAAATAATGAGCTCCAGTATTCAGGAAAACATCAGCGCAGTCGGCGACAGAGGAACCTGCACACAAACTGACAGATCCCGGATGAAGCTTCAAGGGCAGTTCAGTGATTGTAAGAGTCTGAGCTGTGCACCTCCACGCTACAAGACGAAGAAATGACCTTAGTAAAATTAAGGCAACAACAATAACAAACCCCCTCCTGTATAAACAAGTGTCCAACACCAGCTTTGATCATGGGATCGGTATGATGTGATTACCGCAGTGCTCTGTTTTCTAAGATGATTACAAGCCATCATTCCGTGCTCTAGGTGCATTGTAAACTCTTTCTGGCCAAACCACAGTAAGCAGAGAAGAGCACAACAGAGCGGAGCCAGACAACTGACGGGTAAAGGAAAGAGGAGTTTGTCTATCTACAATACAACAGACTGTCCCGATTTGCACCGGCCAGAAGGAAGATACATCTTTACCCGCAGGGGTGCATTGCCATAATCCAATCTAAAGGCACTATCGCCTACAAAGACACCTTTCTACATATTAGGAGTGTGGCAAATATTTGGTGGCTATCGCATTTTATTGTTAAAACAGAAATCAAACGCGCAAATTACTGCACACATATAAAGTTTGTGAGAAAAACACAAGTGCTTTATCAGCCATGTCAGCCCATCAGGAAATGCAGTCATGGGATGTAGAAAAATATATACCCGACCCACAGACACTAACCAAGAAAGAAGAATCATACACATGCAGCAAGAGCTTTAGTTTGTCATCACTAAGCAAGCTTCATCAGCACACGTACACAGGACAAAAACCATTCAAGTGCAGTGAATGTGTAAAGAGCTTTAGTTACTTTTCAAACCTCCAACAACATCAGCGAATACACACGGGACAAAAACCTTTCAAGTGCAGTGAATGTGTAAAGAGCTTTGGTCAGTTATCAACCCTACAGATACATCAGCGTACACACATGGGGGAAAATCCATATCATTGCAGTGAATGTGCCAAGTGCTTTAGTCAATTATCAAAACTCCAAAAACATCAGCGAATACACACAGGGGAAAAACCATTCAAGTGCAGTGAATGTGCAAAGTGCTTTAGTCACTTATCAAAACTCCAAAAACATCAGCGAATACACACAGGGGAAAAGCCATTCAAGTGCAGTGAATGTGCAAAGTGCTTTAGTCAATTATCAAACCTTCAAAAACATCAGCGAATACACACAGGGGTAAAACCATTCGAGTGCAGTGAATGTGACAATAGTTTTTGCAGCTCTTCAGCATTTAGGGATCATCTGCGAATACACACAGTAGAAAAACCATTCAAGTGCAGTGAATGTGCAAAGAGCTTTAGTCGCTTATCAAACCTCCAACAACATCAGCGAATACACACAGGGGAAAAACCATTCAAGTGCAGTGAATGTGCAAAGTGCTTTAGTAACCTATCAAACCTCCAAAAACATCAGCGAATACACACAGGGGAAAAACCATTCAAGTGCAGTGAATGTGCAAAGTGCTTTAGTCAATTATCAAACCTTAAAAGCCATCAGCGAACACACACAGGGGAAAAACCATTCAAGTGCAGTGAATGTGACAATAGTTTTCGCAGCTCTTCAGCATTAAGGTATCATCTGCGAACACACATAGTAGAAAAATCATTCAAATGCAAAGAATGTGGGAAGAGATTTAGTCAGTTATTAGTCCTAAGACGTCATCAGCGTACACACAAGGGGGAAAAGACATATCATTGCAGTGAATGTGGAAAGTGCTTTAGTCACTTATCAAACCTCCAAAATCATCAGCGAATGCACACAGGGGAAAAACCATTCAAGTGCAATCAATGTGGGAAGCGCTTTAGTCAGATATCAGACCGAAAACGTCATCAGCGAACACACACGGGGGAAAAACCTTATTATTGTAGTGAATGTGACAGTAGTTTTCGCGACTCTTCAACATTGAGGTACCATCAGGTAACACACACAGGGAAAAAACCATTCAAGTGCAGTGAATGTGCAAAGTGCTTTAGTCAATTAACAAACCTCCAACAACATCAGCGAATACACACAGGGGAAAAACCATTCAAGTGCAGTGAATGTGCAAAGTGCTTTAGTCAATTATCACACCTCCGAAAACATCAGCGAATACACACAGGGGAAAAACCATTCAAGTGCAGTGAATGTGCAAAGTGCTTTAGTCAATTATCACACCTCCGAAAACATCAGCGAATACACACAGGGGAAAAACCATTCAAGTGCAATCAATGTGGGAAGAGCTTTAGTCAGTTATCAGACCGAAAACGTCATCAGCGAACACACACGGGGGAAAAACCTTATTATTGTAGTGAATGTAACAGTAGTTTTCGCAACTCTTCAACATTAAGGTACCATCAGGTAACACACACAGGGAAAAAACCATTCAAGTGCAGTGAATGTGCAAAGTGCTTTAGTCACTTATCAAACCTCCAAAAACATCAGCGAATACACACAGGGGAAAAACCATTCAAGTGCAGTGAATGTGGGAAGAGCTTTAGTCAGATATCAGACCGAAAACGTCATCAGCGAACACACACGGGGGAAAAACCTTATTATTGTAGTGAATGTGACAGTAGTTTTCGCGACTCTTCAACATTGAGGTACCATCAGGTAACACACACAGGGAAAAAACCATTCAAGTGCAGTGAATGTGCAAAGTGCTTTAGTCAATTAACAAACCTCCAACAACATCAGCGAATACACACAGGGGAAAAACCATTCAAGTGCAGTGAATGTGCAAAGTGCTTTAGTCAATTATCACACCTCCGAAAACATCAGCGAATACACACAGGGGAAAAACCATTCAAGTGCAGTGAATGTGCAAAGTGCTTTAGTCAATTAACAAACCTCCAACAACATCAGCGAATACACACAGGGGAAAAACCATTCAAGTGCAGTGAATGTGCAAAGTGCTTTAGTCAATTAACAAACCTCCAACAACATCAGCGAATACACACAGGGGAAAAACCATTCAAGTGCAGTGAATGTGACAATAGTTTTCGCAGCTCTTCAGCATTAAGGTATCATCTGCGAACACACATAGTAGAAAAATCATTCAAATGCAAAGAATGTGGGAAGAGATTTAGTCAGTTATTAGTCCTAAGACGTCATCAGCGTACACACAAGGGGGAAAAGACATATCATTGCAGTGAATGTGGAAAGTGCTTTAGTCACTTATCAAACCTCCAAAATCATCAGCGAATGCACACAGGGGAAAAACCATTCAAGTGCAATCAATGTGGGAAGCGCTTTAGTCAGATATCAGACCGAAAACGTCATCAGCGAACACACACGGGGGAAAAACCTTATTATTGTAGTGAATGTGACAGTAGTTTTCGCGACTCTTCAACATTGAGGTACCATCAGGTAACACACACAGGGAAAAAACCATTCAAGTGCAGTGAATGTGCAAAGTGCTTTAGTCAATTAACAAACCTCCAACAACATCAGCGAATACACACAGGGGAAAAACCATTCAAGTGCAGTGAATGTGCAAAGTGCTTTAGTCAATTATCACACCTCCGAAAACATCAGCGAATACACACAGGGGAAAAACCATTCAAGTGCAGTGAATGTGCAAAGTGCTTTAGTCAATTATCACACCTCCGAAAACATCAGCGAATACACACAGGGGAAAAACCATTCAAGTGCAATCAATGTGGGAAGAGCTTTAGTCAGTTATCAGACCGAAAACGTCATCAGCGAACACACACGGGGGAAAAACCTTATTATTGTAGTGAATGTAACAGTAGTTTTTGCAACTCTTCAACATTAAGGTACCATCAGGTAACACACACAGGGAAAAAACCATTCAAGTGCAGTGAATGTGCAAAGTGCTTTAGTCACTTATCAAACCTCCAAAAACATCAGCGAATACACACAGGGGAAAAACCATTCAAGTGCAGTGAATGTGGGAAGAGCTTTAGTCAGATATCAGACCGAAAACGTCATCAGCGAACACACACGGGGGAAAAACCTTATTATTGTAGTGAATGTGACAGTAGTTTTCGCGACTCTTCAACATTGAGGTACCATCAGGTAACACACACAGGGAAAAAACCATTCAAGTGCAGTGAATGTGCAAAGTGCTTTAGTCAATTAACAAACCTCCAACAACATCAGCGAATACACACAGGGGAAAAACCATTCAAGTGCAGTGAATGTGCAAAGTGCTTTAGTCAATTATCACACCTCCGAAAACATCAGCGAATACACACAGGGGAAAAACCATTCAAGTGCAGTGAATGTGCAAAGTGCTTTAGTCAATTAACAAACCTCCAACAACATCAGCGAATACACACAGGGGAAAAACCATTCAAGTGCAGTGAATGTGCAAAGTGCTTTAGTCACCTATCAAACCTCCAACAACATCAGCGAATACACACAGGGGAAAAACCATTCAAGTGCAATCAATGTGCAAAATGCTTTAGTCGGTTATCAAACCTTCAAAGCCATCAGCGAACACACACAGGGGAAAAACCTATTCAAGTGCAGTGAATGTGACGATAGTTTTTGCAGCTCTTCAGCATTAAGGTCAAATCTGCGAACACACATAGTAGAAAAATCATTCAAGTGCAATGAATGTGGGAAGAGATTTAGTCACTTATTAGTCCTCAAACGTCATCAGCAAACACACACGGGGAAAAACCCTATAATTGTAGTGAATGTGACAGTAGTTTTCGCGACTCTTCAGCATTAAGGTATCATCAGCGAACACACACAGGGGAAAAACCATTCAAGTGCAGTGAATGTGCAAAGTGCTTTAGTCACTTATCAAACCTCCAAAAACATCAGCGAATACACACAGGGGAAAAACCATTCAAGTGCAATGAATGTGGGAAGAGCTTTAGTCCGATATCAGACCGAAAACGTCATCAGCGAACACACACGAACACACACTGTAAGCAGTAGACTTTGTTTGAAGAATGTGGTAAAATAGCGAAATCCCACAACAAAAGCATATATGTGCCAGGACAATCAGTTGCACTCCCAGCAACTCATCTTCCACACTTGATTGTCCCTTGTCCTCAAATGTTCGGAAGGATTTGTCGTATGAATGCCAGAAGTGGCAGTGACATTCATGAAGCTAAAGCTAACAGGAGTGTGTGGGAGATAGAGAGGGGAGAGATAAAGAGAGTGAGAGAGACAAAGAAAGGGGGAGAAAAAGAACGAATTGGAAGGAGGGGGAACGTACGTTATTTGTACTCATCTAAAAATAGAAGAAGCAGCCGAATACATGCCAATGTGTGACATCACCAGAGAAATGGGCTGAACACCTATGAGTTTAATGTTTATTTTTAATACCTATAGACCCATGTCATGCCAATAAACAGGGCACGAGTAAGGAAAATAGTGAAGGAGCCCATTATCATATGCAAATCACAGTGACGTCACATGTAGTGACATCACAAGAAGTGATGTCAGGCCCTTATAATTTTCACGTGAAAAGTTGACGGCCTGTTTTAAAAACAATAAACAAGAAACATAAAATAATGTAAAAAGAAGTTTTTGGTTTCAGTTTTTATACATCATGTGTTTTTCCCACTATTAGTTTGTAACTAAACTCGAAAAATGACTGAAAGTGTAAATATTTTTAAACAGATATGTGGAACTTGGAAATTACATTTTTAAACAGTTTTTAGCGAATAAATAAAATATGCTTTTAATTTGCGCTTGTTTCCTGACGTTATTCTTTATCCAGCCCCTAAACCCCAAAGTGTTTCACATTTACAATGTATTAAGCAATAGAAGGACAAATTTGTCAAGTTCTCTGTTCCTCTCTTGCGCCACTCACACAAACAAACACTCAGAGGCCTGTGTCTGCAGTGCTGGGCACAAATTATAATTACCAGTTACAGGCAAAGGAGCTATGTAGAACTGAGTCCCGTTTCTAGATAATAGTGGGGGGACCGCTTCAAACTGTGGCTACCCCCCGACTTGTGCCGTGCTGATAAAGCAATAGTGAATTTGAGTAATTTATGATGAATTGAAATGAGAGAAAGAGAAGAACAGAGCAAGGTGCAGGATATATTAAAGAAAATGAAAAAAGAGACACAAGACTTTACCCTGTTCTGTGTACTAGTACTTTACGTAAGCAAGTTGTGCTGTGCGTTGTGAACAGCCTGTCACCCCCTTTGTATGTAAATGAGCTTCTGTGACCAGACACCCCAGGCTCCCATCTCTTCTACCGTGGATGATAATGTGAGCACTGTAAGGTAATCACAAACTAGGACTATATTGAGAAACAATTGGCTTCCAGGTCACACAGCTGTTGTTATGTAGTTCTTTATTAATTTTTTTTCATTTACTTTAATTTGCAGCAATCCTCCAGGTTACTTTTTCTCAGTATTACACTTCAGGTCGCTCATTTGTCGGCATGGGTTTTGTCCTCACACTGGTCTAGGACGGGCTTTCTCAAGGTAGAAGGCACTGTCATAGGAATAATAAATCAGACATATATGAAATTGTATGTAAACAAATGTGTGCCTTTCAGTTATCAAGCACCACCAGACTCACATCTACACATGGAATTGAGCACCAAACTAAAGTGACTCCTCCCTGAATAAATATGTGCCATCAGTAATCGGGCTGATCATTCTACTAATGCTCACAGCAAATACAGTTTCTGGCATTGTGCGCATTGGCCTAAATTTTAATTGCTGAAGTTTCACGCAGTTCCGCTGATGCACACAGCTTATAAGGTTTGTGGATATTGTGCACTGTATGCAGATCACTGAAGATCCCCCTTAAGTAGTAATTAGGTGAAAACATAGCTCGTACAGCATGCAAAATGTCACTGCCCCTCCCTTCTTATTGACATCTCCAGAAGTTCCTCCTCTCTCGTGGAAGAAGGTTTCCACACATTATGCTCGTGTCTGTGGCACTTAAGCGCAGAGAGGAAAGCCTCATTGTTAATGCATTGTGGGCTCTGAGGGACAAGAATTCTTTGAACACCTTCCTGAACTCTCTGATAGTGACTCCGACACTCTTAATGAATACGAGATCTGCTTCAAAAAGTTGGACTTGCACCACCTCCCCAAAGTGAGTACTGTCCTTGTAAGATATAACTTCGGGAGAAGGATGCAAAGGCAGGATGAGTCGGTCGAACAGTACATAACTACCTTGCGCAAATTGGCTTCCATGTGCACTTTTGGGGCCGCTTTAGAGGATCGCTTAAGAGATTAGTTCGTGTTAGGATGCGCCCTCGACAAAACGAGACATGCCCTGTGGCAAAAAGACACACCATCGCTTCAAGAAGTGCTGACCATAGCCAAAAGTCAAGGGCATTCAAAAGTGTGTGTTGATATTATACGCAAAGACAGTACAAGTGATAAAAAGGAGAACATTAATGTCAAGGTGGTGGTGGATAGATTTTTTAAACCCAAATTGAGCACCACTTCAAAGCCCTTTAACACAAAGAATTTTCAGAGGAAGTGCTTCAGGTGTGGCAACTCTGGCCATATGGCCAACTTTAACCCGTTGCGTGCGTCGGACGGCCCCCTAACGTCACAGTGGGCATGTGCGGAGGACGACTAGGGGCTGTCCGAACTGCACCCACTCATTATTATGCCCGCACAGCGGTGAAATTCGCGCCACAGTCAACGGGTTAAAGACTGCCCAGGTTGGAAGGCTATGTGCAAAAAGAGAGAAAAGGTCACGTATCAAAGAGCTGCAGATCGGGCCACGGGCATAAAAAAGTCAGGGAAGTTTATCTTTATGAAGAAGGTTTGGAAGTAATCAATGCTCTCCCTGTCACAGGGAATGCTAGAGATGGCCCTCAGAAGCTAGTTTTGATCAATGATGCTCCAGTGAGCATGCTCTTCGACTTTGGGGCCAAGATACCGCTAGTCCCCAAAGCAATGTATGAGTGTAATCTGCTGGGCAAACTCAACCTGTTGAAGCCAGACATTAGACCAAAAGGTTAAGGTAGGGTGACTATTGAGTTGCTGGGTTATTTCTGGGGCACAATTGACTTCAAAGGGAGAGTCATCCCTGGTAAAATCTATGTCTCGATGAAGCGGGACTCACTCATAAGTTGCTTCCATCAACGTGATCTACATATCTGCCTTTATCCCAATGAGATCTGTCTGCCTAAAATAATTACTACCAGTTAGGGTTGTTAGTAATGCTAATCGAGACTGGATCAAGGAATTCCTTGAGGTCTTTGCTGGTGGACTGTGTTTGTTTCAAAAACTCTGTACATTAGATAAAGGTCAAATCTAACTCTGTTCCAAAAACAGCTAAGGTCAGAAATGCACCTCTGTAAGTAAGGGAGAGCATGAAAGTTGAATTAGGCAATCTCTTAGCCAAGTTTATCATTCAAGAAGTTGAAGCAACGGAGTGGGTCTCTCCTGTTGTTATGGCCCGCAAAGCCAATGGGGAGGCTAGGCTCTGTGTCAGCTTGAGGGAGCTCAACAAAGCAGTTATTGTTGATCATTATGCTTTCACCCACATAACTAAAATGCTGTGTTCTCTTGAGTGGGCAAGGCATTTTTCTTCCTTTGACTTGACCTCTGCCTATCACCAGGCCGGCCTTCACTCCTCTTCAGAACATTCAGAGCATTCACACCTCTTCCCAGGACCTTACATCCTGGGTAACACCCTTTGGTACCTTTAGATTTCTAAGAATGCCTTTCGACTGATTTCTGCAGCCTCAGTTTTTAGGTCTCGTGACCTACAATGCGCGCAAGCGCATTGAGGGAGCGAGAATTCAAGTAGCCAAAATCCTCGTCAAACCAAGGGCTTTCTGCTGCGGTTTTCTTGAAGTTCACGTGAATCACGTGAGCAAACAAGCACGCGCATTCACGGCCTACTTTCAGTTTCCCGGCAAGGGCTTCTCCTCCCCTAACTATTCATGGCCGGCCGCAGGCCGGCCGTGCTTTCAGTTTCCCAGACGCTTAAAGCTTGTTTTTCTCCTTCCTTCAACCCGTCGCAGTTAGTTTTTCTTCAGCCCGTCACAGTTTGTTTTCCTTGCACCGCCCCTTCTTACAGTCCTTACAGAATCTAACGTATCTTTCAGTTTCCCGGACGCTTAACACCTCCTGTTCTCTTTGTAGCAACACGCTGCCTGTATCATGCCGTTCTTCTGTTACCAGATCTTCGACTTCGCTCTGAATACTGCTCTGAGCTTCTCGTTTCAGATATGACAAGTTACTTTTACTATTATCCGGAGGACAGCTGTTATCTAGATTCCGAGGTTGTAAACCTGCTATTATGGCATAAACATAGAAATTCAGTTTTGTGGCAATGTTTGATGTTCTTATTACTGAAAGGGTTTTACTCGGCACCTTGGCAAACACCATATCCTTTTCGTAATCCGACTCATGGTTACTCCTGTGAACCCACGAGCGCCCTGCATCCTGTAACGTGTTCTCACAGCATCCTCCCATCCTTACACATTCAGACAGCACCGCCAGGCTGCTCTAGACCATTGTGAAGGGCCTAAGTCGCATATATGGTCTCATTACGAGTCGGCCATGTCATCATCCCATTTCATACAAAAGGCTGCACTGAGGTGTTCGGAAATTAACGCACGCCTTCATTTTCACATATTCCAAGTTTGTGGCAAATAATATGGCTTGTGTCGAGGTAAATTGTAGGTCTTTCCCCTTGTTACATTTCAGCCGGTTGGCCCTACCTAAGTTTAATGAAGGGTGCAAAGGCAGTCAACCCTGCACCACCTGGTATTGCGAGCCCTGTGCAAGCAGGAGTGTGCGTGGGGAGTCCAGTTTAAAGCGCCACTTGTACAAGGCTCCTGGAGTTCGAAGCGCCTAGAAATCAGCATCGATGTCCTCTGCGTAAGTACCTGGGCTGACGTCATAGACCTTGTTCATGCTCGTCCAATATGTCAGATATGTCAAAGATTACCCCGCTTTGACCCTTGTTCTAGTAGTGATTAAAAGTCCCCGCGCACAGCCTTACTTGGATTTCTCCTCCCCCTCCCCAGCCAGCTTCCCCCAGGCCGTAGCAGCACTCCTCCCACACCTTTGAAGTGAAGCTTAGCTTCACTTCATAGGCCCCTGCTGCTTCACACCCTCATCCCGCTCTCTCCCCGCTCGGCCCCCTCCCCTGCCCGCCGTGTCGCATTTCTCCTCCCCCCTCCCCTTCTCTGCCTTCCCTCCGTCTTGTTATTGTTGTAAATGTCATGAACTAAACGGAAATGTATCAGAGACCCCCATACCTGTGAACTGTGCGAGTTATTGGACATACGTGAATTGATTATTCTACGCGATGTTCCCAATAAATAAATATAAAACACTGTGGTGTTTCAATTATTTTCAGTTTCATTGTCTTTTATTTCCACTGCACATGTGGGTTGTTTTTTTTTATCAAACCTTAAACACTTTTTTGGGGAATCTGGACTTTAAAAAAACGTCGACAGTTATCTGCTATATGTGTGTTCTCTACTGCCCGATTGCACAGAAATACAGGGAGATGTTTACCGGCCTTCTGTAAACACGGAGGTATCATTCATGGAACGATATATTAACGACTCTTGCCAAGGCAGGCCACCTCACACAACTGGAATCATGTTTCTAGATACTTGAATAACAGGTGTTGCTATTAGTCACTTAAATGCTATTTATTGTATAGATTTCAGAATGATGAGAGGCGGAGTCGGCCCTGCTAAGATATAACAAGCCTGCGATCTGTTGGTTTCTGGACAGGCTCTGAGCTCTCATACTCATTTTTTTTATTTATTTATACTAGCTACATTGCAAGTTTACCTGCTCAGCGTGTGTTCACGAGGTGCGTCATCACAGTAAGCCCAATTTGTGCTGCTGACTCAATTTAGACGGGGGTTCAAGCCGTCTGCGTGGCACAAAAGATAATTAAAATGTTATCATATTTGGTAAAAACGTAGGAACCGGCTGATTGAGTATAGATAGGGTAGTCCACGCTCAGTAGGTATTCCCACGCTTTTGCCACATTCAATATCTTCTGGTATTCCTTATCTTCATGTCTCCCTGTATTGTGGTTCTGCTTAACTTAATGACGCGCCCTCCTAAAGACCACCCCGCCGATCCCGGGGGCTAGTCCATGGCCACTTGAATCCCGGTGGGGCTGCTCCGCTGTTTACTCTCCCAAGGTCGATCAAATGAGTATCATTGCATTGGATAACGATAAAAAAAAACTGTTACCAGCGCCTTGAGCGGACATAAATAGTAAAACTATTATTATTTATATGAGTATTTTTATGCCACGTCAGTGTTTTTTAAAAATATTCTTGTTCTTGGGTTTCACCACCTGACTTGCACTTCTTTCAGACTCGCACTTAGTTCTCAGCCCTAGGACCTCTTTCACTGTCCTGAACACTCGTTTTGCCATTAATGTGATTTCTCTTTACCTCCTAAACACGCTGCTGCTCTGAGCTTGTCGTTTCAGATATGACAAGTTACTTTTACTATTACCCGGAGGACAGCTGTTATCTAGATTCCGAGGTTGTAAACCTGCTATTATGGCATAAACATAGAAATTCAGTTTTGTGGCAATGTTTGATGTTCTTATTACTGAAAGGGTTTTACTCGGCACCTTGGCAAACACCATATTCTTTTCGTAATCCGACTCGTGGTTACTCCTGTGAACCCACGAGCGCCCTGCATCCTGTAACGTGTTCTCACAGCATCCTCCCATCCTTACACATTCAGACAGCACCGCCAAGCTGCTCTAGACCATTGTGAAGGGCCTAAGTCGCATATATGGTCTCATTACGAGTCGGCCATGTCATCATCCCATTTCATAACAAGCACTGGCGTTGCCAATAGGTCTCGCAGTAGGAAAGTTGGAGCTATTGGTTTTGTAAATGACAAAGCCCTTTATGTTTTTAAAATGAAAATAAAAATAAAAGGCATTGTTATTTGCAATTGTAATAGCTCCAACTTTCCTACTGCGAGACCTATTGGCAACGCCAGTGCTTGTTTAGAGGGCGATGGAGGGCATTCCTGAAAGCCTTCAGGGTTTCAAGGTGTACCCAGATGATGTGCTCATCTTTGGTGTGGATCTTGAGAAACATAATGGGAGGCTGAGGTCAGTATTGAAGAAGTTATGTGATGCTGACCTCACCCTTATTATTGACCATTGCAAATTTGATGTCAAAGAATTAGAGTACCTAGGGCATTTTGTGTCCGATGCAGGCATCAAACCTAAACACTCATTGGTAAGCACCATTTTAATTTGCACAACCCATTGAATAAAGAAGAGTTTGTAAAGTTTCTAAGCATGGCTGAATTTATTACAAGTTTGTTCCGAACTTTGCAGGGAAAACCTCTTGTTTGAGGTCTCTCCTCAAGAAGGGAGGCACATTTGTTTGGTCCAAGGGCTGTGAGGAAGAGTTTGAGTGCATTAAGAAACATCTGAATGAAGCACCTTGTCTAGGAAGTTTTGACCCCATAAAGGAATCTTATCTCATCACTGATGCCAGCTCAATGGGGTTAGGAGCAGTTCTTTTGCAAAAGGTTGATGGGGAGGTTAAACTGATTATTTTCCTCTCTAGGCCCTTGAGGGGTGCTGAATGCAACTGTTCTGTTGTGGAGAAAGAAGCTCTGGGTTTTTCCTGGGCAGTGTGCAAGCTGAGAAAGGATTTGTGGGGGAAAAGGTTCAGAATTCGGACTGACCACAAACCTCTTAGGGAGGTCTTCTCCAAGAAAGGCATTGACTCTGTCTCCCATGGGATACGGAAGTGGGTTGTGGCTCTACAGTTCTGGCACACTGTCTGTCAAGACTCGTGGTGTGGAATATGAAATGACAGATGATGTTGAGAGGTTTGGAGGTGAATAATTGGAGGAAGGAATTAATTTGTGTGTGATTAGCGAAGGGTTGATGTCAGAGAGAGAGTGAAGGGAACATCACATGATCGATTTAGACTTGCAGAAAGTCCTCACCATGGTCAAAGGTGGTTGGTGTGAGAAGGACTGTGAGGAGGTCTTCGAAGGCTTTTGGCAAGTTAGGGAAGATCTGGCGGGGAGGATGGTCTCCTCGTGTGTGGTAGTAAGTTGGTTGCACCCCTTGCTCTAAATGATAAGCTAGTAAAGAGTGCTAACACATCGCACATAGTCATTGCCAAGACAAAGCAAAGTATCAGGTAAGAATATTGGTCGCCTGCCATGGATGTACATGTAGAGAGGTTGGTGCGTGAATGTGCTGAATGTGCGTGTTATGACAGGATATTGAAGTGCAGGACTCAACCCATGGTTATTAGGGAACAGGCTACTGGTCCGTGGTGGACACTTCTATAGATATTTTGGACCTGTGAAGTTGAAAACTCAGGATCTCTATTTGATCGTGTGTATGGATATGTTTTCCCATTGGCCTGATATCAAGGTGGTTCGTTCCGTTGAGTCTGGTGAAGTGATTGAGTTTCTAGAAGAGTTATTTGAACGTGAGGGTTTCCAGTTAACACTCTTGTCAGACAATAGTGTTCAGTTCACAACTTAGTCATGGAAGAGTTTCGGAGTTCCAGAGAGATCAAGCATAAGAAGGCATCCCAGTACCATCCACAAAGCAATGGTGTGGTGGAAAGGTTTGTCAAGGTTGTTAAAGAGACTCTGCAACAAGCTGTTGTCTGTGGTGAAATTTGGGAGTTGGCCATGAGGAAGAAGGTTAGCGAGTATAGGTTCACTTCTTGTTCGTCCACTGGTGAAACTCCCTTTTGTTTATTTAAAGGAAGATTCCCCACTGTGGAGGTCCCTCCGCTGTGGGTAATGACCAAAATAACCTTAGTGGATGAAAAGGTGGGTTATTGTCAGGGGCTGCCCAATTACAGGCAGAAACCACACAGGAGCAGAATGCCGCTAAGTCCCAGTGCCCCTCTCAGAACCCCCCCTGCAGGTAAGTGCCAGGGGGGGAAAGGGGGATTGGGATAGAGAAGAGACTGTTCCAAAACTCTGCCGGTTCTGCTTCTTCGCTCTTCTTCTTCTACTTCTGATTAATCAGGCTAAAGATTAAACGTTCACATAACTTTTTCTGCTTGCATAAATCGTGCTTTCTTTTAGACATATGAATAACTTATCTTACCAGAAAGTAGTTTTGGGCTTGCCTCTCCTCTTACTTCTCTTAATGGATGTGTGTTTTCACTAAAAGAAGCCTTCACAAAGTCTCTTGTTCTTTTTCTTTACAGGCCCTTAGACTTCCTTCACTGTCCTGTCTACTGCGAGAGAAAACCATGTAAGTGTATGTTCTTTCTTTATTTCTTTTGTAAATATCTTTCGGGTTCTCTCCTTAGTATACTCACTTAACAAGTAGACTTGTAGACTTTAATTTGGGGGGTCTAATGTGATATGGTGAGTCTTTAGTTTCTCTCCTTAAAACCAACTCTCCCTGCCTACGTTATTAGGTTGTTTTTTTTTTAACCTTTTAATTTGTGGGTATCACAGGCAGATTCAAACAGAATATTGAGAATTTTGTTGTACATAACTTCCAGTGTCTACAGAAATATTACAAAAAGCAGTTCACCAAAACTTGTAAATAATAAACAATACTCAGACGGGCAAATACATACAATACAGGAACGATTTACACAAATAAATACAATCTTATCTAAATTAGAGTTAGACACAGCTTCAAATCAAGTTAGTTAGTTTCGGATGTATAAAACATGCCTCCCCATATTCTCTTTACTTTAATCATTGCTTTCACTCCTCTTTTTCTGGCTAGAGATAGCTCCATATGATGTATCTCTTTAACCAAACACCACCATTCATTCGCATTAGGTGCTTGATCAGCTATCCAAGCTCTAGCCAGGACTAGCCTTGCACATGCCAGCACAATAAAAATTAGATCTTGAAAAGGTGTAGGATTGGGCTGTATACCTAACAGAATCATTTCAGATGTTAAAGGTGCATCAATTAACAATTTCAATCTCAGTATCTTTCCTATACTGTCCCAGAACGGAACTAGCGCAGGACAAAGGACCAACATGTGTTCTAGATCAGCAGCCTGTAGGTGGCATTTTGGGCATTTGGTTCGATCATTAAAGGCATTATTCGGGGACCATTTGCTTATTTGTAGAGGAGTGTGATAAAGTTGGCATATTGTTTTATATGCTTGCAGTTTTAAACTTGAAGAGTGGACTAGCGTATCAATTTTCTTTAAAGAGTATGATATTTCATTCGAGGTGATACCTATGGGAAAGCATAAGGCCCATTTCTCTGCTATTTTTGGACACTCATCTTGTTTATTTTCAGTAAGGCACTTATATCCCTCGCTAATAGTTACTTTTTGCTTTTCCTCTCCCTTGTACAAGCATTGCCAGAAATCCGAATCCAGAATCTTTCAGTTTTAATTTTCTTACAAGAAAATCACGAATTTGTACATATTTAAAATAAGTGTGTTCTGGTAGTTTATATAATAACCTTAATGTTTCGAACTCCAAAAAACCTGAGGAGCCGTTAAGATCCCCAAGTTTCAATATACCTTGACTCGCCCATATTTTACACCCAGAGTCGAAAAAAATGCTAGGCAAACCTGGGTTGTTCCATAGACTTAAAAGAGGATGATAAAATGATAGCTTATTCTGATTCATAAGTATCCTCCAAATGTTAATTATGTCCTTTGCGGTCTTGAACCTCACTCTTTTGAAGTAGTTTGGGTCATTACTTCTAGCCCCAACATAAATTGATGGAAAAGACGTTATTAAGTTCTATTAAGTAGGAAGAGGGCGCTCTTATTATACTCTCTTGCAGGGTTTTAAATGAGGGAATGATATTCAGCTTCTAATATTTTCTTAAATGGAAAAATCATTGGCTACTTTAAGCCAAGGCTCGAATTAACTTGTGGAGTTCAAAAGGATTTAAACGCGGATACAGGAAACCTGTTCCACGCAAATCATTTCCATTAACTTGAAGACAAGCTCGGTTCACTGAGCTAATGAACCGCGAGTGTCAAGATCATTTATTACAGCTTTTCTTCACGAGAGAACGTGAGTAAATGGCTCGCGTTAATATTTAATCCTTTTTAGAATTAAAGTCTAAGCAGCACGAAGAGGAAAATGTGCTCGCATCAGACCTTCGAAAAAGTATAAATTTCTTCTATGAGGCACAATTTATTCTTTCTGACGCGGCGTGTTGAAAGGTCACGCCCATGTCAGCTCAACTCGAGAATGTTTTACAGCACATTAATTATTAGGAGTTAGACGGTATTTTATGTTTCTTAGTTAAGCATTACTCTGAGAAACAACCTTTATTTCCTCCTAATTAACGCTAAGGTTATCTCGGCAAGGGAAATTATTAACCAGTCTTTGAACTTCAGAAGTACATTGAATTCAGCACTAACCTTATATTTAGAACCTGGACTTTTACCGACGAAGCTAAAACCCGGATATTTCGAGTCTACCCTGACTAACTTCCACGACACTCAATATTGAGATGCTCTCCTAGCAGATTCTTTGGTGAAGTGTGCAGTAGAATTTTGAAGCACACCTCACCAGGCTGTGATTGTTTGGAAGACTAGACTGCTAAAAAGCAGTAAGCTGTTGCAGTGACAGAATGTTGACAGCCATGTTGGAGTTTCTGCAATGTCAACTAGCACTCCAACTTAAAGGATGAATTACTCTTTGACTTTGGAATGGGAGGGTAGAAGCCACCGAGGAGGTATGAGGAGGAAACCTCCCGTGATTCCTGACAGTTATGGAACTGGGGGAAATGGCTTGCACGTTTGTCCAAATACGGACCCTTGCTTCTAGTCAGAGTAAGGGGGCTACACTCCTAGAATAACCCCTGCTCAACCCTGTGATAGCTTGGCACAAAATGAAATGAAATACCACTATTTGTAAAGCGCACAGCTACCTCCGAAGTAAACTACCAAGCCAATTCTTCACCAGAAAGGAGACAAGCTACCGGGGACCGGTTTCTGGCATTTCAGCCGTCTTCGGTCCGGCTTGCTTGAATCCTGATGGTGCAGTGAGAAAGGGACTCATGTCTGAGTATACCCTGCCACACCTATAGTGGCCAAAAACGATTCAGAAAAGGGGGTGGTGATGAACAGAGTGTCTGAATTAAGCAGACCACTCTTACCCAGTCCAAAGATCAGGGCTTGATCCATCACCGTTATTTATCTCACTGCACCATCCCAGCTCAGAACCTGGCTATATGCAAATCAGTCTGTCCCTGGCCCAGTGCATCATGGGAACAGGGCAGACTAAACTACCAAGCCAATTCTTCACCAGAAAGGAGACAAGCTACCGGGGACCGGTTTCTGGCATTTCAGCCGTCTTCGGCCCGGCTTGCTTGAATCCTGATGGTGCAGTGAGAAAGGGACTCATGTCTGAGTATACCCTGCCACACCTATAGTGGCCAAAAATGATTCAGAAAAGGGGGTGGTGATGAACAGAGTGTCTGAATTAAGCAGACCACTCTTACCCAGTCCAAAGATCAGGGCTTGATCCATCACCGTTATTTATCTCACTGCACCATCCCAGCTCAGAACCTGGCTATATGCAAATCAGTCTGTCCCTGGCCCAGTGCATCATGGGAACAGGGCAGACTAAACTACCAAGCCAATTCTTCACCAGAAAGGAGACAAGCTACCGGGGACCGGTTTCTGGCATTTCAGCCGTCTTCGGCCCGGCTTGCTTGAATCCTGATGGTGCAGTGAGGAAGGGACTCATGTCTGAGTATACCCTGCCACACCTATAGTGGCCAAAAACGATTCAGAAAAGGGGGTGGTGATGAACAGAGTGTCTGAATTAAGCAGACCACTCTTACCCAGTCCAAAGATCAGGGCTTGATCCATCACCGTTATTTATCTCACTGCACCATCCCAGCTCAGAACCTGGCTATATGCAAATCAGTCTGTCCCTGGCCCAGTGCATCATGGGAACAGGGCAGACTAAACTACCAAGCCAATTCTTCACCAGAAAGGAGACAAGCTACTGGGGACCGGTTTCTGGCATTTCAGCTGTCTTTGGCCCGGCTTGCTTGAATCCTGATGGTGCAGTGAGAAAGGGACTCATGTCTGAGTATACCCTGCCACACCTATAGTGGCCAAAAACAATTCAGAAAAGGGGGTGGTGATGAACAGAGTGTCTGAATTAAGCAGACCACTCTTACCCAGTCCAAAGATCAGGGCTTGATCCATCACCGTTATTTATCTCACTGCACCATCCCAGCTCAGAACCTGGCTATATGCAAATCAGTCTGTCCCTGGCCCAGTGCATCATGGGAACAGGGCAGACTAAACTACCAAGCCAATTCTTCACCAGAAAGGAGACAAGCTACCGGGGACCAGTTTCTGGCATTTCAGCCGTCTTCGGCCCGGCTTGCTTGAATCCTGATGGTGCAGTGAGAAAGGGACTCATGTCTGAGTATACCCTGCCACACCTATAGTGGCCAAAACGATTCAGAAAAGGGGGTGGTGATGAACAGAGTGTCTGAAGGAAGCAGACCACTCTTACCCAGTCCAAAGATCAGGGCTTGATCCATCACCGTTATTTATCTCACTGCACTATCCCAGCTCAGAACCTGGCTATATGCAAATCAGTCTGTCCCTGGCCCAGTGCATCATGGGAACAGGGCAGACTAAACTACCAAGCCAATTCTTCACCAGAAAGGAGACAAGCTACCGGGGACCGGTTTCTGGCATTTCAGCCGTCTTCGGCCCGGCTTGCTTGAATCCTGATGGTGCAGTGAGAAAGGGACTCATGTCTGAGTATACCCTGCCACACCTATAGTGGCCAAAAACGATTCAGAAAAGGGGGTGGTGATGAACAGAGTGTCTGAATTAAGCAGACCACTCTTACCCAGTCCAAAGATCAGGGCTTGATCCATCACCGTTATTTATCTCACTGCACCATCCCAGCTCAGAACCTGGCTATATGCAAATCAGTCTGTCCCTGGTCTGCCCTGTTCCCATGATGCACTGGGCCAGGGTCAGACTAATTTGCATATAGCCAAGTTCTGAGCTGGGATGGTGCAGTGAGCTGAAAAACGGTGATGGATCAAGCCCTGATCTTTGGACTGGGTAAGAGTGGTCTGCTTAATTCAGACACTCTGTTCATCACCACCCCCTTTTCAGAATCATTTTTGTCCACCATAAGCGTGGAAGGGTATACTCAGATGTGAGTCCCTAGCTCATTGCACCATCAGGATTCAAGCAAGCTGGGCCGAAGACGGCTGAAATGCCAGAAACCGGTCCCCGGTAGCTTGTTTCCTTCCCAGTATAAGAATTGGCTTGGTAGTTTGGTCTGCCCTGTTCCCATGATGCACTGGGCCAGGGTCAGACTAATTTGCATATAGCCAAGTTCTGAGCTGGGATGGTGCAGTGAGCTGAAAAACGGTGATGGATCAAGCCCTGATCTTTGGACTGGGAAAGAGTGGTCTGCTTAATTCAGACACTCTGTTCATCACCACCCCCTTTTCGCAATGGAAAATCCGACGGTATTTCCTGTAGAGTGTCCGTCTTTATGGGACGCCGTCGCACCAAACTGGTGCAAGTAGTCATGGGAATTGTAGTTTCAGCAATGGGAAGAAGCCGATTTCTTTGTGAACGAGGGTGCTGTCGGCCACGTGTTGCGCACAACTGAGCATGTAACAGATAAAGGAGACAAGAGTCATATTTGCTCACCAGTCCAGATTCAGTGTGAAAGTATATGTATAGGCTTGAGCTCACTTATCGCCCTCAGCATTGCTCCATGGTGGGAACATTTGTACGTTATACTGCTTATGATGATGGCTCATTTTCAATTCTGCGACATGTCTTTGTCAGGGCCTGCGTGATATCAGTTTTCTTTTTACATATACAATGGTATTCAGCCAAATGTACGTTTAGACCAAGTTGGTACTATGTCAATCTCAGCCTTGGGTCAGGGAGGGAGAATGGGGAGGGGGGTTGTTGTCTCTTGTTGAAAATCAATAAACATATAAAAAAAAACAAAAGAGTGAGATAAAGGAGCCGAGAGTGACTGGTGGTGGATTAAAAAGCCAGGAGATGGAATCAAGAGTGAGATAAAGGAGCCGAGAGTGTCTGGGGTGGATTAAAGAGAGTCTGGTGGTGGATTAAAGAGTCTTGAGGTGGAATCAAGATGAGATAAAGGATCCGAGAGTGTCTGGGGTGGATTATAGAGCCATGAGGTGGAATCAAGAGTGAGATAAAGGAGCCGATAGTGGCTGGTGGTGGATTAAATAGCCATGAATGAGTTAAAGGAGCGACCCTTGACCCTGATCCTGGCAGGTCGTTCCGATGCCGCACAGCTCTACCTGTCTGTGCCCATGTCCCTGATCTCGCTGCTGCCGCAGGTTGAAGGTCCTCCTCCACCCGCAGGCTCCCTCCTGCGCCTCATCCCTGTTGGCCCAGTGGTGAGCCGTAAGTATCTGTGTGTTCGCTCTGTTCCTTTTTCCCTGTTATTTGTCTGCTGTTTTATTATTTTTTGCGGTATCTGTTACCCACTGTTGTATTACTTTTTTATATTCTGCTGCTGTATTATTTTGTGCCCACTGTTGTATTCCTTTTCTTTGTATTCTTCTCTTCTGCCCCAGTTTTTCGCTCTGTAGCTCTCCAGCATTCCAGCCTTCCTCTCCCCTTCCCGCCGATGCGTCCCCTGCTCCTCCCTCCCACCTCCCCTTCTAATGGCGGCCGTACCGAAAGCATGCCAAATGCAAACCTGCCTGCACTCGTCCATGCCTGGACCGCAGCCAGCGCCAGACCACCTGGCCACCCGAGCGCCACTACAACGCCAGCACCCTCCACGCACTCAACACCGGCCGATTATACACCTGCTTCCTGGCCACCCCAAAGCGCACCCAAGGATCCTACTCCTGCCAGAGCTGCAGCTTCACCAGCCTCTAAGACGCAACCACCTCAGATGCATACTACTCAACACCCGCTTTGCTCGCAAGCACGCCATCGAACTCTGGGACCTACCCGACTCATCCTCTCCGGACGACACCTTCCTGATGGAGACCTGGATCAATCAATCAATCAATCAATTATTTTTGTAAAGCGCTCTACTCACCCGTGAGGGTCTCAAGGCGCTGAGGGAAGGGGGAGGTGCCTACTACTGCTCAAATAGCCAGGTCTTGAGGTGTTTCCTGAAGGTGAGATGGTCTTGGGTTAGTCGTAGGTGTGCGGGAAAGGAGCTCCATGTCCTAGCTGCTAGGTAGGAGAACGATCTTCCTCCGGTGGTGGTTCTGTGAATCCGTGGGACGCTGGCGAGGGCGAGGCTGGTGGAGCGGAGCTCTCGGGTGGGAGTGTAGAACAAGAGGCGGCTGTTGAGGTATTCGGGGCCCATGTCGTGGAGAGCTTTGTGTGCGTGGGTGAGCAGCCTGAACGTGATCCTCTTGTTGACGGGGAGCCAGTGCAGGTTTCTCAGGTGGGCGGATATGTGGCTGTGGAGAGGGATGTAGAGCATGAGTTGTGCGGAGACGTTCTGTATGCGTTGAAGTCGTTTCTGAAGTTTGGCTGTGGTTCCTGCGTACAGGGTGTTTCCGTAGTCCAGTCGGCTGGTGACGAGGGCCTGGGTGACCGTCTTTCTGGTTTCGGTGGGGATCCACCGGAAGATCTTTCGGAGCATGCGCAGGGTGTTAAAACATGAGGATGAGACTGCGTTGACTTGCTTGGTCATCCTGAGGGAGGGGTCCAGGATGAATCCCAGGTTTCGTGCGTGGTCTGTGGGTGTCGGTGCGGTGCCCAGCGTGGTGGGCCACCAGGAGTCGTCCCAAGCAGATGGGGATTGTCCGAGGATGAGTACCTCCGTCTTGTCCGAGTTGATCTTCGTTTGGCTGTGCTTCATCCATTCTGCGACATCTTTCATTCCGTCCTGGAGGTTGGCTTTGGCGGTGAGAGGGTCTTTGGTGAGGGAGAGTATCAGTTGGGTGTCGTCGGCGTAGGAGATGATGTTGATGTGTTTGCATGCGATGGTGGCGAGGGGGCTCATGTAGACATTGAAGAGGGTTGGGCTGAGTGAGGAACCTTGGGGTACGCCGCAGATGAATTTGGTGGCCTTGGAGCGGAAGGGAGGAAGGCGGACGCTCTGGGTTCTGTCAGAGAGGAACGATGTGATCCAGTCCAGGGCCTTTCCTTTGATCCCAGTGTCATAGAGGCGGATTATTAGGGTGCGGTGGCAGACGGTATCAAAGACTGCCGAGAGGTCTAGGAGGATGAGAGCAGCTGTCTCTCCGTTGTCCATCGGGGTCCTAATGTCGTCGGTGGCTGCGATGAGGCGGTCTCGGTGCTGTGGTTGGCTCGAAATCCAGACTGGTATGGGTAGAGCGAGTTGTTTTCTTCGAGGAATGCAGTCAGCTGTTTATTGACGGTCTTCTCGATGACTTTAGCCAGGGAGAAGGGAGATGGGGCGGAAGTTCTTGAGGTTTTTGGGGTCCGCTGTTGGTTTCTTTAGTCGGGCGTTGATTTCTGCGTGTTTCCAGCTTCCCGGGAAGGTGGCTGACGTGAAGGAGCTGTTAATGATGTTCCGGAGGTGGGGTGCGATGATGGTGTCGGCTTTTTTGAAGATGTGATGAGGGCATGGGTCGGAGGGGGAGCCGGAGTGGATGGTGTTCATGACGCAGGTGGTGTCTTCAGTGCTGATGCGGGTCCATGCGCTGAGGCTGGTGGTGGGGGGCGTTGGTTTGGTGGCTGGAGGCGGAGTCTGGGGTCCGAAGCTGTCGTGTATATCTGTGATCTTGCGGTGAAAGAATGTGGCGAGGGAGATGCAGAGGTCTTGCGACGGTGTGATGTTGTTGCTGGCGCTGGGGTTGGAGAGTTCTTTGACGATGCTGAAGAGTTCCTTGCTGTTGTGGGCATTGTTGTCCAGACGCTCTTGGAATGATGTCCTTTTGGTGGTGCGGATCATCTGGTGGTATTCGTGGGTGGCGCGCTTGAGGGCTGTCATGTTTTCTGCTGTCCGTTTGTTGCGCCAGGCTTTTTCGAGGGTTCAGCATGATTTCTTAGCGATTTTGAGGGCGTCTGTGAACCATGCGTTTTTTTTGTTGCTAGAC
Source organism: Lissotriton vulgaris (assembly GCF_964263255.1). Classification (NCBI taxonomy): domain Eukaryota; kingdom Metazoa; phylum Chordata; class Amphibia; order Caudata; family Salamandridae; genus Lissotriton; species Lissotriton vulgaris. The sequence goes on from NW_028248178.1 coordinate 456,062, forward strand.
TTTCCTGGGGGTTTCTTCATAGGGACGAGGTCATCGGGGCAGTTGGAGATCCACTGTGCGAGATTGTGTGCTGTGTCGTTGGCGTCGGGGGTGTTGATAGGTGGGTTCTGGCTCAGTGATGTGGTCAGTTGGTCAGTGGTGACTTTGCTCCAGCATCTGCGGGGGGTCTGTAGCATCTGGTGGTGGGAGGTGGTCTTCTTGAAGGTGAAGTGGATGCAGCTGTGGTCGGTCCAGTGTAGTCCGGTGGAGTGGCTGAAGGAGACGTGGTTGCTGGCGGTAAAGATGGGGTTGAGCATGTGGCCGGCGAGGTGGGTGGGAGTGTCCACCAGTTGCTTGAGTCCGAGGTTGGCGAGCTTGTCGAGCAGGGTGGTGGTGTTGTTGTCGTTGTTTTTCTCCAGTTGGAAGTTTAGGTCCCCTAGGAGGATGTACTCTGGTGAGGCTAGGGCATGCGGGCTGATGAAGTCGGCAATGGTTTCTCTGAATTGTGTCCGTGGGCCCGGGGGTCTGTAGATGAGTGTTCCACGGAGGGTGGTCTGGGGGTCGGTGTGGATCTGGAAGTGTAGGTGTTCGGCAGCGGTGATTGTGTCTTCAGCGTTGGTCGCGGAGCTGATGGTGTTCCTGTAGATGATGGCGATTCCTCCTCCAGTCTGGTTGACGCGGTCCTTCCGGGTGATCTTGTAGCCGTCTGGGATGGCTATGGCGATGTCGGGGCCAAGGAGGCGTTCATCCAGGTTTCTGTGAGGAAGGCGACGTTTGGTGCTGTTGTGTCCAGGAGGTCCCAGAGTTCGACGGCGTGTTTGTGGACAGAGCGGGTGTTGAGTAGGATGCATTTGAGGTGGCTGTTGTTGTCGGGGTGCAGGTTTGGAGGCAGGTGAATTTGCAGGCTTGGCCGGTGAAGGGTCCGTGGGTGCGCCTTGGGGTGGCTTGGTGGCAGGCGGCAGGTCGTCCGGTGTTGAGTGCGGTGAGGGTGGCGGTGTCGTACCTCAGTCGGGTGTCGAGTTTGTTCACTCTATTGTGTTACCGTTGTAGTTTATGCCTGGGAGTGTTAATTTACATACATTGTTTACCCTGTCCCAGGATACGTATCTGTACCAGGGGGTCCTTGTTGTTAACATAGTATTACCCACGGTTATCCGTGTGGGACCGTTCTGTTTCTTTCGTGTATTAATTTATCGCTAGATATACACCTATGTACATGTGAATTATTTCCCTCTATCGCTCTGTCTATATCTTTCCACTGTCCCTATCATTATCCTCACCCTTTGAATCCGAATGGCTCACATGGAAACATTTGGGTTCACGGATGAGGATTTTGCCTTTTTGGTCGGTAACACTGTACCAACTGGCTCTAACTTTATGTCAAAACCACAAAGCAATAGTGATCTAGTGAAACTATCTAATCTGAAAAAGAAATTAATAAGAATCGAAGCTCATGGAGAATTCATGTTGAACTACTTAAAAGCTGCTATCATCCCGTTAGGATTACGGGTTAGGAATATCCCAGGTCTATTTGTAGATATAAAATCATTTCCACACAAGTGGAGCATGATAGCTAGTAGGTGCTCTAGGGACCTAATGATTCTGATTATTTCTACCTCGAAAGATCTAGCTTCAGATATAAAAAAAGAAATAGAGGAACTAGAAAACAAGATAAAAACCTCTACAGTGATAACAGATGCTGAGAAACAACTTGAATCCCTGAATAAAGACATCTTATCCTTTGCTGAATATCTCACTAAAAGAAAACAAGACAAATTCACAAAGGATAAGAGATTTTATACTTTGGAACGAGCATATCCATATTTAGGAGACAGCTTCTATAAACCAGAAAATCAGCAAGGGGAAGGAAATTACAATCAACAGAGAATAAACAATTTCTCTGACTCCTCTGACCCTGAATCTGAAAACGAACTAAACTATCATGAGGATGAACATTATAATCCTCAAAATCCCCAAAATGGCCGAAGAAATTTACGCCAACCTTTTTTAGGGTACCGAGGAGCGAAACGGGGACGGCAGAGAGTGCGCTTTCAACCGTCATCCCGTGCACATCACACTTACCAACACCCCATGGAAGCACAGCCCCAGCATTATCTGGAAACCCGCAGCAGGCAATATCAGAGACAGTGGATGTGATACCGATTTTCAATCTCTCAAAATATCAGTTGGAACCACCAGATATATCTTTACTTTCAAAAGGTCTAACATTTGTCCCACATGCGAATGTTAACTTATTTGAATTATATCAAGATATACACTCTTTTTTCAGAAAAATAAGACTGAATAAATTCTTTATGGACAGAACAGAAGTAGATTATGACAATACTACTAATAACATTGTAGCCCTGCCTTCCACCTTCACACCATCACTGGACCAACTTGGTTCGGAGGTGGCGATGTTTGAAAAAGTCGTTTTAGCAAAACTAGATTCAGCCCTTAGATATGTTCCTAAATCAAAATACAATATCTCTAAAGATGAACATGATTCCTTGCTTAATTTAAAGAACAATAAATCACTGATAATAAAAGGCAGTGACAAGGGAGGGGGCATTGTCCTCATTGATTCCACTACATATGAGGAGAATATGCTCAATATGCTGAACGACTCCTTGTTCTATAGAGAAGTTACAACGAATCCGGTAGACAGGGTAGTGAGAAAGATTCAGCAAATAACAAAGAGAGCTCTGCAGGAGAAAATAATAAATAAAAAAGAGTATGAATTTTTAAATAAGTCACAAGGGAAAGTAGCATGCATTTATGGTCTCCCTAAAATGCACAAAGATCAACAGAATCCACCCTATAGACCTATAGTCTCCACAATTGGCACTCCTACAGAAGCGCTCTCTAAATATGTAGATAACATACTGAGACCCTATGTTTCACTCTCCCCATCGTATATTAAAGATACGGGAGAAATGATTGCTAAGGTAGAAAGTCTCACATTCAATGGAAATAGGGATTTATTAGTCACGCTTGATGTTGAAGCATTATATAGTAACATCCCACAGAGAGGGGCACTAGATGCCACTATGTGGTTCATAGATCTTCACCAAATTCCATGCGACAAGCAGTTTGTCTATGATTGTCTATGATTGTCTAGCAACGCAATCTGGGGTCCATCCTGGACTCATCGCTGTCAATGACCCAGCAAGTCAACGCCGTATCCTCCTCCTGCTTCAATACACTCTGCATGCTCAACAAGATCTACAAATGGATCCCCACCGGAACCAGAAGTACAGTCACCCAGGCCCTCGTCACCAGCAGGCAGGACTACGCCAGCGCTTTCTATGCAGGAACCTCGACTAAATGTTGGGATATAAAAATTATATATATTCATGATTGGCCCACTATGTACCATATAACCGTATATGCGTATGAATAACCGCATAGTATTATACTATATAAGTTTGCTCTATGATTGATTCAAGAAGGCCCATTTAGACCTATTGATATAACTAGGGCCACCTTGTTCATGTACTGTTTCCCAGAAGTCACATGGGTTAGCTCTTGGTACGAAACCCTGTTGAAACACTCAGTCTGCTTCTCTGATCTTTTGTGTGTAGCTCAGGGAAACCCAAGGTCGCACCTGCCCCTCTTGTGGGATGCGTGCATTCTAGCAGAGCCCGTTCCTGTACTCCCCGGGTTTTAGATAGATGAGAGGGCGTCTCACTGACCTGCCCCCGGAATAGCTTCAGCTTAGCTACTAACAATTAGTGGTGCCTTATATGGGTTTTCCTGCTGGCTTACTGACAACTTGTGTTTTTCCTTGTAGGGTGTTAACATGAATGTATGAAAACGTATATATGCTTTGTATCACTTGTATTTCGTCAGTCTCCTCTGCGCACCTCCATGGGTCGTGTAGACCGAGGCTCCCCTGACAGGGCTTGTATTTGATTGAATAAACAATTCGACCTTCTCCATTGCCGACTGCCTTATAATTCCTTTATGTTATATATGGGCTATTGGTAAGTATAGTCCGGCCTTGTAAAATTTTGGTTCCTTCATAAACTCCAGAAACAACTACAACGCATACAGAATGCCTCTGCACGCCTCAGCCTCGACATCCCCCGCCACAGCCACATCACATCTCACCTGAGAGACCTACACTGGCTCCCCATCAACAAGAGGATCACCTTCAAGCTCCTCACCCACTCATACAAGGCACTCCACAACACCGGACCAGTGTACCTCAATAGACGATTCAGCTTCTACACCCCGAACCGCCAGGTTCGCTCCGCTGACCTCGCCCTCACCCTCGCCACCGTCCCTGTGGGTGAAATACCCCCTCCGACCTCAGACCCCATCCACTGAGTGAGAGACCCCTGTGTGGGTGAAATACCCTCTCCGTCCTCAGACATCATCCACTGAGTCAGAGACCCCTGTGTGGGTGAAACACCCCCTCCATCCTCAGACCCCATCCACTGAGCGAGAGACCCGTGTGTGGGTGAAATACCCCCTCCGTTGTACACACAAAAGGGGTGGGTAGAGTAAACAATAAAACCATATATACTAATACGGTGGGGAATAAAGCAAGCCCCAATAGGGCAAATCACTCTATTTGAAAAAACTGCCCTCACTCACATACCGAGGTATGTGACATGCTTCATCATTGGGCCTTCTTACAATACGCCCTGGTGTACCCCACACAGGACGGAGCATAAGGGAGGGGGAAAAAATAATAAATTTCTCTTAACACAACATATAGTCAAACAGACTGAACAAACACAACACTAAACACATCCAATGAGGTGAAAATAGTGCAAACACCGAGTGTTTCCAACCGAAAAGTGCGACAAAGGAATTGTGCAGTATGAGGAGTGATTTAAAAATGATTAAAGGTGTCAACCAGAATACAAACTTTATTAGACTTTTCTTGGCACCTCTACCAGGATTACAAAATAAGTGAACAAAGGATGGGACAATGCCTTCAGGAGATAATTAGGAACCTCAAGGCTTCCCTCCTACCACTGCCAGAGTCAACATGTTTTGACCGCTCTTGATGCGCCTGTATGGTCACTCCGGTCTTCTTCAGGACCGTCTCATTCGGTTTCTCTCAGGGTTCCCCCGTATTCCAGAGAAAAGTTATTACCCCAACAGGGAGGTAGGTCCAATTAATCGATACCAATCCTGTGTAATGTATGGAGAGTATCCCCTTAAGTGCGGGAAAACAATCACTGTGGCAAAGAAAGAAGAACAGGAAGGGCGGATAAGGAACCCTTGTATATATCCACCTATTCAATCTTCCAGCAATGTACATTGTCTTTAGCCACTAAGCGGTGTGTCTAGTGTTCTTTAGGAAGCCCCAAATGCAGTTTCATGCATGGGCTGCTTTCACAAAAATTGATAGTCCCTATATAGTCTAATGTATATAAGGCAAGCATACCTGGGAACAGAGATCTCATACCAACTGCAATTCCCAGGGGGTTATATACTTGATCACATGCCCTTGCCAATTAATGTATGTGGGGATGACAAGTAGGAAGGTTCGTGTGAGAATCACTGAACATCGCAGCACCATCAGATGCGGGAAGACCAATACTCGACTCACAGCTCACTTACAGGAAAAAAGACATGGTATAGATGATCTGGAGTGGACTGTTATAGAAAAAATTCAACTAGGGAGATATCAAGCAGACGATCAGAATCTATTGCTCCGGAGGGAGCAAAGATGGGTTTATCGACTGAAGAGCCATCTGGTAGGACTGAATGACGACAACCCCTGGCAGGCGCTGAGTAGACAATAGTTCCCCATTCAGTGATGAAGCTACTGCTTTCCGACACACTAATTAGCCAGTTCCAGCATGAGGGTCTGGCCTTAGAACTAAATGGGCCTGAATACCATACACAACCCACATAGGATTCTAGAATACATCCAAGCGCTTAGTATAACTGATACCAGCATCTGCCTAGTGGCCGATGTTGAGCCATGAGTGAAGGAGAGGGATGTCCTGTTCTACCTTTATAGAGGGGGAAAGGCTTATCTACTATGAGCATTTTCCCTGTTTGGCACTCCAGTACAGGTTTACTCTTGTGAAGAAGATCTGATGTATGGGACTCCACTGAGGGGTAATTATTGATCTACCATGAGTGTTTCCCCTCTTTATTTTAGGACTCAGGAAGGAATATGGGATATAGGGTGTGCTTTGTTAACTAATTATGCTCATAACAATTGTTAACAAAAGGAAGTTGCCATAGGGGAATCGAACCCCTGACATTAGGTACACTCCAGGTCACTATCTGATTCCCTTTGATTTCCTAACAGCTTTTTTTAAGTTCCTGAACAGCTCTCCCCTTCCAGTAACATTCTTGATTCTGGAGAAATAGGGAATATTAGTAAATAACACCCCATCAGTTTAATATACTATGCCACACCTTTGGGAACGTTACAGCGTTCATAGCAATCTCGAACCTAGCACACGGAGGGGTATGGGCTCTTTAAACTACATTTCCCATACACCTTGGGACATACGCGGGATACGCGATGACGTCCTCTGACGGGGTCACGTGGGACGCTGATGCCGTCTCACAACATGAAGAACCCGGGTTACCATGGCGCACTCGATCTACGGGGTGCCACGGGTCGTGCTAGATACAGCCAGGACAAGCCTTCGGAACGGTATTGTTGGGGGCCCTGCTACTACGAGGGGGGAACGCTTCTGGCATAAGCGTTTTTTCATTTGATAACGAGGGTCATTAGAGCGGACTAGAACACTAGAGTGTTTGGACATACACGAGGGGGTAGTACCTTTCAGCTTACATTTCCCTCATCATTTACTTTCAGATTGGGTTCTTTGGCGTCCTGTACACCGGACACCAGTACGAGTATATTTATTACATAAACTCGGTAAGTGAAAAGTCTGTTTATAACAACCACAGCGGGTTACTTGCAACAGTTAAAGTTGGATATTGTTGGTTCAGAACGGCCTTTGAGCTGTTCGAAGTGTTACTAGGTACTTGGTACAGGTGTCTGTACAAAGGCAGAGAAATGGTCTAGTAGAAGGTATGCTTGCCTTATATACATTAGACTATATAGGGACTATCAATTTTTGTGAAAGCAGCCCATGCATGAAACTGCATTTGGGGCTTCCTAAAGAACACTAGACACACCGCTTAGTGGCTAAAGACAATGTACATTACTAGAAGATTGAATAGGTGGATATATACAAGGGTTCCTTATCCGCCCTTCCTGTTCTTCTTTCTTTGCCACAGTGATTGTTTTCCCGCACTTAAGGGGATACTCTCCATACATTACACAGGATTGGTATGGATTAATTGGACCTACCTCCCTGTTGGGGTAATAACTTTTCTCCGGAATACGGGAGAACCTTGCGAGAAACCGAATGCGACGGTCCTGAAGAGGACCGGAGTGACCATACAGGCGCATCAAGAGCGGTCGAAACATGTTGACTCTGGCAGTGGTAGGAGGGAAGCCTTGAGGTTCTCAATTATCTCCTGAAGGCATTGTCCCATCCTTTGTTCACTTATTTTTTAATCCTGGTAGAGGTGCCAAGAAAAGTCTAATAAAGTTTGTATTCTGGTTGACACCTTTAATCAGTTTTAAATCACTCCTCATACTGCACAATTCCTTTGTCGCACTTTTTGATTGGAAACATTTGGTGTTTGCACTATTTTCACCTCATTGGATGTGTTTAGTGTTCTGTTTGTTCAGTCTGTTTGACTATATGTTGTGTTAAGAGAAATTTATTATTTTTCCCCCCTCCCTTATGCTCCGTCCTGTGTGGGGTACACCAGGGCATATTGTAAGCAGGCCCAATGATGAAGCATGTCACATACCTCGGTATGTGAGTGGGGGCAGTTTTTTCAAATAGAGTGATTTGCCCAATTGGGGCTTGCTCTATTCCCCACCGTATTAGTATATATGGTTTTATTGTTTACTCTACCCACCCCTTTTGTGTGTACAACTATAGCTTCGGGGGTTCGGGTGGCAGAGTTTAAACTTATTTTGACCCTCGCCCCTCTTTTGTGATTGTATACCCCCTCCATCCTCAGACCCCATCCACTGAGTCAGAGACCCTGTGTGGGTGAAAAACCCCCTCCGTCCTCAGACCCCGTCCACTGAGTGAGAGACCCCCGTGTGGGTGAAATACCCCCTCCGTCCTCAGACCCCGTCGACTGAGTGAGAGACCCCCGTGTGGGTGAAATATCCCCTCCATCCTCAGACCCCGTCCACTGAGTCAGAGACCCTGTGTGGGTGAAATACCCCCTCTGTAGGAGAGTAGGGTCTGCAATCCTATGATCACCCAGATTGTTTTGCTTTTGTTTCACTGGTTTACGACTTTCTCTGGCTGTGGGCCTGCCAATCAGACCCACAGCCTGGCTGTTCTCTCACTAAATTGACATGTGTACCTTAGGTGCATTATCCAATTGGTACTGGGCCACCTTATCAGACCCTGTAACTCAGGGCATAGGTGTACCCAGGGCCTACCAGGGGCTGAAGGATGTATTATGCCACCCCTGGATGGCCATCTAAATCTGACACAACTGGCTGCACGACAGCTGGGGCAAGGTGGTGTAATCACCCTTTGCTTTAGATATAGTATACCTATATCTAACCCTAAAAATGGACACACAGATTCCTATCAGTCACTCCTATGGCAGGCCTTGACAATCCTGAAGGTAGAGTTCTTGTAATCGTGTGAGATGGTGCTCTGGCATGAGCTGAGCCCGTTTGCAGCTCGGTTAAATGCTATCTTTGGTATCGCTTTATCAAAACATGTCGAGTAAGGTGTCATACGAATTGGAATACTAACCCCTCGCCAAATCTGGCGACGGGGTTAGCATTACACCCTTCTAGAGGGACACGACATGTATGTAACTGTGAACCCCGGTTAAAGTTAACTGAAGCCTCAGCTCCACAAAATGGATGCTACCACCACAGACACGAGTCTGACCTCCTGCTGCTGGAAGTCCTTCCAGCGAGGAGAGCTTGGACAAAGGGTTTCCTGTCAGGGGCGGTGCTAGCACCATCCCAGACAGGGTTTTGTGTATCCTGGGTAGGCACGGCTTTACAGGAAGGTGACTGCAAGTGGCACCCCGGTGCTCACTACGCATCTCCCGGCTAGAACCAGTTCCAGGGGCACACCAGCCCCTGGCCTGGGGAAAGTCCGGCATGGGAGAGGGGTGTAACCATCCCCCTTTCTGGTCCCACCCCTAGGGCAGGACCTAGTCGCGTACCCACCCCTTTCTTTAGGATAAAGGCAGGAGCGGGGACCCTTCCAAATTAGATCATCTTTGAATCAAGAAACTACTTTCCACGAAAGGAACTCTCGACTCTTCTCAAGATTTCTCCCTTGTGACTAAGGAGTAGTCACCCTGCAGCCGCAGGCAACATCAAAGAACTCTGCGGTTTGCTGCACGTCTTTCCTCAGGAATCCGACCGACCAGCACGACGAGACCCGGCTTCCCTGGCACCTCTGACCTCTACCTACCTCCACAGCTAAGCTGAGAACCGTAGGTGCGACGAGACCTCGAGGGACCGGCCATCATCAGAACTGCACGACTTCTATCCAGCACGACCGCCGAGGGATCCTCTGGTGAGTGCTTTGGGGTTCGAGAAGCCCCGACCCTGAGCAGCTCCAGCACCGAAGTCCAGCCCCCCCAGCATCTCCACGATCTGCGTGGGGCCCTTCTGCTTTTTGCTGCTCACCGCGTTGTCTGGCTACTAGCCCGCTGGCTTGTGGCCTTCCCGACGACGCCCGACGACAACAACGCTGCTGGTCTGGTTGCTCCAGACTGGCCCTTGCTCCCTTCTAAGAGAGGAGCACCCCGGACCCTCCTGGTCCACTCCAGACGGTATGTTACGTCCACCGCATGGGCTTGAATTTGGCAAGGCTTGTTGCCCCAATCTTGGGTCCAGCGACGTCGACAGCATCAACCATCGTGGGACAGCTCGCACCTCCATCCTGGGCGCCGACAACGCCTCCTGGTCCGTGAGACTGCAGAGCCCAGCGTCGCCCACTCACCTGGTCGAGGTGACTACCATCTGGTGCCCTCCTGGTGCCATCTGATCACTGGCTAGTGGTCACGAACTTGGTCCCCTCTGCTTTCAGGTGTCATCCATCTTCGATCCAGGCTTGGATCACTTCGAACTATCTTCACTGGTCGCCTGCCAGCAACTTCTTTCTTCAGGCTCCTGGTCCGTCAACGAGGATTCCCGACGTCTTTTGAGACCTATGCAGCTGCAGCCCCTGGGCTAGGTAACTTCGGCATTTCGGTGCCCCAGCATAGCCTCACTATCCAAGGGTCCAGAGTCACTGTCGTTTTCGACCTACCTTATCGGGTTCGCCCGAGAACACTAACTTTGCTTTTACTAGCTCCTATAGACTTTGTCCCGTATCCCGCGTGAGAGTGCACACTCTGCACCCGAGTCCCCTAGGCCTCCTACTAGTAATCTGAAGGTTCAGTAACGTTGTCCTAGCGATTCCAAAGCCTATTAGTCCAGTACTTACCTGCTAGTAATTTCGCATTCCACTTCCATAGTATATGGTTTTTCGTGCCCCTCGGGCATTTGTGTAAATTGTGCAACTTGAAGTATTTTCGTAAGAGTTTTGTTGTGTGCTTAGTACCCTGTCCTTATAAAGAGTACAGGGCTGTTGTGATCTAAATAAATACACTGTTTTTTTCATAACACTTGTGTGGTGTCCTTTCACTTGGTGTTCAAGGGGTATATGTGATGGTATAACAGCTGGCTTAACACGCCCTCTAGAGTTTAGCCCGAAGACTGCTCATATCCACGCTACTAGGATAGCTGGTCTATAAGGTTGACTTACAACCAATCACCATAAGGGTTGTTTGGACTGATACAAAGTGCTCACTAGAATAGTGAACACTGCATATCAGGCCAACTTCTCACACCCTCCGTCCTCAGACCCCATCCACTGAGTGGGAGACCCATGTGTGGGACCCCTGTGTGGGTCACACCTGATGGTTCTGTCTCATGACTTTATTGTGACTACAACCTGCTTCTTTCCTTGTTTTAGGAGTGAGCCCCTGAAGGGGGTGATGGACAAGAAAGCAGCAGAGAAATGCAAACCCTGATGTGGTGCAAAGCAGCGGGAGAGAGTTGATTGTCGGAGGTATTCATTGCGGCGAGGTCCGGCCCGTACAATTGCTGCTCCTCGAGTGGTATCAGTTTTATTCAAAGTGTACTTTACATTTTATTAATAGCGCTAGCGCCCTGCCAGTGCTGCCGTTCCTAATACTTTCAGAGCCAGTTGTTGACCTGAGTTGTTTGTACTAAATAGTAAAAGGTTGTGCTGCTTATTCACAGCGAAACCCTCTTCTACGCAGTCCCGGCTATGTTTTTGCTTCCTGGAGAGGCATCGTTCAATAAGAATGGAAAATATCTTCAATTTGTAGCGTTCCTTAAAAAGTAAACATGTATTTAATTGCAAATTGTCTTGATTTATGTGTGGTACGACGTTCCCGTTGTGCGCTCTCTTTCATCATGTAACTAGCGTGTGTGGCAGAGCTTTACTTTTTTACAAGACATGCGAATACATTGTAGGTGTCTTATTCCATTGTTGTAAAGACAGAGGCCTCATTTGTCACAATTGTCTAAGCTATTCAGCTAAGTTGTGCCAATGTATCGTTGTTTTTAGACTGAATTAATCTATTTAGTAAACAGGTTCTCTTGGTTTCTTCTAGTGAACTTAACTCAGCGCAGCTCACTTGCTCAGTATCTATGTAGTAGCTCTACGTGACAGCATCTTCTGAAAACAAATGTGTGCAGGGCCCTTCTGTTCACCTGGGCAGTGTGCGGGCTCTGCCTTCACATCATAATGTTATGCAATTATTTTATAACCTGTTGCAGAGGCCTGCTTGGGAATTGTTTAGCAGTGATACGAGTGTATTTAATACCGAACCTCTCTTGTTTTGCACGTACTCCGGTTCTTAGCTACATGACTGCGTTTTTGTCTAAACTATTGCATTTTATTTTCCATGGGCTGTTTCTTTAGTACATTGTGGCGTCTCAAGGTCACCTAAAAGCGATCATGTGAGTTCTGTACTTCGTTTTCATGTTACACCTGACCTAGCGCTGTCATCCGTACTGGAGTGTGCACGTGCCCTGCTCTCCACATGCGACCTAAGCAGAATATTGCTTGTAAGACCTGAACTCTTCTGTTTTTATAAATGACAAAACAAAAACCTTGTTTGAAAAGCAGTATGAAGACGGAAAAGGGAGAAATGGTCCCTTAAAAAAAATGCTTGGACGAGTTACAGTTCATATTTAATGGTTCTAAAAATGATTTCTTAATTATCATGAGTGATCATCTGTGTGCAATTTATATCCCATGTTATGTAAATGTCTCTTTTATAGCGCACGAGGGGTGTCCCGGCGCTTTGGCAAAGAGAACTGAGGCAGAGAAACACAACACAGCTACTCACAGTAGTCACAAAACTCATACAGAAAAAAAGCCAAGCCAAGTCTTCAGCTCCTGTTAGCCTTCCTTAGGGGGACAGGAAGCTCATTCCAGCAACGTGCAGCCAGAGAACGGAAGGAGCGCCCTCCGATCCTGGCGAATCTGATAGGCGGAACATCGGCTTTGGCCAACAGAGTTCTCCTTGGCGCATAAAAGGACATGCGCTTCCTGATATAACTCGGGCCAGTAGAATGAAGGGCCTTAAAGCCCATGAAGTTTTGAGACACATGCCTTTTGCTGGCAGGCCCCCTTCCAGTAAGATTCATCTTAGAAAGGGGCTGTAGGTTAGTAAGTTTGCAATTCAGGGGCTTTGCAGAAGCTTCAACGCCTTTCCAAAGCTTATTACTGTTTTAAAGGGCGTATTTCTGATATTTAGCTTTTTCCATGGACTTACGTGTTTGGTTTTTTCTCTGGGGGAAAATGTCTCTGTCTCTGAGAGCTGCAGTCATGCTACTGTCTCTGAGAGCTGCAGTCATGCAGTCTGTCTCTGAGAGCTGCAGTCATGCAGTCTGTCTCTGAGAGCTGCAGTCATGCAGTCTGTCTCTGAGAGCTGCAGTCATGCAGTCTGTCTCTGAGAGCTGCAGTCATGCAGTCTGTCTCTGAGAGCTGCAGTCATGCAGTCTGTCTCTGTGAGCTGCAGTCATGCTGTTGTCTCCGGTTAGTGCCCTTCCTTCCATTTCTGCTACTTTGCTGCAGTTTTAAGACCTTGTTAGAGTTTCTTGTTGCTCAAATGGGGGTAATTTCTGATATTTATCTGTTTCCCTAATCTTCATTACTTAATTTTGCCCGCCGCAAGTCAGTGTCACTCATAGTCATTGAAATGTCACTCATACTTTCACTGAATTATGAAAATGTCACACACAGCAATCTGAAACCTTGGCAGCTATGGCTTAGGGATTCACGGCCCTGTCAAATATAAAGAATGACCCCCAGGACCAGGAACATTAGAAATGCTGCTCAGCCTCATTGCAGCAGCTGTGTCTACATTGCACACATTGAATGAAATACAAGTCCTCATTTCAATTCACTCCTGAATATAATGCCTGTTCCTTTGCAGAAGTTTAAAAATGAACACTTGCTGGTATTTCACTGAGGGAGGGAGCAGAGCTGGCATGAGGGGCTGAATCTGAGGCTCCTCAAGAGCACACCATGCAAGGGTGAGGCCTGTCCTTGGACTGTGAGTGTCTTAAACACCCGTGACTGTGTTTTTATGGGAGCCAATTCTTGTTTCCGATAGCACCCATGTCTGTGTCTTTACAGGAGCCAATGCTTGTTTCCCATAACACCCATGTCTGTGTCTTTTGCAGGCGCCAATGCTTGTTTCCCATAACACCCATGTCTGTGTGTTTACAGGCGCCAATGCTTGTTTCCCATAACACCCATGTCTGTGTCTTTACAGGAGCCAATGCTTGTTTCCGAAAACACCCATGTCTGTGACTTCCGCAGGCGCCAATGCTTGTTTCCCATAACACCAATGTCTGTGCCTTTGCAGGCGCCAATGCTTGTTTCCCATAACACCCATGTCTGTGTAGGCGCCGATACTTGTTTCTTATAACACCCATGTCTGTGTCTTTACAGGCACCAATGCATGTTTCCGATATCACCCATGTCTGTGTCTTTACAGGAGCCAATGCTTGTTTCCCATAACACCCATGTCTGTGTCTTTAAAGGAGCCAATGCTTGTTTATCAAAAAACCCATGTCTGTGTCTTTACAGGAGCCAATGCTTGTTTCCCATAACACCCATGTCTGTGTCTTTACAGGAGCCAATGCTTGTTTATCATAACACCCATGTCTGTGTCTTTACAGGAGCCAATGCTTGTTTCCCATAACACCCATGTCTGTGTCTTTTCAAGAGCCAATGCTTGTTTATCATAACACCCATGTCTGTGTCTTTTCAGGAGCCAATGCTTGTTTCCCATAACACCCATGTCTGTGTGTTTACAGGCGCAAATGCTTGTTTCCCATAACACCCATGTCTGTGTCTTTTGCAAGCGCCAATCCTTGTTTCTCTGCTGGAGCCTGGGGGCAGCGGTTTTGTCAGCAGCCACCAGAGGGCGCTCCTCGCCTGATGATGGAACCCACGGAGCTGCACATGGTATGAAAGGAGAAGGGTTTCCTTTTCCGGGTCAGCAGCAGCAGAGACAGCACCAGCAGCAGCGGTGACATCACTTCCGGCCTCTCCTTGTGTGTGCAGCCTGCTGCCGAGGAGGAAGGAGCCCTGTCTGGAGAGCAGTACCTTCATCTACAGACCCTCAGAGACACCCCAGACCAGCCCCCCCAGATCTCCCCCTGCCCCTCAGACCCCATATCTGCCCCCCTCAGACCCCAGATCTGCCCTCCCACCCACATGTCCCCCCGGAGGAGGAGGGAGCCTGGACACGTCTGCACAGGTCTCTGCTCAGGTAGGAGCTTGTCAGCACCTTCTGCTGTGTTTGTAGAAATAGACTGAATATTCCTGGAGGGAATCTCTGCAGGAGCCGGGCTGAGCTGGACTCTTCTATCCGGGGCCGCTGGGGTTGAGCTGGGATCTTCTGTCCGGGGGCCCCTGGGGCTGAGCTGGGCTTTTCTATCCTGGGTCCCTGGGGCTGAGATGGGCTCTTCTATCCGGGGGCCCCTGGGGCTGAGCTTGGCTCTTCTATCCAGAGGGCCCCTGGGGCTGAGCTGGGCTCTTCTATCCGGGGGCCCCTGGTGCTGAGCTGGGCTCTTCTATCCGTGGGCCCCTGGTGCTGAGCTGGGCTCTTCTATCCGGGGTCCCTGGGGCTGAGCTGGGCTCTTCTATCCAGGGCCCCTGGGGGCTGAGCTGGGCTCTTCTATCTTGGGCCTCAGGGACTGAGCTGGGATCTTCTGTCTGGGGTCCCTGGGCTGAGCTGGGATCTTCTGTCTGGGGGCCCCTGGGGCTGAGCTTGGCTCTTCCATCCGGGGCCCTTTGGGTTAAGCTGGGATCTTCTGTCCAGGGCCCCTGGGGCTGAGCTGGGCTTTTCTATCCTGGGTCCCTGGGGCTGAGATGGGCTCTTCTATCCGGGGGCCCCTGGGGCTGAGCTGGGCTCTTCTATCCAGAGGGCCCCTGGGGCTGAGCTGGCCTCTTCTATCCGAGGGCCCCTGGTGCTGAGCTGGACTCTTCTATCCGTGGGCCCCCGGTGCTGAGCTGGGCTCTTCTATCCGGGGTCCCTGGGGCTGAGCTGGGCTCTACTATCCGGGGCCCCTGGGGGCTGAGCTGGGCTCTTCTATCTGGGGCCCCTGGGGCTGAACTGGACTCTACTATCTGGGGCTCCTGGGGCTGAGCTGGGCTCTTCTATCTGGGGTTGAGCTGGGCTCTTGTACCCGGGGGCCGCTGGGGCTCAGCTGGGCTCTTCTATCCGGGGGCCCCTGGGGGCTGAGCTGGGCTTTTCTATGCTGGTGCCTCTGGGGGCTGAGCTAGGCTCTTCTATCTGGGGGCCCCTGGGGGGCTGAGCTGGGCTCTTCTCTCCGGGGCCCCTGGGGCTGAGCTGGGCTTTTCTATCCGGGGGCCCCTGGGGCTGAGCTGGGCTCTTCTATCTGGGGGCCCCTGGGGGCTGAGCTGGGCTCTTTTCTCTGGGGCCCCTGGGGATGAGCTGGGCTTTTCTATCCGTGGGCCCCTGGAGCTGAGCTGGGCTCTTCTATCAGGGGTCTCCTGGGGCTGAACTCCTCTTGAATCCGGGGCCTCAGGGCCTGAGCTGGGCTCTTCTGTCCGTTGGCCTCTGGGGCTGAGTTGGGCTCTTCTATCCGGGCCCCATGGGCCTGAGCTGGGCTCTTCTATCCGGGGCCCCTGGTGCTGAGCTGGACTCTTCTATCCCAGGCCCCAGGGACTGACTGAGCTGGGATCTTCTTTCCGGGGCCCCTGGGCTTAGCTGGGACCTTCTGTCTGGGGGCCCCTGGGGCTGAGCTGGGCTCTTCTATCCGGGGCCCCTGGGGTTGAGCTGGGCTCTTCTATCCGGGGCCCCTGGTGCTGAGCTGGACTCTTCTATCCCAGGCCCCAGGGACTGACTGAGCTGGGATCTTCTTTCTGGGGCCCCTGGGCTTAGCTGGGATCTTCTGTCCGGGAGCCCCTGGGGCCCTGGGGCCCCTGGGTCCCTGGGGCTGAGCTGGGCTCTTCTATCCGGGCCCCATGGGCCTGAGCTGGGCTCTTCTATCCGGGGCCCCTGGTGCTGAGCTGGACTCTTCTATCCCAGGCCCCAGGGACTGACTGAGCTGGGATCTTCTTTCCGGGGCCCCTGGGCTTAGCTGGGATCTTCTGTCCGGGGGCCCCTGGTGCTGAGCTGGGCTATTCTATTTGGGGCTTCTGGGGCTGAGCTGGGCTCTTCTATCCGGGGCCCCTGGTGGCTGAGCTGGGCTCTTCTATCCGGGGCCCCTGGGGCTGAACTAGTCTCTACTATCCGGGGCACCTGGGGCTGAGCTGGGCTCTTCTATCCGGGGGCCCTGGGGCTGACCTGTTCTCTTCTATCCGGGGCCCCTGGGGTTGAGCTGGGATCTTCTGTCCCGGGCCCTGGGGCTGAACTAGTCTCTACTATCCGGGGCCCCTGGGGCAGAGCTGGGCTCTTCTATCCGGGGCCCCTGGGGCTGAGCTGGGCTCTTCTATCCTGGTGCCTCTGGGGGCTGAGCTGGGCTCTTCTATCTGGGGTCCCCTGGGGGGCTGAGCTGGGCTCTTCTATCCTGGTGCCTCTGGGGGCTGAGCTGGGCTCTTCTCTCCGGGGCCACTGGGGCTGAGCTGAGCTTTTCAATCCGGGGCCCCTGGGGCTGAGCTGGGCTTTTCAATCCGGGGCCTCTGGGACTGAGCTGGGCTCTTCTATCTGCAGGCCCCTGGGGGGGCTGAGCTGGGCTCTTCTCTCCGGGGCCCCTGGGGATGAGCTGGGCTTTTCTATCCGGGGGCCCTGGGGCTGAGCTGGGCTCTTCTATCCGGGATCCCCTGTGGCTGAGCTCCTCTTGAATCCGGGGCCTCAGGGGCTGAGCTGGGCTCTTCTATCCGGGGCCCCTGGGGCTGAGCTGGGCTCTTCTATCCGGGGGCCCCTGGGGCTGAGCTGGGCTCCTCTATCCGGGGCCCCTGATGGGCTGAGATCGCCTCTTCTATCCGGGGGCCCCTGGGGGGCTTGCCTTCTGGCCCTGGGGGTGTTTGTGGGCATCATTTGTGTTAAAGAGGGGATCTGTGCACTGCGCTGCATCTTACTGCACTGTGAGGAATCTGTGCACAGGTTTCTGCTCTGGTAGGAGATTGTCAGCACCTTCTGCTGTGTTTGTAGAAATTAAGTATGGGCGGAAAATCCGTTACGCTCGCGGATTTTGCGGATTTTCGGTAAATTCGCAATCCGCGAGATTCGCGACTTTCCCGCAAAATTCGCACACAGCAGATTTTTTTTCTTTGCGGTGTAAGTTCGCAATTGCGAACATGTAGATGCGGCGGGCAGCAACAATCTCGCACTCGCGAAATTACAAAAATTACAATTCTGCACAAGAAATCTACTAGCAAGCAGCATAGACCTTCTGAAAATGATGATTTTTATCAGAATAACTCCTCAGGTTGACATTTGCCTGCACTTTTTTGGATTTGAGGCCTTTTGATTTCCTTTGGATAACTTTTGGATTAGAAATCAACTTTCTCATATAAGCTTGGTGGGGCATTGCAGTTGCTGTAATGGTGTTCTTCAGAAAAAACGAGTTTTGCAAAAGTGAAAGCAGGTTCAAAAGTTCAAACTCATCATTAGTAACCGTTCCCTGTAGTGCTTCCTGACAAGGGCCCCTCCAGAGCAGTTGCTAGTTGCAACAATTGTATGACCCTGCTCTGACCCTCACAGCAGGCTCATAGAATAGCTACAAGTAGGCCACAAAGGTCCTGGAAAAAAAAATTGCACTGCAAACAGAAAGCAAATTATAGATAAGGAAGCAGGTGCTAGACTGGAAGTTTAAAACAGTGACACATTATTAAATCAACCCCAAATTAAGTCATGTCAGTTGAAGCAGGCAGGTGTGCTTGCTTTTTCCCCCCATAATCTACAGTGATGATGAACCAGAGGGTGGCATTGATGTAACAGAGGGTGGCATGGGTGAAACAGAGGGTGGCAGGGGTGAAACAGAGGGTGCTGGGAACCTGTGATGATGAACCAGACGTAGAAACAACATAATCATGACCGGTGCGAGCCGACATGTAAGTTCGCAATTGCGAACTGTTACAAAACCCTCGCGAACTGTTACAAAACCCTCGCGAACTGGCAGAAATCCTTGCGAACTGGCAGAAATCCTTGCGAACACAAAAAAAAAAAATCCGCGAGAATTCGCGGATTTTGCGGATTGCGAGTTCGCAAATTCGCAAAATTCGCGAACGCCAGATTCGCAAAATTCGCCCATGCTTAGTAGAAATAGACTGAATAATTCAGGAGGGAATCTCTGCAGGAGCCGGGCTGAGCTGGGCTCTTCTATCCAGGGGTCCTGGGGCTGAGCTGGGCTCTTTTATGCGGGGGCCACGGGGGGCTGAGCTGGGCTGTGCTGGGCTCTTCTATCCGAGGGCCCCTTGGGCTGAGCTGGGCTCGTCTATCCTGGGGCTGAGCTGGGTTCTTCTATCCGGGTGCCTCTGGGGCTGAGCTGGGCTCGTCTATCCAGGGGGCCCCTGACTCTTACCTGGGCTCTTCTATCCTGGGGCCCCTGGTGCTGAGCTGGGCTCTTCTATTCGGGGGCCACAGGGGGCTGAGCTGGGCTGAGCTGGGCTCTTCTATCCAGGGGTCCTTGGGCTGAGCTGGGCTCTTCTATTCGGGGGCCACAGGCGTCTGAGCTGGGCTGTGCTGGGCTCTTCTATCTGGGGACCCTGGGGCTGAGCTGGGCTCTTCTATCCAGGGGTCCTGGGGCTGAGCTGGGCTATTCTATCCGGGGCCCCTGGGGCTGAGCTGGGCTCATCTATCCAGTGCTCCTGGGGCTGAGCTGGGCTCTTCTATCCAGGGGTCCTGGGGCTGAGCTGGGCTATTCTATCCGGGGCCCCTGGGGCTGTGCTGGGCTCTTCTATCCGGGGGCTCTGGGGCTGAGCTGGGCTCTTCTATCCAGGAGCCACGGGGGCTGAGCTGGGCTGAGCTGGGCTCTTCTATCCGGGGGCCCTGGGGCTGAGCTGGACTCTTCTATCCAGGGGTCCTGTGGCTGAGCTGGGCTCTTCTATCCGGGGCCTCAGGGGCTGAGCTGGGTTCTTCTATCCGGGGCCACGGGGGCTGAGCTGGGCTGTGCTGGGCTCTTCTGTCTGGGGCCCCTTGGGCTGAGCTGGGCTCTTCTATCCGGGGGCCCCAGGGGCTGAGCTGGGCTCTTCTATCCGGGAGCCTCTGGGGCTGAGCTGGGCTCTTCTGTCTGGGGCCCCTTGGGCTGAGCTGGGCTCTTCTATCCGAGGGCCCTTTGGGCTGAGCTGGGCTCTTCTATCCAGGGGCCTCTGGAGCTGAGCTGGGCTCTTCTATCCGGGGGCCTCTGGGGCTGAGCTGGGCTCTTCTATCCGAGAGCCCCTGGGGGCTTTCCTTCTGGCCCTGGGGGTGTTTGTGGGCATCATGTGTGTTAAAGAGGGGATCTGTGCACTGCACTGCATCTTACTGCACTGTGAGGAATCTGGGCACAGGTGTCTGCTCTGTACGAAATCTGTGTGTATAGCATTGGATCTTATAGCACTATGAGAAATCTGTGCACACTGCACTTGTTATTACTTCTTTATGAAAGATGTGAGCATGCTACTTTTTAAAACTGCACACTGCATTACTTTTTGCTGCACTACGAGGGTTGTTTACAGAGTTAAACTGCACACTATACTGCTGTTTGCTACTCTATTAGGAATCTGTGCACGCTACACTGCTCAGACCCCCCAGGATGTTGCGGCATAGATTTTCAAATTTAGCGGCACAAAAATGGAAATTTAGCGGCATTATTGCGGCACTTTATTTTACTCGTAATCATTCCTTTTCAGTCTTAAATCAATGTAAACTGATTTAGCAGAGTACTCCGATGTGAACTAGGCATGTTTAAAGTGCCCAATCTGAACCTTGTAAAATTCACAACATTAAAAATCTCCCAAAGGTTATGTAAAAGGTGCAAATATACTAAGGCAGGCCTAACTCGCACAGCACCCCTCCCCTTTAAAATAGGACTTAAAAACGTTCTCCTCATAGAGCTAAATGCACACTGCACTATTTTGTATTACACTATGAACATTCTTTCCCACTGCACTGGGGAAATCTGTGCACACTGCAGTGCTTTTTTAGGTCTCGCTGAAAGCCATTTCGTTGGGATGGTTTGGCGAGATTATAGTAAGGCTTTCGAAAAGTCTCCCCAAACTGCGGATTAGGTACAATTCATGTGAGCTGGGCGCATGCACATCGTCAGCCACATCGCACACCACACCATTAGTCTGAGCCTCGGCATCAGACTTCAAAGGAAGCCGCTCTCCCGCCCCCCCATCAGACTTCAAAGGAAGCCGCTCCCCCACCCCTGCCACGCAGTGCTGCTCCCCCGCTATGCAATGCCGAGAGCTTGTTTCTCCCGTCGCTTGTTTTTTTATTGTGTGCGCCCTGCGTGGATGAGCACTTGAGTTCCCTCTGTGAGGGGTTGTGTCAGCTTGTTTTTCTTGTACTTTAGTCATTCTTGAAGGATCAGAACGACTTTTTGCTTGAGGTTTTCTGCTCTGTTGTATGGCTGGCTTGGGATACCACCGCCTTCACCTGGGTTCCTCGTGGGAAGGTCACGAGGTGTTCCCTTTGCACTGTCACAGCGGGGAAGCTGCTGCTTAGTGCAAATTCCATCCGTGTCTGGCAGACGGAATGAGGGTTCAGTGCCTGGGGTGAGCCTGCGTGACCTTTGAGAGCAGTCATTCAAACACCCCACTGCAATAGGGTGCAAGCCTGGAGCTGACGGGCTCTTACTGTAAATCTTGCAGAACTTTAACCCATGAATGATCTTTGGGGTGCTTTCTCTGAGGGGCTTGGGGGGACCATTTTATCCCTCAGAGACTGAGCTTGTGGTCCCTCTCCGTGCTGCCAAGCAGCCCGTTTAGCTGCAGCGTGACATAACAGGAAGAACACGTCTGACGAAGAAAAAGAAAGAACATGCCTGATTTATTGGTGGCTTGGCCTAAGGGCTTAAGCTGACCCCTTTGCATGCTATGGGCATATTATTGGGGGGCCCTCGCTTATGTTGCCCCCCTCCTTTATCATGTTTTAGGGATATTTCTCAGCATAAAACTATACGAGACACAATGATGGGTTGCCTTATGCTCTTATTGAGAAGAGTGTTGTCAGTATTTACTATATAGGTCCACAAATGACTTCTTTGTAGCCATGGCATAAGTTACCCCTCTTGGCATTTTATGGGAAACTTACCGTATTTGGTGACCTTGTCAAATGCTGTTTTTTAGGCATGTTCTGGGCATACTAACCCCTAGACTGCCTAAATCACACCTAAAGTACATTGACATACACTGTATGGAGGTCATACTTGGCATAATGGGGACTTGGCATAAGGTCATCCTTGACATATTATAGGCGTATTGCACAGTAGAAGGGCCATGTCTGCCACGTTGGCTTGCTATGGGAATCTTTATGATGAAGATAACTAGCATAGGCTTGGAAGCAGCATGTGATAGCCCTCCTTGGCATATTCTGGGCATTATGCTGCATTATGGGGCCATTCCTGGTGTAAGGGTGGCCATGACCTCAGCCGGCCTTCCTTGGAGTCTTGTGGGATTCCTTGGCATTAGAAGTTTCAGCACAGGTATATCAATAGCATTTCCTGACATATTGGTGCCTCGCATGTAGTGGTCAAGCAGAGCTTCTGATGGGCATCGCAGGCCCCACTGACACATGATGGTTATCTAAGGCATGTTGTTGAGATAGAAAAGCACATGAGACGGAATCTGCCAATGTGGCACTGCTGTATGTGTGAGTGCCAGGTGAGCACAAAAGCTGATGTTTGATGGCTAGGCTTACAGACTTTACTGAAAATCAAACTGAAATCTTTGAGTCAAAGTAACATCTGGCAGTGGGATTCAATATAAAAATTCAAAGAAAATGTCCATCTAATGTCCGAGGGCAAAAGTCTTGCATATACTTAATAGATATAAAGCGGTATTTGAGTGATCATTGATGCAGAGTTTGGGCAGTTATTGCTGATTTTACTTCCCTGGTAAATATATAAGACAGGTGACTAATATAATGACCCTGTCCTGAACGGCTATGATTGGAAAGACAATACTAGAAGTTCAATACATTATATAAATCGATATCAATAGATCAGTCCTCAATATGCCTTCCCTTGTCTTTGCAATTGTGCACATTCGGCCACTTTGCCAGCCAATATTTGGCTAATACGAAAGCATCAATAACTTTTGCTATAACTCTTTTTGTTTAAGAAAGAACGTATGTTCAGTACAAATGGAAATAGGAATGAGCAGCCAAGGCAGAAGCTGGTTCAGTGCTTCGTATATCACTGCAATCTCAAAATACTACTATTGAATCAAAGGAAATAGGTCAAAACATTTGGCATCAAACAAATCGTATGTGCTGGCTAGCTCTAAATTTCTAACTGTTACAACATAAAAATGCGATTGGTGTCTTGGGTAAGGGAAGTATGTAGTATGTAAGAAATGCGTGGGTACGGAATACATGTTGTGACACACGTTGGTACTGATCATTTTGTCTTTTTTTCTGAAAATCATCTTTTATCTGGTTTTAGGTCTCGCCTACAAATTACATGCACTGTTTTGTGAAACATATTGTTTACAATTCCCCAGGCTTACAACCCACCTACCACATACCATTTGTTTTTTAGGTCTCGCATGGCGACACAGCGCTAAAGCGCTGTCGCCAGCGAGATCTATTATCAGCGACTTGCCTCAGAAGTGGGACAGAGCGGGCCACGGGGCGATTGGGGTCTGTGGACGTGCTTGTGAAGACGTGCTTGCTTCTAAAGTGTGTACAGCTGGTGTTTGGCGGCAGGGCGCAGCTCGTTTATTAGGCTCGAGGTTATGTTCACTTTCTTTTTTTTAATGCGCACGCGCGCTGCAAGCGTGGCACGCAACGTCATGTTTCATTCAGCCGGGGCCCTCAGCGTGTAATCCGGTAGGTGCTAGGTGGATTTATTGGTTGATTCCGCTGGCTGCTCACCAATTCACTAGACGGCGAGCTCGCCCTCCACTGCTGCCGCGTCCTGTGCTCTAATCCGGCTCCCCGACCGCAGCCTCACTTCACACCTCTCAATCCCTGGTCAACGAGCTCACCCCACGCCGCTGCCTGCTCCCTGGCCACACACCGAGCAAGGTGTCTCCGATCACCGCCATTCTTCTCTCACCGGCCGTGAGTTCACCCAACGCTGCTGGCGGTACCGCACACTCTGCAATACCGGGCCAGGAGTCTCGTCCTGGGTGGCGTGCTCCTGCCCCCACCGCAGCTTGCCTTCACATCATTCAGGCCAGACCCGTGCTTGGTGGCTCCTCTCTTTCCCACGATGCTACGTTTGGCAATCCAGCGACAACAGCAATCCAATGGTAAAGGCAACTATTACCTGGGGGGGGCTCATTCAGTCCTTAATCCTGCTGCCCCCCCCAGGTGCCCCCATGCCATTGGGCGCTTTGAATGTCGCGACCCAATAGCGCTACCTCCTTTTTCGCGGGCCTGGTGACTGCCCGCCTCCCGCTCAGCCCCCTGGTAAGGGTTTGTCGCAGGTCATTCACCATCCGGCTTCACCTCCCTGTCCCGCTTGTTTTCACTCTGAGATCTTTTTCTTCCGCTCAATTTCTCTTTAACAGTTTCACTTGTTCTCTTCTTTATACTTTCCACAGGGATATTTTAAGGCATTGTTAAAATAAGGAATTATCCAGGATACTCACCTTCTAAGGGGCACCCTGGTAAAGTGAGAGGGCAGCCAAAACTGCTACTATAATAATGTTGCTCATAAAAAAACAGCTTTGTTTTTAATTTAACAGTAGAGCCTGCTTAAAAGAAACTTAGGGCCACATCTACTAAGGATTTGCATTGGGGAAAAACACAACTACAAACACAACACACGCAACCACAACCACGCACACAACCACAACCACATACACACAACCACAAGCACACACAACCACACACACAACCACACCCACACTCACAAACACAACACACACAATCAAACACAACACACGAAACCACAACCACACTCACAACCACAACCACACACACAACCACACACACAACTACACACACAAACACACACACACACACACAGCCACATACACACACCCACACATACAACCACACACACACACAACCACACATACAACCACACACACAACCACACACACAACCACACACACAACCATACACACAACCATACACACAACCACACACACAACCATGCACACAACCACACACACAACCACACACACACACAAAACCACAACTACACAACCACACACACTCAACCATATATACAACCACACATACAACCACACACATACACACACACAACCACACACACACCCAGAGCCACACACACACAACCACAACCACACACACACACAACCACACACACAACCACACACACAACCACACACACACAACTACACACACACAACCACAACCACACACACAACTACACACAGAACCACACACACACACAACCACTCTCACACAGCCACACACACTATTACACACACAACCACACATACAACCACAGACACAGAACCACACACCCCAACCAAATACAACCACATACACAACCACACACCACATACACATAACCACACACACACACACACTACAACACACACAACCACACACACAACCACAGCACACACAACCACACACACAACCCCACACACAACCCCACACACAACTACAACCACACACACAACCACAACCACACACACAACCACACACACAACCACACACACAACCACACACACAACCACACATACAACCACACATACAACCACACACACACACCACGAGCCGTCAGTGCACGCTTCTACTAGGCACACACACCACTAGCCGGCAGTGCACACTTCCACCAGGAACACACACCTCCAGCCATCAGTGCACAATTTCTACAGGCACACACACCACCAGCCATCAGTGCACACATCAATTGTTAACACATCCACAATTAACTATTGTAGCAATCGCAGTATGGCGCACTTTACTTTTAAACATATTCACCTAAAGTGCAGCATAACACCATTGCTACAAACATAAATACACATTTGTTTGGCCTACAATTTATAGACTTTTGTTGAAATTGGTGTTGCAATATTTAGCAATGCCAATAGCTCAAAAAACGTAATTAATGCGAGACCTATTGTACTGCAAATGCTTGTGACTACTTGTTAGACTTGGGATCTTTTGGCGTGTTTCCCCAGAGTTTTTGCTTTCTGCCCTCCCGGTTTTGACTGTTTTTGCTGGCGTAGTGTTTCTGCGCACTTTTCTCACTGCTGATCAGTGGTAAAGTGGAAGTGCTCCTCTGGTAAAGTGTGTTATGGATTGGTGTTTCCATGATTGGATATTTGATTTACTTATTAGTCCCTAGTAAAGTTCACTGCGTGTGCCAGGGCCTATAAATCAAATGCCACCAATGAGCCTGCAGCACTCATTGTCCCACCCACGTGAATAGCCTTAAAAAGATAACTCAGACCTGCCATTGCAGAGTCTGCACGCAGTTGGTAACTGCTGTGTCGACCTGGCAAGTGCACACACTTGCCAGGCCCTAATCCTTCCCTTTTCTACATGTTAGTCACCCCTAAGGTAGGCCCAAGGTACATCTGTGGGCAGGGTGCAGTGTATGTGAAAGGTAGGACATGCCCTGATGTGTGTGGCATGTCCTGATAGTGTATTGCAGCCCATTTCGTTTTTCATTATTTTAAGACTACCTGTTCCCCATAGGACACAATGGGAAGTTTGTTTATAACATGTTATAAACATTACTGGCCCTGGGAACTAGGTAGGGAAATAAAATTTAGTATGCCTGAACTCAGAATCTAAAGATGCATCTTTTAGTGAAGGTGATTTTTACATTCTGTGTTTGAAAATACCACTTTTAGAAAGTTGGTATTTTCTTGCTCAGTCATCCCCTGTCCCTCTGCTGGAATGTGGATTGCCTGTCTGGGTTTTGGATGACAGAAGGCTGGGGAGCAGGAGTGGCTCCAGATAGTCTGGGTAGGGTTACTAAAGGGTTGAGTAGACCTGGGCTGCAATGGGGTAAGGGGGAGGAGGGTTCCTTGCACCTCAAAGGGCCTGGTCTGCCTCTGGCAATGCCGTCTCCACCTCCTGCCAGGAAATCACACCAAAGAAGGTAGAACTGGTTCTGGCTGGGCACAGACACTCTCTGCCTAAGAGATCAAAGGACTTTGGGACATAAATATTGGGGCCCAGACCCCTGAACTTTAGAACTCTTTTGGACCAGGAAGACTTCCAAGAAGAAGAGCTGGAGAAGCTGTGTGCTTTGCTGTGTTGGCCTGCAGTGGCTGCTTCTGTCTTGGGCAGTGAAAGGACTGGACTGAACTTTCTGCAATCTGTTTTTAGAGTTTCTCCAAGGGCTTGAGTTAGAGCTTGCCCCCTGTTCATAAAGTCTCAAGAACAGCAAAGACTTTAAGCTCTTCTTCCTTTAGCACTGGGTACTGTGCATTTTGTGCTGCAACTGAGGAAAAGCCACTCGACAATGTCTATGACGCCACTGCCGACTTAGTGTCCTGACGGCCCTGCAGAAGGCACCGCCGCAACGCCGCAACCTTTGTCTCACTGACGACTCCTGTGGAAGCTGCCACCGAGCCGCTGGTCGCACCGTGACCTGTGGGCACCGCACTCCGCACCACTTCGCGATGACGCCTTGGCACCGCAGAGGGCACCGCCACACTGTCACCTCCAACACCTGTTGACGCCACCACCGAGCCGCTGCTTGCACCACAACCTGTGGGCACCGCACTTTGCACCGCCTCGCGTCACGACTATGCCTTGGTATCCCTGGCGACGACGCTCCACACTAAAATCAACGCAGCTGCTTGCACCGTTGTTCGATGACACCGCTCGTAAAGTTACACGATGCACCACCCTCATCCCGCACCTCAGCCTTGGCCTACCGACGCCGGTGCCATTGACTCCAGTTCGTCAGCCGACGACAATGCTTCAGCAACGATGCTGCTTGCACCGTGACGTGCCAGCATCGCGATGAGCACCGCCTTTATCTCGCACTGTGACCTGGGTCTCACCGACGACGCCATCTGATGTCACAACCGAACCGCTGCTCGTACTGCAACCTGAGGGCAACGCACGCCGCACCGCTGCACTTTGCACCGCAGCACACGATGCCTGCCGATGCTAGTGCTCCTGACTCCATCAGAGAGGAGATCGACCCGCAACGTGTGTGACTCAGAGGTCCCTGAGGTCCCTGATGACTCCTGCACGACCTCTGGAACCGTTGCCTGTGGACGCCTTGTTTTCAGAAGCGCAACGAGAGGTCATCGACTCCCTACATTTCTAAAAGGTACTATTTGCGGGTGTTCCAGACACCGTAAGCTGGCCCGCTATGCTGTGGTCAGCCAGAACTGTTTGTATTTGTTGGCTCATGACGCTGTGATAGCCCCAGATGGAGCTATAGACATCAAGGAACCATTTTTAAAGCATATTTTGATAAGTGAAGATTTTGAAGTACTGTATGGTGGATTTTTATCGTTTTTGGTCTTGTCTTAAGTATATAAAATATTGCATATTTTTCTAAACTGGTGTGGTGTCCTTTTGTAGTGCTTACATTGTATTACTGTTGGTTATGTGCAAATGCTTTACACACTGCCTATAAGATAAGCCTGACTGCTTGTGCCAAGCTACCAAGGGGGTGACCAGGGGTTATTTTAGGAGTGTTACTCCCTTATCCTGGAAGAAGGGTCCCTATTTGGACAAGGTGCAAACCCTTGCCAACTAGAGACCCTCATTTCTAACACTACTCTTTAATAAATATGTGCACACACCTCCTTTTCTCTACACTGCAGTAAATCTGTGTACTCTGCACTGGTTTTTACTACAGTTTGGGGGGCATTGACAGTGAAGGGTTCTGTGCACTGCTCAGCTTTTACTACTCTTAGGACCTTATGCATGAATAATAGATTTGGTACCCAGGGTCGCAATCTGCTCACCAATTATACCAAATGCATTAGTAGTTTGCAAATCGACCTATGAAGCTAAGGTGCACTTGGTAGTGAAATGAGAACCGAAAACTTACAGTTTTACTAGATGCGACAATTTAGTGAATGTGAATTTGCAACACGTCATGGATCTCAGCGGGATCCCTTATTTCCTTCCTCTCTTTGTGTTAACATTGTACTTTTAAATAAAGCAATCTCTTCTTTAAAAAAAGCAACTCAGCCCCATTCTGTAAAGTAAAACTGGATGCATTTATAAAACAAAGTTAAACAAATCTTATTTTTGAGTAGCCAGTGGCCCCATGTACTATTACTATTTCCATGTACCCCAGAACCCATACCCACCCTAAAAGTTAAAAATCTCCATTACTTATCTTATAATGCTTTGTAATGGCATGCGTTGTAATGGCATGCGTTGTAGTGACATGCGTTGTAATGGCTGCATTGTAATGGTATGCGTGTAAAGGCAGTTGCGTTGTATCAGCTGCATTATAAAGGTAGTGCGTTGTAATGACTGCGTTGTAATGGATGTTTCCCGCAGGACATGTACTAAATGTGCAGACTTCGGGCTGCCTCATATGAATGTTGCCAGGCTGAGGATTTCACAGCCCTGTGGGCGTGACCTCCTCAGTCTGGCAAAAGTGCCTTGAGGCTCTCCCCCTTGTGATGAAGGAGAGCGCCACGGATTGCCTCGGACATGGGCGCTACCATTTTAAGCCCTGAAGTGCCCTGGGCAGAGTGTCCATCAGTGGCACCAAGTCACAGCATGCGGTGGAGTCAGAAGTTTCACTGACTCCATCTCGACTCTGTGAAGAGGTTGGGACTGCTGCCTTCCAATTAGCCAATGAGGTAAGGCAGCAGTCCCAACCCTCCTACTGAGCTGCCTGCACACCGGACTCATCCTCTGGGCCTCCTCTGGGCAAGGGGCCGACCACAGGTTCTGAAGGGGGGGAGGGCGTCTAGTGGGTTTCTCTCAGGCCCCATTCAGCCTGCTTCCTCCATCACTAGCAGCCATAATCGATGTAGATGAAGTGTCCGGGGGGATCCAAGGGTGGATCAAATATCTGAAGAACCTGAAAGCAGAAGGGACAGAGTCTGGGTCACTAGCCAGAGACCAGGAACGTACCAGGAAGGAACCAGGCGATGTTGGGTGATTTCAGGTGAAGAAGTTGAGCTTGTCTCTTCAACCACAAGGTACAGGAGGCATCGACGATGACCAGAAGCTGGATTCAAGCTGTCCCACAAAGGATCTAGCTGACTGCAGTGTCAGTATCCGGATTGGACCCAACAAGCCTTTGCAATGGCAACCCATGCATGGTGTCAAGATTGGCTCTGTTGCAGACCAACAAGGTCTGTGGTGCTTCTCCTTTGCAGGGAAGCTGGAGCAAGCCTGGAGCAACCAGGAAAGCAAGTTTGTGGTAAAGAAAAGTCTTCAAGGGGCTCATTAGTCAATGGGCCAGGAACCGGGAAGATGCATCTAGCTCAAATGCAAAAGTGGGGCTCGCGGGACACTCGTGGAGTGTGGGGGCCTGTGCTTCGGTGCAAATGGTGCTCAGGGTTGGAGCTTCTCGTACCCAATGCACAACTGTGAGGATACCTCAGGAGTCGATGCAGTTAGCAAAAGGCAGGATGTCCAGTAGTTCCGGTCCCACGTCTCTCGATTCCGCCACGTGTCTCAACTTTGCTGTGGATGTGGGTCGGGTCAGATATGTCTGGAAGTCTAGGTTCTGTGTTGCAGATTCTTCGGGATCCGGCAGAAGCCTCGAAAATGCAGACTGGCAAAGTTGCTGTTGGTGCCTGTTTGCACAGGGTGGTCACTCCTTGACCACAAGGGAGATATCTTCCATCTTCCAGTCAGAATGGAACGTCAAAGGTCCAGGATATGTCTTTCAAAGATTTGTCTAGGGTAATCTAAAGTCCTGGGGACACAGCTCCTATACTTATACCAAGTTTGTGGGCTGGACTACCTGAAAGGTCCCTCTTATGGGTGGACCAGGGGAGGGGGTGGTTACACCCCCTTTCCTTGGCCCAGTTTCATGCCAGAGCTGGGGCCGAGTGCCCCAGCAACCGGTTTGGACTGGACTATGCATGGAGCACCTTGTGTGCCCCAGGCAGTGTCTGGAAAGCATTCACTGAATGCAGCCCTCCCTGCCCCAATACACTAAAGCCTGTCTGGGGAGGTGCTGGCACCTCCCTGGACAGGAAACCTATTGTCCAAGCCTCCCCTGCCGGAGTTTCATCCAGCAGCAGGAGGTCAGACTCGTGTCTGTGGCAGCAGCATCCATTTTGTGATGCTGTGGCTCTGTTTAACTTTTACAGAGTTTCACAGTAACTACATGTCTTCTCCCTCTAGAAAGGTGGAATGCTACCCCCTCCACCAGGGCTGGGGGTGAGTAGTATTCCAAAGTGTTTGACATGACATGTTTTGATAAATCCAAACCAAAGTTAGCATTAACTGTGAGGATTATAATGCACTTAGGAGTATATGGTATGGCTATATCATAGAATAGCTTTAAGGAGATGGTTCTGAAAGCTGCAAAGGGGCTCAGCTCATGCTAGGGCACCCTCTCACATAAAACCACGGGCTCTGCCTCCAGGATTGTCGAGGCCTATCATAGGAGTGACTTATAGGTTAATAAGTGTCTATATATATAGATATAGGGATACTATATCTAAGTAAGGGGTGATTAAAACACCTTACCCAGACTGTGTAAACAGACCTGTGGTGTAAGTTTGGAGGGCCAGCCAATGGTGGCATAATACATGCTGCAGCCCCTGGTAGGCCTTGGATGCACCTATGCCCTGGGTACTTATGGCACACTATACAGGGACTCACAAAGGTTACCCAATACCCAATCTGGTATGTACCTAAAGTACATGGTTACAATTTAGAGAGAGAACAGCTAGGCTGTGGTCCTGATTAGCAGGGCCAGAGCCACACTAAAGTCGAAAAACCAGAAAATCACAGCAAAAATTGGGGGTAACCATATGAAGCAGACCCTACTCTCCTACAAGCTTTGAGGGATAAAACCTCACTTCTTTTCCACGGAATATAAACCCACTGTTCTTGGAAATGGGCTGCTACACCCGCTCTAGTAAAAGTACTGGGCGGGTCCATTAACTCTGGTATTTCAGGGTGATATATTAGATGAACCTCTCGCATCGGAAACTGAGATACCGAAGTAGCACTCTTCTCATGCAATCTGCCCCTGTACGCAATTAACGTTGTGATGTTCTCAAAAACTCTGCCAGGCTCCATACTGGAGGGACAGGTCAGGTCTGGGGTTTTTAGGCCCCATGTTTGGCCGTGCCCAACAGTGTCCCGCTGTGGGAGTTCCCTAACTACTTTTAAGGGGGATCCCTCAGGAGTCTGTTCTATTTTCACTTGGCTAGGTTTACCAGCTTCAGTGATCCTAATCTGTTGATTAAGGGTACATACAACCGCAAAGGTGCACCACATAAGTTGTTACAGTTGTAATGAAAATGATATATCTTGGAGATGTAGTTGTTCTTCTTCAAATCCTTTATTTTCAAAAACATTCAGTCAAACATAAACAGCCGACGCGTTTCGTCCCAACCTGGGACTTCTTCAGGGCTGTCGGTAAAAAACATATATACATACGATCAGTATTGTAGGTACTGAATTACATATACAAATTTAAAAACATTAGACACACTAATTAAAAACGCAGTAAGTACACCAGACGCGGAGCCTATGCGTATATTTGATGTTTAAGACATAAACTAACTGTCCCTCTGACAGCCAAGTAGTCATAGATGGAAGTTCAGGATGTGTACACATTAATATACAGTATTTACATCATTTACATGTTAAGTACTTATCTCTGAGCTCACTATCCATCTGACAGCCAAGTAGTCATAGATGGAAGTTCAGGCTGTATACACATTTATATACAGTATTTACATCTTATACATGTTAAGTACTTGTCTCTAAAAGAGCATAAGATTGAGCAGCACTCATGTGACATATGTTATCGGGGGAAAGGGTCTATATTTCCACAGTTCAATTGTATAAGGTTCGCAAAGAAGCACACTTTTGTCCTACAATTTCAAGAAATGGAACACTGAAGTTTGTTTGGCCATGGCACTAAGGAAATGCTCCCAGGACTGGTACCATGTATGTAACTAAAGAAATATTTTGTTTTTTGTGAGTCTGACTATACCACATGTGAAACGGAGAGAGAAAAGAAGAAGTTGTCAAAGCTATCTCAGTTAGCACCAAAAAATACATCTGCTGTGTTACCTTTAAGTTAATCAGACGTCGCATGCGTGGGAGAAGTGCCGTGGCGTGGTCTTGAGCTCTACTTGCCAGCAACAGTAAGTCTTATTGTTACGGTACTTCCCGCTGTTAGTGATTATATCTGGGGCATAAAGGAAAGAAGAAATCTCTGTGACCATGTCAGCTTTAGTAAGTGTATATTAATGACACAGTAAGAAATCGCCCCGAGTGGTGGAACATGTTCACCAATATATGGAGTTTCTCTGGTAGTTAACCTCAGAGTAGATCTGGGGCCCAGACTACTTACTATCAGAATACTGGCGAGAAACAGCAAGGCCGATATCTTAGTAAATTCTTCCAATAAATCCTGGATGGATACCAGCTTGCTATATGAATTGATTCAGTACGTATGCTGGAAGGAGTAAACAGAGCAAAAAGACGGAACTAAATGCCCTGTGTGGCAATAACTTAGAAAGGTATATGAATGGCACATTGTAAGTAGCCAAACTGTCTGTCCCATGGTGTTTTACCTGTATTGCGTGTATCAACGGTGTTGGGCTGGAGGTTCTGAACGTCCTATGGAGTAGGGTCGTGGGCACTGTATCCCAGCAGGCCTGTGGAAAGCAAAGATAACCAGAGACCTATAAAATCCATAAGAGAAGCTAGTAACACTTATGGACAAAAAGGTCTGCCCTGCTTCTATACGACGGTACCCTGTATCAAAAGGCTGTTGGTTTAAAGAAATAAAAGTGCGTGTGTACCAAAACACACTAAGCAAGTTCCATTAGTAAAGTATATAATCCTCTATGTCATGTGGCATGTTTTATTAGAACACCCTTAATACAGTAAAGGGTAAATTAAATTAAATACAAAGGAGGAGGCAGCCTTAGAGAAACCCATCCCAAACGATTACTTAGAGAGGTAGTCCCCGAGGTCTAAGGGACAAAGTTACCTCTTCACTGAGAAGGGTACTATAGGCCTAGTTCAGAACCTCCAGCCCAACACCGTTGATACACGCAATACAGGTAAAACACCATGGGACAGACAGTTTGGCTACTTACAATGTGCCATTCATATACCTTTCTAAGTTATTGCCACACAGGGCATTTAGTTCCGTCTTTTTGCTCTGTTTACTCCTTCCAGCATACGTACTGAATCAATTCATATAGCAAGCTGGTATCCATCCAGGATTTATTGGAAGAATTTACTAAGATATCGGCCTTGCTGTTTCTCGCCAGTATTCTGATAGTAAGTAGTCTGGGCCCCAGATCTACTCTGAGGTTAACTACCAGAGAAACTCCATATATTGGTGAACATGTTCCACCACTCGGGGCGATTTCTTACTGTGTCATTAATATACACTTACTAAAGCTGACATGGTCACAGAGATTTCTTCTTTCCTTTATGCCCCAGATATAATCACTAACAGCGGGAAGTACCGTAACAATAAGACTTACTGTTGCTGGCAAGTAGAGCTCAAGACCACGCCACGGCACTTCTCCCACGCATGCGACGTCTGATTAACTTAAAGGTAACACAGCAGATGTATTTTTTGGTGCTAACTGAGATAGCTTTGACAACTTCTTCTTTTCTCTCTCCGTTTCACATGTGGTATAGTCAGACTCACAAAAAACAAAATATTTCTTTAGTTACATACATGGTACCAGTCCTGGGAGCATTTCCTTAGTGCCATGGCCAAACAAACTTCAGTGTTCCATTTCTTGAAATTGTAGGACAAAAGTGTGCTTCTTTGCGAACCTTATACAATTGAACTGTGGAAATATAGACCCTTTCCCCCGATAACATATGTCACATGAGTGCTGCTCAATCTTATGCTCTTTTAGAGACAAGTACTTAACATGTATAAGATGTAAATACTGTATATAAATGTGTATACAGCCTGAACTTCCATCTATGACTACTTGGCTGTCAGATGGATAGTGAGCTCAGAGATAAGTACTTAACATGTAAATGATGTAAATACTGTATATTAATGTGTACACATCCTGAACTTCCATCTATGACTACTTGGCTGTCAGAGGGACAGTTAGTTTATGTCTTAAACATCAAATATACGCATAGGCTCCGCGTCTGGTGTACTTACTGCGTTTTTAATTAGTGTGTCTAATGTTTTTAAATTTGTATATGTAATTCAGTACCTACAATACTGATCGTATGTATATATGTTTTTTACCGACAGCCCTGAAGAAGTCCCAGGTTGGGACGAAACGCGTCGGCTGTTTATGTTTGACTGAATGTTTTTGAAAATAAAGGATTTGAAGAAGAACAACTACATCTCCAAGATATATCATTTTCATTACAACTGTAACAACTTATGTGGTGCACCTTTGCGGTTGTATGTACTGTAAAAAAATTCCCAAGGGAAAAGGCACAGTGTTGATGGGTGCCATGCAGTGTGCACACAGTCCCCTTGTTTGATCTGAGGGGTGTACATACCGTTCAGGGGATAGTTAGTCAGGTGCTTAGCCTAGTAAGGGTCCATCATCTTTTCTGTTCTTTTTGTCTGTTGATTAAGGGGTTCTTTTGGACAGGGGGCCCTTTTGGGTCCGCCGCTGGCCTCCCTGTCCTCTTCAGCCCTGGGCTGACTGAGGCAGGGTAGAGAGGTGCAGGTTACCTGCTCCAGACTGGGTCCCACCTGGGAAGGGTCCACTGCCATCAGGGGTTCTGCCAGGCTAGGCCTGACTACCTCTGGGGCAGTTCCTTCAACAGGGGTAGAGTCAGTTCCCTGAGGAGGCTGGCTCTCACCTAGTGTCTGGGAGGGGGAAGACTCTTTTTCCTCCTCAATGCTCTCCGTTTGAGTGGAGTGATCCATCGTTTCAGGCTTCACAACCTCACTATCTGTCTGAGTAGAGGCTGAGACCATTTCAACCTTGCCAACCTTTTCAGGAGGGCACTCAGTCTGTGTTTGGGCTGTGACTGTCACAGCTCTCCTATCCTGCTCTGGAAAGTCTGTCTGAGCCTGGGCAGTGGCTACCACTGCCCTTCCAACCTTTTCAGGGAGGAATCGTGCTTGGACTGGGGCTGTAGCTATTACTGCCCCACTAACCTGTCTGGATAGGCCTATCATTCTGGAATGAGTTTCTTGCTCCACCTCAGCCCATGCTGAGAGTTCCAGGTCATTCCCCAGTAAGCAATCTACAGGTAGGTTATCTGTCACTGCCACTCTCATGGGCCCTGTGACATTACCTCAGCTGAGCTTGACTACTGCCATGGGATGCCTTCTCTTCATTCCATGAATGTCCGTCACCTGATAAGTAAAACCAGGGGTCAGTTGAGCAGAGGGGACCAGATGGTCACTCACCATGGTGAGGCTGGCCCCTGTGTCTCTGAATGCCTCAACTTTCTGACCATTCACTAAAACTTCTTGTCTATACTTGCCCAAAATGTGGGGTCCAGTAGTGAAGTAGGCAAACCCCATGCCAGTCTCACAGACAAGAGTGTGGTCAGGGAACCTGGCTAAGCCATAGTCCTCCTGATTGCCCAAAGTAATGCCCACCACATTCTTGGGGGCACTCCCACCACCTGGGGGATTACCACTAGTGGTAACAGGAGGTCTGGGAGTGTTACTTGGGGGTATGTTTTCCTTATTGCTATTTTTAGGGCACTTGGCATCACTTTTGTAATGGCCCACCTGTTTACAGGTATGGCAATAAGGTTTCTTCTGTTCTGAAGGAGTGTTCTGGGACCCACCACCCTTGTTGGAGTTTTGGGGCCCTTGGGAAGTCTTCTCTGTGGATTTATCCCCACCCTTCTCTTGAGGCTTGGTTGATTCCTTTTTCTGGTCACCACCCTGGTTTTTAGGCCTGACCCTGGTTCTGACCCATTTGTCTGCCCTCTTACCCAATTCCTGTGGAGAGGTCAGATCAGAGTCTACCAGGTGCTGATGTAATAACTGGTTCTGACAATTATTTAAGATTTGCTCCCTCATAATTAGATTATACAATCCTTTAAAATCAGTAACCTTACTACCCAGTAGCCAGCCTTCAAAAGCCTTAGTGGCACAATCGACAA
Organism: Lissotriton vulgaris; assembly: GCF_964263255.1. Lineage (NCBI taxonomy): Eukaryota > Metazoa > Chordata > Amphibia > Caudata > Salamandridae > Lissotriton > Lissotriton vulgaris. Next base: position 492,905 of record NW_028248178.1, read on the forward strand.
AGTCAGACCAATCTTGAGACTGCGTTTTCTGGGTATCCCTGAACAGCACCCTGTACTGCTCAGTGGTTAGGCCAAACCCTTCAACGAGTGTATTCTTCAAGACGTGGTAATTATTGGCATCCTCTACCCTTGTGGTGAGGAGCTTGTCTCTTCCTTTACCTTCAAAGGAGAGCCACAAGATAGCTGCCCACTGACTCTGGGGAACACCTTGCACAGTGCAGGCCCTCTCCAAAGCAGTAATCCATTTGTGGATGTCGTCCCCTTGTTTAAAGGGGGGCACTATCTTACCAAGGTGTTTCGTATCAAAACTCCTTTCCCTATTACTAGGTACAATGCTGCCACCAGTGGGGACTACCCCACTTAACTGTTGCTCTCTAGCAAAGGCAAGCCTTTCTTTGGCCAGGGCAAGTTCTTCCCTTTCAATCCTTAGATTAGCTGCCCTTTCCTTAGCTTCGTACACTCTCCTCTGAGGGGACGTCATCCCTCTTTGAGAAGAGTTGTGAGAGCCATTGGTTTGAAGGGATCTGCCAGAGCCTCTTGACAGAGACCTGGCTCGTCCATTCCCAATGTTAAGCGGACCTGACGGTAGCGCCGGGAGTCCCCCAGTACCACCATCATGTTTGCTTAAGTTGGACCGTGTTAGTCTGACGACCTCTACCTGTCCCTTATCTGCCTCATCCCCAGAGAGATCCTCATCCTCATCCTCCTCCCCATCTTCGTTCTCAGTTGCGAGGTGGATGAGGTCAGGATCGTCTCGGGTTCCCTCGAGGGGAGGCATGTCTCCTTCTGGATTAGAAGAGCTACGAAGTTTCTCAGCTCTTCTGGCATCATAAGTCTCCAAGAGACCAATCAGAAAGGACGTTGTGGGGTTAGACCCCTGCTGAATCTTCCTGGAGTGACACAGTCGTCTTAACTCCTTGAAGCTCAGCACAGTATATCCTGAAGGGATGACCTGTGGAGGGTCAACTGACAAAAGGGGAGACCCAGAGTTTCCTCCTTTGTCCGACATACTGTTTCTAGTGTGGTGTAAGTGATGCACCTACCTACACTATGTGTTTACCTACTGTTCCCTTGCTAAGAGTTGTAGCCAAGGTGTGCTAAGCCTTGAGGAGCTACAACAGCTGGTTCAGTAGAACTCAGAGTATTCTAAGCTTTTAGTTATATGTACTAACAGTACTTGTGCGATCTTTCAACAAGATATTCTTAGGATACGTGTGGTAAAACAACAGCAAGCTCAAATCCCAACCGCTGCTCACCAATGTGAGAAGTTGGCTCGATATGCAACGTTCGCTATTCTAGCGACCGCTATGTATCGTTCCAACGATCCTTATGGTGTTTGGTTGTAAGTCAACCTATAGACCAGCTATCCTAGTAGCGTGGATACGAGCAGTCTAAGGCTAAAGACTCGAGAGGGCGCGTTAAGCCAGCTGTTTACCACACGTGTACCCCTTGAACACCCAGTGAAAGGACACCACACAAGTGTTATGAAAATAAACAGTATATTTATTAAGAATCACAACAGCCCTGTACTCTTTATGAGGACAGGGTACTAAGCACAAACCAAATCTCTTTAGCAAATACTTCAAGTGCACAATTAAAACAAGTGTCCGAGGACACGGAAAGGTTAAGGTCTCGGGCGGACCCGATAAGGCAAGTCGGAAGCAAGGGACTCGGGACCCTAGAGTAAGGAGGCTATGCAGGCACCGAAATGCCGAGTTACCTAGCCACGAGGGCTGCGGCTGCACAAGTCTTACAGGCGTCGGGGTCTTCGCTGACGAGCCAGGAGCCGGAAGAAAGGAGTTGCTGGCCGGCGACCAGTGCTGAATAGTTCGTAGAGATCCAAGCCTGGATCGGAGATTGATGAAAACCTGAAAGCAGAGGGGACCAAGTTCGTACTACTAGCCAGTAGTCAGAGGGTACCAGGAGGGCACCGGTTGGCCGTCACCTCGACCAGGTGAGTGGGCGACGCTAGGCTCTGCAGTCTCACGGACCAGGAGGCGTTGTCGGCGACCACGGTGGAGGTGCGAGCTGTCCCACGAAGGATGATGCTGTCGGCGTCGCTGGGCCCAGGATGGGGCAACAAGCCTTGGCAAATCTCAGGGCCACGTGGTGGGCCTAAGATGGCGTCTTGAGTGGACCAGGAGGGTCCGGGGTGCTTCTCGCAAAGATGGAAGCAAGGGCCAGTCTGGAGCAACCAGACCAGCAGTGTTGTTTGTCGGTCGTCGTCAAGGAAGGGCACCAGCCAGCGGCTAGTGACCAGACAACGGGCTGAGCAGCAAGCAGAAGGGCCCCACGCAGATCGTGGAGATGCCGGGGGGCTGCACTTCGGTGCTGGAGCGGCTCAGGGTCGGGGCTTCTCGGACCCCAGAGCACTCACCAGAGAGTTACCTCGATGGTCGTGCTGGTTTTAAGAGCGTGCAGGTTCTGATGATGGCCGGTCCCTCGAGGTCTCGTCGCACCCACAGATCACAGCTGAGCTGATGACGTGGGTAGAGGTCAGAGGTGCCAGGGAAGCCGGTTCTCGTCGAGCTGGGCCGTCGGATTCCTTGAGGAAGGACTTACAGCAAACCGCAGAGTTCTTAGGTGGTGCCCGCTGATGCAGGGTGACTACTCCTTAGTCACAAGGGAGAATCTTGAGAAGAGTCTTGAATGTCCTTTCGTAGAAAGTAGTTCTTGAATCAAAGATGATCTAATTTGGAAGGGTCCCCGCTCCGGTCTTTATCCTAAAGAAAGGGGTGGGTACATGACTAGGTCCTGCCCTAAGGGTGGGACCAGGAAGTCCCCTGCCGGACTTTCCCCAGGCCAGGGCTGTCGCCCCTGGAACTGGTTCTAACCGGCAGATGCGTAGTGAGCACCGGGGTGCCACTCCGCAGTCACCTTCTCGCCAAAGCCCTACCTACCCAGAATACACAAACCCTGTCTGGGACGGTGCGAACACCGCCCTTGACAGGAAACCCTTTGTCCAAGCGCTCCTCGCTGGAAGGACTCCCAGCAGCAGGAGGTCAGACTCGTGTCTGTGGTGGCAGCATCCATTTTGTGGAGCTAAGGCTTCAGTTAACTTTAACCGGGGTTCACAGTTACGTACATGTCGTGTCCCTCTAGAAGGGTGGAATGCTAACCTCATCGCCAGAATTGGTGAGAGGGCAGCACCCCGATCCGTATGACACCTTACTCGACATGCCTTGATAACGTGACACCGGAGTTACCGATATGGTACGCGTTATCATGGAACAGCCATTGGGTCTTGATTCCGCAAGCTGCAACCGGGCTCGGCTCGGGCCAGAGCCTAGTTCACACGAGCCCACGCACTCTGCCTTCAGGATTGTCAAGGCCTGCCATAGGAGTGACTGATAGGAACTCGGGTGTCCATTGTATGGTTAGATATAGGGCTACTATATCCAAAGCAAAGGGTGATTACACGACTTCGCCCCAGCTGTCATGCAGCCAGTTGTGTCAAATTTAGGAGGCCAGCCAGGGGTGGCATAATACATGCTGCAGCCCCTGGCGGCCCTGGGTACACCTATGCCCTGAGTTACAGGGTCTGATAAGGTGGCCCAGTACCAATTGGAAATGTACCTAGGGTACATGGAATCCATTTTAAAGAGAGAGCAGTAGGCCTGGGGTCCTGATTGGCAGGGTCCCAGGTCGACTATGTCCAAAACCAGCTAAAACACAGGGCAAAAAGTTGGGGGCAACCATAGTCAGGATGTACCTTCCTACACATACCACTAGCATACACAATCACACCCTTATCTTGGAGCAACCTCCCTATTATCATTAAATAAGGTAGTGCCTTCTACCAGTTCTTGAAGTATATCTATGAATAATAAATCTAAATTACTTTTAACAGGTGCCTATGTCTTTTATATATGGTGCACTGATGAGGAATTTGTTTGGATTGATAGTTCTTTCAGATTAGATGTATGCATAAAATTGAAAAAAACTTGAATGTTTTTAGACTTTATTGCTCGACAAACAAGTCCAGGACCAACTGTTTTTTGTACCACTCGACACTCAGGTGCACAGACATTTATTGGGTTACCCCGTTATGTTATAATGGAATGTAAACATGAGGCCGGTATTTTTCTCTGGGAAAAGTGGCAACCCTATTTCTGCTCCAGGACGAAATCAATCAATCAATCATTTGTAAAGCGCACTACATACCCGCGAGGGTCTCAAGGCACTGGGGGGGGGGCGCTACTGATCGAGCAGCCAGGTCTTGAGTATCCTCCTGAAGGTCGGCAGGTCCTGGGTCTGTTGTAGGCTCAGTGGGAGGGTGTTCCATGTCTTGGCGGCGAGGTGGGAAAAGGATCTCCCATCGGTGGTTGTTCTTCGGATGCACGCGACGGTGGCGAATGAGAGGTCAGCGGAGCATAGTTGGCCGTTGGGGATGTAGTAGGAGAGCCGTCTGTTGAGGTAGGCTGGGCCAGTCTTGCGGAGTGCCTTGTGTGCGTGGGTGAGGAGCTTGAAGTATATCCTCTTGTTGACGGGGAGCCAGTGCAGGTTTCTCAGGTGGGGGGTGATGTGGCGTGGTACATCGAGGATCAGACGTGCCGAGGCGTTTTGGATGCGTTGTAGTCGTTTGATGAGCTTCGTCGCGGCCACCCCGCAGAGGGCGTTTCTGTAGTTGAGTCTGTTGCTGACGAGGGCCTGGGTGACTGTCTTTCTTGTATTTGTTGGGATCCATCTGTAGATCTTGCGGAGCATGCGGAGGGTGTTGAAGCAGGAGGAGGAGACGTAGTGAACTTGATGGTTATTGAAAGCGTTGAGTTGAGGATAATTCCCAGGTTGCGTGTGTGGTCGGTGGGTGTCGGGCTGCCACCAGGAGTCTTCCCAGGCTGAAGGGTTGGAGCCAAGGATGAGGACCTCCGTCTTGTCTGAGTTCAGCTTCAGACGGTTGGTCTTCATCCAGTCGGCAACGGCCTTCATTCCTTAGTGGAGATTGGCTTTGGCGGTGATGGGGTCCTTGGTGAGGGAGAGGATCAGCTGAGTATCATTGGCAGAGGAGATTATGTTGAGGTCGTGCTGTAGGGCTACGTGTGCGAGCGGGTCCATGTAAATGTTGAACAGCGTCGGGCTGAGGGAGGATCCCTGGGGTACGCTGCAGATGATCTCGGAGGCTTTGGAATGGAATGGGGGGAGGCGGACGCTCTGGGTTCTGCCGGAGAGGAAGGAGGTGGTCCTATCCAGAGCCTTGTCTTGGATCTCTGGGGCGTGGAGGCGTGCGCGTAGTGTGCTGTGGCAGACGGTATCAAAGGTGGCAGAGAGGTCTAGGAGGATGAGTGCTGCGGTCTCGCCGTTGTCTAGCAGGGTCCTGACGTCTTCGAGGTATCGGGTTAGCTGTCTGTTGACGGTTTTCTCAATGACCTTGGCCGGGAAGGGGAGCAGGGAGATGGGTCGGAAGTTCTTGAGGTCTCTTGGGTCTGCCTTAGATTATTTGAGTAGGGCGTTGATCTCAGCGTGTTTCCAGATCTCTGGGAAAGTCGCAGTAGCGAGGGAGAGATTGATGACGTTGCGCAGGTGGGGTGCGATGGAGCTTGCTCTGTTGAAGACGTGGTGCGGGAATGGGTCAGACGGAGAGCCGGAGTGGATTTAGCGCATGGTCTTGATGGTGTCATCGATGCTCACGCTGGCCCAGGCTAGCAGCGGGTCATGGTCGATGGTGTACGGAGGGTCTGTTGTGTTGCTGCCTGTTGGGGCTGTCTGGGTGTTGAAGCTGTCGTGGATGTCTGCTATCTTGCAGTGGAAGAAGGTGGCGAGGGAGTCGCACAGGGCTTGTGACGATGGGATGTCGTTGATGTTGGAGCTGGGGTTGGAGAATTCCTTCACAATGTTGAAGAGCTCCTTGCTATTGTGTGTGTTGTTGTCGAGGCGGTCTTTGAAGGAGGTCCTCTTGGCCGCCCTGATGAGGTGGTGGTGGTTGCGGACGGCGTCCTTGTGTGCTGTGTGGCTGTCCGGAGTTTGTTCACTGTGCCATTTCTTCTCTAGTTTCCGGCAGGCTTGCTTGGAGGCTAGGAGTTCTGGGGTGAACCAGCTGGCCCTATTGCTGGTGTCTCTGTGGGGGGGTTTCTTCGGTGGGGCGAGGGTGTTGGTGCAGTCCTCGATCCAGCGTCTGAGGCTGTGGGTAGCGTCGTCGGTGTTGGAGGGTCCGGTGGGTGGGCTGACAGCGAGGTTTGCATGTAATTGGTCTTCGGTGAGTTTGCTCCAGCAGCGGCGGGGGATCTGGTGGGTACGATGGTGTGTGGTGGGTTTCTGGAAGGCGAAGTGGATGTAGCAGTGGTCGGTCCAGAGGAGTTCGGTGGTGTGGCTGATGGAGACATACAGGCTTGAGGAGAAGACGGGTCGGGCGTGTGGCCAGTGGAGTGGGTGGGCATTGTGACAAGTTGCTTCAGTCTGAGGTTGGCAATGTTATCGATCAGGGTTGTGGAGTTGTTGTTGTTGTTGTTCTCAAGGTGAAAGTTCAGGTCTCCGAGGAGGATGTAGTCAGCAGAGGTCAGGGTGAGCGTGCTGATCAAGTCGGCGATGGAGTCTCTGAACTGGGGGTGGGGTCTGGGGGGTTGGTAGACGAGGGTGCCTCTGAGGGTGGATTTAGGGTCTGTGTGGATCTGGAAATGCATGTGTTCGGCGGTGCTGAACGCGTAGTCGGTGCTATTCGAGACTGATGCTGTTCTTGTGGATGATGGTGATTCCTCCTCCGACTCGGTTGGTGCGGTCTCTGCGGGTCATCTTGTAGCCGTCTGGGATGGCTATGGCGATGTTGGGTGCAGAGGAGTCGTTAAACCAGGTGTCTGTCAGGAAGGCAACGTCTGGGGATGTTGTGTCAAGCAGGTCCCAGAGCTCAACGGCATGCTTGCGTGCGGAGCGGGTGTTCAGTAGTATGCATCGGTGGTGGTTGGGGTCTTTCGTGGCGGGTGGTTCGTTGGCTCTGAGGCTGGTGTAGCTGCAGTTCCGGCAGGTGAAGGGGCGTGTGTGCGTTTCGGGCCAGCCTTGAAGCAGGTGTGGCTCCGTCCGGAGTTGAGAGTGTGCAGAGTGCTGGCATCGCAGTGGCTGCGGTCATCGTGGCGGGTGCAGGGGCCAGGGGTTCTGGCTCTAGGTGTGGTCCAGCGCGGACGGGCAGGCCTTAGGCGTGCCTTCGGTGCGCCAGCGGCTGGCATATATGGGGAGGAGGGAGGGAGGAGCAGTTGGGAGGCGGGGGCAGCGAATGGGCAGTGGGCAGTCAGGGGGGCTGGGACGCAGGGGACTCAGCCGCGAGGGCGGTGAGGGACAACAAAGGTAACAGAAAGAAAAGGGGCACAAAATCGACGGTGAAATGAGTGGCACAGAAGGCAAAAGGGCACAACACCGAGTGGAACAGAAGGCAAGGGCAAAGAAATACCGGAAAAACGAGTGGCACAGAGGCAAAATACAGAAACCAGAATCTCCCTCCAACATAGTGCGAGTCTGCATTTACGTAGCTTGAGTTTACCTCTTTTGATCAAACTGGAAAACTTGTCCAACACAAAGGAAAATGTGGTGACTTTGTCTGTGTCACTCAAACATCCTCGCAAAACATGAGGTGCAATTCACAAAGCGATTTCTATGTTTCTTTCAACATAAAAGCACTGATCGTCTTTCTTTACCAGCATAAACGTCACTTTTACTGCTCACAAAAGCTGGCTTTACACCTTTAATATATTTGTGTATTGTATAAATTATTATATGTGTGAATTATTCTTCTATCGGGGATAACTGTTCCGGATGAGAGGCCCTGACAGTTCGAACACATCAACAAACATATTTGGTAAAAACAAATCTTTTCTCAGCCCCTTCAAATTATGAAAGATGTACTCCTGCCATGGCAGACAGGAGTGAGTCTCTTTCTAGAGAGGTAAAGAGAAGGGAGCTCTCTTAAGACTGATAGAGGGGCGGTCAATGTGCTTCTCCAGAGGGAAAAACATGTCCTTCACGGAGGAAACACAACTACACGTGTGCAGCTATAATCAAGGAAGGCCTGGCTCATAAATACTTTTGGAGCCTCATGGTGGAGACTCTCAAAGCTCCTTGGAGAGCTCTGGGTCCTGCTGTGGGCTCAGAGAAGCCAGTCTTATGTACAGACACACACACACACACACACAGACTGACACCACTCACACACATACATCTCTCTCACACACACAGACGTACAGACAGACAGACACACACACACACTGGTGTGCAGCTCTGGGCCCTGCTGTGGCTCAGAGAAGCCAGTCTTATGTACACACACACACACACACACACACACACACACACACACACAGACGTACAGACAGACAGACACACACACACACAGAGAGCCTGACACATCACACACAAATACATCTCTCTCACACACACAGACATACAGACACACACACACACTGATGTGCAGCTCTGGGCCCTGCTGTGGCTCAGAGAAGCCAGTCTTATGTACACACACACACACACACACACACCCACACACACACAGACGTACAGACAGACAGACACACACACACACACACACACACACACACACACAGACTGACACATCACACACAAATACATCTCTCTCACACAGACATACAGACAGACAGACACACACACACACACACTGATGTGCAGCTCTGGGCCCTGCTGTGGCTCAGAGAAGCCAGTCTTATGTACAGACCTCGATGCACAAGAAACAAAACAGAAACAAAAACTAAAATTTCAAAGAGCTAAGGATGCCTGAATTTACACTGAATTACATCCCCTCCAGGGACACTTCTCAGGTTTGTCTCAAAACTAGGTGAAGATGGATCCAGTTTGGTGTTTGTTGAAGAAACAGGAAGTAGAAGTGTCCTGCTCCTGCTGGAGTCTCACAGAGGATCCCTGTGAGTCCTGTCATGGACTGTGAGTGTCTTAAAAAACCCATGTCTGAGTATTTGAATGCGCCAATGCTTGTTTCCCTGCTGGAGGCGGCGGTTCCGTCAGCGGCCACCAGATGGCGCTCCTCGCTCCTCTTTTTACCACAACACCACTGGTGTCAACAACGTCATGACACTCAACCACATTGTTATTACTTGTTTCATTAAAAATATCACATTCATCAATTGCAACAATCACATCTTTATGTATCTCACCAAGATTTTCTACTACTTTAACATTAGATTGTGGCACAGGCCGCAATTGCGTTCTACACATTTTAGCTAAATGGCCTCTCCTTCCACAAGTTCTACAAATTGAATTCCTTGCTCCACAGGTTGGACTCGTGGCAATATGCCCTGGCCCACCACACCTATAACAAATAATTGTCCTTCTCTCAGGTAACTTATTTGCACCAGTCTTATTTTCAAATGCCTTAGTTTCTTTCTTGGCTTTTACTTCATCTACATCGATCGCAACAACATCGTTTTCTGATACTTTGCTCTTGGCTTCCCAATATCAATTTCTTTTAACCAAACATCAGTATTCTCCATACTTCTTGCGATCTGAATAGATTCATCAAGAGTTGGATCCAAGAATAAAAGTCTCTCTCTGATTTTTTTGTTTTTCGTGCATCTAACAATTTGATCACGAATTAACGATTCCATTAAACCCTGAAATTCACAGGTTACTGCTAACCCTTGTAAAGCAGCTACATAGTTTATAATATCCTCATCTTGGGATTGAGAGCGACAGAAAAACCTATGTCATTCAAAAACTACATTTATTCTAGGAGCAAAATGTTTCTCTAACATCATAAGAGACATATCATACACATTAATAGGATGTCCATTCCCAACTCCCAAGGAAATTTCAGGTAAATCATCTTATATTCTTCTACCCTCAGTTCCCAAGTGATGTAATAGAATTGCTTGTCTCCTTAAGGGATCATACTTATCCCCGCCAATTGCTAATAAATAAGTAAAGAATATATTTTTCCACCTTTTCCAGGGAATAGCTGGTTCACCGGGAACCGGTAAAGAATTTGGTGGTGCTGACATTCCCTGATCAGACATACCTGCAATAAATTAAAAATAATAAACTACCACAAATAATAAACACAACAAACTACTATAATAAATTAAAATAATGAATTAAAATAACAATTTAAAATAACTATCTAAAATAATAATTATTGTAGTCCAGAATATCAAATCTCCTTTGAATATTTCCTCTTTCCCTTTTTAAGTAGTCCCTTTTTGCAGGAAAATGTATTTTTCCTATTCTGTGTCCATAAAGTAAATATGAACTGAGTTTTAGTCCTCCTTTTATTTTATTATTTCTTGGAGAAATAACTTTAGTCCACTTTTTCTTTCTAGTATACTAAAACAGTAACAGGAAATGACATCACTCCGAAGAATTAGGACTGATGAATGTAGCCTCAGGTAATCGTATGTTTTAAACGTTTTAAAACAATTTAAATACAATTAGCCGTTTTTATTTCCTTATTTAGCATCATATGCGCTGTTGAATACAATCGCTCGGTTTTATTTCTCTATTCAGCATCACACTCGCTGTTGAAATTGGTCTGCACATGTTCAAATGAAGATAAATGATGTTAACTGGTGAAAAGTGTTTAATCTTTTTTAAAAGATCCTATTGCGCTACTCTTCACACATTGCGCGATGAGCTTTGTTAAGACAAGATGATTTCAGACGTTCCTAACAATGCGCTGCCAACACGAGTCTCCCTTCACGCAATGTTTATTTTTAATCAGAACTCAGCAGGCGCTCCTAGCACGAGTCTCCCTTCATGCAATGTTTATTTTCAATTACAGTTTAGCAGGCGCTCCCAACACGAGCCTTCCTTCGGCTATGCGCGATGTTTATTTTTGAACAATTAACTCAGGATGTGCTCCCGGCACGAGCCTCTCTTCACGCTTGACTGCACAGTGTTTGTTTTTAATTGAAAGCTCAGCATGCGCTCGCGCTCCTTGACAAAAAGTGGTGTTTATATTTGGCTAATGACACGCGCTTAGAAATATGAAGCCATCACGCTCGAGCGCATTCACCTGCAAGGATTACTTTTAACGCCTTAAATAAACACAATCCAGTATTTTCAAATGTGCAGAATTTAATATTTTGTTGAACATTACCTCGATTCCCACGAAGCCAGTTAAATGCACAGTTCAAAGTATACGTTGAAGAGGAAGTCTTCTTAATAGGAATTTATCTAAAATAAATTTGTAATCAATTTATATGCTAATTGATCCTCATAAGAAGCACAATAGAGTCAGCTTGAATTTAGAGCTTATATAAATTGAAAGCTGTAATTATTTAAATTCCTTCTTCATTGAAAATAAATGTCTTCTTTTCTTTCGCTTTTAATCAGATTAGTCCTTGAATTATCCAATATAAAGCACCATAGAATGAATTTTAACTCACAGTTTTCAATGTAATTCTTCAGAATTATCCAGTTTACCGCTTAAATCCAGGGGTGAAGGTCACTGCATACACCGCCCCCTGCGCAGTGGTTCAGTTGTCCTCGTCGCCATGAAAAGTGTAGTAATCACACTTAAAATCCAATAAAGTTGAAGAGCTTGTTTATTGAGATACAGCTATCAGTGACCCCCAGCTTCAACTGATAGTAAAACAATCTTTCATGATGTCACACATACATCAGAAAGTTCTCTCCTAAAGAAGACATCACCACACAAACCCTGTCCCCTGTACTCAAATCTAGTTCAGGGCTTCTTTTTGTATCTGCACTTTGCTTGTAGCGTTCCTTAGCTTTCATTAAGTTCTTGGTGGCACACTTGTTTACCTTGCTAAGATGCTGTACACAGTTTTGTTCTGTAGGCACCCACACTTCTTTAGAGGAAACCACAGAATTTGAATGCCTTCCATAATTCAAGTAGAAAGGGGAAAAACCAGTCGAGGCACTCCTAGCATTATTATGTGCAAACTCTGCGGTCCAAAGAAGATCAGGCCACTCTCCCTCTTGATCCAAGAGAAACAGTATGAGATACTTTTCTAGCTCTTATTTATTTATTATTTATTAATACAACTTGTAGAGCGCATACGTTTGCCCGTGGGCTTCTTGGCGCTAAGATTACTATGACGAGTCTCTGGGTGATAGAAACATTGAGGCAAGAGAATAATTACTCGTTAAACAACCATGTCTTCACCAGTTTCCTAAACTGGAGCAGGGATTGTGCCATTCGAATGGTTAACGGGAGCGAGTTCCAGAGTCTGGCTGCAGACACTGTGAAACGCCTGTCTCCCCAGGTAACCGTTCTGGTGCGGGGTACTGCCAACTGTTGTAGTTGCATCGATCTCAGTTTTCTGGTCGGACAGTAGATGGAAAGCTGCTCTTGCAAGAATCTTGGGCCCAAATTGTGAGTAGCTTTAAAAGTTAAACAGAGTGATTTGAATTTAATGCGGTTTTTAATTGTCAGCCAGTGGTAGCTCCTAATTATGTGACTGGCTGATTTAAATTTTGGAGTCCTTGATAGTAATCTGGCAGCCGCATTTTGGATCATTTGAAGTTTAGAAATTACCCTGGATTGTGCATTGGCGAATAAACCGTTACAGTAGTCCAAGGAGGAGAGCACAAGAGTGCTAACCACTGTTTTTCCCGCACTATCAGAAAGAAATGGGATTATTTTCCTAATTAGTTTGAGTTTGTGATAGGCGTTGGCTACTGTCTGGTTGGCATGTGCTGCAAAATTAAGTTTATCATCAAAAACTATACCTAAACCTTAACTGACGGTGTAGGTAGAGTTCCCAGCGATGTAGGCCACCATTCAGGGGACCATTGCGGAGTGATCTTACCGAAGATGACCACCTCCATCTTTTCAGAGTTTAGCCTCAAGCAGTTGGCCTGCATCCAGTTTTTAATGGCCAGCATACCCTCTTGAAACAGTGCCGCTACCTGATCCCCATCATTATTGATAGCGAGCACCAGCTGGGTGTCATAAGCATAGGAGGTAACGCTCATGTGATAGGATTTAATCTCTCTTGCCAAGTCCAACACGTAGATATTAAACAGTGTTGGACTTAGCGATGAGCCCTGGGGAACTCCACAAGGTAATGCAAGCTCTGGTGACTTAAAAGGTCCCAGCGTGACTGCTTGAGTTCTGCTCGATAGAAACGAGGTAGGCAGTTCCTTGGCGCTGGATCGGATGCCCAAATTTCCGACACGGTCAATCAGAATGGAATGATTGACCGTGTCAAAGGCGGCCGATAAGTCCAGCATTATAAGGACGGCTGTCCCTCCATGATCCCTGATTGTTCTAATGTCATCTGCAGCTTTGATAAGAGCCGTCTCAGTGCCGTGGAGCTTCCGGAACCCGAACTGCGTGTCATCCAGCAGTTTATTTTGCTCCAGATAGTCAGCAAGCTGAGTGTTCATTACCCTTTCAAGCACTTTGGCGAGAAATGGAAGGCTTGCGATAGGTCTATAGTTTTTTCAACAACTCTGTCTAAAGATGTTTTTTTAAGGAGTGGTTTTAAAAGAGTGTTTTTTAGCATGTTCGGGTATCTCCCTGACCTGAGGATTGTATTGCTCACTTGCGTGATGGTGGTACAGACAATATCAATCACTGGTAGATAGACTTTAGGGGGGCAGGGATCTAGGGCAGAGCCCGTCTTTATGGATCTCATGATATCCCTGATTTGGTTCTCCTCTACTTCTTTGAATTGGGACAGTGAGCAAGTAGGTGGGCTAGTTTGGATGACTAGTGATGCAGAAGTATCATTAGTTGAGAACTCAGAATAAATATCATTGACTTTGGTGAAAAAGAAATCAGCCAAGGAATCACACAGAGCCTGCGATGGAGAGGGGGCCGTATCTATAAGCTTCCCAGCCAATTGCTTTACCACCTCGAATAGTTGTTTACTCGAGTTTTTAGAGGAATCAATTTGATGCTCGAAAAACTTCTTCTTAGATTCAGTGATCAATTTTTTATAATGAGCTGAGTGTCTTTATATCGGGTTTTACTATTTTGATCGTAAGATCTTCGCCAATGCCTTTCATGCCTTCGGCATTCTTGGTTTTTTTTTCTGAGTTCTTCTGTGAACCAGGGGGACGATGGTGTCTTTCTGTTACTAGATATGGTCTTAAATGGAACTAGTAGGTTCATAGCATTCCCTATCCACTCAGTAAATTGTTTGGCGGCTAGATTGGGGTCCGCAGATATAACAGGGCATGACTTAATTAACAGCTCGGCCAAAGCTACATTGTCGATGTCTTTCCATACTCTAAAAGGTTCTTGAGTGTTATATATCTTTTTCCTTGGGAGAGAAGCACTGATAGGTAGGGTGTAAAGAATGACAAAATGGTCAGACCAAGTTAAAGGTAGAGTGTCCATAACGGTAATTCCCTGTATATTAGAAAAGATACAGTCCAGCGTATGGCCAGCCTCATGTGTTGGGCCGTTAACAAGCTGAACTAATCCCAAACTTGCTAGGTCTCCAATTAATGCTTGGGAGTCCGCATCCTCATGTTTCTCTAAATGAAAGTTTAGATCTCCCAGCACTAAGAAAGAATCCTCAGTCACCAAGGATTCAATCAATGAGTTAAGATTGTCCAGGAAGGCAGAGCGTGGGCCGGGCGGTCTGTTCATCAGTACTCCCTTAAGGCTGTATGAAGGCGTCATCCTAATGGCAAATTGAAACGCTTCACAGCATTTGGACGAAATGGGAAATATTCTAACTGAGAAGCAGTGTCTCGTGATAACCGCTAGCCCTCCTCCTTTCTTACTCTGTCTATCAAGTCGGTGTATTGTATGTCCGTGTGGGATAGCAATTACCAAGTCTGGGTCAGATTCTGCATCCATCCATGTTTCGGTAACAAATAGCATATCTATATTATTATCTACAATTAGATCATGAATTTCCTGCCTGTGTTTTCCTAAAGATCTGACATTAATGAGTGCGATAACGTTATTTCTCATATTGTTATTTGAACCTTGTTTGGATCGAGCTATATTAGTGATGAACGGTAAAGGAGACATACAACCGGGACATATGGTGATTCCGGTTTGGGGGATGTTCTCCGGGTTATATCGAGGGCAGATGTTACAAGGGACTGACCTAAGATGTAACAGATCATTGCCAGAATAAGATGTGAAACAGGCTATCCCATCTGTGCCAGGGGTCCTGGCCCTCGGCCCGGTCCTGGCGCGGACGGGCGCAGACGGGCTTGCCTTTGGCGCGACTTCGGCACGCCTTCGGCACGCCGCCGGCGCGCCCGCTGCGCCCGCCCGCTGGCCCTTTCAGTTTGACCATCTGATGCCGTGTATCTTAATAACTCTTTGATTGAATTGTGTGGCTATTTGTTTTGCAGATGACTTCAGGGGAACAAAATGCTCCATTTTTGAGAAAGCGTCTTCTATGACTAATACTGAACTGAATCCCTGACTAGAAGGCAATTCAACAATCAAATCCATAGTCACAGTGTGCCAGGGAAATGGAGGGGTAGGCAAAGGTCTCAATAAACCCTTAGGAGCCAGCTTATCTGTCTTCCCCTTTGCACAAATCTCACAGACTTCCACATAAACTCGAACATCTTTGGACAACCCTGGCCACCAAAACTGTCTCCTTAACAACTCCTCGTTTGATGGATTCCAGGGTGACAAGCCAATGGACTGTCATGACAGTCGATCAATGCTTGTTGTTGAAGTTCTTTGATTGGTAAGTACAAGGTCTTGGAATGAAACGGTAATCCATCGACAATTTCTCAAGTTAACTCCTTCTCTGCCCAGGTCCACATTTCTTCAGAAGTTAAGGCTTCATTCACCTTGTCTACGAGAGTTTTCTCACTAGTGGCTCCAACGATCTTAGTTTCAGGAATTATCTTTTGATCTCTGTTAGATTTGGGGGTCTCTGGTTGGCACAGGTAGGTACATGTGACAAGCAGGGACCCTCTCCTCTAGTCAGGACAAGGGGATTACACTCCTAAAATACCCCCTGCTCACCCTCTAGGTAGCATGGCACGAGCAGTCAAGGCTTTTTTCAGAGGCGTTGTAAGTTAAGCAGCTGTGACCACATACAGTAACTGTTAGATATGGGATTTCTCGTTGGCTGAGACTTGCGCCAAAGCCAGGCAGAAACCACCACTCTAGTCAGGGCAAGAGAGTTACACGCCAAAGATAACCCCTGCTCACCCCCTTTGTAGCTTGGCACGAGCAGACAGGCTTATCCTGGAGGCAATGTGTAAAGCATTTGTGCACGCACCCACCAGCAACAACATCCCAGGCCCCCCACAAAAAGAACTCCACACAAGGTTACATCAAAAATAGCCTTTTGTATTGTCAAAACACATCAGAATAATAATCATAGGATGTACATTGTGCCAACTGACACGGGCAATATTTACAAGGGATTATGTACACCTGACAGGGCCACATGGTAAAATAGGTCATAGAACGTACACTCAGTAAACACTGATAATCACTGCACTTGCAACAGTCTGTGCCATGAAATCCATCATCCACAGTATCCCACCAGTCTAACTACATTAGACCCTCACCACCTAAGTAAAACCTTACACTAGGGGCGGAAATCACACAGGGAAGTACAATCTCCCTAACATACCTAAACAGGTAAAACAACCTCCGATGCATACATCATATCTAGAGGCTTCCACACAGGATGCGCAAAACATACTACACACAGTACATTTCCTAACACCCAAAGCATTAGCACATAATTCACATCAAGGTCCCGGTTGCGCCACTGCGCCAAAACCTAAACGTAGCAGCTGCCCACTACTTGCTGGGCAGCTGAGGACAAGAACAGGGCCTAAAGGCTGCAGCTGGCACTAAGTGCTGCGCAGCAGTGGAAGGCCAAGGTAGGGATGAAGGAGTGTGACTCACTCCTGAGTCCAAAGACATGTCCCTAGTAAGAAGAGAACCTAAACGGTGCAGCTGCTCAGTACTTGCTGGGCAGCTGTGAAGCAAACTGCGACATGGGCCCTCGCTGGCCCTTAGGAGCAAAACTGCGCCAACTACTGGAGCCCTCAGGCTCTAGAACTACATATTGCGCAGTTTTGGAGCCTTCTAGGCTCTGGAAGAAACAGTGCACCGCGCTGGAGCCCTCTGGCTCTGAAACAACTGTGTGCATTGGAGCACTCTGGCTCCTTAAAGAAATAAATGCCCCAACTGGGGAGCCCTCTGGCTCTAGGAATAACGTTGGGGCGGCCCACTGCCATCTGGGCCTCCCTAAATGCACCCTGGGCGTGGTGCCTCAGTCAGGCACTGGGGGCTTTTGAATCAAATTAGCCCATTGTTGGAGCAGCCCCACTATCAGGCTGGGGCTGCTCGAAAAACAGGAGGGATCCAGCGCTGTGCCTGCACGGCACCACTATGAGTGCAGCGAGCACCTTTTGCCCCCCTGCCCCCACGGGGGCTTCTGACATCAATCAAGGTTGCCTCACTCACCAGACCTCGGGCAGGACTTCGGGCGGGCTCTGCTCGCTCCCTGGACCGGTGGCCATACTTCGCTTGTGGTGCGGGGCTTCCCTGTTCCTCTTGGGAGCCCCCACTGCCTATGGCGGCCGCTGCCGCCTCCTCACTTCACTTCTAAATGGAGCCGGCGAGGCTCCGGGCAGATATCTGGCGGCTTGGACTTTCTGTCTTCCAGCGGAAGCCCCGCCCTGCTCCAGGCATCGACTGCCTGACTTCCGGCTTTGCCGCGGCTGCGGCGGCATCTCTTTTTGGGGGATAACGAGGGGTAGGCACCCTCGAAGTTCAAAATAAAGGTAGAAATAGGGTGGCACCCGTTAAGGCGCATATAAAAAGGGGTGGCAAGCTTAATAATTTTCACAAGAAAACGAAGATGCAGGGTGGGCTCCTACGTACTCGGGGGTATTAAAATAAGCGGGGTGGCACCCGCGCTGCCGGCAAAAGGGCAGGAGCACTTCCCCCGAGGGAAAATGACAACGCTCTGCCCAGCAACCATGATAAAGCACCTACGAGGCGCTGGGGGCCCAGAAATCACCAAGGGCCCCAGAAATGACCCCCACAGCAAGGAGGGTCCCAGCAGCAAAGTCCTCCTAGGTGAAGAGGGCAGGAGGGTATCCAGAAAGAAGTCCTCCAGGAATCCAGGGGCTGGGCAGGGCCCAGGGAGGCAAGCCTTCCCATGGGCCCCAGCAGTAGCACGCCCCTGGAAATTTTAAGTCAGGAAACAAGAACCAAATCATGGGGTCACAGCCCCTCTTTTATACACCTAATCCCTTTGTGACACAGGTGCAGGGCAGAGACATCAGACACTCCACAGGAGGTGGAACCAGCAGTGTGACAGGAAAGCACAGCCCTGGAGCACTTTGTTTGGCTCATCTCCTCTCCCTATTCAGAGGACAGGCTAGGAACATTAGCCGCATCACAGGGGCCGGAGCCAGCATTGTGGAGGGAAGGCCCAGCCCTATTCAGGTCACAGGTACACTCCTACGTCCTATAAACATGCAGGTCTCTCCATTCACCACCGGGGCAGACCCATCCTAACTCCTGGAGCCAGGCACACCAGCCAGCTCCAGCCAATCACAAGCCAGACAGTCAATTCACTGCACAGACATGCCAACTTCTAGAAGTGGCACTTCCACACTAGGCACAATAAATCAGCGCACATCATCGCGCAGCAATTAATCACACGAGTTTGCACATACCAAACTCGACCTTGCACTCCCCACACATCAGGAACTACCATGGTCACACATATTCCCCATACATTCCTATGGGAGGGCAGGCCACTCACCACACATACACAGAGAGTGCACGCACTTTACACTGGACCACAGTGAAAAAGTGCACAGAGGCCTAAAATCACCGACACCAGGTTACAGAAACAGGCTAGGCAAAAGCAAAAAGTTTCGGGGTGAACCTGCCAAAAGGGCCAAGTCCAACAGTAACCCAGTGACAACACTACAAATGGACACCACACAGGTTTTATATAAAAAATATGTAGACTTTATATAGAGTTACCACAAGACGATAAACGACAAAAATACACACTATGATTACTTTAAGATGGTAGATTTAGGCTTAGTTCAGTTCAGTTCCTAGATGCAACACTCTGCGGCAATGTACCTTAGGTTGCGTTGCGCTTCCACAACAAGCAATGTCGCAGCGATGAAAAATGTGGCAAAGTTCAGGTGCAAAGAAATAAAGACGTGAAGATCTTCCAGATGCGGCACGCTTCTCAGGGATGCGAGAAGTTCTCGGTTTGATGCGTGGACTACAGCGGCGACATCCAAGATGCGACGGCAGCAGCTCCAGCGGCGATGCTCTTCTCCCACGATGCGTGGAGCTTCCGCACGATGCGATAACTACAGTGGCGACATCCAAGATGCTCCGAAAGCGGCGCGCCTCTCGGGGGATGCGAGGTGCTCTTGGTCGATGCGTTGCAATGCGACAGTTCCAGTGGCGACACCGTCCTTCGGAGTTGCAATGGCAGGCACAGCGACGGCAACACGCTCCGACCTCGTTGTGAGATTCTTCTCCTGATGCGGTGCAGTGTGACAACTACAGCGGCGACACCCTCCTTCGTAGTTGCAATGGCAGCAGCAGCGACGGCGACACGCTTCCTCTTCATTGCGGAATGCTTCGCTCTGATATGTTGCAGAGCGACAGCTCCAGCGGCGACACCCTCCTTCGGAGTTGCGACGGCCACACGCTTCTTCTCTTTGAGTCGCGCTTCCAGCTCCTTGCGACACACAGTTCCTCAGAAAGCCCAAAACAGCAGCAGGCACTTCCACATAAACTCTGGGGAGCTGGGGGTTGAAGTCTGCTGTCCCTGAGACTTCAGCAGGAGGCAAGCTCTTTTCCAAGGCCTTGGATATTTTTCACAAGTTGAAAGCAAAGTACACAAAGTACTATTCTCCTTCCTTTGGCAGTAAGGCAACCACTGCAGGCCAATCCCTCAAGCAGCACTTCAGTTTGGGAATAGTCTCTCCTCAGTTTCTTCAGGTTTCTCTCCCCAGTAAAGGTTTCTTCTTGTAGTCCAAGGTGATCTAATTTCATGGGATCAGGGTCCCAATATTTATACCCCAAAATCCTTTGATCTCTGAGGGGAGAGAGGTCTTTGCCCAGTCAAAACCAGTTCTGAAGTACTCTGTTTACCAGACTTCTCCTTTCCTTTCACAGTGCAGGGCATGCACATCAGATGCCCCACAGGAGGGGGAGCCAGCGTTGTGGAAGGCAGGCACAGCCCGACTGTCCTTCTACACCCCCTCCCGCCAGCTACGATCATCCAACCAAGCCCTCGCCACGGTACCTCGCATCAACAAAACCACTATGGGAGGCAGATCCTTCTCCTACCTGGCAGCTAATACCTGGAACTCACTTCCCACTTACCTTCGCCTTACCCAGAACCACCTAGCATTCAGAAAGCAACTTAAAACGTGGATATTTGACAAGTAATTCCCCACCCCTCCTCAAGCGCCTTGAGACCCTCTGGGTATGTAGCGCGCTATATAAATTCTCTGACTTGACTTGACTTGACTAAACCAGTGAAACCCCAACTGACTGAAAGTCCTGGAAAGCATGGGCGAATTTTGCGAATCTGGCGTTCACGAATTTGCGTATTCGCAAATTCGCAATCCGCAACATCCGCGAACTCTCGCGAATTTGCAGATTTTTTTTTTTTGTGTTCGCAAGGGTTTCTGCCAGTTCGCAAGGGTTTTGTACCAGTTCACAATTGCGAACTTACTTGTCAGCTAGCATCGGTCGCGACTATGTTGTTTCTATGTCTGGTTCATCATCACAGGTTCACAGCAGCACCCTCTGTTTCACCACTGCCACCCTCTGGTTCACCCATGATGCCACCCTCTGGTACATCACTGCCACCTGTAGATTATGGGGGGAGAAAGCAAGCACACCTGCCCTGCTTCAACTGACATGAATTAATTTGGGGTTGATTTATTAATGTGTCACTGAATTTAAACTTCCAGTCTGGCACCTGCTTCCTTATCTGTAATTTGCTTTCTGTTGCAGTGCAATTTTTTTCCCCAGGACCTTTGTGGCCTACTTGTAGCTATTCTATGAGCCTGCTGTGAGGGTCAGAGCAGGGTCATAGAATAGTTGCAAGTAGGCAACTGAACTCTGGAGGGGCCCCTCAGGAAGCACTACAGGGAATGGTTACTAATGATGAGTTTGAACTTTTGCACCTGCTGAGTGCTTTCAGTTTTGCAAAACTCGTTTTTCTGCAATTTCGCGGGATTCGCGGGTTGCGAATTTGCACGAGATCGAATTCGGAAGCCGCGAATTCGTGCGAATAAGCGATTTGTTTTTTTGCGGCGTGTTAGTTCGCAAGGTTTTGTGCGTTTTAGCGAGCCGCTTGTAGTGCAACGGTGCAAAGTTACCCTCATGGTCGTTCACTGGCGCGGCCATCTTGTTTGCATGACTTATTTCCGTTTCCGAGCGCGATGTGTAATCTCGCAAAGTGTGCGGCTCGCTAGTACAATTTCGCGTGTGATCGCGAGGAAAATCTTGTGCGAACTTACCCACGTGGTCGTGAACGGGTGCAGCCATCTTGTTTCTCATTCATTGCTATGGTTCTGGGCATGCTTTCTGTATCCTCTCTGAATCTCTGCCATCCTTTGCTTGTTTGAAGTTTTTTTTAATCTATTTTACTTATTATCTATCCCTCTATTTTTCTAGCTCTATATTTTTGTGTTTTCTGCTACTTTTGGTTAATTTTAAACTACTTTTTTAAACTCTTTTCTTTTCTTCTTTCCTATTCTATTTCTTCTTTATTATTTAGCTTCATTTCTGCCCAGACCATGGTAAAGGGAGCCGGGAAGCATCCGGAGAAGGGGAAGGGTCTCGCACCCCGTGCCCGCACCCCGTGCGGGCGTTTGAGGGGGGAGCAGGTCACAGCCTGGGAGATCTTCAGCGCGGAGGAGGTGGCTGCACTAGTGTTTTATGTTCAGCGCCGCCTCCCCAGGACCATCATGGCAGGCGGCAAGATCGCTAGCGGGTACGGGATCCGGGAGCGGTGGGAGAAGGTGTGCCGGGCCATGTACCAACAGTCTCGGGTCCGGCGCACCTACAACTAGGCCACCCACCGTTGGACGGATCTCCTGGACCAGGAACGCGATCTGCTCGACCTGCTCGGCCTTGAGATCCCCGGGCTTGGTGAGTAGTAGTAGCTATTTCTTTACTACTCTGTTTTCTCCTGCTATGTGTGTTATTATCTTGCAAATTTTTGTTTTTTACCAAGAGCAATAATGCTGCTGATTACATTGTAGGTAAATTATATTTCAAAATCTTCTGTGCATTTCAGGTGCACTGCTCTCCTTCTCAGTAGCGCTGCTACTATGCTTATTTGTTTTCGATTTTGTGTTCATTTCATTGGCCTGTTAAATTATGCATGAGTGTAGTTTAAAGAACTGCGTAATGCTAGACAGTAAGGGTCAGATTTTTAATTACCGGCGCATCCCTGCAAAGTAGCTCACTTTGCCACTGGATTCAAGCAAGCTGGGCTGAAGACGGCTGTAATGCCAGAAACCGGTCCTTGGAAGCTTGTTTCCGGTCCAGGGAAGGCATGGCTTGGCAGTTTGGGCTGGACTGTTCCCATGAGGCACAGGCTCAGACTGATTTGCATATAGTCATGTCTGAACTGGGGTGGCAGAGTGGGCTAAAGAACGGTGATGGATCAAACCCAGATCTTTTGACTGGGTGTGAGTGTTTGATTGGTTCAGATGCTCCGTCCATCACCACCCCCTTTTGTACCGCTTTTGGCCACCATAAGTGTGGCAGGGTATGCTCAGACGTGAGTCCCTTGCTCACTTTGCCACTGGATTCAAGCAAGCTGGGCTGAAGACGGCTGTAATGCCAGAAACCGGTCCTTGGAAGCTTGTTTCCGGTCCAGGGAAGGCATGGCTTGGCAGTTCGGGCTGGACTGTTCCCATGAGGCACATGGTCAGACTGATTTACATATAGCCATATCTGAACTGGGGTGGCAGAGTGGGCTAGAGAACGGTGATGGATCAAACCCAGATCTTTTGACTGGGTGTGAGTGTTTGATTGGTTCAGATGCTCCGTCTATCACCACCCCCCTTTGTACCGCTTTTGACCACCATAAGTGTGGCAGGGTATGCTCAGACGTGAGTCCCTTACTCACTTTGCCACTGGATTCAAGCAAGCTGGGCTGAAGACGGCTGTAATGCCAGAAACCGGTCCTTGGAAGCTTGTTTCCGGTCCAGGGAAAGCATGGCTTGGCAGTTCGGGCTGGACTATTCCCATGAGGCACAGGGTCAGACTGATTTGCATATAGTCATGTCTGAACTGGGGTGGCAGAGTGGGCTAAAGAACGGTGATGGATCAAACCCAGATATTTTGACTGGGTGTGAGTGTTTGATTGGTTCAGATGCTCCGTCCATCACCACCCCCTTTTGTACCGCTTTTGGCCACCATAAGTGTGGCAGGGTATGCTCAGACGTGAGTCCCTTGCTCACTTTGCCACTGGATTCAAGCAAGCCGGGCTGAAGACGGCTGTAATGCCAGAAACCGGTCCTTGGAAGCTTGTTTCCGGTCCAGGGAAGGCATGGCTTGGCAGTTCGGGCTGGACTGTTCCCATGAGGCAGAGGGTCACTGATTTGCATATAGCCATGTCTGAACTGGGGTGGCAGAGTGGGCTAAAGAACGGTGATGGATCAAACCCAGAACTTTTGACTGGGTGTGAGTGTTTGATTGGTTCAGATGCTCCGTCCATCACCACCCCCTTTTGTACTGCTTTTGGCCACCATAAGTGTGGCAGGGTATGCTCAGACGTGAGTCCCTTGCTCACTTTGCCACTGGATTCAAGCATGCTGGGCTGAAGACGGCTGTAATGCCAGAAACCGGTCCTTGGAAGCTTGTTTCCTGTCCAGGGAAGGCATGGCTTGGCAGTTCGGGCTAGACTGTTCCCATGAGGCACAGGGTCAGACTGATTTGCATATAGCCATGTCTGAACTGGGGTGGCAGGGTGGGCTAAAGAACGGTGATGTATCAAACCCAGATCTTTTGACCGGGTGTGAGTGTTTGATTGGTTCAGATGCTCCGTCCATCACCACCCCCTTTTGTACTGCTTTTGGCCACCATAGGTGTGGCAGGGTATGCTCAGACGTGAGTCCCTTGCTCACTTTGCCACTGGATTCAAGCAAGCTGGGCTGAAGACGGCTGTAATGCCAGAAACCGGTCCTTGGAAGCTTGTTTCCGGTCCAGGGAAGGCATGGCTTGGCAGTTCGGGCTGGACTGTTCCCATGAGGCACAGGGTCAGACTGATTTGCATATAGCCATGTCTGAACTGGGGTGGCAGAGTGGGCTAAAGAACGGTGATGGATCTAACCCAGATCTTTTGACTGGGTGTGAGTGTTTGATTGGTTCAGATGCTCCGTCCATCACCACCCCCTTTTGTACCGCTTTTGCCAGACACCGAAGCCGAGCCGACGCCCCAGCCGCCGCAGGGCCGCCCAGCGACCCAGCCGCCGCAGGGCCGCCAGCCGAGCCCCCAGCTTCTCCCGCCGTATATTTTCCCACCGCAGCAGCTCCGTACCAGCCCCCCCCGCCGGCCGATTGGTCCCTGCGCTACCCGCCTCCCAGCAGACCCTCCCTCACCGCTCCCTTCTTATGACGCCCCCAGAGCGACCACGCAGCGGACGCGCGCAGTGGGAGCACCGAATTAGCGCCGAAGGTGCGCCAAAGGTAAGCCCGTCTACGCCCGTCCGCGCCTGGACCGCACCCAGTGCCAGGACCCCTGGCCCTCGAGGACCCCAGCCCGCCCGCCGGACGTACGACGCCACCACCATCAACGGGCTCAACACTGGCCGATTCCCGGGATGCTACCGTGCCACCCCGAGACGCACCCACGGACCCTTCAGCTGCCACGCCTGCAAGTTCTCCTGCATCCGGACCTGCCTCGCACCAGCACCCGCCAAGCCGAACACCAGCAGCAACCACCTCAAGTGCATCCTGCTCAACACCCGCTCCGTCCACAGACACGCCACCGAACTCTGGAACCTCCTCGACACCACAGCTCCTGACGTTGCCTTCCTCACGGAAACCTGGATGAACGACTCCTCAGCGCCCGACATCGCCATCGCCATCCCTGAGGGCTACAAGATCACCCGGAGGGACCGCACCGCCAGCCAGATGGGAGGAGGCATCGCCATCATCCACAGAGACACCATCCACATCACGAGCAACACCGACGACACCCTGACTACCGCCGAACACCTACACTTCCAGATCCACACCGACCCGAAGACCACCCTCAGAGGCACCCTGATCTACCGACCCCCAGGACCTTGTACAAAATTCAGCGAGGACATCGCCGACTTCGTCAGCCCGCATGCCCTCCCCTCCGCTGACTACATCCTCCTGGGGGACATCAACTTCCACCTGGAGAACAACAACGACCGCAACACCATCACCCTGCTCGACAACCTTGCCACCCTCGGTCTCAAGCAGCTGGTGTCCTCCCCCACCCACCTCCCCGGACACACACTCGACGCAGTCTTCTCATCCAGCAAAGACATCGCCTTCAGCCACGCTACAGGACATCGCGGACATACACAACAGCTTCAGCACTCAACCGATGCACGCCACGACCGCACCAACGCCCCCCACCACCACCCTCAGCGCCTGGACTCCGATCAGCATCGAAGACACCGTCCGCATGATGAACTCCATCCACTCCGGATCTCCGACCGACCCCTGCCCTCACCACGTCTTCAACAAGGCCGATGCTGTCATCGCACCCCACCTGCGGGACATCATCAACAACTCCTTCGACACCGCCACCTTCCCGGAGAGCTGGAAGCACGCCGAACTCAGCGCTCTACTAAAGAAACCAACAGCGGACCCCACCGAACTCAAGAATTACCGCCCCATCTCGCTCCTCCCGTTTCCAGCCAAAGTCATCGAGAAGACCGTCAACAAACAGCTGGCCGCCTTCCTCGAGACAAATGGATCCCTCGACCCCTCACAGTCTGGCTTCCGAGCCAACCACAGCACCGAGACCGCCCTCATCGCTGCCACCGACGACATCCGAGCCCTGATGGACAACGGAGAAACAGCGGCCCTCATCCTCCTAGACCTCTCCGCGGCATTCGTCACTGTCTGCCACCGCACCCTAGTGCAGCGCCTAAGCAACGTCGGAATCCAGGAGAAGGCACTGGAATGGATCATCTCCTTCCTCGACGGAAGAACACAGAGAGTCCGACTACCACCGTACAAGTCAGAGGCCATCGAAATCATCTGCGGCGTCCCTCAAGGATCCTCGCTGAGCCCCACCCTCTTCAACGTCTACATGAGCCCCCTCGCGGCCATCGCACGCCAACACAACCTCAACATCATCTCCTACGCCGACGACACCCAGCTGATCCTCTCCCTGACCAACGACCCCGCCGCCGCCAGAGCCAACCTTCACGAAGGGATGAAAGACGTAGCCGAGTGGATGACAACCAGCCGCCTGAAACTGAACTCGGACAAGACGGAAGTCCTCATCCTGGGCTCCTCGCCCTCCGCCTGGAACGAATCCTGGTGGCCCCCCGCTCTAGGCACCGCACCCAAACCGACAGACCACGCACGCAACCTGGGCTTCATCCTGGACGCCTCCCTCTCCATGACCAGACAGGTCAACGCCGTCTCCTCGTCGTGCTTCAACATCCTGCGCATGCTATGTAAGATCTCCCGGTGGATCCCCACCGAGACCAGGAAGACAGTCACCCAGGCCCTCGTCACCAGCCGACTGGACTACGGCAACTCCCTCTACGCCGGAACCACCGCCAAGCTCCAGAAGAGACTCCAGCAGATCCAGAACGCCTTGGCCAGACTCATCCTTGACATCCCTCAACACAGCCACATCTCCGGAAATCTGAGAGACCTGCATTGGCTCCCCGTCAACAAAAGAATCACCTTCCGTCTCCTCACCCACGCACACAAAGCCCTACACGATCAAGGTCCGAGCTACCTCAACAACCGCATCAACTTCTACGCTTCCAAACGCCACCTCCGATCAGCCAGTCACGCCCTCGCCGCCGTCCCCCGCATCCGGAGAACGACAACAGAAGGAAGGTCCTTCTCCTACCTGGCCGCCAAGACCTGGAACTCCCTCCCGACCGACCTGCGCCTGACCCAAGACCACCTCTCCTTCAGGAAGAAGCTCAAGACCTGGCTGTTCGAGCAGTAGCAGCACCCCCCCCCCCAAGCGCCTTGAGACCCTCCGGGTAAGTAGTGCGCTCTATAAATGTCTGTGATTGATTGATTGATTGATTGATTGACCATAAGTATGGCAGGGTATGCTCAGACGTGAGTCCCTTGCTCACTTTGCCACTGGATTCAAGCAAGCTGGGCTGAAGACGGCTTTAATGCCAGACACCGGTCCTTGGAATCTTGTTTCCGGTCCAGGGAAGGCATGGCTTGGCAGTTCGGGCTGGACTGTTCCCATGAGACACAGGGTCAGACTGATTTGCATATAGCCATGTCTGAACTGGGGTGGTAGAGTGGGCTAAAGAACGGTGATGGATCAAACACAGATCTTTTGACTGGGTATGAGTGTTTGATTGGTTCAGATGCTCCGTCCATCACCACCCCCTTTTGTACCGCTTTTGGCCACCATAAGTGTGGCAGGGTATGCTCCGACGTGAGTCCCTTGCTCACTTTGCCACTGGATTCAAGCAAGCTGGGCTGAAGACGGCTGTAATGCCAGAAACCGGTCCTTGGAAGCTTGTTTCCGGTCCAGGGAAGGCATGGCTTGGCAGTTCGGGCTGGACTGTTCCCATGAGGCACAGGGTCAGACTGATTTGCATATAGCCATGTCTGAACTGGGGTGGCAGAGTGGGCTAAAGAACAGTGATGGATCAAACCCAGATCTTTTGACTGGGTGTGAGTGTTTGATTGGTTCAGATGCTCCGTCCATCACCATCCCCTTTTGTACCGCTTTTGGCCACCATAAGTGTGGCAGTGTATGCTCAGACGTGAGTCCCTTGCTCACTTTGCCACTGGATTCAAGCAAGCTGGGCTGAAGACGGCTGTAATGCCAGAAACCGGTCCTTGGAAGCTTGTTTCCGGTCCAGGGAAGGCATGGCTTGGCAGGTCGGGCTGGACTGTTCCCATGAGGCACAGGGTCAGACTGATTTGCATATAGCCATGTCTGAACTGGGGTGGCAGAGTGGGCTAAAGAACGGTGATGGATCAAACTCAGATCTTTTGACTGGGTGTGAGTGTTTGATTGGTTCAGATGCTCCGTCCATCACCACCCCCTTTTGTACCGCTTTTGGCCACCATAAGTGTGGCAGGGTATGCTCAGACGTGAGTCCCTTGCTCACTTTGCCACTGGATTCAAGCAAGCTGGGCTGAAGACGGCTGTAATGCCAGAAACCGGTCCTTGGAAGCTTGTTTCCGGTCCAGGGAAGGCATGGCTTGGCAGTTCGGGCTGGACTGTTCCCATGAGACACAGGGTCAGACTGATTTGCATATAGCCATGTCTGAACTGGGGTGGTAGAGTGGGCTAAAGAACGGTGATGGATCAAACACAGATCTTTTGACTGGGTATGAGTGTTTGATTGGTTCAGATGCTCCGTCCATCACCACCCCCTTTTGTACCGCTTTTGGCCACCATAAGTGTGGCAGGGTATGCTCCGACGTGAGTCCCTTGCTCACTTTGCCACTGGATTCAAGCAAGCTGGGCTGAAGACGGCTGTAATGCCAGAAACCGGTCCTTGGAAGCTTGTTTCCGGTCCAGGGAAGGCATGGCTTGGCAGTTCGGGCTGGACTGTTCCCATGAGGCACAGGGTCAGACTGATTTGCATATAGCCATGTCTGAACTGGGGTGGCAGAGTGGGCTAAAGAACGGTGATGGATCAAACCCAGATCTTTTGACTGGGTGTGAGTGTTTGATTGGTTCAGATGCTCCGTCCATCACCACCCCCTTTTGTACCGTATTTACAATGCGGCGCACCATGGGCCCAAAACTTCACCGAAGCGTTACGCTTCTGTGCCGTAAAGGCGGCGCATTGCTGGAGTTGCGTCGCAACGATGGCGCAGCTCCAGCAATGCTCTGGGGTGCCCTATCTCCCCAATGCTGCGTCAAGCCGTACGTCAACTTCAAACAGGCACAGGGTTTGAGTCACGCATCATTGTCCTCAAAGTGACTAATTGAAATCTTGTAGATTTCCCTCAGCCACTTTTAGGATGCGTTACTGCGCAGGAACGCCCTCCCTTGCGCCAGAACGCCCCCTGACGGCGCAGGGCTTTACAACGTGATGCATCTCCCATATGCGTCACGTTGTTAATATACGCCGCACCATGGCGCCTCTTTTGTTCTGCCGCTGCGTCACAAAAGTCACGCAACAATGGAGCAAAAGAGCCGCAAGGGGATTTTAAATCAGCCCCTACAGACCCAAGTCCAGTCCTTCCTTTGTACACCTGGCAATAAGAAGAAATAGTGGTGGTGGATTGATAGTTTGAGTATTTTAATGACTGGTTAATGTAGTAGGAAACTTTTTAGTGCTGTCGCTGATCTGCAATCACGAGGGACTTTGTCTGTCACTTCGCGTGCTGCGGACTGCTGCCTGTCAGTCCTAGGCGAACCTTTTTAGTAGTTTGTTTAGTGAGTTACATAACTTTCCAAGTCCACGGTCCGCAAATCAAGCAATACTAATATCGTAGTAGACCACATGAGATAGGTCAATATATCCTGTGGAATACTTGTCCATTTGCTATTTCGCCAAAATTTGTTGTTATTGTTCTTTTGAAATGTTTGATTTGGTTGACAAATATCATCCATGTTTTCTGGTCTTTCTTTCTTTCATGTTGTACATCATCTTCCCCCAGGGGCAAGAGGGCATTGGAGGAGGCTGCTGCTGCTGCTGAACAAGGCCAGGATCAGTCAGGCGAGGGCTCCTTTGCTGGCCCCGGTAAGTTTTAATTTTAATATAGAGTACCTTTTTTTTCCGAGCGTTCCTCATTCTAAATCGTCTTTGATCTTCTTGTAGACTGTATCTCAATTCTTATCCTGCCTCGACTATGGCTCCCTGTGGTACTACTACTAGATTATTCTTATTAGTCTGTCTGTGTAGCTAACTAAGATTGCACATTTGGCAAAAGGTGTAAAACGACACTCCCATTCTAGTCAGCAATAGCTCTATGCACTGAGTGCAGTCCTCTGGGATTGTCCATAATGTCTTTTCAAGTCTTCTAAATGTTTATGCTTTGACAATTCCCAACAATAAACTGTCAATGACCACCAAGAAATAATAAGATACTACTTTACTTTTGGTTTGGATCGGAGGACAATCCATTCTACTACTGTTGCAGGGACAAATCTGCACAACCAGAACTATGGACACTAAATAGTGCATTGTTTATCAATTATAATAGGCGCAGGTAGACTTTCTTTCCACATACCTCAGTGATATCAGACTTTGAAGAACCCCCAATCTCCTTACTGACTAGATAGTGTGGCAGAGTCATTTAGCTCCCGAATTCATTGATGATTGATCCCCAATGATGATTATCCAACGCAGGACAAGAGTACGGAGTCAGAGTCCAGAAGTGTCCGAGGCACGGACTCATGCTTGCAAATTGCGAAACCTTTTGCTCATTCACTCATGACCAAAAACCACAGAGTCTATTTAAGTTTTAAAGCTTTATTAAAAGTAAAAACATTTATTAAAATCAAGCTTGTCATAAAACATAAACGGTTCATTAAAAATGGAAAAGAGCTTAGTCATTTTTTATTTCACGCATTTATTGTGGGTGAGCCGAGCCCTCACCTGGTTTGAACTTTCATTTTTCTTTTTGGTGCTGAATCATTGGTCCCTTCGTCCTAATGATTTGTTCTTAGAAGTGAAGCTTCTGTCTGTTATGAGGAAAATGGTGCGTGTTAAAAAGCAAGCATTCATCAGTTGTGCCAAAAAATGCAGCAAGACCACACCCTTCCCTGGAAAAAGGGACATTTTTATTTTAGAGTAGACAGTCACAAATTATTACATTGGTTTCTGTATTCACATTTCTTCATTCCTAGACAAAATACTAGTGAGTGGTGTATGTCTATGACATCTAACATTCCTAAATGTACTTTGTAGGTGGAACATCTGGTACTGGGCCCAGCGCGGAGGTGGAGGAGGAAAGCTCTGGGGAGGAGGCGGTGCAAGTGCCGGACCAAACTGCTGTGCGGGTTGCCACAGTAGTGGCGGGCAGTGGTAAGCTCTTATATTCCTTACTTATTGAGATTGCAGACTGCATAGTGTGCTGCTCCCCGTGAGAAAACGTAAGGTTTGTCCAGATGAGAGACATGAAGAAGAATGATTGACATTTAGGGGCCTATTATGATGGCGGACGGACCTGAGTCCGTCCGCCACCATAGAGTAGGAGGGACCATCCGCAGGGGCAGCGGCGGTCCCTCCGTGGTAATTAGGATGTGACCGCCACTCTGGTGGTCACATCCTGTATTTTTATCATTGTGACAGGTGCTGCTTGAAGCAGCACCCGCCGCAATGATAAAAATGTAAGTTGTGCATTTGCCTGCACAAAGCGGCAGGCACCGCGCGGTGCCTGCCGCTTTGTGCAGGCAAATGCAGGGGGGTACCCCCCATGTGCACCCCCACCCCCCCTTCACCTCTGGGGGCCCGCAACGGGCCCCCAAACAAAAATCCGTATGCCTTTGCACGTCAGAAATGCCGCCGTGTAAAGGCATGTTCCTCCAGACATCCTAATATGGCTGGCGGTGTCTGACAGACACCGCCAGCCATGTTAGTGCTTTTCCGTTGCGGACGGGAGGCGACCGCGGCGGAAAAGCTGCAGACTGAAAAACGATCCCCCAGCCATCCTAATCTGGCGGAGGGTCTTTTTCAGTCCGCTGCGGATTTCTCGCATCCTCCGGGCCGGCAGTGGATTCCGCCGGCCCGGAGGATGCGAGAAATCCGCAATCCTAATCTGCCCCATAGTTTGAATGGATGGATGCCTGGATCATGGTACTATCTGACTCTTAGATAGCATATGTGTATCTAGAGAGAGTAGACGGTCACTGGATGAACTAATTGTTACTTTGAAGAGCATGTAACACCGCACCCGCACGTCCGCCCCAGTGTAGGAAAGGCAAGGAAAAGAAGTTGTAATTTTGTCCAAATACTACCATGAATAGTAGCAGTAGTTTGTATTGCAAGCACAGCATATATCCGGCTATTACGATGGCCACTCACTACCTCTGTTAATAAGTTTAGTAGAACTCGGTCATTCATGTGTGGAAGTATCACTGTTCACTCAATAAAAAGCAAAGCACCTAAAGTCATCCCATATGTAAGCAAATACATACCATGTGCAGTGATAGATAATCAGATTATTTATCTTCTTCATTTTCCTTTTCTAGTATTCATTGGCACTGTAGGGTGAAAGTTAAATTAATTAAGCAGTGTCCCTTGTAATAGAGTATTCTCAGTGCCACCCGTAATAGAAAAGTAAGAGCATCACCACCTGCATGTACTGGACTGGTACAGTAACGCAAGTCTGTCTCACTCATCATGGCGGGCGTCTGTTTTTCTCGGGTGGAATTTGACTGCGCTGGCATTATGCCGGCTTGCAGAAGTTAACGTACCAATTTTGCTAAACAAGAGAGAAGAAGAAGAATAAGACTGGTGTACTGTTATAGTCGACTCTAATGGAGTGAGTCCATAGTGCTCGTAGAATTGATTCCTTAAACTCCCACTAATGTTAGAACAAGGATGAAGAAGTGGGAGGTTAGATAGATACTGGCCACAATAGTTATGTACTGCGCTTGCAAGTTGCTAGTTCTACTGTGACACAACTTTCTGCTGAATCATTTTGTGTTAATCTTAAAGAGCATTGGTTACAGACTATGTCTTTCTTTCTTCATATAGATGCTCCTTCCAAACCAACCCGGAAGGAGCTGGCTAGACGGGCCCGGCAACGGAGGCTGGAGGCCACTGTGGCTGAATA
Source organism: Lissotriton vulgaris (assembly GCF_964263255.1). NCBI lineage: Eukaryota > Metazoa > Chordata > Amphibia > Caudata > Salamandridae > Lissotriton > Lissotriton vulgaris. The sequence continues at coordinate 525,729 of NW_028248178.1, forward strand.
TCGGTGGCTGGTGGTCCAGGAGGAGGGGTCACGCAGTCTACAACAACATCTACGGGCACAGCTGCATCCTCCTCCGCGCTCCCTGGGTCACCCAGTCAGCGCAGAAGGTCTCCAGCGGTACGGAGCCGGAGTACCGCTGCCACAGCCACCCGCCACCGCCGAGCAGCAAAGAAATCAGCTGCCCCCCACAGCAGTTGCAAAAAACTGATGCACCGCCTTTCCCTGAGGGTTTCCTACCTCGAGCAGGAGCTGCTCAACACAAAAACCCTGCTCGAGACACTCCACAAGGAGCATTCCGACCTGGCCCGGAAAGTCAACAGCAGCAGCCAGCAGTAGGAGGAGAGACTGTCCCTTGCCCCTTTTTTAAAGACTTCTGGGTGGTGGGAATTGGGAGTTGGGTTTTTTCACTTTTTTGGACTTTTCACAGACATTCGTTGGGGTTAGGGAGTGGGGGTGGGTTGGGTCTTGTGGGAGATTTTTTTTGTCAGGGATATAAATATACTTTAAACTTTATTTTAGCATATGTGTTTTTTTTTTACTGCTTTTGAGGCTGGTGGGTGGGGGTTTAACAGTAATTTTGTTTTCCTGTAACTTAAGTGGCATCTTGATTCAAGTTGTGTAATTAATTGCCCAAATGTTTTCAAAACTAAGTGCCTCTCACAGAGTAAGTGAACTGAATTCAAACAATAGTCCTAGGACTTTACTAGTACTAGCGTCAGTCTCTCGTCTCTCCTAATACTCCATTATACTTCCTCCCCCCAAACGCTTATCTTACCTGTAATTTGTGTTTGGAAATAGGGCTAGGCACAGGGCTGGCTGCACGGCAAATGGTGATTAAGGTTGGCAATCCTGGGCGGATGAAATGTCATCATTGCGGTGGTACTAGTGGTGTTACACAGTGGCAGTTGCAGCATCTGAAAAAAAGAAAATGAAACCTTGTTTGTCCTTACCGTAGCATTAGAACGGTACAATAGAGAATATAGCAGCTGACAGTACACTAGAACAGTGCCACAATGTAGCCTAACAAATGGTAAAGTATTGTAAGTATAACTAGTACTTGCGTTGAATTTCTTTGACATTGGCTACTACTACAAGAAATAGTACCGAAGGTGAAGGACACAGCAGCATAATAATTTGCCACGTCTAGGAGGAGGATGTTCTTGATGACCAATCAAGTTGATGGCGCACATGAAAATCTGCTTTCATTTGCCAATAGTGACTGAGTGTCAAGCTGAGTAAGAATAGAATATATCCTCGGATTCCTTCACCAGCCTGTTGCTATGACCTTATCCTCCCCAGCAAGTGTGTGGAATTATTGCTGTAATTTAGTCACACATCAATCAAAACCACACAGCCCGGGGGAAGAGGGTTAGGGTTTGGAAAATGGATGGGAATGGGGGATTTTGGGAACGTTTTGTTGAGAGAAGACAAAAAAAGCACAGCATGGACAAACAATAATTGAAGATAAAGAAATCTTTGGGTACAAAGCTAACCATAAATCTTTTAAGTGACATAAAGGAAGTGCATGCACTACTGCATGCATGGTTACTGAAAAGTAAGTAGTACTTTCGACAACCATGAATGACAGAATGCGACAGTACAGGGCTGCAGCGTTTTCACTTGCCTATCTCTGCACTCAGAGAAACACTTCTTACATTAAATTAGGTTTGAAAAATAGCAGAAGTAAAACCTATAGAATGGCTGTAGGGATGAATTTAAAAGCAAAGATCCAAGAAATGCAGACTCACACTCATAGACGTTCACAGCAATAACACATTACTTTAAAGATAATTAGAAAAGAACAGATACTGTATCTGTATGTTGTTGTAGTTGTCCTGTTGAATTTGGTAAGTTGCATGCATCAAACCATTCCTCTTATTAGCGGGACTCCTCCATTCCATCTGACGCTCCGTCCATCAATGTTGGTGACCAGAGGACACCCTGTCCACTGCCTGCCTGGCGGATGCTGAATTGCGGCTTGCTAATGTGAAGCCTGACTTCATCCTTTTTTCCCATTGCACAGACTGAAACCCGACCTGTAATTATTGATGGTAAAACAGGAAGTGATATCAGAACACCACCGACAAATAAATATAAGGTATGTACGCTGTGTAGTGCAAAAAGTCACACTTTCAGTTTCCTAATAGACAGTACAATATTTTTGAAAGTGCATACTCTGTCTGAGTCTCCTTTTGAAGGATAAATAAGTATGGGCAAATTAATTTAGCGGATCTTTCCCCTCAAGCTAGGTGTACTGTAAACTGTGTTTTAGAACAAAATTAGACCTTCCCAGCAGTGCTCCCACCCAGACCCTTACTAAAGCCGTTCGCAAAAATGTAGAAGACCCCCAATCAGATCTCAAAAAACGAGGCCTAGTAGAAAACTGGTGACAAAACGTACTTTGAAAGTAAAAGTAGGCCCAAATCCCCTTACCACAGTGGATAGTATTCAAACCACTTGCAAGCAAGCAAAAGTATCCATACCCAGCATCGCTCCAAGACTCGCAAACCCCCACACAAACAGCCCCCCGCCCAAACACATGCAATACAAAAACTGCTAACCCTAACGAGCCCTAAGTTACAAAAAGTGCCAAAAGGCTTTTCCGCATGGATTTTTTTCCAAACCAGTTTTATCCGGTATTAGACCTTCCCAGCAATGCCCCAAGACCCGCCAACCCACCCGCAAAAAAGCACAACACCCCAAACAGCCAAAAAGCATAAATGGGAAATCTCATGCTTACAATATTTTTCGGCCTTCTGTCCAAACTCCAAACGCGCTGTGCAGCTATGCCATAACTCCCGTTTTCCACCATGGATTTCCTGAAAAGCAAATGCAATCAAAATTAGACTGTGCCAGCAGTGCTCCTAGACCCCGAAACCCACCCACAAACACCAGAAACCCCCCCAAAGAGCACCTCTAAGACAAGCAAGTCAGCAAAAACGCAAAAAAAATTCGCCTCCCGATTTGGTCCAAACCAGTTTTATCCGGTATTAGAGCTTCCCAGCAATGGCCCCAGAGCCGTCAACCCAGGCGAAAACAAGTAGAAGACCCCCAAACAGCCAAAAAGCAAAAGTACAAAAATGGGCACTTAGTCATTTTCTGTGCAATTTCCAAAATCACTCCGCGCGCGCTCTGCAGCTAGGCCCTAACCTCACATGCTGAGTGTAACAAAAAAAAGTGTACATGTTTATTTGGATAAAACTACGAAAAAAGGAACTTCGAACAATTGAGTAAAAGGACAAAAGGTGAAAATTAAACAGACTGCTAATTGCGGTATTTCGCTGTGCCACTGGTTTGGGACACCGAGTTGTTCCATGTAGGATGTTGCCTAACTCCCCTCTGCCACCATGGATTTTTTCAAACCTCTTGCTATCAAAACTATCCATACCCAGCAGTGCTCCCAGACCCCGAAACCCACCCACAAACACCAAGAAGTCCCCCAAACAGGCCCCCGAAAACGCTAAAGTGACCGAAATGTCAGAAAAAGCAAAAACTTTTTCCTCATGGATTTGGTCCAAACCAGTTTTATTCGGTATTAGAGCTTCCCAGCAATGGCCCAAGACCCGGCAACCCACCCGCAAGAAAGCACAACACCCCCAAACAGCCAAAAAGCAAAAATGGGAAATCTCATGCTTACAATATTTTTCGGCCTTATGTCCAAACGCGCTGTGCAGCTATGCCATAACTCCCGTTTTCCACCATGGATTTCCTGAAAAGCAAATGCAATCAAAATTAGACTGTGCCAGCAGTGCTCCCAGACCCCGAAACCCACCCACAAACACCAGGAACCCCCCCAAAGAGCACCTCAAAGACAAGCAAGTCAGCAAAAACACAAAAAAGTTTTCGCCTCCGATTTGGTCCAAACCAGTTTTATCCGGTATTAGACCTTCCCAGCAATGGCCCCAGAGCTGTCAACTCAACCGCAAAGAAGTAGAACACCCCCACAAGTGCAGAGTCTTTCTTCATTGGGCGTAATCCAGCCCTCTGCTTTGAGGGAAATAGGAGTCTGGAGGAGGAGGATAGAGGAGCATGTTCTTGTGAACTTGTGAACCTGAGGAATGCAGACTGTGGCACCTTCAAATCAATAAGCAAATAAGTGAAGACAGTTCTGCTGATTGGCTTGTTTTTGTGATTAGGTGATTAAAGTTTTTATTTATATTGACTTTGCAAAACAAAAGAAAGACATACACACAGGAATAAAAGTGAATAAGGACGAAAAAGAAAGTTATTGATTCATTGGCTCATTTTCAGGGCTCGGTGTCAGGGAAGCAGAGTTCGTCCTCATACTCTGCGAATTCAGGCGGGGGTAGGTCACCTAACAGAGAAGAAATTCCCTCATCTAAGTTGGTGTCCTTCTCGTCTTCTTCCGGCGTGTATTCTTGTACTTTGTAATCTGGTGGTATGAGGTGCTGATTCATCTTGATCATTGTTAACCTCTCCACATTTTTGGGCGAGAGGCGGGTCCTTTTGCAAGTTACAATGCCGCCAGCAGCACTAAAAACACGTTCAGAAGACATGCTTGCGAGTGGGCAAGACAAGTAATTTATAGCCAGGTCGGTGAGCTCTGGCCACAATTCTCTTTTCCCATGCCAATACGCCAATGGGTCATCATCAACATAGACCTCTGTTGAGTCATTCAGATAGTCCTGCACCATCGACTCAAGGTTCTGCTGGGTTCCTCCACTTTGCTTACTTTTTGCTGGGCCCTTTTCAGAAGCAAACCCAAGCTGAGTTAGCCAATCGTCTTCTTCACACAATGTTACTGTTGTGTCTGGTGCAGATGATCCGGTTGCTGGTGTCTTTAACGGCTGAGAGGTCTCTTCTGCCACAGCCACAGGTGCAGAAGTGGATTCTTTAGACTGCCGATGGCCTGCTGATGCTGATGTACTGCCTTTTCCTTCAATTTGCTGCCGTTCTCTTTCAAACCTCATGGCTGACAGAGCTAGCCAACGTTTGTACTTTGAAACTTCTTCGTCACCAAAAGCAAACAATGCTCTGCCTGCCAGTGCCTTTTTGTAGCGTGGATACAGAATAGTAGCACAAATGTAATGCTGTTCTGTGTGGATCTTTTGAAGACGTTCATTGCAAAGTAGGTGCTGTAATAATTTCTCCGCCAAATCAAAAGCTTCTTGCTTTTCTTCATCTTTTCGAAACGTAGAAGACACAGCCTTCAGTTGGTGCTATAGCATGCTCAACAATGGGAAAGCTTTTCCCAAACTACAGTCCTCCCTGCTGACTGCACGCGTGAAGACCTCAAAAGGACGAAGCATGTCTGTCAGGCTTTTAACTAGCTCCCATTGCTCCGCATTGAACCTCAGGTCCTTCACAGCTGTACCCAGTGTAAGGAAATACTGATCGAGTACCGTATGCTGCTCATACAGACGCTCAAGCACGTAGAAGGTTGAGTTCCAACGTGTTGCCACCTCCTGGATGAGTGCTTTCACTGGCAGTCGACGTTCACATTCACGTTCCTTTTTTGGACAAACACTAAAGAAGTCCCAACTGCGGACTTAAAATATCTGTGGGGGCCGGAGGAGGCGATACTGGTGGTGGTCATGCTTCTAATGCCAGATGAAGGGGAGGATGTGTGTTGCCGAACTTTACTACGTTGTGCACTTGCACCACCACTAATTGAGGTCGAGGTGGATGGAGGTCCCTTCTGGCGAGAAAGAAATATGGAAGCGGTAGGTGGTGTACTAGTTAACTCCAATGATGGTGGTGTTTCCATTGCCTCCTCGTCGACAACATCATCACGCTCAGCAGCTTTTCGGGCTAGGGTCAAAATGTCTGTTTGCTGCATGCCCGCTGAGGCTGGAGTGACGTGTATGATGACTGCGTCGTCGTCGTGATAGTCTTCATCAGCAGGAGTATACGCCACTTCTTGTTGAGCGTCATCGCACTCCATAACTTTGAGACTTTCGGGGACCTTCCTTTTACGCTTAGCTAACTTTGTCAGATCATGGTGTGCCTCACTCTTAGACGGCAGTGGTTCCCAAGTTTGATCCATATCATCAGAAGGAGGTGGGCTTGAAGGATTTAGAAGACAATGAATGATCAGGAGTGACTTCCTCAAATGGTACCTCGGCTTAAATGTCGATTTCCTGATTTGCCCCTACTTCGGGAGGAACAACTATTGTGGTTGTGGGCACTTGTGCCCCTCCATGCACCTCTGCTTGCGCATCTCCTTGCGCTGCCTCTCCTTCCACATGTACTTGGGCTTGTACTTGCACATGTGGTTGTTGTTGTGGCTGTGGTTGTTCAACACTCGTCAGATGAGTTACAACAACCTGTGTTGATTGAGGGACATTGCTGCTACTTTCTTGCAATGAGCCAACATCACTGGTCGATGGTGATTGAAGAAGTAGACTGGCTGCCTCTGCAGCACTCAAGGGCTTGGACTTAAGTTGGCGTGGTGGTGGTGGCACTGAGCCCAATGGAGCGGGGGTGCTACTCCCAGCTTGGTCCCCAGCAGATCCCGCTGCTGCAGGCGTACTTTTTTTGTATTCCCAAAAAATGTGGCGGGCGGCACACCAGTCTCCTTGGTAACTTGCTTCTTCTGCTCCTTACTGGCAACTTTCTTGCTAGAGGAGCTACGGGGAACTTTTTTTGGGGCCATCTTCTTCTGAGGTCAGAACAGCAGGCCGCAGTTGCACGAGTTGCAGGGTTGTCTGTGGCCAGACATGACATCGCGTGACGTTATGCTGCACACACACACCGCTGCAGGACTTCTTCCTGGCACTGGTGGTTCTCTTGAGTCTTGTGCACCTAAAAGCAATGGAAGACAGAGGAACATCAGTTCAGTTATACAACCCAAAAAATCGAAAAACACACAGAAATCAGCACAATCCCATGCCATCCATGCTCTCCATGATGTTTAAATTCAAGACACCCCACAGAAAGACTAGGCCCATGCAACACTCACTACCCCTGGGCAAAAGGCCCCAATAGCAGCCAAAAAAATCGAAAAACACACAAAAATCAGCACAATCCCATGCCCTCCATGATGTTTAAATTCAAGACACCCCATAGAAAGACTAGGCCCATGAACCACTCACTACCCCTGGGCAAAAGGCCCCAATAGCAGTCAAACAAATAAAAAAACACACAGAAATCAGCACAATCCCATGCCCTCCATGATGTTTAAATTCAAGACACCCCACAGAAAGACTAGGCCCATGCACCACTCACTACCCCTGGGCATAATGGATGAAAGGTAGGCAAAATGGGTGCAGGCCTGAACACTGCCTGCATTCAAAATGGCCCCTTGCCTCCCAGCACATGGCCAGGGCCTGCCTGTACCAGCACTCAAAATGGCCCCCACCCACATGGCCTGTCCCCATGAACACCCCAAAAAATCGAAAAACACACAAAAATCAGCACAATCCCATGCCATCCATGCCCTCCATGATGTTTAAATTCAAGACACCCCACAGAAAGACTAGGCCCATGCACCACTCACTACCCCTGGGCATAATGGATGAAAGCTAGGCAAAATGGGTGCAGGCCTGAGAACACTGCCTGCATTCAAAATGGCCCCTTGCCTCCCAGCACATGGCCAGGGCCTGCCTGTACCAGCACTCAAAATGGCCCCCACCCACATGGCCTGTCCCCATGAACACCCCAAAAATTCGAAAAACACACAAAAATCAGCACAATCCCATGCCATCCATGCCCTCCTTGATGTTTACATTAAAGACACCCAACAGAAAGACTCAGTCCATGCACCACTGGGTACCCCTGGGCAAAAGGCCCCAACAGCAGCCCAAAAAATCGAAAAACACAGAAAAATCAGCACAATCCCATGCCATCCATGATGTTTACATTAAAGAGACCCCACAGAAAGACTCAGTCCATGCACCACTGACTACCCCTGGGCAAAAGGCCCCAACAACAGCCCAAAATTCGAAAATTCCAAAATTGTAGTTGCAGCAACTGTAATGCCCCAAACAAACTTACTTGTGAAATTTCTAATCCAAAAGTGATCCAAAGAAAGTCAAAAAGGCCTCAAATCCAAATATCCAGCAGCATCCACAAAAAGGAATCCTTCCAGGTCAAGATCCGAATGAAAGTGACCAGCACATGAAGAAAGCACTGGGAGGAGCCTGCTGGACAGGAACAGGAAGTTGGAGACTGTGGGGCACTTCCTTCTGAAAAAATGGACTCCTTGCAAAAAAAAGTGCAGGCAAATGTCAACCTGAGGAGTTATTCAGATAAAAATCATCATTTTCAACAGGTTTATGCTGCTTGCTGGTGGATTTCTTGTGCAGAATTGCTAATTTTGTAATTTCGCGAGTGCGAGATTGTTGCTGCCCGCCGCATCTACGTGTTCGCAATTGCGAACTCCCGCGATACGTGATCGCGGCGTACTAGGGATAATTTGAGAAACCCTGATAGATATCAAGATACTGATACACTTTCCTATCGTACCTTTCAGACTTCATCACAGAAATTTGAAAGAAGAGTTTGGTCAGAACAAAAGGAAGAACACGTGAAGTCCAAAGACGATCAACATTTTCAGAAAAATAAGAAAACTCAATTCATCAAAAAGAAGGTTGCAGGTCTAAAAATCAGACATGCAGAGAATCTTGAGGACACAACTCAAGAACGGGGAATGGGCTCAAACGATGTTGGACAGCGCAGCAGAAGTCACCATAGCTCGCAAGATCTTGAAGGATCATCTGGAGATAGTGGACTTGATTGAGTCTATCAAGTTGAAACTGCCGTTACCAGGGCTAGTGTCCCACACAAGTTATATGAAGTAACTGTCGTGCTCTCACCTTGTTGTCTCAGGAGTGTCACGGAGTCAGACGTTAGTTCCACAACTTCCCCCTATCACCAATCCACGCCAGACTAAAGACTGACACATATTCTGGTGATCTGGGGGAAAGAGGGAAAACAAAACAAGGTTAGATAGGGAAACAAGTATTCTTCTTTCTTCAAGGAGGTAAGGATGTCTGTACTTCAGGGAGTAGGTTCTCTGCACAAAGAAAAGAATAGACAATTAACATCCAACCCTACCTATATGATATTCTCTGGATTATATATATATATACCTTCTGTAATTAGTGTCTCTCCTCCTTCATAGATAACATGTGTTTACTCAATGAATACTTGATGTGAGGAAGTGAAACTTCTATAAAAGAGAATGTGAGAATTAAATCTAATCCTCTCTAGTAAAGGAGAATGGCTATACTGAAGTTAAATCACATGCTCACCATGTTAATAAAAATTAAAGAGTCCAAAGGTAATCAGGAATTCAATTAGCGTATCTTAATAATACTTGTCGTCAGTATACCAAGACTGCTCTTCTGAAAACTATACATCCATTATCTAAATCCCGAACTAAAGAGGGAAATAGTATCTCCAAGCTGTCTCGTTAAAAGTACTAAGTACAAAGTAACAGCCAAACCACTAGTAGTCCCAAAGAAAAATATCTCCTAACCTCGGAGCGAGCTTAGTGTAACAGAAAGGAATGTTCCCAGACTAATCAGAATAGGAACTCAAAGTTTAGCGCGTTCCTCGCGCTCTTATTCCTAAATGTGGAACGAGTCTAAGTTTAACAAGCAAAAAATCCCCAGAACTACTGGGAGAAATCAGGGCAAGACTGCTTTTAGGCAAAGCGCGGTACTCACGATACCGTCGTAATAGATCAAGCTTTAGCGCACTACACAACTCATTCGTCTCTCCTCGGACGCCACCACCATGACCCGGAAGTGGCAACAGGAACCTCTACGAACGCAAAGCGCTTCCGGAAAGTCGAGATTTTGCCAACCATTGCCGCTGTTGTCTGGCGCATGCGCATTTCCATCGATTTCGGAGTTTTGCCAACCACGTTTACGTGTGCAGGCATGACAGCAACACTCCGGATGGAGGGGGACATAACTAAAAAAATAAGAGCACTCTTTTGGGAGAAGCTCTCTCAGGGTTATGGCATTCTTCTAGCTGAACAAGACTGGCCACCTGAATTTGTCAGGGAGTGTCCACATGGCGAAGAAATAATTATGCCAGCCTTCTCCAACCATATTCCAATTCATAAAAAATATATATATGCCAGAAAATGGGAAGTGGCCCAGGCTCTAGCATTATACAAAAATCACGTAGGATGGGATGAGGATTCTCCTCACCATAAAATTCAATTGAAAAATCAACCAACTGCACAAAGGCAGTATCCAGTTAAGCAAGAAGCTAAAAAAATGGTCAGGGAGATCTTAGATCAACTTGAATACCAAGGGGTGATTTAAACATGCACCTCGTCAATGAACAATCCTTTGTTTCCTGTCTCCAAACCAGACAATACATATCGTCTAGTTTTGGATTACAGACATTTAAACTCTTGCTGTAAAACTTTTGCAGTATAAAATGCACACAGTGCAGCGCTAATGAATAACATTGTGTGTAAAAAATATAAAACCACATTAGATATTTGAAACGGTTTCTTCTGTCAAAACATTGCACCAGAAAGTAGGTATTTGACCGCTTTCTCAATTATGGGGACACAGCGTCACTTCTGTCGTCTTCCACAGGGATTCAAAAATAGTCCAGGGTTATTTTCAGTCAGAGTAACAGTTTTACTACAAACATATGATGACGAAGCTCTATCATATGTCAATGACATCTATCTTACAGACGATGACTTGGACAGGCAATTGAAAAGGGTGAACACCATAATATTGGGCTGCGCCTCTGAAGGCTACAAATTAAATTTCAAGACATTGAGAATTGCCCCCTTAAACCTCCTTTTTCTAGGATATGAGTTACCAAGTGAAGGCAAAAGCCTGGCAGCAAACTTTCTAGAGAAATGTGTGCTGCTCCAACCTCCAAAAACGCTGAAAAACTTACAGTCGATTCTAGGTTTCCTAAATTTCGGAAGAACTTACATTCTAAATAACGCAGAAAGGGTTAAACCTCTCTACGAATTAATCAAACCTGATTTTAAAACAATTAAGTGGACTAAAAAACACACAGAAATGTTGCATTCAGTCCAAATGGACATGTTGGCAATAACACACGTACAAACTCGCGTAAACGCACGCAACTTTGAAGGAGAAAAAGTACCAATAGCTTATAAATCAAATCTGTACACACAAGCAGAAATGAAATTCACTTCTACAGAAAATATTCTGACAGCGGTTCAAACTGCAGTAGCAAAAGAGAGAGCCCTCGCACAGGGTAAGCGCATAATGGTCGTTACTCCTGTACCTGCCTTAGAGGCAGTAACAAAGGCGAGCATTCCAAATGCTAAAGCCTTATATCCAAGATGGATACAATGGGTTAATTCTCTTGCTGCAACAGACGTTGAATACGTTTTTGACCCCTATTTAAAAACACGAGAATTTCTACAATATGAACAAGAATGCCCTCTGCCTACTGATATTCTGCCTCTAGAACAGTATGAATGTATCATTTATACTGACGGATCAGCACAGCCCGCTATTGGGGGCAAACAAGCTTATAGTGCTGCATGCACCATCATTAAAGGTCGCTGGCGAGATGGCAAATTCCGACCTATGGACACTAAAACTCAATCTCTTGGAGATTGTACAGCTCAGCTAGCTGACCTACAAGCATTCAAGATGTTGCTTGAAAATACTGATCGCGAATTCCCCACACTCATAGTGTGCAATTTCTATTACTGCGTCCAATCTTACAATGAATACTTGCAGAACTGGGTTCAAAACGGTTTCAAAGATGCAAAAGGTGGCACAATTAAGCATGAGTTGGTTTGGGAACAGGTAGTTCAGTTACGACAAGAACTACAAAAGACTCACGTGATACATACACTGAGTCATCAACGTGATGTTGTTCACGTTGCAGGGAATTCATTAGCTGATGAAGCCGTGAAGGCAGCTGTGCATACGGCTTCCGTAGCTGCAATCACTTGTTCAAAAACTAAAATAGACTGCAAAATAATGCTAGCTGTCAATGCCAAAAGCAAAGGCAATGGTGCAGTGTTACCTCAAAACTATCCACTCCAATACTCATACATAATTGATGCAAACTCCGTTCCTTTTGCTTGAATTCCTGGAGTGGGGGATAGAGTAATTCCAAACAAGAAACGTAGAGTAGCTTTTATTTATTTATTTTATTTTTAAGGTTTTATATAGCGCGAACAAGACTCTTGCGAGTATCAGAGTGCTTTACATGACAAGTAGAAATATATACAGCATATATTACGATATAGTGAACCACAAAATAAGTAAGTAATACATACATCTAGATCAAGAGAAGGCAGTGCGAGGCTAGTGCAAAACAGCAAAGATAAACAGGACGAATATAAGCGAAGAGAAGCAAGTAATATAGTATAGTGAATAGAACATAGAGTTCACATGGATTGAGCCATGAGGATAGCTTTCACTTCTCTTTTGAAGGAAGCAGAGGAAGGGTTCATTCTAGTTTCACTGGGCAGAGCGTTCCATATCCTTGAAGCCATACCGGAAAAGGACCGGTTATACGTTTTTTTCTTGGCAAATCGTTGAGGTTGTATGAGAAGAGTCTTGGCACTCCTGGAAGCTCTGCTGCCCGCTGAGAGCACCAGTTTCTGAGCTAGGTATTGTGGGGCATTGTGGTAGAGAGCCTTGTGTGTCATACAAGTGATTTTTAAATGAATTCTGGCTTCAAACGGTAGCCAGTTTAGGACTCTCAGGTCTGGGGATATGTGGGCGTTTCTCTCTGAACCTGTGATGAGTCTCGCAGCAGAGTTGATCATGGCTCTTAGCGGGGCTGTCGGTGAACTTGGGAGTCCGTATAAGGTTACTGCTCCATATTCCAAGCGGGGGATAACTAAGGCTTGAACTCCTGTTTTGAAATCGAAGGCGGGCAGATAGGGCTTTAGTTTTCACTGGGTCTTTAGGTGGAAGTTGGCTCCCTTTGTTAAGGCACTGATGTGTTTCAGCATCTTGAGGTTATTGACCAGCGTTACCACTAGAGATTTTGCTGAGTCGACTATGAGCTGTTAGGTGCTCCATCCAGTCTGTGATAGTTTGAGTTTTTTTGGGGGAGCGATTATAAGGAATTCTGTTTTGAGGGAGTTAAGTTTCAACTGGTTTTCGGACAGCCAGATTTGGGTTTTTTGTAGTGTGGAGTTGAGTGATTTGATGTCTTCCAGAGAGTGAATTTTGATGTAAATTTGGGTTCGTCAGCATTCATGTGGAAATGTATCTTGGAGAGGCTTGAGAAGATCAGTGAGGGGTTCCATGAAAAGGTTGAATAGGGTGGGAGAGAGGGAGGAGCCTTGAGCAACTCCCAGAGTGATAGACGAGGGGAAGGACAGGGATTGGTTGACCTTGAATCTTTGGGATCTGTTTTGGAGGAAAAAGACGAACCAGTTAAATACACTTCCAGACAAACCCATTCTGTGTTTCAAGAGATTCAGCAGGTTGTCGTGTTACACAAAGCACATTTGGGAGAGGGTCTGATACATCAGGGGATCTTTGAATCTATACTAGAATTAAAAGAGAAGTACTGGTGGCCAGGGATGAATGGTCATATTCACACGTTTGTAATTAACTGCCAAAACTGCAACAGAGATCGCAGCAGAGATCGCCGCCAGATACCTGACTACAGTGTAGCCAGTCCAGTACAGACACCATTGTTAGACAGCATTAGACTATCTACATGCAGACTTCCCAATGGGCAAATGCGGTCCCACAACTATTAGGACAGATTCATTTGGATGTGGTTTCAGCGCTCGGCTGACACTCAATCTGTTATGAAAGATTTGCGAGTCTTTATTGGCACATACGCAGTCGGCACGCTACATTCTGACCAGGGTTCTGCCTTTAGCTCAAAAGTTTACAAGGAGGCCATGGCCAATCTGGGCGTTGCATTGCTGTATTCTAGTCCATTCCACCCTGAGGGAATTTTGGTAGTGGAAAGAAAAAACCGGGACATAAAGCAATCTATAACAGCTAGGGTATTAGGCTAGGGTGACGGTGGGTCAAACATCTAATAGGTGTCCGACGTAGTCTTAACAATCTGTCAAGAAGTTCTCTAGGGGGAATCACTCCATATGAAATCCCTTTTGGAACTAGAATGATTGTTGAGGACGTCGATTGTCACACTTCAGTGGTAGAACAAAAACCCTTTAATATCAAAGATCGTTTAGCGGTTTTGCAGGACTTAAATGAAATAAGGAAAAGCCAAAGCAACGTGTTACTGAAGCCAACGGCCACTGAAGAGAAACCACCCATCCCAGTAAGGCTGGCTTGGATTCCAAAGATTGGGGATCTAGTCAGAGGAAAAATCACAGACAAGAAGGAATTTGGGCCTTCTTACAGACAACCAGTACCTGTCCTAGCAGTCCACGGATCAAGAACAGTTTTACTAACGCCCCTTGCTGTTAAAAAGGAGAACAGGTTTGTGTCCATCAACCTGGGCAAACCACATCATGTGGCCGATCATAAGTAGTAGGCCATGTGGACTCCAAAGATGTAGCAGATGCCCGAATCTGGCCACTATCCAAGAGGTTCAAACTGAGAGACTCATCACCTTTGAGTAATCTGCAGAGCGAAAAAAATGACTATGCAATAAAGCAATGGAACTTTTACCTCTTGAGACCCAAATAACAGTTTGTCAAGAAACACCTGTCTACAATGAAATAGCATCTGACTATACAAATATGACAAGTGAGCAAGGGGTTCCAGCAATTTCCACGAATACTGATGCAATTCCGACAATTGACAGAACTGCCTCTGGCTATTTCATTAACTTTGATACGTTTTCCGACGTTCCCAGTGAACCTGAAACAACGCCAGTAAAGAGAACTTTTAAAGAACGAGCAACAGACCTTTTGCATCAATAGGAAAAGACTTATCTGGTTTCACCATGGATTGAACTTTGGATTGTGTTGGGTGTACTGTTTCTTCTACTTTGTTTGACTCTTGTATTTACCTTGGGAATAGTAATAACTGGAAGATATGTTAAAAAGTACACAGTAAGTAAGAACATCCACTTACTCCTCAAACCACACAAATCATCTCATCGTGAACAAAGAGACTTGTCATTAGTGATCATCACAGCCGTTCCTATACCAGGTGGAATAGCTTGGGACAGAACTGATTATGACATGCTTGGTCCTGCAGAGCTGTTGAAGATTCTACACCAATTCAAGGTTTCCTTGAGTGACTTTGTTTCATCTAATACCTTTTCTGATGATTGGGACTTTGAGACTGTTAATAGTATGATGTCAGACTTTGAAATGTCTGCAAAATTTACGAATCATGAATACTTAGAAGGTTCATCGGATTACAAACAAATGTATTGTAATAATCACTCTGGTCATCATTTCTTACATAAATCTGCAAATCCTAGAAGTGTATTAACTTATAACCAATGGGAACATTGTCCTATGCCACCAAAGAGTAGCTCAAAGACATTTTATAACAAATGTCCGTACTTTTCAGGTTTTAAAGTTTCAAATCCAGAAACATTTTACTTTAAAAATGTTAATAAGACAGGAATGAAAAGTATGCTGACTAATACTCAGCAAATAATGTTTTGAATGACACTGTTCAACAGACATATTGTCTTGGGGTAGCCAAAATAAAAGATTTAAACAATCCGTCCATACCTACACCGACACCTGATAGTAATTAGTAAAAACACTACAGAAGGGGGGGTCGACGTACAAACTATTTGTCTTCAAAACAGAACAGATCCTACTTGGAAAAAAATGGTTAATCTGGCCCACAGACACAAACAACTATCAAGATAGATTCCTGAAAAAGACACAAGGGTTCACATTCACTAGGCCAGATCCAAGATATATCCAGAGACAACATCCAGGGATAGTAACATCATACAGTGTGGGGAAACTGCGCCTTGAGTGGCTACAGAAATCTACACTAAAGGAAGTAAAACAACACTTATCTTTACTTAAAGATGGCGTTGAAATAAGGGACTTCTTACAAGGACCTACTAAACTGCATCATAAACATTTCATATACGCCGGTATCTATGCTGCCTATAATGTAGCATGGAAGATTACGCAAGCAGAGACAGCAGAACGTATATGAGAAATTGATCGTATTATCTCAGAGAAATTTCTCTCTGTAGTTGACAATGGGTTAATGAGTCTGTCATCCAGTTTATATTCTTTGGACTGCATACTATCCTTTGCCATAGACATAATGGAACAGGACTTGGTCATGTTGCAACATGGTCAATCACAATTGTGTTCTATCATGCTTTTGGGCTGGACATTGCAAAACCTTCGTTCAGGCTATATGCCTTGGAGTCTAATCAACACCACGTCATTGTTTTCTGAATTTGACCTTACAGATAAATAAATCACACTGGCACAGAGGGGAGCAGAGTATACGGTGCTGAGCATTGAAAAACTGGAAAGATTGCCATTAACTGTTTCTGAGAAACCAGCGACAGAATGGATAAAACATGGTACAATCACTCTGCCTATGACGATTTTCCATTTTCAGTATTGCTTAAAACATATACCAGCAGGCCTATATGTAAGGTTGAGTAAAGAATACATCAAGACATCCTGGGATTTACCTTATACACACAGATGTTAGAGTGGGGGGAAAGTAGTGTTTCTTAGTGATACAAATTGGGAAAATGCATTAAGCGGTTCACTCATGTGTCGGGATATTAATTTACACAGGGCCTGCGATGGTTCCACAAATAACTTATCCTGCCTCCTGCAAGGTTCACCAGCTGCGGTGATTGATCCAATTTTTAAGCAACTGTCTAATGGAAGTTATATTGTGTTGAATGATCACAGCTGCTGTGGCATGTTGCCAGGAATAGCCTATCTCGTAACTGTGTCAGTCAGGGTCACTTGCTGTATGGAAGTATTGTTTCCTAAAACAAAGACAGACGGGGAGTCGCCATTATGGCCTTCACTGAACATCTCTTCTAAACGAATTGATACTTTAAGCAGACTGAAAGGCATTCTTTTACAGAAAACGGTGCCACTGACCTCTGCCAAAAAGATGTATAATCTGCAAGTTGCAAGGACTTCTGCAGAGATACATGCCCTTTTAACAACGAACTGCCCTAAACATTTCTCGGAAATGTTAGGTCATATCTTAAACATGTCTGATATGAGTGGTATTGTACATGTATTTAAGACCGTTTTTTCGGGACTGTTAGCACCTTTTCAAGCAGTCCTAGGTATATTTCCAAACTTCGTGCACTCGGTGTTTGGCAGACTGCCTCTCGTTTTGGGGCTCGCAGCAGGGATACTATTTTTGCTCCTTCTGCTCCGATATGGCAAGCCAACTCACCAACGACGCCCAGATCACCTTGGAGAACACTCTTCTGGCGATGAGGTGTCATGAGCGCATAATCTAAATTTTGAGATTAACTTGTTTAAGAGAATTGAATACCACATGGTTTCTAGCATTCTAGCATTCAGACCAATATGGCAAGATTGCATCTAACCTGTTCTATGATGCCTGCTATGTGGAGAGGAATGCGTGCTAGACATCTGTCTGACACTCCCATCAGTCAGGCCAATGGAAGTTGATACTTTGCTTGGACCAGTAACGGCTCATGTACTGTGTTGTCTCCAGCGGCTACCAATCCTGATGACGGCATTCATTGAGATCTCACAGATGCAACATGCTAATGGTGAGGTACGAGGAACAACAGACGCACATCTACTTTGAAAATTGCTGACGGTGATGGTTCACATCTATGTGCGGTAATCCAACTTTCACCTACGATGGTAGACAAATTCTTTACAGACTTAGAAGACTTGATGTTTTCTCCAAGCCCTAACACTGACTTTTGATTTGGCACGCAGTGTTCTGAGAGACTCTGAATTCGACCTTCATTTTTCAAACAAAGTTCTAACTTTGGGACTCTATTTTTCCTATGATTAATTTTTGGTTTTCCAAATTCATATTTTTTAAATTTTGGGCACCAAGTAATCTGCTTAAAGTAGAACTATTCATAGAGAACTAGATTTCTTTGATAGACTTCCAAGAGACAATAATTGACCTTGTCCTCATACAAACAGTTCATATAACCTGCTCGACTTTTTTTCTGTATTGAAGAGCCATTTCATAAATGTATATTCGTGATTCATTCGGATAGCATTTTCAAATGTCAAAAATATATGCTTTTGAATGAAACATTGCTTTGAAATGCATACAGCACAAATGCTCTTTTTCATGTACAGCCAATGCATTTTTATGTATTTTGAGTGGGTTTTAACGCATCATGTTTAGATATGTTTTTATGTGATTATAACTTAGTAATGTCATACATAATAAAGTGGAGTGGGTGTTGTGTGACGTTTTAGGCTCCAAGTGAATTTTCCTGATTCATGCACTTATATAGGTACAAGTCACATTGCCCTTATATAGGCATAGAAATCAAGTCCTTATTTAGACATACCCCATGCAGACCAAATACATTCATGGCTACTTCTACCCATACCAAACATCACAACGATTTCTTCAAAAATTGGCTTAAGCAGTTAGGGAACTTCCCCTTTTCGAATATTGATTTGTTCAAGAACTCATGTACTTTGCAAAGAACAACTATTCCCTAGGGGTTCTTTCCTGACGTTAATATGCCCAACTTATGTCAAACTATGGCATTCCTAGACACCTTCAAGGTGTAAATATACCTCCACTTGCTCTAGCGAGACACAGTGGTTCGGAGCAGTTTGACTATCTACTTGCCCGACGGAGCTCGCTACAGCAAGTGCCGACGGAGGCCGACCCTCCAGCTGACGCACTGATCAGGAAGCTATCTCTTCTCCTGCCGAGAATCCAGCTCCAGTGTTTCCAAGCTCCCCTTGCGGGGTGTAGGGAAATCGATCCCCGAGACAGAGATACCAGACCTCCTTCATTTTAACTAAGGTATGGAGCTGATTAGAACCTAGAGAAATCTTGGATAGATTCTTGGCAAAGAAAACGAAACCTATGCTACACAATACTTACTTCTTCCCTCGTACTAGACTTAGGATAGGTACATCGAAGTAGGCGTATTTGAGAAGCACCAGTTGAGTATTTTAGCCTGTGTATTTATGTATGTATTTTTAAATGGCTTCGAAACCATACAATGCTCTTACAGTATTATTTTATAATACTATTCTCACTGTACGCATTATACTTTGCAGTCTGCTTAACATTATTAGCAGTTCACTTCTCTTGTATGAGAAAGAAGACTGTTCAAAAAACCTTTTTATTGAAAATGCCCGTCTTTCTATTTCTCTACAAACTCTGTTGAAACGAAGCATGCACGATTGACTGAATGAAATATGTATCTTTTGTTTCCGCCACTCTAGAGATATGTTTCTTATTCTTAGAAAACAAAGTTGTCATGTTTATGCGGTTGTCAGAAATGAATCCCTTCTTGTGAATTCGAGAAAGTTTCTAGTGACCTCTGAGCTAGCTGGCACTCAGTATTAAGTTTAGTATATTCGATAGAGACCTAGTCGACCTCAGTCCTATGTCTATTGTATAGGATATATTATTCCAATGCACAGTGCCTATAGTGAATATAGGAACTACGCTACAGCAGTAGCAATCTACTTCCCATTTATGAAGCAACAGACAGCACAGCATGTCTGCCAGAGATGTTGTAGGGTCAGAAACAGTACATAGGTAAGTAGGTATGATGGAAAACTAACTGATGAGTAAGATTTTAAATGAAGGAGCTGCTGTGATAGCCGGCAAAACATCCATGTCAAAACATCAGCAGTAGGACAATGGGTCATGGAATGATAATGGTAGATTTATATACACGTCTGTGCAGTGCGTGTCACTTAATGTTCTTTTCTCCCACTCTCATGAGATGGTTTTACAAGGCAACTCTGAGCTCACTGGGTGTGGAGCTTCCACGAATCCCAGAGACAGGCCGTTCCAAAGACGGTAACAGAGAAGGTTGAAAGATCTGAGTTTTGATCCTGGCAGATTGACTGGTGATCCCTGAGGGGGTGTAGTTGGTCTGTGTGTGTTGCCACGGCTGTCCAGTGGGTGTAAGAAAATGTCAGCAATGTGTGGAGGACCCTCTTTTGGGTGAGAACCACCCAGCTTCATGCACTACGGACTAGAGGGTTTGGGTCTGCGCAGGATACGTTACATTCTGATAGCAAAATGGAGGACCTTGTCCATAGCGGATAGATGTTACCAAGGATTAACATCTTCAGTTACGACAGATAGAGAAAGTCCATTTACGTTGAGGTGCTTGAAAAGCTTTCTGCACTCTGCTGGTGCAGGCAGGATGTTTATTCTCTAGTTGGAATTTGCCAGGGGATGTTCATATACAGTGGGTGAATCAAACCTTGGAGCAGCACTGGTAGCGTTGACTCTTGGAGTCTTGTAGTGTGTGCTGGATGCGGCAGAACTGTCTCAATGCTCTACGGAGCTCAGAAAATCCAGACTCTCCTTCATCTCAGAGATCGACCTCTGTGGCTTGACCAGTTGAACTGCAATAAAGAAGATGACCTGGACCAGTTCTACCTCTCCTGACCTTTGAACTACTCATTAAGGAACGAAGCCCTGCCTGGAAGGAAGATCTGCACAAGGCACAGCTGACATAAGTCCCACCTGGAAGGAAGATCTGCACAAGGCACAGCTGACAGAAGTCCACCCTGGAAGGAAGATCTGCACATTGCACAGCTGTCAGAAGCCCTGCCTGGAAGGAAGATCTGCACAGGGTGTAGCTGACAGAAGTCCCTGCCTGGAAGGAAGATCTGCACAAGGCACAGCTGACAGAAGCCCCCGTCTGGAAGGAAAATCTGTAAAAGGTGCAGCTGATAGAAGCCCCCGCCTGGAATGAAGGTCTGCACAGGGCACAGCTGACAGAAGTCCTGCCTGGAAGAAAGATTTTCACAAGGGACAGCTGACTGACGTCCTGTCTAGAAGCAAGATCTGCACAGGGCACATCTGACAGAAGTCCTGTCTAGAAAGGAAGATCTGCACAAGGCACAGTTGACAGAAGCCCCCGCCTGGAAGGAAGATCTGCACAGGGCACAGCTGGCAGAGGTCCCGCCTTGAAGGAAGATCCGCCCAAGGTAGAGCTGACAGAGGTCCTGCCTGGAAGAAAGAACCGCTCAAGGCGCAGCTGACAGAAGTCCTGCCTGGAAGGAAGATCTGCACAGGGCACCGCTGATAGAAGTCCAGCCTGGAATGAAGATCTGCACAGGGCACAGAAGAGAGAACACCTGTCAAGAAAGGAAGATCCGTACAAGGCGCAGCTGACGGATTTCCTGCCTGGAAGGAAGATCTGCACAGGGCACAGTTGACGGAAGGTCTGCCTGGTGGTGACCTCAAAGTAGTGAGAGACCCACAAACCACAAGATCCTTGAAGCCCAGCTAGCCAGACTGTACGCAATGTACACCAGAGGCCTGATTTAGATTTCAGTGGATTGTTTATTCCATCACAAATGTGACAGGTATCCTGCCCGACCCATTAAAAATGCATTACATCCTGTGGCAATTATAATAAGGCAGACAGGATATCTGTCACGCTTTGATAATGCCTTGGTCTAGTTTGCAAAGTTTTACTCAGCGGAACTCCACAAAGTGCCAGGGAAACTCCACCGCATTCTGCAGACTTCTGCTAGTGGCAGAGTTTGTTAAATTGCACTGCTCTCACAGATTTTTAATGCCAGGAGTTTAACCCCCACTGTAAAATCAGCAAGAACAGCACTACGCGTCGTTTCAGAGGGCGATGCTGCTTTCTGCCGCTCTAATTGATATTCTAATCGAAAGGCAGCTTCATCAACGAGAATGGCAGATTTTAACACTTGAGTGGTCGCGACCTGCCGTGACCTCCCGCAATGAGAAATCACGCCAGGAGGAGGTCTATCGTGTTATATTTTTTTACAAGCGCTCACCACCTTACCGGTGGCGAACCGCTTGAGAAAATAATTCTGTTCTGCATGGAGTTTTTTGGACCAACTCCGCACTCTTGGGCAAAACTTTGCGAGGTCTGCCGGCAGAGCTGAATTCTTCACCCACCCCTAGTCTTGAGGCAATAATCTGTTGGACAAACTCCTAACTAGGCCCTTTGTCTGCAATAAGTGCTGTAGAAGAAGTGAAATCCATGGCCTTGTGAGTATGAGGCAGTTATCTGACTTCTGATGAACCCCACAGAGTGAGTGTGCAGCCAGAGAGCAGTAGGGGGGCCGAAGGACAGGAAATTAGGTAAACTTGAATATGAGAAATATGGAAAGGTATAAATGCAGCATCACCTGTGGATAACTGACACCTCCTCCCGCTCTTCCAAATGCCCATCCGGTCACAAATGGCATCCTGGGCCCCAAAAGGACAACATCATGCCAGATGCCATGTAATGTTGGAAAAGGGGGTAAAAAGAGTAATATGCACACATCTGCTGTGGTGATATGTCAGGTAAATTATTGGTTGTGATGGATTCTCTACAAGTAGTAAATGACTGATATCGTTGAATATTAAAGTATATGACTCAACATTTGTTTGCCATATCAGAGCTTATAATGTAAAGGACGGGCCTTACAGTGAACCCCTCGCTCTGTTTTACACAAAAGAAGGAGCTGCATCTTACAGAACTTTATCTAACTTAGGAAGAACTAAAGACTTGCTTTTTAAAAATGTCTTTCAGGGCCAGAAACGGGTGCTGTAAGCTACACTAGTTTCAGGGAGATGGACAGATGTTATGGCGATAGGAAACACCCCTCAACTCACAATAATGTTCCAATCTTCCAGGTTAGTAGAAACCAGAAATGCTTGAACCAAGGGAGCTGTTGAAAGTGTCAAAGGTGACTTATGAACAGCGAGGTAAAGACAGGAGTTGGTATTTGAGATGATCTTAAGTAAATCGGAAATGAGAAAAAGTGTGTAAATGGAGTTACTTTTGTTGTATACTTCGTAAAGAGTTACTGGAAATTTTACAGCCCAGCCTGATCCATCTCTTTTTCTATACTCTACTGTTGTTTAAATGAAATCTTGACCATATGCGTCTATCTTAAGCTATACCTCAAGCACTTGGGTGCTACGTGAGCGCCCTTACTTTGCTCAGTTACTCTGTAAACATTGGTAAATCACCTCTTTTCCAGACATTAATAAAATGTCACCTGATCAACAGAACATTTAGTTAAATATCTGTGTATGATGAAATATTCCTTGCAAAGTTTCAAAAGCGATAAAGAAGAAGGGGGAGCTTTACTAAGATTTTGCACTGTGTTTGCGTCACAAAAGAGGCACAAAATGGCGCAAAATCTTATTTTCCTAATTTACTTTCCAGCGCTAAACTTGTTTAGCACTGGAAATAACGTTAAAGTAATGTAAGACTGCGCATAGCATTGTTTGGCATTACTTTGTGCCATCGGGGCCTGCCAAGGTTGGTGCATGGGTGTTCTCGTGCAACCACAAAACTAGGTGCAAGGAAGGAGAAATGCTTTTATTTCTTCTTCCTTTTCTGACTTTGCATGTGTGCTGCACTGTGCAACACGTATGCAAAATGGTAAAAGCTTTCCCTCGTGTCGAGGCATAGTAATGTGTACAGGAAGGGTGTCCTTCCTGTACAAAACCCATGCTGGACTCACAGACTCACACACCCTAGTGCTCTGGTGCTAAGGTGTGTGCATGGCGCAGGCCCTCTGTAATCAGTGCTGGCGCAAGGGAAAGGAAAGGAGAGAGCCATATCTCTGAAAATATGGTGCTCTCCTGTTCCCTTCCTGTCGCGCCACGCAGCGTAGCCTAGCGGGGGAGGGCTGCGCTGCATTGTGTGGAGTGTCTTTTACAACTAGTTAAACATTGTGAATTCTCATTCCATTATGTTTCCATTTAGTAATTTTAAATATCTTTACATCCAACAGAAAACAAGCCTTGAATGTGTGAAATGACCATCAAAAATGAAGCGAAGGCTGTAACTCTTCAATAATAGCAGAAATAATGAGGTCCAGTATTCAGGAAAACATCAGCGCAGTCGGGGACAGAGGAACCTGCACAAAAACTGACAGATCCTGGATGAAGCATCAAGGGCAGTTCAGTGATTGTAAGAGTCTGAGCTTTGCACCTCCACGCCACAAGACGAAGAAATGACCTTACTAAAATTAAGGCAACAACAATATTAAACCGCCTCCTGTATAAACAAGTGTCCAACACCAGCTTTGATCATGGGAGCGGTATGATGTGATTACCGCAGTGCTCTGTTTTCTAAGATGATTATAAGCCATCATTCCGTGCTCTAGGTGAATTCTAAACTCTTTCTGGCCGAACCACAGTAACCAGAGAAGAGCACAACAGAACGGAGCCAGACAACTGACAAGTAAAGGAAAGAGGAGTTCTTATATCTACAATACAACAGACTATCCCGATTTGCACCGGCCAGAAGGAAGATACATCTTTACCCGCATGCGTGCATTGCCATAATCCAATCTAAAGGCACAATCGCCTACAAAGATACCTTCTACATATTAGGAGTGTGGCAAATATTTGGTGGCTATCGCATTTTATTGTTAAAACAGAAATCAAACGTGGAAAATACTGCACACATAAGTGTGTGAGAAAAAGCCAAGTGCTTTATCAGACATGTCGGCCCATCAGGAAATGCAGTCATGGGATATAGACAAATATATACCCGACCCACAGACACTAACCAAGAAAGAGGAATCATACACATACAAAAAGAGCTTTAGTTTGTCATCACTATGCAAGCTTCATCAGCAAACCTACACAGGAGAAAAAACATTCAAGTGCAGTGAATGTGTAAAGAGCTTTGGTCAGTTATCAGTCCTACAGATACATCAGCATACACACACGAGGGAAAAGTCATATCATTGCAGTGAATGTGCAAAGTGCTTTAGTCACTTATCAAACCTCCAACAACATCAGCGAATACACACGGGGGAAAAACCATTCAAGTGCAGTGAATGTGCAAAGTGCTTTAATCACTTATCATACCTTCAAACACATCAGCGAATACACACAGGGGAAAACCCATTCAAGTGCAGTAAATGTACAAAGTGCTTTAGTCAGTTATCAAAACTTAAAAGACATCAGCTAATACACACAGGGGAAAAACCATTCAAGTGCAGTGAATGTGCTAAGTGCTTCAGTCTGTTATCATACCTTCAAACACATCAACGAACACACACGGGGGGAAAACCGTTCAAGTGCAGTGAATGTGCAAAGTGCTTTAGTCAGTTATCACACCTTCAAAACCATCAGCGAATACACACAGGGGAAAAACCATTCAAATGCAATGAATGTAGTAAGAGCTTTAGTCAGGTGTCAGACCGAAAACGTCATCAGCGAACACACACGGGGGAAAAACCTTATCATTGTAGTGAATGTGACAGTAGTTTTCGCAACTCTTCAGCATTAAGGGTTCATCAGCGAACACACACAGGGGAAAAACCATTCAAGTGCAGTGAATGTGCAAAGTGCTTTAGTCAATTATCAAACCTTCAAAAACATCAGCGAATACACACAGGGGTAAAACCATTCAAGTGCAATGAATGTGGGAAGACCTTTAGTCAAATATCAGAACGAAAAAGTCATAATCGAATACACACGGGGGAAAAACCATTCAAGTGCAGTGAATGTGGGAAGAGCTTTAGCCAGATATCAGCCCGAAGAAGTCATCAGCGAACACACACGGGGGTAAAACCTTATCATTGTAGTGAGTGTGACAGTAGTTTTCGCGAATCTTCATCATTAAGGTCTCATCAGCGAACACACACAGGGGAAAAACCATTCAAGTGCAGTGAATGTGCAAAGTGCTTTAGTTACTTATCAAACCTTCAAGATCATCAGCGAATACACACAGGGGAAAAACCATTCAAGTGTAATGAATGCGGGAAGAGCTTTAGTCGGATATCAGACCGAAAACGTCATCAGCGAACACACACGGGGGAAAAACCTTATAATTGAAGTAAATGTGACAGTAGTTTTCACGACTCTTCAGCATTAAGGTATCATCAGGGAACACACACAGGGAAAAAAACATTCAAGTGCAGTAAATGTGCAAAGTGCTTTAGTCAGTTATCACACCTTGAAAGACATCAGTGAACACACACGGGGGAAAAACCGTTCAAGTGCAGTGAATGTGCAAAGTGCTTTAGTCTGTTATCACACCTTCAAACACATCAACGAACACACACGGGGGGAAAACCGTTCAAGTCCAGTGAATGTGCAAAGTGCTTTAGTCAGTTATCACACCTTCAAAAACATCAGCGAACACACACAGGGGAAAAACCATTCAAGTGCAGTAAATGTGCAAAGTGCTTTAGTCTGTTATCACACCTTCAATGTCATAATCGACCACACACGGGGGAAAAACCATTCAAGTGCAGTGAATGTGCAAAGTGCTTTAGTCGGTTATCACAACTTCAAAGACATAAGCGAACACACACAGGGGAAAAACCTTTCAAGTGCAATTAATATGTAAAGAGCTTTAGTCAGTTATCAGACCTAAAAGGTCAGCAGCGAACACACACGGGGGAAAAACCCTATCATTGTAGTGAATATGACAGTAGTTTTTGCAGCTCTTCAGCATTAAGGTATCACCAGCGAACACACACAGTAGAAAAACCATTCAAGTGCAGTGAATGTGCAAAGTGCTTTAGTCACTTATCAAACCTCCAAAATTATCAGCGAATACACATAGGGGAAAAACCATTCACGTGCAATGAATGTGGGAAGAGCTTTAGTCAGATATCAGACCGGAAACGTCATCAGCGAACACACACGGGGGAAAAACCTTATCATTGTAGTGAATGTGACAGTAGTTTTCGCGACTCTTCAACATTAAGGTATCATCAGCGAACACACACATGGGAAAAACCATTCAAGTGCAGTGAATGTGCAAAGTGCTTTACTCCCTTATCAAAGCTTCAAAAACATCAGCGAATACACACAGGGGAAAAACCATTCAAGTGCAATGAATGTGGGAAAAGCTTCAGTCAGATATCAGACCGAAAACGTCATAATCGAACACACATGGGGGAAAAACCATTCAAGTGCACTGAATGTGGGAAGAGCTTTAGTCAGATATCAGCCCGAAAAAATCATCAGCGAACACACACGGGGGTAAAACCTTATCATTGTAGTGAATGTGACAGTAGTTTTCGCGACTCTTCAGCATTAAGGTATCATCAGCGAACACACACAGGGGAAAAACCATTCAAGTGCAGTGAATATGCAAAGTGCTTTACTCACTTATCAAACCTTCAAAAACATCAGCGAATACACACAGGGGAAAAACCATTCAAGTGCAATGAATGCGGGAAGAGCTTTAGTCAGATATCAGACCGAAAACGTCATCAGCAAACACACACGGGGGAAAAACCTTATTATTGTAGTGAATGTGACAGTAGTTTTCACAACTCTTCAGCATTAAGGTATCATCAGGGAACACACACAGGGAAAAAAAACATTCAAGTGCAGTGAATGTGCAAAGTGCTTTAGTCAGTTATCACACCTTCAAAGACATCAGCGAACACACGGTTGAAAAAAGTGTCTAAATTTGCGATTTTTCCTTTGGATTATGTCCTCTTCATATTCATCCAAGATTTTGTTCAGGATATCATAGTTTTTCATTGTAATATCACCCCAATGTGCTTCCTCAATTCGTTTGGATAAAGTATCAACCTCTGATTTGTTTTTTTTCAAATTCTTCTTGCGCTATATCTATTAGCTGTCTTAGCATGTTATTGGAGACTGCGTAGATTTTCTTCCCAAAGTAGTAATTTTTCAGGAGGAAAGATAAGAACTCGTAATCCACGAGGGATAAGATTGTGTTCCAGATATTTTTTGAGTGATGCTCCTTCCCACCATTTGGAGGTTTCTTTTTTGGCTACTTTCTCCAATGCTTGAAATGTACTTATAGCTGATAATAAATTAGTTGAGCTCGATGTTTTGCTAATGCCAGCGCCCGAGGGGTCAAATGCTTCTTCTAATCTATTGTTTCGTCTTTCGCGTCGATTTGTATAGGTGGACATTTTGGATTAGGATCTTTTTATGCACCAATGCTTTGTTTTCTGGCAAATGTCGATTTATTGATGTAGGCTAATCATTTGATATCTTATGATATGGTCCTGGATAATCCGTAATTTAAATTTTCAACAAAAACAATAGGTCCAAGGATTCCAGGCCTATATCTGTTTTCACAATTTTTATAGAGGCAAGGAAATCGTACTGAAAGCTCTGGATCCTATGAGCTTCAAAATTGCAAAGTTTTGAGGAAAGTATGAGTATGTCTTCCGGTTCTGTAGATGTTTTCATTTGAGGCTTTATCCTTTTTCCTTGGGTGCACAGTGCCGTTCAGACGTAAAAAATTCATTCCATTTTCATTAAAGTTTTTCCAAACAAGTCCTTTATTGATTCAAGATTGAACACAAACAGCCGACACGTGTTTCGCCCTGTGTGGCGAGTGGTGCCAGGGCTTTCTCAAGGCTGTAAATAAAAATAAAGTGTATTTTATCAAAAGATTTCTCTGTAGTTTGAGTGACCCCAAGAGAGCAGAAGTAAAGAAACCAAAGAGTGCAGAGGAATAAGTGGCGCAAGGGGAGTCTTCAAATTGCAGATTTTTAAAGAACATTTTTTCATTTTTTGATTGGATTAAAATACCAAGGCAGAGCTTCTAAACTAAGTTCAGAGGTTCCTTAGAGAAGAATATAACTAAGTAACATATGTGTATATGTCAGAAAAGGTAGGGGGAAGGGGTGATAAGGAAGAAGAAAAAGAAGAAGAGTGAACATTCCAATATAAAAAGTGATATTTACATGTAGTAGTTAGTAATCAGATATTATAGATCGTGGAGACAATTGCATCATTTTGAACTATTATACCACATTCCAGGTGATGCATGCAATCTGATATAAGGGACCCTATTTTGCCTTACAAGAATAGATAGAAGTGAGATTTTAGAAAAGGGAATATGAAAACACCCACAGTGTCTGTGCAAGGGATAGCATTGAACTTTTACAGAAATAGTAACAATACCTATTTCAATTTCATTTGAAAATTCTGTGTGTTTCTTCAGTTTTCATCTTTTTGTATAATTAAACAAAAGATGGTTTCCCAAACTTAATTATGTAGATAAAATAACTCATTGATTGCTGGGAATATTTGAAGAGCTTTAGTCAGTTTTTAACTCATGAAAACATCAACAAACACACACAGAAGGAAAGCCACTCAAGTGCAAAGTCATCACACCTACAAAACCATCAGTGAACACAGGGGAAAAAAACATTCAACTGCAGTGATTGTGTGAAGAGCTTTAGTCGATTATCAAACCTCCAAACAACTCAGCGGACACACAGGGGAGAAAAGCCCTATCATTGCGGTGAATGTGACAGCAGTTTTCGCTTCTCTTCAGTATTAAGGTATCATCAGCGAACTCACACTGGAGAAAAACCATTCAAGTGCAATGAATGTGGGAAGAGCTTTAGTCAATTATCAGACCTACGAACACATTAACGAATACACACAGGTTAAAAACTATATGATTGCTGTGAATGTTTGAAGAGCTTTAGTCAGTTATCAATGCTACGAAAACATCAACAAACACACACAGGCGGAAAGCCACTCAAGTGCAATGAATGTGGGAAGAACTTTTGTCGACGATTAGAGCTACAAAGTCATCAGTGAACACACGGGGAAAACATAGAAGGGCACTGAAAGTGAGAAGGGCTTTTGTCAATTTTCGATCCCACACAACCCTCAGTGAATACACTCCTTCATTTAAATCACATGGAAATAATCCTAGAGATGCAGAGATTCCGGAAAGAACTTAAGAACATCAAAAATAATATTGACCCTTCTGAAGACATAGAAAAGAGCAAAACAGTGCAGTTATTGTGAGAGGAATGAATTATGGAAAAAGATAAAATTCAAATTATGTAGGACATTGAAATACCAGATGATAAAAGACCCGAATAGCAGTAAAGAAGAAAATCAGATAACAGTATTTGCAGAATTATAAAAGTGTTTGTTTCCAGTGATTGTTCACTTTCGTACACATAGCAAAGTGACATTATGTACCAGGATACACAGTGGAAGACAAGCACAATGTGGATTAAAAGAAAAGAAACATTGTTGATTTTTATTTGGAGAAGAAGAGATACAAAGGAAAATATTCAATCGCCCCTGACCACACTACCTGTAAAAGCAACACTGAACAATACTGGGACTAACAGTGGTATTTTCAGCTAACTTGTTGGATTAGTGATAACACCTATAAACCCAACACACCCAGAGTGGACATGTTGTCAGGGCTCTGGAGATGGAAGCTTCATTGGTAAAATGCATGTACTACTATTAACAAATGCAACTGCAGTATATGTAAAGAAATAAAGCGAAGCACAGATGTTCAAGAAAAAAACTATTTTTAGATATAAAAGAGCATATACCTTGTTTTTAAGTAACGTTTGATGGATCAGCTCGTGCCTTGCGCCTGCTTACTAAGTGGGACCCGTGGCTCCTCTCCGACTTGGCTCTCCCTATTCATTTTGAGACTTGCCAAACTCTACTTTGTACCAGAATTGAGCCATTGTATGCAGTAGACTCTGTTTGAAGAATTTGGTGAAATAGCGAAATCCCACATCAAAAGCATATATGTGCCAGGACAATCAGTTGCACTCCCAGCAACTCATCTTCCACAATTGATTGTCCCTTGTCCTCAAATGTTCTGAAGGATTTGTCGTATGAATACCAGAAGTGGCAGTGACATTCATGAAGCTAAAGCTAACAGGAGTGTGTGGGATATAGAGAGGGGGAGAGATAAAGAGAGTGAGAGTGACAAAGAAAGGGGGAGAAAAAGAACGAATTGGAAGGAGGGGGAATGGTACGTTATGTGTTCTCATCTAAAAATAGAAGAAGCAGCTGAATACATGCCAATGTGTGACATCACCAGAGAAATGGGCTGAACACCTATGAGTTTAATGTTTATTTTTAATACCTATAGACCATGTCATGCCAATGAAGAGGGCACAAGTAAGGAAAATAGTGAAGGAGCCCATTATCATATGCAAATCACAGTGACGTCACATGTAGTGACAGCACAAGAAGTGATGTCAGACCCTTATAATAATTTTCACGTGAAAGGTTGACGGCCTGTTTTAAAAACAATAAACAATAAACATAAAATAATGTAAAAATAAGTTTTTGGTTTCAGTTTTTTACATCATGTGTTTTGCCCACTATTAGTTTGTAACTAAACTCGGAAATGACTGAAAGTGTAAATAAAATGTGCTTTTAATTTGCGCTTGTTTCATGACGTTATTCTTTATCCAGCCCCTAAACCCCAAAGTGTTTCACATTTACAATGTATTAAGCAATAGAAGGACTAATTTTGTTAAGTTCTCTTCCTCTCTTGCGCCACTCACACAAACACTCAGAGGCCTGTGTCTGCAGTGCTGGGGCACAAAGTAACAATTACCAGTTGCAGGCTAAGGAGCTAAGTGGAACTGAGTCCCGTTTCTAGATGATAGTGGGGGGACCCCTTCAAACTGTGGCTACCCTCCGACTTGTGCCCTGCTGATAAAGCAATAGTGAATTTGAATAATTTATGATGAATTGAAATGAGAGAAAGAGAAGAACAGAGCAAGGTGCAGGATATATTAAAGAAAATGAAAAAAAGAGACACAAGACTTTAACCTGTTCTGTGTACTAGCACTTTACGTAAACAAGTTGTGCTGTGCGTTGTGAACAGGCTGTCACGCCTTTGTATGTAAATGAGCTTCTGTGACCAGACACCCCAGGCTCCCATCTCTTCTAGCACGGATGATAATGTGAACACTGTAAGGTAATCACAAACTAGGACTAAATTGAGAAACAATTGGCTTCCAGGTCACACAACTGTTGTTATGTAGTTCTTTATTAATTCTTTTTCATTTACTTTAATTTGCAGCATTCCTCCAGGCTACTTTTTCTCAGTATTACACTTCAGGTCGCTCATTTGTCGGCATGGGTTTTGTCCTCACACTAGTCTAGGACAGGCCTTCTCAAGGTAGAAGGCGCTGTAATAGGAATAATAAATCAGACATATATGAAATTGTATGTAAACAAATGTGTGCCTTTCAGTTATCAGGCACCACCCGACTCACATTTACACTTGTAATTGAGCACCAGACTAAAGTGACTCCTCCCTGTATAAGTATGTGCCATCAGTAATCGGGCTGATGGTTCCGCTGATGGCACAGCAAATACAGTTTCTGGGATTGTGCGCATTGGCCTAAATTTTAATTGCTGAAGTTGCACGCAGTTTCGCTGATGCGCACAGTTAATAAGGCTTGTGGATATTGCGCACTGTAAGCAGATCACTGAAGTTCACCCTTAAGTAGTAACTAGGTCAAAACATAGTACGTGGGGCGTGGCCGGGTGCCAGCGAAGATGGCCGCCTGACTCGGGAGCTCCATGAAGCCGAGCCTTCATCCCGCATAAATCTGCTCAATATCCGGAGAATCCTACACTCCATATGCGGCGCTGAATCGGCGCTAGGAAGGGGCACCGACTGATCCGTCTCCGGCCGCGCTGCCTGCAGCGGAAGCCGAGTTACGTCCCTGTGGTCCGGGGCCGGCTGCCGGCGGGAAGCGCTGAAGCGGCGCGAGTGGCCTGAGGTCTCAGGCAAGGGCCCGGCTCGGCAGCCTAGTTGGGCGGTTACGGAGCTCAACTCGGCCTGAGGGGAGCCATCTGGTCTGCATCGCGTGGCCCAAAAGTGTAGCGCCGCCAGTTTGGGACTAACCACACGCTGTCCTACATCGAGGCTGGCTGCAGGCACCAGTGGTTGGGAAGGTTTGGAGGCGGACCGGAGGACACCTCAGGAAAGCAACCGGGGCTGCGTGGGTCCCGGTTCAAAGACAGTAGAGGAGACAGACTGCAGGAGAATCGAGAAGGCGGGACGGAGAGGCCGTGGCGGTGATTTGGCCCCCATGAGTGAACCCTCTCCCGGAAGACAAGGGTGACCATCACATGCATTAGGGCAGATAACGTGCGACACCACCCCGGGCTGCACAAGAGGCGGGCTGCGGAGAAGGGACGCCTGCAGCCTGCATACACAAGACGGAGCTGCGGCTAGCGGGACAGGGCTGTGAGCGGCAGCGAAACGTGCCCCTGCTGGGGTGCGGCGAAGAGCATAGCGGAGGGAGCGCTTCACAGCCTTGGGCTTGGACCGGTGGAGTGGAGGCCTGCCTGGTGATTTGAAGGCCTGAGCTGCGGGAACCCTAGGGGTATGCCGAATATCAACAGTGGCTGCAGATGCCATTCTTGGATGTACCGGGGCGTGTTGCGTGCCACAGACTGACCGCGTGGGATTATAGCCAACATGAGGCCCAAATACAATACAGCGACGCAATCAAACAAACTGGACAAATACAAGGTCCAGATGGGGACGCCACAAGCGAAGAACGCTGCAGGTGACCAATCAGGCACGAAAGAACCATCGCTGGCCTCCATCATGGCAGCCATACAGTCACTTGGCGCCAACTTAGAGGCGAAAATTGACAAGGTCTCCATCGAAGTAAATCTCCGGGTCGACCTCGGGAAAACATCGGAGAAGACGAAAGCCAATGAGGCCGACATCAAGGTGCTACAGACGTCAACCAAGGCACTGGAACAACGTGTCAACGACCTAGTGCACCAACACTGCCAAGTGGCGTTGCGGCTGGAAGACCAAGAAGGGAGGGCCCGCAGAAGCAATATACACGTCGTAGGCGTACCGGAGGATCTAGAGGGGCCCAGTGTGGAACTTTTCCTGAAAGGCCTGATCCTCAATCACTTGAAGCCTAAACGCCTCTCCAACATATTCACCGTGGAAAGGGCACACTGTGCACCTATCCCTAAACCCAAACCAGGGGCGCCGCCCAGGACCATTATTGCAAAAATCCTGAACTATAGAGATAGAGATGCCATCTTGCAAGCAGCTAGACAGGCCGGGACCTCCTCTACGACAACGCCACGATTCGGTTTTTTCCGGACTTTACCCTTCAGGTACAACGAGAGAGGCGCTCCTTTGTAGGCGTGAAGGCAGCGCTGAGGGAGAGAGGCATCAGATACATGATGTTTTTTCCTGCCAAGCTCAAGGTTCTTGCTGGAGGCAAATCTTTATTCTTTACCTCGCCTGCGGACGTGCAGGACTGGATTGACCGGAAGATGTCGACGGCTTGGGATCAGGCCAGAGGTGGGAGTTGGAGAGACGCACAGGCTGCGTTGCCATAGTCTGAGCCGGCAGGTCGGACGTTGATGGACAGAGTTAGCGCTCGTGGAGGTCGAGGTCTGCAAGTCCTCATTGGGGGACGCTTCGAGAGGCGACTGAACATTGAGGGCGACGGACCCGCAACTGTGGACCTCTGCTTACTGTAATGTACCGAGGGTTTGTGGTTTGGGTGTGGGTCATGATTTTTTGAAGAACTTCTGGTTGGGGGGAGGGAGAGACGATGTAGTATGATACGGGGAGGAGGGCCTTGCTATTGTTGGTGGCTTTGCTGAAGATCCCCCCTCTCTTTTCCAACTCCGTGACCCAAGTGAGCCCAAAGGAGTGTAATGCAGACTGAAAATGAATGACTCTTTAGATACATGGAGTGTAGGTTTTTCATGGTACACTGTTACAGTTTACGGGGTGGGCATGGGTGGCGGCTGGAGCTGGAGCCGGCACACACCCCACTTTTTTTTTTTTTTTTTTTTTTTAATCTTTATTCGGTTTTTTAGCATTTTCAAAACCATAAAGGATATCACATAGTACAAAATTAGTAATTAGATTTGTTTAAAAAGTACAGTTTAAGATAAACGTTAAAAAGTGATGCATTTCAAATATTAATACAAATTAGTCCGCTGTTTTACAAGTTATTTCTGTGCCTCATAATACACTTTAAAAAATTTAGTACATGATAGACAGTGCAATCAGAATCCAAGGTTTGGAGTGCCAACATGGCTGGACGACATTGTCTGTGGCCCCATTTTTTAAGTAGGGGGATTAACCAAATTTTCCGATGGGGATGATAAAACTTACAAAACAATATTGTGTGTATGGTAGACTGTTGGGAAAGGTCGTCACATGGGCACGGGTCTATCTGTGCATTCCAGTTGTTTTTATCAGGGAAAGTCACTAGCCTGAAAAAAAGATTCATTCTGAACCTTGTTAGGAGCATTTTCTTGTATACTGTTAGCTCCATGGTCAGATATAACTGAATTTTCAGGGACTGCTGGGTCATAATTGCGTGGGTAACAGATTTTTTTGTGATCTGCGTGATCAGTCTCAGAGATTCCAAATGGCCCAACGCAAGTTGTTTCAGCTCTTTTTTGGATGTTTCTTTCAGGGTTTCTGGAGTGTGAAAGTACTTTTGTAGGCCCAGGTCGGAGAAAAAGTGTCTTACGTACGAGAGCCATGCGATTTTATGAGCGTGGTCCAGATCCATAGTGTCCTGTAGGATACTTTTCGTCAGAGTGTTTTTTTCCGACAGCCAGGCTCGCCTCCAGAGCAGAAGAGGTTGAATTTTTATTAGATCTTCGATATGAGAGATTCCCAGCTCTAAATATGAGGCATAGGTGGAAGTGCCTCTAGGAATTGAGAGAAGGAAACTGATGAAGATGTTCTCTTCTTTTTGTATTGAGCTGGAGGATACGTGCCCCCAAATCCCTGCTCCATATAATGCGATGGATTGGCATTTCGCGGCGTAGATCTGAAGCAGTTCTACTGGTGCTCTTTTTCCCAGTTTGTTGGAGAATTTTATCAACGCCATGATCGCTCGTTTGAAAAGATGTCTCCTGGCCTCAACCGCCGCTTTCCAATTTAGGGCGTCATCGATCATAATGCCTAGGTAGGGATATTGTGAGGTCTTTTCAATTTTTTCATCATTCAGAAAGATGGACTTGGTTGCTTTTCTTGATCCGCCGGCTACCATGACAAACGTTTTTTTGATGTTAATACGCAGATCCAAGGCACCCATGAAGTCTGCATATTTAGTTAGGTATTTCTGCAGTTCGTTGGGGGTGCGAGCTAGAATGACTGCGTCATCCGCGTAGAGGAGCGCGGGGATCAAGCGACCTTTTACACTGGGGAGGTCCCTCGCCCCTCTCAACATAGACTCTTCTAGGCCGTTTGTGTACAATAAAAAGAGAAAGGGGGCAAGGACACAGCCTTGCCTTACTCCCGCTCTACCCTGAATGGTGCCGTCAGTTCTCCTTTTGTTCCATATCTTACTCTCGCCGTGGCTTCACTGTATAGCTCCCTCAGAAAGTTCAGAAGGGGAGGGTCTACCCCCATTACGCTCAGCAGCGACCAAAGCTTCGCATGCGAAACGCAATCGAATGCGGAGGACAAATCCACGTAGACCATGTAGATGGAGCCAGGTTTAGCGTGGGTATATTTTGAAGTTAGCAGACTTAAATTTAGGGCCTGTTCAACAGTCCCAAAGCCCTCCCTAAACCCGAACTGTAAGTCCGAGAGGATGGTTTTATCTTCTACCCATTGCTGTAGTTTTTCAAGCAGGACTCTTCCAACTACTTTGCCCAGAGAATCTAGGAGCGAAATTGGTCGGTAGCACTTTGTGTCCTGACGGTCCCCCTTCTTGAAGATTGGGACCATAATTGAAGAGGACCATGACTCTAACAGGCCGAGTTTCGTTGTAGCTGAACAAACTCTTGTGAGTAATGGTACCCATACGTCCGGCAGATGTTTGAACAGGTCAACTGGGACCCCGTCAGGGCCGGGAGCTTTCCCGCTTTTACTTGAAGATAGCGCCAATGCTAGGTCCTGCATGTCAAAGTCCATGGTTATTGGATAAACAACTGGAGAGATATTGGAGTGGTTTTCTTCGCTGTTAGGTGTCAGTTTAAAAATTTCTGAGAAGTGGTTCACCCAGGCATCCTCGTCAATGGCCACATCTATTTTTGGGCCGGCAGAGTCAGCTAGCGAGGGTGATTTAACAATCTTCCAGAAAGTCTTACTGTCTTTCAGGAGTGCGCTCTTATGTAGGGCGTTCCACAGGGATAATTTCAGTTCTTTTTTTCTCTCTTTTCTGGAAGTGTTGTACTCTCGTCGGAGGGCTTGGATCTTTGTTGTGTCTCTATTTGGTTTTCCGAGAGCTTTCCTTAGTTTAGTTTGTGCTTTTGTACAGTCTCGGTTAAACCAACCTGTGGAGTTTGTTTTACTTTGACTAGGTGCATTAGTTAGATGTTTTTTAACTTGCTCTATTATTATGCTGAAGTTTTCGAGAATTTGTTTTGGCTCCGCGTAAGGGTCAAGACAGATCAAGAAGCTATTGTAGGAGGATTCTACTAGCCGTTTTGTTAAAATGTTTGGGTCCACCTTTTCCCATTTTATGGTATAACCATTGTTTTTGCCCAGTTCAAGTCTGTTCTGCGTTAGTGTGTTTGCTATCGATGCCATCAGTGACCTTGGTTGATGGATGTGGAAACTCAGACTTAAAGCAGAATGGTCACTGAGATTATTTTCCAGAATTTTGAAGTTTTTGGTTTGGTCTTTTAGGGCTTCTGTCACTAGTACAAAGTCTACGGTGGTCTCGTGGCCCCTTCCTCTGTAGGTCGGTTCTAGTTTGTTATAACGCTGTTGGATGGGGTTCAGAATTTGTAGATCCAAATCAGCTAATGTTCTATTCATGGCAGTCCCCACTCCTGAGTGGGAAAAGTGGACCAGTGGGTTCTCGTTTACATCCTTTATTCCACATGTGTCATTCGAGGGGCAAGGATGTAGATTGAAATCTCCTCCCCAGATTATCTGGGGTGTTTCCTTTTTCTGTTTGGCGTGCCAATGGTCGGTTATTTTTCCTTGGATTAGTGATAGAACATTCAAGAAGGTGTCATCCTCTAAGTTGTTGTAGAGGTTTATTATTGTGAAACAGAGTTTTTTCCCAATTGTAAGTGTGAGAATCTGGAAGTGTGGAGTTAAGTCTACCTTAATGATCTTCAGGTCGGAAATTGTGTTAGCTAGGTAGATTACCAGACCCCCTTTCGGTCTTCCTGCGTTGCTGGGAAGGGCAGGAGATGTAAATGTCCTATAACCCGCAAGATGTAGAGGTGTCATTGTCCAGGTCTCTTGTAGACAAATGATTTGTGAGTCCTTCAAGAAACCAGCGGCCGAGCCGTCCTCTATTTTTTTTCGGAGGCCTGCCACATTCCAGAAGATAATGGGTAACGGTAAAAGTGCGTTATCTAAAGGTGATTTATCCGTTTGAGGAGGTGCTATTATAGGGTTGGACGGGACCTCAGTTGTTAGTACAGGCTCCGGGGAGTTGGTTCTTTGGCAATCGACCATTTCCAGGCCGCTAAAGCGATTCATTATCGGTATACCTTGCCAGTTTTGCCCATTAATGGACTCTCTGTAATTGGGGCCATATGGATTCTGCGGTGGTCTCTCCCACTGCTCCCAGTTTCTAGATCTATTATGTGGGCCCATGATCTGCCACGGAGCTTCTCTTTGCTGGTGGTTTTGATTTGCTGGCAACCATGGGTGGTCGGGCTCGTTGTGTCGCGGCATTAGTTTTGGACCAGCGACGTCTAGCTCCCAAGGCTGTGGGATTGGTTTCCTCCAGATGCTGTCGGTATCACGGGAATAATTATTGTTGTGATATCTTTTTGGATAGAAGTATGACAGGGATCTTGTGGCAATTCCCCCAGAGGTGTTATTGTGTTCCCAAGAGCAGATATATTCGGTTATGCTGGGGTCCTCGAACGTGATTACTACACAGTCACCACGAGTGGTTTTTTTTCTGTGACCCACCCACGAGGTCCGGGAGACTGAGGCTATTCTGCTTTTCCAGGGGGGTGGAACAGGGCGATTTGTATTCAGCCAATACTGTACTTTATTCTTCAGTGACCAGTTGGGTTCGACCCCCTCACCAGTAAGTTCAGGGACCCCTGTCATGACCACCACGTATGGACATGCCGCGGGAGGCAGGTTTACAGGGGGTCTTTGGTCAATAGTCTCTCTCGGAGTTCCTTTTGTTTTTGTTTGATTTGTATTTGTTATGGCAGGGGTTATGGTGGCAGGGGGGTTAGTCGTGACTGGGGTTTTAGAGGAAGGGATATT
This sequence comes from Lissotriton vulgaris, assembly GCF_964263255.1. Taxonomy (NCBI): domain Eukaryota; kingdom Metazoa; phylum Chordata; class Amphibia; order Caudata; family Salamandridae; genus Lissotriton; species Lissotriton vulgaris. The sequence continues at coordinate 564,678 of NW_028248178.1, forward strand.
TATACTTGGGGTATTCACTGTCGGTGTAGGATGTGGGTTGGATTGTGGGGGGATGGTCAAGGGCTTGGGAGTCGTTTTTTGGACAATAGGAGGGTTTAGTACTGTTGAAAGCTTTGCTGTAGGTTGTTTTTTGGTCTGCGGAAGAGGCAACGTTGCCGGTTTCTTATTTGTGTGAGTTGTGGTCGAGGAGTTTGAAACGGGCTTTGGGGGGACTTGTGAGGGTGTGGTTTTAGGAGAGCTGGAGATTTTTGATATTAGACTCTCGATGTTAGTAAGTCTAGATTCTAAAGGGCGAATATAGGAATTCAGAAGGGAAGCTATCTCCTTGATTAATCTGGCTGATTCTCTTTCTTTTCCTAGATGTTGTGGGCTTTGTGGTTCCGGGATTGGGGAGTCATGAAGATCGTGTGGTAGTTGGTGTATCATTACTATATTACTGGGAAGGGGGGCAGAGTGAAGGGGCAATACTGCTGGATTTGTATCGCCTACCAAGACTATAAGGTCAGCCGTTTTAGTGTTTTCGATGTGGTCTGGTTTCTTGCTAACGTTTCTTTTCTTGATAGCTCCCTCCCTCCTCCCTCTCGTTTGCCTTACTTCTTCAGGGGTTGGATCGGGGAAGATGTCTGGGGTTTTTTCTAGGTCACTATCTGAGAAAGTTACTGAGAGTTGGGAGGCTGAAAGGTCTACGTTATTTGGGAGACTGAGTCTGTTTGCAGTCACCGACGTTAAAGTTGGCGTTGCCTGAACATCTGGGGTTCTTGCAGTAGCTAGTAGTCCCATTGAGGATCGGCGTGCAATTGCAAGTTCGGTTGAAACTCTCCCCTCAATTAAGCTTATGCTTTGGTCGATAAATGTATTTGCTTTGGCGAGAAAATCGTCCATTGGACCAAGCAATTTATCTCCTATCCCATTTTTTTTGGCTTTTTTCTGTTTACTAGATCGCGTATTCATTTTCCAATGGGTGAATATAAGGAGATCAAAGCGTAATAGGTATTTAGTAGTTGTGGGGGTCAGAGAGGTAATAAATGCCTATGTTAAAATTACCGTGATGGAGTAGTTAGGGGGGTGGGCCGGACCGGACTCTCGCGTACTCGAACGGCCTCAAACGGCCCGCTCTTTGCCCGGTCTTCGCCCTGTTCGTCGTCCCGCGCGCGTCCCACGGCGCGCGTTTCCAGGATGCTTTGTAGGATGTGGGGGATTGTGGGGGTGTGGCACTGGGAGGGGGCGCGGCTCTCACGGGAAGAGGACCAGCTAGAGATGGTGCATGCTGGTCCTCACAGTCCCGGGGCCGGCGCCTCTCCCTCCTCTGCGGCCACGCGGTGTTTTCCGGCGTCCCAGCCGCTCCAGCAACAGCAGGTGAAGATGGGTTGGCTACTCCTGTAGCTTTAGGCGGTGATTCAGGGCTCCAGTAAGGAACAACAGCGGCAAAGTTAGTAGCGAGTGGCACCCGCGAAGCGGGTGCCGCGAGATGTTAAGGGCTTGGCTGGGGGTGTGGCACTGGGAGGGGGCGCGGCTCTCACGGGAAGAGGACCAGCTAGAGATGGTGCATGCTGGTCCTCGCAGTCCCGGGGCCGGCGCCTCTCCCTCCTCTGCGGCCACGCGGTGTTTTCCGGCATCCCAGCCGCTCCAGCAACAGCAGGTGAAGATGGGTTGGCTACTCCTGTAGCTTTAGGCGGTGATTCAGGGCTCCAGCAAGGAACAACAGCGGCAAAGTTCATCTGTTGGGAAAAGGGGGTTGTTTTCTGTTTTATTATTCTCCAGATTCCAGGTTGGGTAATGGGCGAAAGGCGCTCTGCTAATTGGGGATGTGGGTAGTTCGAGACCTATGGAGCAGGGAAGTAGGGTTGGGGGGGTTGCATTTGTTGGGGGGGAGGGACGAGAGTGAAGGGGGAGAGACGGGGACGGTTGCACATTGGAGGGGGAGGGGCGAGGTTGTTAGCAGCACACCGCGGCAGGGCACATATTCTGAAACAGCAACATAGGACACACAGGAGAGCACTGGTTAGCTACAGGGTCCATGGCTATGAAGTGGGATAGGAGTCTTAAACTAATTAGCTGGAACGTCAATGGTATGGGGGAAAAACTCGAAGCGGGTGCCGCGAGATGTTAAGGGCTTGGCTGGGGGTGTGGCACTGGGAGGGGGCGCGGCTCTCACGGGAAGAGGACCAGCTAGAGATGGTGCATGCTGGTCCTCGCAGTCCCGGGGCCGGCGCCTCTCCCTCCTCTGCGGCCACGCGGTGTTTTCCGGCGTCCCAGCCGCTCCAGCAACAGCAGGTGAAGAAGGGTTGGCTACTCCTGTAGCTTTAGGCGGTGATTCAGGGCTCCAGCAAGGAACAACAGCTGCAAAGTTCATCTGTTGGGAAAAGGGGGTTGTTTTTCTGTTTTATTATTCTCCAGATTCCAGGTTGGGTAATGGGCGAAAGGCGCTCTGCTAATTGGGGATGTGGGTAGTTCGAGACCTATGGAGCAGGGAAGTAGGGTTGGGGGGGTTGCATTTGTTGGGGGGGAGGGACGAGAGTGAAGGGGGAGAGACAGGGACGGTTGCACATTGGAGGGGGAGGGGCGAGGTTGTTAGCAGCACACCGCGGCAGGGCACATATTCTGAAACAGCAACATAGGACACACAGGAGAGCACTGGTTAGCTACAGGGTCCATGGCTATGAAGTGGGATAGGAGTCTTAAACTAATTAGCTGGAACGTCAATGGTATGGGGGAAAAACCCAAACGGTGTATCGTGCTGCAGTTTGTGAAGAAACACTTGCCAGACGTAGTCTTAATGCAGGAGATGCACCTGAGGGGGAACACATGCCAGGCACTAAACAGATGTGGATACACACTAGCGGCACATGCCGGTTTCACTTCGGAGTCTCGAGGGGTAGGTGTTTTGGTGTGATGCACCTTTCCCATGGTGGTGGAGGTAGATCCCATGAGGCGCTTTGTGGCTATTTCTGGGAAATTGGAGGGCCGTAGACTCACCCTAGTGTCGGTCTATATCCCTCCAGGCCTCCAGACACAATCCTATAGTGACCTGGGAGAGCTCGTACTGTCCCTCCCGGAAGGCCTCCTGCTGCTGGGTGGTGACTTCAACGCGGTGGTCTCGGGGCAAATAGACAGGCAACCGGCGAGAGATATCGGGTGGGGCAGCGGTGGCTCCCCAATCTCCGGGAGGCGTTCGGACTGGTCGATCTATGGCACCTCCTGCACCCAACACAAAAACAGTACACTTTCTTGTCAGGGCCACACCACACTTTTTCGCGCCTAGATTACCTCCTGGCACCAATGCACCAGGACATGATGATACGTGAAGTCACCCACCTGGCAAGGGGCAACTCGGATCACTCCCCTCTCTGGGTGCATCTTACGCTAGGCGACCGGCAGGTTAGCTGTGTCGCTCCCATTGCCTCGTGGCAATTGAAGGGTGAAGCTATACAGAAGAATGATACCCAGGTGATCGATCGCTACTTTGATGAAAACTCGGGGTCTGTGGACTCGGGGGTGGGCCTATGGGAGGCCTTCAAGACGGTGGTAAGGGGAGAAGCACTCTCAGCAATAGCGGGACGCCACAAGGAACATGAGACACAACTGCAGACTCTGGAGTCTGAGTTGTATACCCTTGAGGACACTGCACACTGCACTGGGAGCCTAGACACGATACACCAGCTCCAATTGAAGGCCACAGAGTACAGGGACCTTGCTACAGACGCAGCCAGGACATTGGCGAGGGACAGAGAAGGGAGGCTCTATGATCAAGGAGATAAGGCGGGCAAACTTATAGCGTGGTTGGACAGGAAGCAACATGCTCAGAAGGTGGTCGCTGAGTTGCAGACGGCTACGGGAACGGTTCTAACGGACCCGCAAGATATAGTCAGGGAGTTTGCGTCATACTATCAACAAGTTTACGCTCGGAGATCCGCAATGACGGAAAGTGATTCGGCGGCCTTCTTGGAGGACATTTTCCTCCCATCCCTCTCCGAGGACGAAAAAGAGACTCTAGAAGCACCCCTGGTGTTGGAAGAAATAGTGAATGCCATCAATGAACTTCGCCCTGGGAAGGCCCTAGGGCCCCATGGGCTACCTGTGGAGCTCTATAACCTCAAACCAAACGGCCTGGGTGAGCACCTCAAGCAGATGTTCGAGGAAAGTAGGGAGCTAGGTAGTCTGCCCCATGACCACAGGATAGCCACAATCCTGGCAATCCCCAAGGTGGGGAAGCCTAAAGAGTTCTGTGCCTCCTATAGGCCGATATCATTGCTCAACGTGGAACCAAAACTCCTGGCCAAGGTTTTGGGCAACGGGATCAGACTGGTCCACCATACACTGGTGCACCCAGACCAATCGGGCTTTATGCCTCACCGCAATACAGCGTTGAATCTATGATGCCTCCATGGGGTGCTGGGCTGCTGCCACCGGCTACGCAGAGAGGCAGTGGTGGTGTCATTAGATGCGGCCATGGCTTTCGATACCCTAGAGTGGCCGTACATGATGAAAGGACTTCGAAAGTTGGGGTTCGGCCCTAGCTTCATTAGCTGGGTATAGCTCCTTTATGCAGGTCCGTTAGCTCAGGTCGTAGTCAACAACAAACTTTCAGAGGCCTTCAGTTTAGGGAGGGGGCACGACAGGGATGCCCCCTCTCACCCCTGCTATTTGCTTTGGCCATTGAACCATTGGCAGCGTGGGTGAGGCAGACCCCCTCACTGCAGGGGATATGATGGGCAGACGGCTAGGAGGATAGGATCTCGCTTTACGTGGACGACATCCTCCTGTACCTCACGAAGCCACAAGAGTCCCTAGCGGCAGCACTAGACATTTTCCGGAGGTTTGGGGAGTACTCCGGTTACACTATTAACTGGGGGAAATCTCTCATTTATGTTTTGTGCAGACCCCACCCCGCAGACACCTGCCGATTGCCCGATCCAAATAGCCAGCGACGTGTTCACATACCTAGGCATTTACATATCCAAAGACCGTGCTGCACGGTACGAGCGAAACCTTTTGCCTCACCTGCGGCAGCTCCAAAGAGACGTAGCGGTCTGGAAGAACCTCCCACTATCGCTACTAGGCCGGGCCGCCCTATTTAAAATGATGGCGCTGCCAAGATTCCTTTATGTCCTCCAGAATCACCCGGACCTAGTCCCGAATAAATACTTTGCCGCTTTGAGGTAACCCAAAGGGACCTTCTCTGGGCGGGTACGCCCCGCATCTCCCTCCAGAAGCTAACTCTGGGCTGGTTTGATGGGGGATAGCATTACCTGACATCAGGAAATATTACTGGGCGGCGCATCTATCGGCCATCAATCAGAGGACATACTGTGCAGGTAATGACCCTGGGTACGAGATGGACAAATGGCTCCTTCCAGGGGGGAACTTCGAGGCGGCTCTTTACTCCAGACAGGGAAGGTAACGATTGACGGGGCCAACCAATCACTCTGTCCAGCTGTGGCACATAGTTCAGAAGAAACTGGGCTGGGTGGGCAAACTTACCCAGGCAACCCCACTGTGGGCCTCTGAGAGGCTAGGCACCCTTAGCCGCACGAAGGACTTTAGGAACTGGGACTTAATAGGCATTTCTCTGGTCAAGGACTTATGGGGCCCCGCGGGAGTGCTCACATTTGACACCCTTCAACGCACGTATGATCTGGCTCAGACAGAACACTTCCAATACATGCACGTCCGATATGATCTAAAGGCCAATATTCCTCCTAGGACACAGCTCCCAGAGTCCTCGCCACTAGAAGACAGACTGCTAGATGGCCACCTCCCGGAAAAGGCCATATCGCTCACATACAAAAAACTCATTAACCATACCCCTGACCCACTGTGGGCCCTTAAAGAGAAGTGGGAGGCAGACGGACTGAAAATTGATGACGAAGAATGGCGCGAGGCGCTAGCGTCCCCAAAAGAGATAGCAATACCAGCCAAGTTGCGACTCATTCAATTAAAAGTCCTACACATAGTGTATATTTCTGGTTCCCGGCTGGTCCTGATGGGCCGCAGCGATGACGGACTCTGCCGAAGACGGTGTGGGGAGGTGGGAACCTTTCTACACATATGGTGGGAATGCCGGGAGGTGCAAGTTTACTGGGCACAGGTGCTTGATTGTATGAGAGAGGTGTGGGGGTGGAATTGCAGCCTGAAGTGAAGAGGTGCCTCCTTAACATCTGGGAACCCTCTGACCTCCCTGCAAAGGGCAAAATATGGGCCACACTGGGTCTGGCAATAGCAAAAAGAAACATCGCAAGACTATGGGGTGCGGCCACACCACCAACACTGGGGGCCTGGCAGAAAGATATGGACTGGAATATGGTGCAGGAAAAGACGGTATACATGTCTAGAGGCTGTCCGAGGAAATGGGTTGCTGTATGGGCTAAATGAAATGAGTACAGAGGCAACATCTGTGAACCCCCCATGATCAGGACTGTTGACGAGCTAATTGATTAATGTATAGAAGAATGTATGAACTGGACCTACTTTCATGATGCTTTTTGAAACGTCAAACTATTTAATCCATGTGTCTTCCTGGAAATGTACTATTGCTAATGATAATATGCTAATACGTGCTTGTGCTGTGGTGATTATGATCTTTCTTTATTTTGAAAATAAAAAGAATTAAAAAAGAAAATAGTACGTACATCATACATAATGTCACTGCCCCTCCCTTCTTGTTGACATCTCCAGGAGTTGCTTCTCTCTCGTGGCTGAAGTGAAAGAAGGTTTTCACACATTATGCTCGTGTCTGTGGCATTTCCTTAACCACATCGCTGCTGTGCATTTTCCCCTCCTGTGCTGATTTATGGTGAAGTCCATTGTTCATGACGAGCTCAGCTCGTCATCAGCACAGCTCCACTGTGCCTCATGACGAGCTGAGCTCGTCATGAGCATGGAAGGGGTTAAGCGCAGAGAGGAAAGCCTCATTGTTAATGCATTGTTTGGGCTCTGAGGGACAAGAATTCTTTGAACACCATCCTGAACTCTCTGAGAGTGACTCTGCCATTCTTAATGAATACGAGATCTGCTTCAAAAAGTTGGACTTGCACCACCTCCCCAAAGTGAGTACTGTCCTTGAACCATATCTTTTTGGGAGAAGGATACAAAGGCAGGATGAGTCAGTCAAACAGTACATCACTACCTTGCGCAAATTGGCTTCCACGTGCAATTTTGATGCAGCTTAGAGGAGCAGTTAAGATATCAGTTCATGTTGGGATGCGCCCTCGACAAAACGAGAGATGCCCTTTGGCAAAAAGAAAAGCCATTGCTTCAAGAAGTGCTGACCATAGCCAAAAGTCACTAGCATTCAAGAGCGTGTGTTGATATTATACGCAAAGACTGTTCAGGTGAAAAAGGGAGAACATTGATGTCAAGGTGCTGGTGGATAGATTTGTTGAACCCAAATCAAGCACCACTTCAAAACCCTTTAACACAAAAAAAAATTTAGGTGAAGTACTTCAGGTGTGGCAACCCTGGCCATATGGCCAACTTTAAAGACCACCCAGGCTGGAAGGCCATGTGAAAAACTTGTGAGAGAAAAGGTCACGTCTCAAAAAGCTGCAGAATGGGCAACAAGCATAAAAAAGTCATGGAAGTTGAACTTTATGAAGAAGAAATGGAAGGAATCAATATTCTCCCAGTCGCAGGGAAAGCTAATGATGGCCCTCAGGAGCTAGTTTTGATCAATGATGCTCCAATGAGCATGCTGTTCGACTCTGGGGCCAAGATAGCTCTAGTCCCAAAAACTTTTTATGAGCGTAATTTGCTGGGCAAAGTCACCCTGTTGAAGCCAGACATTAGACTGATAGGTTAAGGTGGGGTGACTATTGAGTTGCTGGGTTATTTCTGGGGCATGATTGACTTAAAAGGGAGATCCTTGCCTGGTAAAATCTATGTCTTGATGAAAGGGGATTCGCTCATACGTTGGTTCCATCAGCATGATCTACATATCTGCCTTGATCACAATGAGATCTGTCTGCATAAAAGAATTACTACCAGTTAGGGTTGTTAGTAATGCTAATCGAGACTGGATCAAGGAATTCCCTGAGGTCTTTGCTGGTGAGCTGGGTGTGTCTCAAAAACTATGTACATTGGATAAAGGTAAAATCTAATGCTGTTCCAAAAACAGCTAAGGTTAGGAATGCACCTCTGTTAGTAAGGGACTGCATAAAAGTTGAATTAGACAATCTCTTAGCCAAGTGCATCATTCAAGAAGTTAAAGCAACGGAGTGGGTTTCTCCTGTTGTTATGGCCCGCAAGCCAATGGGGAAGCCAGGCTCTGTGTCGGCTCGAGGGAGCTCAACAAAGCAGTTATTCACAAATCTCTGAAGAGTTCTGTGCTCCGCTATGTTAGCAAGTAGGCTCAAATACCTTCCAAGTGGCCTGGTTTCGCTGATAGGGAGCTCTGTTGCAGCTCACATAAAGACAGTGACCTCTCACTGCCTTGGCCTTCGTGTCGGAGTACCTACTTTTATTAAGCATTTTACGTTGCTTTTATATTGCACATGCTCAAAAATGGAAAGTTAAGTGGATTCCTGTTTGTCGAACAGTGCAGAGTGGTGAGTGCAGAGTGGTGAGTGGTGAGTGCAGAGTGGTGAGTGCAGAGTGGTGAGTGCAGAGTGGTGAGTGCAGAGTGCAGAGTGGTGAGTGCAGAGTGCAGAGTGGTGAGTGCAGAGTGGTGAGTGCAGAGTGCAGAGTGCAGAGTGGTGAGTGCAGAGTGGTGAGTGCAGAGTGGTGAGTGCAGAGTGGTGAGTGGTGAGTGCAGAGTGGTGAGTGCAGAGTGGTGAGTGCAGAGTGGTGAGTGCAGAGTGGTGAGTGCAGAGTGGTGAGTGCAGAGTGCAGAGTGGTGAGTGGTGAGTGCAGAGTGCAGAGTGGTGAGTGCAGAGTGCAGAGTGGTGAGTGCAGAGTGCAGAGTGCAGAGTGGTGAGTGGTGAGTGCAGAGTGGTGAGTGCAGAGTGGTGAGTGCAGAGTGGTGAGTGCAGAGTGGTGAGTGCAGAGTGGTGAGTGCAGAGTGGTGAGTGCAGAGTGGTGAGTGCAGCGTGGTGAGTGCAGAGTGGTGAGTGCAGAGTGCAGAGTGGTGAGTGCAGAGTGGTGAGTGCAGAGTGGTGAGTGGTGAGTGCAGAGTGCAGAGTGGTGAGTGCAGAGTGGTGAGTGCAGAGTGGTGAGTGCAGAGTGGTGAGTGCAGAGTGGTGAGTGCAGAGTGGTGAGTGCAGAGTGGTGAGTGGTGAGTGCAGAGTGGTGAGTGCAGAGTGGTGAGTGCAGAGTGGTGAGTGCAGAGTGCAGAGTGGTGAGTGCAGAGTGGTGAGTGCAGAGTGCAGAGTGGTGAGTGCAGAGTGGTGAGTGCAGAGTGCAGAGTGGTGAGTGCAGAGTGGTGAGTGCAGAGTGGTGAGTACAGAGTGGTGAGTGGTGAGTGCAGAGTGGTGAGTGCAGAGTGGTGAGTGCAGAGTGGTGAGTGCAGAGTGGTGAGTGGTGAGTGCAGAGTGCAGAGTGGTGAGTGGTGAGTGCAGAGTGCAGAGTGGTGAGTGCAGAGTGCAGAGTGGTGAGTGGTGAGTGCAGAGTGGTGAGTGCAGAGTGGTGAGTGCAGAGTGGTGAGTGCAGAGTGGTGAGTGGTGAGTGCAGAGTGCAGAGTGGTGAGTGCAGAGTGGTGAGTGCAGAGTGCAGAGTGGTGAGTGCAGAGTGGTGAGTGCAGAGTGGTGAGTGCAGAGTGGTGAGTGCAGAGTGGTGAGTGCAGAGTGCAGAGTGGTGAGTGCAGAGTGGTGAGTGCAGAGTGGTGAGTGCAGAGTGGTGAGTGCAGAGTGGTGAGTGCAGAGTGGTGAGTGCAGAGTGGTGAGTGCAGAGTGGTGAGTGGTGAGTGCAGAGTGGTGAGTGCAGAGTGGTGAGTGGTGAGTGCAGAGTGCAGAGTGGTGAGTGCAGAGTGGTGAGTGCAGAGTGGTGAGTGCAGAGTGGTGAGTGCAGAGTGGTGAGTGCAGAGTGGTGAGTGCAGAGTGGTGAGTGTAGAGTGCAGAGTGGTGAGTGCAGAGTGGTGAGTGGTGAGTGCAGAGTGGCGAGTGCAGAGTGGCGAGTGCAGAGTGGCGAGTGCAGAGTGGCGAGTGCAGAGTGGCGAGTGCAGAGTGGCGAGTGCAGAGTGGCGAGTGCAGAGTGGTGAGTGGTGAGTGCAGAGTGGTGAGTGGTGAATGCAGAGTTCAGAGTGGTGAGTGCAGAGTGGTGAGTGCAGAGTGGTGAGTGCAGAGTGGTGAGTGCAGAGTGCAGAGTGGTGAGTGCAGAGTGCAGAGTGGTGAGTGCAGAGTGCAGAGTGGTGAGTGCAGAGTGCAGAGTGGTGAGTGGTGAGTGCAGAGTGGTGAGTGCAGAGTGGTGAGTGCAGAGTGGTGAGTGGTGAGTGCAGAGTGGTGAGTGCAGAGTGGTGAGTGCAGAGTGCAGAGTGGTGAGTGCAGAGTGGTGAGTGCAGAGTGGTGAGTGGTGAGTGCAGAGTGGTGAGTGCAGAGTGGTGAGTGCAGAGTGGTGAGTGCAGAGTGGTGAGTGCAGAGTGGTGAGTGCAGAGTGGTGAGTGCAGAGTGGTGAGTGGTGAGTGCAGAGTGGTGAGTGCAGAGTGGTGAGTGCAGAGTGGTGAGTGCAGAGTGCAGAGTGGTGAGTGCAGAGTGGTGAGTGCAGAGTGCAGAGTGGTGAGTGCAGAGTGGTGAGTGGTGAGTGCAGAGTGCAGAGTGGTGAGTGCAGAGTGGTGAGTGCAGAGTGGTGAGTGCAGAGTGGTGAGTGGTGAGTGCAGAGTGGTGAGTTGTTAGACGGACCGGGAGGGTCGGCCGAGGATAAGGGGAGAGGTCTCCGGGGAGAGCCGTCTCCAGCGATCGTACAGACAAGTAACTTCCCCCCCCCACAGACGGACACCACACCAGGATAAGGTTCAACGATACTTTATCAGCAATTCTTTAAGTACGGTAAAATGGTACAAGGAGGTCTGGACTCAGGGGTCCCCTCGGTTCTGGTCTCTGGATTGGGAAAAGGGTAGCGGGACAGTCTTGTTACCAATAGATGAAAATAGCTCTCAATCCTCGAGCTCGGCGTTCTAGATGATCGGGCCGCGGCGGAGCCAGCAGGTCCCGAGATGGATGAAGGAAGCGACGGTCCGCGGCGGAGCCAGCAGGTCCCGATGAAGATGGTGGTTACAAACGGTCCGCGGCCACGCCAGCAGGTCCCGACGACGATGAAGGTTACGAAGGTTGCGGCAGCGCCAGCAGGCAGGACGATGGTTCGCAAGGCAGGGCTACGGCAGCGCCAGTAGTCCGTCAAGGATGAGTTCTTCACTGCGTCTCTCGACTCCAGGATACAACTGCCCTCCTGCTCTGGAGCTGCCCCAGTTATAGGGCTGGTGCCCTTTGATGTCCGGACCCTCGCACTTGGAGGTCGGGGGGTCCGGGATGAAGGAGTCCAGACACCCAGCAGGGGGGTGGAGCCAGCGCCCGGGGAGGTTGTGGGCGAGCGGCACCTGGCGGGGGAGAGCCATCGACACCTCTTTCTCCCATTGACCTGCCAAGTAGTCCGCTCACCTCCTGGGTGGATGGTGGTGCCGGGATGTCTGAGGCCTGGCCAGGCCCAGGGTTGGGGTCGATCGGGGGCCACGCGGCCTCGTGGCGGAGTGTCCAAGATGGCGCCCAGGCTGGGCGCGCGGGCCAGTAGTGGATCGGGCCCACGAGGTCGATATGTTCAGAGGCAAGGGTCCCGGAGGGGACGGAAAACGTGAAGTGGTGGTGTGTGACACTTGAGGGACCGGGCTCGGGCCTGGTCGGGCAGAGGGGGAGCTGCCCTTCACGTGGCCTGTCCAACATGAGTGCAGAGTGGTGAGTGCAGAGTGCAGAGTGGTGAGTGCAGAGTGCAGAGTGGTGAGTGCAGAGTGCAGAGTGGTGAGTGGTGAGTGCAGAGTGGTGAGTGGTGAGTGCAGAGTGGTGAGTGCAGAGTGGTGAGTGCAGAGTGGTGAGTGCAGAGTGGTGAGTGGTGATTGCAGAGTGCAGAGGGCAGAGTGGTGAGTGCAGAGTGGTGAGTGCAGAGTGGTGAGTGCAGAGTGGTGAGTGCAGAGTGGTGAGTGCAGAGTGGTGAGTGCAGAGTGCAGAGTGGTGAGTGGTGAGTGCAGAGTGGTGAGTGCAGAGTGGTGAGTGCAGAGTGGTGAGTGCAGAGTGGTGAGTGCAGAGTGGTGAGTGGTGAGTGCAGAGTGGTGAGTGCAGAGTGGTGAGTGCAGAGTGCAGAGTGGTGAGTGCAGAGTGGTGAGTGCAGAGTGGTGAGTGCAGAGTGGTGAGTGCAGAGTGCAGAGTGGTGAGTGCAGAGTGGTGAGTGGTGAGTGCAGAGTGGTGAGTGCAGAGTGGTGAGTGCAGAGTGGTGAGTGCAGAGTGGCGAGTGCAGAGTGGCGAGTGCAGAGTGGCGAGTGCAGAGTGGCGAGTGCAGAGTGGCGAGTGGCGAGTGCAGAGTGGCGAGTGGTGAGTGCAGAGTGGTGAGTGCAGAGTGGTGAGTGGTGAGTGCAGAGTGGTGAGTGCAGAGTGGTGAGTGCAGAGTGCAGAGTGGTGAGTGCAGAGTGGTGAGTGCAGAGTGGTGAGTGGTGAGTGCAGAGTGGTGAGTGCAGAGTGGTGAGTGCAGAGTGGTGAGTGGTGAGTGCAGAGTGCAGAGTGGTGAGTGCAGAGTGGTGAGTGGTGAGTGCAGAGTGCAAAGTGGTGAGTGCAGAGTGGTGAGTGCAGAGTGGTGAGTGCAGAGTGGTGAGTGCAGAGTGGTGAGTGGTGAGTGGTGAGTGCAGAGTGGTGAGTGCAGAGTGGTGAGTGCAGAGTGGTGAGTGCAGAGTGGTGAGTGCAGAGTGGTGAGTGCAGAGTGGTGAGTGCAGAGTGGCGAGTGCAGAGTGGCGAGTGCAGAGTGGCGAGTGCAGAGTGGCGAGTGCAGAGTGGCGAGTGGCGAGTGCAGAGTGGCGAGTGCAGAGTGGCGAGTGGCGAGTGCAGAGTGGCGAGTGCAGAGTGGCGAGTGTGCAGAGTGGCGAGTGTGCAGAGTGGCGAGTGTGCAGAGTGGCGAGTGTGCAGAGTGGAGAGTGTGCAGAGTGGCGAGTGTGCAGAGTGGCGAGTGTGCAGAGTGGTGAGTGTGCAGAGTGAGTGTGCAGAGCAGTGAGTGCAGAGTGGTGAGTGTGCAGAGTGAGTGTGCAGAGCAGTGAGTGCAGAGCAAGTGTGCAGAGCATTGTGTGCTGTTGAGTGCAGAGTGCTGTGTATTGGCAATGTTAATGACAATGGCCATTTATTTTTGATTTAAAGAAAAAAAAGAAATGTCATGAGCAATGCCAATAGCTCTACCTTTAATGATGCCGAGACCATTGCATTGCAAATGCTTGTTACTCATCCAAAAGCCTCTCCTACTGCTAAGACATAAAAAAATAATAATAAAAAAATCTTTCACTCTTATATCCCTCCACTATCCTTTCACTTCTCAAATTCCATATTAAACTATACTAATGTACTACCCAAATAACTGAATAACATATCCACTACTCAAATTACTTCATATTTTGTTTTACTATACTAAATTTCAACAGTAATCCTTTATGGGTTCCGGAGTGGCGTGCTACTCGCCAGAAAAGCGATTCAACACCCGTCAGGGGTAACAAGTGCTACATGAATGCAAATCTTTCTTCCCCTTTTATCCCTCCGCTATTCTTCTCACTCCAAGTAACTGACTAATATCCATCACTAAAACTACTTTATTTCACCATATTAATTCACCACTAATCCTTTGTAGGCTTCCTGAATAGCGTGCGTCAACAGGTGCTATATAAATACAAACCTTTGTCCTCCTCTATCCTTCTGCTATAATTCCAAATCCAAATAACTGACTTACCTATCCACCACTTAAAATGTACTTGCATGTTTCACTATACTAATTCAACACTAATCCTCTATGGGTCCCGGAGTAGCGTGCTAATCGTCGAAAAAGCGATTTGACGCCTCGTCAAGGGTAGTAAGAGCTATATAAATGCAAATACAATACAGTGCAGGGAGTGAGTGACTGTGCAGGAAGAGAGTGAGTGACAGTGCAGGGAGTGACTGACAGTGCAGGGTGTGAGTGACAGTGCAGGAAGGGAGTGAGTGTCAGTGCAGGGGGGAGTGAGTGTCAGTGTAGGGAGTGAGTGACACTGCAGGGAGTGAGTGTCAGTGTAGGGAGTGAGTGACACTGCAGGGAGTGAGTGTCAGTGTATTGAGTGTCAGTGCAGGGAGTGAGTGACAGTGCAGGGTGTGAGTGACAGTGCAGGAAGGGAGTGAGTGTCAGTGCAGGGGGGGGTGAGTGTCAGTGTAGGGAGTGAGTGTCAGTGTAGGGAGTGAGTGACAGTGCAGGGGGTGAGTGTCAGTGCAGGGAGTGAGTGTCAGTGCAGGGAGTGAGTGTCAGTGCAGAGAGTGTCAGTGCAGGGAGTGAGTGTCAGTGCAGGGTGTGAGTGACAGTGCAGGAAGGGAGTGAGTGTCAGTGCAGGGGGGAGTGAGTGACACTGCAGGGAGTGTCAGTGCATTGAGTGTCAGTGTAGGGAGTGAGTGACAGTGCAGGGGGTGAGTGTCAGTGCAGGGAGTGAGTGTCAGTGCAGGGAGTGAGTGTCAGTGCAGAGAGTGTCAGTGCAGGGAGTGAGTGACAGTGCAGGGAGTGAGTGACAGTGCAGGAAGGGAGTGAGTGACAGGGCAGGGAGTGAGTGACAGTGCAGGGAGTGAGTGACAGTGCAGGGGGTGAGTGACAGTGCAGGGAGTGAGTGTCAGTGCTGTGCAGGGAGTGAGTCGCCATGCAGTAGGCAGGGCTCTGCTTTGCTCTGGGATTGTTCTCTCTCCCTTGGATTCTGGGCCCTCCTCCTCCTCCAGATTCTTTGTTTATTTGCTGTTATCTAAGGAACTTGTATAAAACCATGATGAAATGATGAGACGCTTCTCTCTTTCTTTTTGTAATGAGTGTCAGGACTATTGTCCCCCTTTTAACTCTGTCAAGAGACTGAAGAGTTGTCCGTATATTGCAACATTTGTTCTTGTGCTTGGTCCTGGTGAAGGTGCTGCTGACTTTGCAGTTCAGCCACTGAAACAACCTCCTTGAATGTTGGTACGAAAAAGCAGCAGCGGACCTTAAAGTGCCGCACCTAAACTCCAGTTCCAAAATAAGTCAATATTTAAATATATTTTTCTGTGCTGCCAACCCCGACGCCAGCTGCTGTTTGGCGTCGCTGTGCTCTCCAGATCAGTTAAACAATTTTTTCAATGCTCATGGGGGCGCACCAAAATAGAAGTCCAAGAGAAAGTAAGTAGAAAAATGTTCTTTATTTATTTATCTTTGTCCGTTTGAAATACACATCATCAGTAAAATATGCAACGAGTTCAGCCAACGCGTTTCACTCCCTACCAAGGAGTTTCTTCAGGGCTTTAGTTCATGTAGTTTCTGTCTTCCCTTATTTTTCCGTTTTCAAAACTTAATAGTTCTTGCCCATAAGTCGATTCAAGTGGTCCACTGTTTTCCCATCCCTGGCCGTATTCGTGCAAAGTCGTTGCGATACTGTATTAAACGGCGTTCGGTGTCAGCGTATCGGCATGGCTGGTTCCAGGCTCTGGGATGGGAAAACAGTGGACCACTTGAATCGACTTATGGGCAAGAACTATTAAGTTTTGAAAACGGAAAAATAAGGGAAGACAGAAACTACATGAACTAAAGCCCTGAAGAAACTCCTTGGTAGGGAGTGAAACGCGTTGGCTGAACTCGTTGCATATTTTACTGATGATGTGTATTTTAAACGGACAAAGATAAATAAATAAAGAACATTTTTCTACTTACTTTCTCTTGGACTTCTATTTTGGTGCGCCCCCATGAGCATTGAAAAAAAAACCTCCTTGAATGTGCTCACTGCTGTTGGTCAAAGAAGGAGGAAGGAATGAATGGGGTTTCCTGGACGTGTGGGCTGTGGGTCTACAGTGGGGGATCTGCTTTTAACCAGGGGACGTGGTTGTTGGTTTGAGTAACTCTGGGAGGTTTGGGGGACAAACAGTAAACTTATCTTAATTTACACATGACTTTATTCATTCACGGTCTGACTGTGTTAGTTCTTTTTCTTTGGGATTTTCATTTTTTGTTAATTAAGATATGTTTGATTTTTTGTTTGATTGATGACTACAAATGCTTTTTTAAACATCGAGGTATTGGTGTATCAATTAAATTTGAATGAATAAAGTCATGTGTAAATTAAGATAAGTGCTCCTGATAGATAATGTTCTGTTTGGCCTTAGGAGAGTCGTGGATCCACGCTGTTTGGGTACGAACCCTTGCGCTGCTCCCTTCATTCGCCCTCCCTGCAGCCCTGATGTTCGGGAAGGGCATTCCCATCCACCCCTGGCTGTATTCATCAATTGCCCTGGTTTACTAGTTATAGAAAAGGGGTATGGCTGTAGGGCCAAAAAACATTGTGATACCCAATGGTTATTGTCCCTGTTCTGGGACAACCAAGTCGAGAGGCATGAGTTATTATCGCCTAAAGGTGATGCCCTAACGGATCATGTTGAAACTCTTCCATCGTCTATGGTATAGCCAACATTCCTCTTCAGTGGGTGCATCTGCGTCTCATGAACCAATTGTTTTCGATTAATATATAACACTGGGTGTTCCCCATCCCCAAACTCCTGAAGAAGGCTGCTCCAGCCCAGTCCATGTTCATTTGTCTTAAAAACAGAAGTTGTTCTTACAGTAGATCGGCTGCTGATGCTGCCTTTAAGGTGACTGATCCCTGCCCTAGAAAACCTTCCAGGGAGGGCTTTTGAAAGGAAGCTGTAAGTGGATCCAAGATGGTTGAAAACTGTAGGACAAACCTATAATATCCCATCAACCACAGGAAGCTGTAAGTGGATCCAAGATGGCTGAAAACTGTAGGACAAACCTATAATATCCCATCAAGCACAGGAAGCTGTAAGTGGATCCAAGATGGTTGAAAACTGTAGGACAAACCTATAATATCCCATCAAGCACAGGAAGCTGTAAGTGGTTCCAAGATGGTTGAAAACTGTAGGACAAACCTATAATATCCCATCAAGCACAGGAAGCTGTAAGTGGATCCAAGATGGTTGAAAACTGTAGGACAAACCTATAATATCCCATCAAGCACAGGAAGCTGTAAGTGGTTCCAAGATGGTTGAAAACTGTAGGACAAACCTATAATATCCCATCAAGCACAGGAAGCTGCAGAACTATTTCATGTTAAACTCGAGGTTGGAGCTTTGCTTCCTTCTGTTTGGATCCTGCCTGGGGGTGGGGGGCTCTGCCTCGGTTGGGGGGAGGGGGCTCCGCCTGGGGGGGCTCTGCCTCGGGGAGGGGGGGGGTGCTCTGGTTGTTGGTCGAACTCGAGCACAATATATTGGGGCGCCTTTCATGAGGCCCGGTCACTTCTCGCCCGGTCACCTTCACTCGTTCCTGAACCGGGCGAGGGAGTGATTTGCCCAGGGTCACAGGTCTGAGCCGACGCCGGGACTCGACCCAAAGACGGCAGCTCGGGCCGCTACGCCACATCGTCTTTGGTTTGTGTCTCTCACGTGAAGTGCAGGGTGTGGATTTCTGGTGAGAAAGTATATTTACCTTTTGAGTGTTTTATGCTCATTTAAGTGAAAATACTCGGTTTTATCGTCCGGTGACCAGGACAGTCTGCGCAAGTGCGGAGGAGCGGTGTCCACCCACTTCCGGCCTCTTAGCAGTCTGCGTATGTGCGAAAAGGCATGTCCAACGACTTCCGGTGTCTTAGCAGTCTGCGTATGTGCGGAGGAGCCCCGTCCACCCACTTTCCGGTCTCGTAGCATTCTGCGCGTGCGCGGAGGAGCTGTGTTCAGTCACTTCCGGTGTCTTGGCAGTCTGCGTATGTGCGGAGGAGCCGAGTCCAACAACGCAGGGTGAAGTTACTTTGTGAGAAGAAGAAGGACGTCAGGGTCAACAACGGCAGAGTCAGCACCAGCGGATCCCGAATTCACTTCCGGTCAATTGTTGCGCACGGCCCATTCAAGGTAAAACTTGTGTTCCGGGTCAGGGGCGACAGAGTCAGCACAAGCAGCACATGCCGATACCTTCCGCCTTCTTTCTGTGTTCAGCTGAGTGCAGAGGCGGAAGTACCCCCCAGTGTCTGTGCAGCTGTCTTCATCTTCAGCCCCCCTCAGACTCCAAACCTGCCCCCCCCTCAGCCCCCAGATCTGCCCCCTTAGCCCCCAGATCTGCCCCACCAGACCCCTGATTTGCCCCTGCCGCCCCCCCCCCTCAGACCCCAGATCTGCCCCTGCCCCCCCCCCCCTCCAGGAGGAGAGAGCTTGCTATATATAAATCTGTGCATACTGTGCTTCTTTTTACTGCTCTCTGGGGAATCCTGCGTGTTACTCTGCATTTCACTGCACACAATGGTATTTAACGCTTAATCTTTAAATTTGTGCACACTGCATTACTTTCAATACTGTATGAGAAATCTATGTGAACCTTACTACTTTTTACTACACTCTGAGACATCTCTGCACACTGTGCTGCTTTTAATACACTATGAGGAATATGTCCACACTGGACTGCTTTTACTACACTATGAGGAATATGTCCACATGAGGAATATGTCCACACTGGACTGCTTTTAATACACTATGAGGAATATGTCCACACTGGACTGCTTTTGATACACTATGAGGAATATATCCACACTGGACTGCTTTTAATACACTATGAGGAATATGTCCACACTGAGCGGCTTTTAATACACTATGAGGAAAATGTCAACACTGTGCTGCTTTTTACTGCGCTACAAGCAGCATTCACAAAGCAAATATGGATGAATTCTGCACTGCTGTTTAATACACTATGAGAACTCTCTTCACCCTGCTCTGCACTATGAGAAAACTTTTTCTTATACACTATTAAATATGTGTGCCCACTGTATTGCTTTTTACACCACTATGTGAAATCTGTGCACATTGTACGTGTTTATTACTTGACTATAAGAAATATATGCACATTGCATTGCTTTTCATGGCACTGTAAGGGATATATACAGTTTAAATAGGTAATCTGTGCACAGTGCACTGCTTTTACCACACTATAAGAAATCTCTGTGCAATGCACTGCTTTTTACCACACAATGAGAAATCTTTGCACACTGTACTACTTTTACTACACTACTAGGACTATGTTCACAATGGACTGCTTTGTACTGCACTACAGGGGGGCATGCACAGTGAAAATGTGTACACTGCACTGTTGTTTACTGCACGAGGAGAGATGCATTATCACTGCACTGCTTTATACTGCACTGTGAGAAATCTTTGCCACCATACTTCTTTACAACCTGGTTATTTAATCATATTGGCTACAATGTGTTCAGTTGGGTGTTGCAATTGCTTTGTGTGAAAAGTTAGTTCTAGAATATGTCACCAATGTATGCAGATCTATATGTGGCCTGGAAAATTAAGGAAACAAAAATGCACAACGCAGATAGAGTGTGACCCTATCTGGGATGTGGAAATGTTTTACAAATCTATTTGTCCAAGGGACAATAAGCTACAGAAATCTACTAGCACTGCACATAAATCAATTTGCCTGGCCTACTTCATGAATCAATTATACGGTCTTCCAAAACATTTTACCTCTTATGTGTAGTGCAGACTATGACTTTACACAGTGAAGCTTTCGCTTGTGGAAAAAAAGTTCTATAAAATGTCATGGTGTCCACCGTACTGGAAAATCAGTATCATATATATATACAGTATACATTTTGCATAAGGTATTGCAAAGCAATAAAATACAGTAACAAGCATTTCAGACCCAAGCTGGTATTTACAAAACTTCTGTGATCCAGCCGTAAGTCAGAAATGGACATACATGTTTGAGTGTATCTCAAGTACAGCTCTGTTTTTCCGGGAATGTGAAGGTTAGCTTTTCTAATAGATCAGGCAAGAGCAGGGGTGTGAGGAATCCTTTCTTAGGAGACAGTTCTGAAGATTTCATTTCAACTTACAGCAAAGTATCATCTCACAAGGTGTAAAGGATTCTCATTTGAATGACTGTGACATTGCAACACATAATGGCCATATAGAAAACTCATTGCTGTACACAAGACTGACCTCACTGTGAGGCAAGCGGCGGGGTGGATGGGTTTATGACTGAGGTATCGCAGTCTTACCAGCAGTCCCAAACAGAACTTACAGTGATACTTGGTGATGAGTTTATAGGATCGTCAACGAACAAGACCTCATTTTTTTTACAGAGGCACAAAAAAAGCATTAACACTTCCCAAAGGAGAGTTCTATGTGAGAGTCGTGGAGGGCTTGATTAGATCCCAGAGCCATTTCCGTTGCCTGTGCTAGCGAGGCACAACTGATACGAGAACAAGCTGTGTAGCAATGCTCAAATATGAAATGGCAATACTCCTGATTAGCCGGTATCAGGGCTAAGGAGGGAAAACTCTTATCAATCTTGTCTGTTCCCACCAGGCTTTTGTTGTTCCTTGGTACAAACTGTAAGGAATTCTGTGTATGGAAATGTATTTATATGCTTATGATACACCGCTGGATGAATCCTGCGTTATCAGTATGAACAAGGTATCAGAAAAGGCAGTGCCATCAAAACGGTTGTGGTTGGAGCCGCGAGGTTTCACCGCTGATACTTACCACAGAGCTGTGATAGAATTAGAGTTCGGCAGCAGCTTTACCACAATGGACCATATGGATGAACACATTTTCCCATAGACACAGAATGGGCAAAACCCTTTGATGCATCTGCCCAATGATTCCATCTTGAGAGGCCAGCATTTGTCATAATAGTCGTCCTTCAGTGAGGGCCGTCTGCTTTGTAAGAAAATACAGATCACTGCCCAGAGTGTGTCCTGAACCATACATGTCAGACAAAAACCAAAGATTCCTCGCCATCAGAACATCAAATGTTTACCTATTACGGTATAGAGCGGTGGTTCCCAAAGTGTGCGCCGCAGCGCCCTGGTGCGCCGTGATGAGAAGCCAGGCGCGCCGCGCCGCCACTCAGGATGTGGGCCTCCCCCTCCTTTGTCCAGGTAACGTGATCCCAGCCCTCTCCCTCTGCATTTCAAAGGCTCAATTAAGAGCTGCGCTGAGGCCAACGACCCTGTGAAGCACCCAGCCGC
This sequence comes from Lissotriton vulgaris, assembly GCF_964263255.1. Taxonomy (NCBI): domain Eukaryota; kingdom Metazoa; phylum Chordata; class Amphibia; order Caudata; family Salamandridae; genus Lissotriton; species Lissotriton vulgaris. Next base: position 585,793 of record NW_028248178.1, read on the forward strand.
GCTCCAGGAGGAGCGTGGCTCACCTGTGTGAGCCACTTGGGTTTCCCGAGTAACTTCTTTCTCCATTTCCAGCACTGGTTAAGGTGCTCAGATATGCGTTCCATAAGTAGGTTCCCCTCCTTTTCCAGAGCATAATTCACATGGTATTCTAATGTAGGAAACACGATCATCCAATCAATATGTTGTACCTTTTCGACTCAAATGTGTGAAGAAAGGCCAGTGCTTTTTCTATAGCAGTTCTCGGGCTCTGGCATTCCCTTACTTTTCAACTATGCGCCCAGCCATTTCCGTTCACCTTCAGGAAACAACTGAAAACCTTCCATTATAGCTGTTTTGTCAAAGTGTTTCTGTGATGAGTTCTTTATGGCCAAAACGTTTTGGCAGCAATGAGCTCATGAATAACTACTAACAATAATGTTCAATAACGTTCTTATTGCTAGAATAAATAGCACATTTGTTTCACCCTACGAAAGCTCTGGTCGGAATGCAAAAGCATATGAGACAGGAGGAAACTACACTGCCAAAGGGTGCTCTAAAATGAGAGTCCCCTGCCAGAAAGAGCACTGATATTAGGTTGAAATTATGTATTTAACATGAGAAGTATTTAGTTGTATTAAAAAAAAAATTGTTGGATAGTATGATTCAAGTCCACAGATGGACAATGTTAGCGTTGTAAATATGATGGAGCACACACAGATTTATTTGTGATTGATTACTTGCTAATATCAATATATAAAAAAAATGTTTGAATTCATGATTCATGGTGGTTAAAACCTGTTTAGATAATAAGAAAGTTAAGACTGAGAACATATTGTTCAGCAGGAACAGTGCACACTGTATGCAGGGTGTATCCTGGAACATTATTGTTTTCACTGAGTGTGTAGCCAACACACGACCATAGTTTGTAGCACCCTTGTCACACTAGTTTTGACAAGATTTAAAAAAAAAAAACAGTATAAGTGGAGTGAGCCTCTTTTCATCCCCTATAATCAGCTGGGGCCTCCCATAGGCCCATACACTTTGTTGTATTCTTATTGCCTAAACCGGTGGCTCCCAAAGTGTGCGCCGCGGCACCTGGGTGCGCCGGTAAAAAAATGGTGGAGAGCCATGGCCAACTGCCAATTAGGTCAAGGGAGCCACAGGTCAAAAAAGTTTGGGAACCACTGGTATAGAGTATGGTTTGGCCCAATTACTGCTCACTTATGGTGCAGAAGAGGAGAGGCCTGTACAGGGGTGCAGAGGAGGTGAGGCCTGTCCAGAGGAGGAGAGGCCTGTCCAGAGGAGGGGCAGAGGAGGACAGGCCTGTCCAGGGGTGCAGAGGAGGTGAGGCCTGTCCTGGGGTGCAGAGGAGGAGAGGCCTGTACAGGGGTGCAGAGGAGGTGAGGCCTGTCCAGGGGAGGGGCAGAGGAGATGAGGCCTGTCCAGAGGAGGGGCAGAGGAGGACAGGCCTTTCCAGGGGTGCAGAGGAGGTGAGGCCTGTCCAGGGTAGGGGCAGAGGAGATGAGGCCTGTCCAGAGGAGGGGCAGAGGAGGAGAGGCCTGTCCAGGGGTGCAGAGGACGTGAGGCCTGTCCAGGGGTGCAGAGGAGCTGAGGCCTGTCCAGGATGTGCGCAGGAGGTGAGGCCTGTCCCGGGGTGCAGAGGAGGTGAGGCCCGTCCAGGGGTGCAGAGGAGGTGAGGTCTGTCCAGGGGTGCAGAAGAGGTGAGGCCTCTCCAGGGGTGCAGAGGAGGTGAGGTCTGTCCAGGGGGTGCAGAGGAGGTAAGCCCTGTCTAGGGGGTGCAGAGAAGGCAAGGCCTTTCCTGTCCAGAGGTGTGCAGAGGAGGTGAGGCCTGTCTGGTGTGGTGGGGTGGCTCAGAGGAGGAGAGGCTGTCTAGGGAGTGTACAGGAGGTGAGGCCTGTCTGGTGTGGTGGGGTGGGGGGGCTCAGAGGACGTGAGGCCTGTCCAGGGAGTGGAGAGGAAGTGACGCCTGTACAGGGGGTGAAGAGGTGGTGAGGCATGTCCAGGGGGTGATGAGGAGGTGCGACGTGTCCAGAGGGGTGCAGAGGAGGTGAGGCCTGACTAGGGGGTGCAGAGGTGAGGCCTTTTCAGGGTTGCAGAGGAGGTGAGGTTTGTCCAAAGGGTGCAAAGGAGGTGAGGTATTTCGTTTAGGGGGGAGGGGTTGCAAAGTAGGTGAGGCCTGTCCAAGAGGTGCAGAGAAGGTGAGGCTTGTCCTGAGGGATGCAGAGGAGATGCCTCTCCAGCGGGAGCAGAGGAGGTGAGGCCTGTCCTGGGGCGCAGAGAAGGTGAGGCATATCCATGCGGTGCAGAGGAGGCTAGGCCTGCCCAGGGGGTCCAGAGTTCTTGAGGCCTGTCCAGGGTTGCAGAGGAGGTGAGGCCTGTCCTGGGGAGAAGAGGAGGTGAGCATGTACAGGGGGAGAAGAGGAGGTGAGGCCTGTCCTGAGGGCAGAGGAGGTGACCCTGTCTAGGGGGTGCAGAGGAGGTGAGGCCTGTTTTGGGGTGCAGAGGAGGAGAGGCCTGTCCAGGGGTGCAAAGGATGTGAGGTCTGTCCTGAGGGGTGCAGAGGAGATGCCTCTCCAGCAGGAGAAGAGGAGGTGAGGCCTGTCCTTGGGTGCAGAGGAGGTGAGGCATATCCATGGGGTGCAGAGGAGGTGAGGCATATCCATGGGGTGCAGAGGAGGTTAGGCCTATCCAGGGGGTCCAGAGTTGGTGAGGCCTGTCCTGGGGAGAAGAGGAGGTGAGCATGTCCAGGGGGAGAAGAGGAGGTGAGCCTGTCCAATGGGGTGCAGAGGAGGTGAGTCCTGTCCAAGGGGGTGCAGATGAGGTGAGGCCTGTCCAGGGGGTGCAGGGGAGGCCTGTTGTCAAAGGTTGTGTTTACTCGCAGTGCCGACACTCCCAGGAGCAGAACGATGAGATTTTTCAAATTCCACCACTGGTTTTCCCACAGCCACCAACTAAAGAGTTAACTAGTGGCCGTGCGAACCCAGCTGGGAGAAAGGGGTATGGGACAGAGAAGAGACTGCCTGACCTTCTGGCTCTTCCACTCTACTTCTTCCTTTCTGCCGTACTCCATTTTATGCCGTTCTTACTCCCTCTCTATCCCCCCCCCTCCCCCAGCGCCTTGAGACCCTACGGGTATGTAGCGCGCTTTATAAGTGTCACTGATTGATTGATTGATTGATCTTCAAGCATGAGTGGAAATCGCTGTAACAGAAAAGCCCACCATTACTAATTTGATTTTTGGACTGTGTACCCCCCTGGACTTCTTCTGGCACTTTGATTCATACTAACTGGGTCCCTCTCATGGACTTCTTTACTTTTGTCCTGCCCGCCATTTTGCTGCTGTTCTCGGCCGCTTTTCTCTGGACCCTGACCCGCCATCTTGTCCATTCCCTCGTCCTTTAACCCTTTGTCCCTCGTTTCCCCTTTGACGATCCTCTGATTTGCCTTTTCTCCATTCCCTTTTATCCCTCCCACCCTCCCTTGGTGCTGTGACTACGTCCCCCCTCCTTAATGGAACTCTGCTCTCCTGGTTTTTTGGGTCTTGACCTGAGAAAATCTACTATTTGTATATTTATGTATATAGAGATAACTCTAACCACTAGTATATGCAGTAGACCTTTGTACTCTCTACCATTCCTATGTGACTCTTGGAGTATATCCATTTGTATCTCTTCCTTGAGTGACTTGCAACTTGTACGTTTGCAGTTTTTTCTGTGTTTATCTCTTCCGTGTGTGACTCTACATCTTGTACATTTGCAATTTTTTTCTGTGTGTATCTTTTACGAAACTCATGTAATTCCAAGTCCTTATGTATCGCTACTAGTTCTTATGTAAAGCGCTCTGACACCTTCGGGTAATGTTCGCGCTATATAAAATCGCATTACATAAATAAATATATATATATATATATATATATATATATATATATATATATATATATATTTATTTATTTATTTATGTAATGCGATTTTATATCCTTACCCAGAGTGCCTATGGCATTTGCTCCTCTTCTATTCTTTAACCCCTCCCATGCTCGTGACGGAACCGTTCCGTCACGAGCCTCGGGTGGGCTTTGCTGGTGACGGAACGGTTCCGTCACGGCCCGCTCGCCGCGCCTGCACTGACGTTCTAAAGAGCGGGCGGGGCCGTGATGGAACCGTTCCGTCACAAGCACAGCTCACCCGAGGGCCGTGACGGAGCGGTTCCTTCACTAGTACCGGAGCGCCGCGCAGCCCCGCCTCCCCCATAGCGCTGCGGCGGAATAGCCGCCGCAGCGAAGGGGCTAATATAATTACTTTATTCTTTGGTAACTTGCATTATAAACAACATTTTAGCACCCTTTAACTCTGTGAGTTCATTTATTCTTTTTCACTCATTCGTTCATTCACTCTCTGCCTTACTTTCTTATCTGAATTCTTCTTTCTTCTCCCTCAGGAACCTTCTGGAGCCTCCGCTGTCAACCAAGCAACGAAGAAATCAGGAACTGAAGTATTCAATGGGTAAGTATTAATTCTTCTCTTTATATTTCTTTTTTCCTATTTACTTTAAATTGGTATTTATCTCTAGTTCTAAATTACAGGAACTAACTAACCGACGCACTCAAATCTGCGCCTAAGCCTGGCATAAAACTGCACTATTTCTATCTAACTAGACTACAGAAAGAACATGACTAATCTCTGAAAATCCGTTGGTGAAGTGCCTCGGTTCTAAAATAAACCGGCGCACTTCACAGCTAGTCTAGACCTCACGCCCGTGTCCAGGAGCGCAGGACTAGGCCGGCAACTTGCACCGCTGTCCTCCCTGTTGGTAGTACAGGGGAGAATGCCTGGTTCCGCGCTATAATCACCCGCGACCTTTTGCGAGCAGGTGATCTTTGCAATGCTGGTTCAATGGCAGATACTGCGAGACAAAGAAGAGCTTTGATTCCTTTTTCCTGCACCCTGACACCTGTCCAGGGGGTGCAGAAGAGGTGAGGCCTGTACTGTGCTGAGGAGGTGAGACCGGTTCAGGGGGTGCAGAGGAGTTGAGGCCTGTCCTGGGCTGGGGTGCAGTGGCGGTGCAGCCTATCCAGGAGGGGTGCAGACAAGGTGAGGCCTGTCAAGGGGGTGCAGTGGCGGTGCAGCCTATCCAGGAAGGGTGCAGAGGAGGTGAGTCCTGTCCAAGGGGGTACAGAGGAGGTGAGGCCTGTCCAGGCGAGTACAAAGGAGTTGAGGCCTGTCCTGGGTTGGTGTACAGTGGAGGTGAGGCCTCTCCAGGGGTGCGGAGGTGTGAGGCCTGTCCAAACGGGTGCAGAGGAGGTGAGGCCTGTCCAGGCTATGCAGAGGAGTTGAGGCCTGTCCAAGGGGTGCAGAGGAAGTGAGGTATGTGAAGGGGGCGCAGAGGAGGGGAGGCCTGTCCAAGGGGTGCAGAGGAGGTGAGGCCTGTCCAGGGTGTGCAGAGGAGTTGAGGCCTGTCCATGGGGGTGCAGAGGAGATGAGGTGTGTGAAGGGGGCACAGAGGAGGGGAGGCCTGTCCAGGGGTGAAGATGAAGTGATGCCTGTCCAGGTGGTGCAGAGGAGGTGACGCCTGTCCAGAGGGTGTGCAGAGGAAGTGGGGCCTGTCCTGAGAGGTGCAGAGGAAGTGAGGCCTTCCAGTGGGTGCAGAGGAGGTGAGGCATGTCCAGGGGGTACAGAGTAGGTAAAGCCTCTCTGGGGGGGGTGCAGAAGAGGCGAGGCCTGTCTTGTCCTGGTGGGGGTGATGCAAAGAAGGTGAGGCCTATCCAGGGGTTACATTGGAGGTGAGGCCTGTCCAGGGATGCAGAGTTGGTGAGTCCTGTCCAAGGGATTCAGAGGAGGTGTGGCCTGTCCAGGGGTGCAGAGGAGGCGAGGCCAGTCCAGGGGTGCAGAGGAGGTGAGGCCTGTCCAGGGGTGCAAATGAGGTGAGGCCTGTCCATGGGTTACAGTTGAGGTGAGGTGAGGCCTGTCCAGGGTGTGCAGACGAGTTGAGGCCTGTCCATGGGGGTGCAGAGGAGATGAGGTGTGTGAAGGGGGCGCAGAGGAGGGGAGGCCTGTCGAAGGGATGCAGAGCAGGTGAGGCCTTTCCAGGGGAGTGCAGAGGAGGCGAGGCCTGTCCTGGGGAGTGCAGAGGAGGTGAGGCCTGTCCAGGGGTGAAGATGAAGCGATGCCTGTCCAGGGGGTGCAGTGGAGGTGACGCCTGTCCAGAGGGTGTGCAGAGGAAGTGGGGCCTGTCCTGAGAGTTGCAGAGGAAGTGAGGCCTTCCAGTGGGTGCAGAGGAGGTGAGGCATGTCCAGGGGGTACAGAGTAATTAAAGGATGTCTGTGGGGGTGCAGAAGAGGTGAGGCCTGTCTTGTCCTGGTGGGGGTGATGCAAAGGAGGTGAGGCCTATCCAGGGGTTACATTGGAGGTGAGGCCTGTCCAGGGGTTACAGTGGAGGTGAGTCCTGTCCAAGGGATTCAGAGGAGGTGTGGCCTGTCCAGGGGTGCAGAGGAGGTGTGGCCTGTCCATGGGTTACAGTGGAGGTGAGGCCTGTCCGAAGTGGGTGCAGAGGAGGTGAGGCCTGTCCAGGGGGTGCAGAGGAGGCGAATCCTGTCCAGGGGTGCAGAGGAGCTGAGGTCTGTCCAGGGGAATGCAGAAGAGGTGAAGCCTGTCCTGCGCGGGTAGTAGGAGAGACCTGTCTTGTCCTAGTGGGGTGATTCAAAGGAGGTGAGTCCTGTCCTGTGCTGGTATGAAACCTGCCAAATTGGGGTAGGAGGAGAGGCCTGTCCTGGCTTGTCCTCTGGATAGGAGGAGTGTGGAATACCTCAGCCGCTGCTCTCACCACCCAGAGATACTCCTTCCCAGACATATCATTTTTTTTTAAGAGCTCATAATCCGAGTTTTTGAAAAGTACCCAGAGTTATTATTAAGCCCCAGATGGCTCATGACAAAGGCACACATCTCCATCAAGTATGGAGTTTATTTTTTAAACCACTGTCTTTAGTGAAGTAACGGATTCTACAACCCCCAGAATGCACTTATGTATTATATGAAAGTACAGGCATGAATATTCGGGGAATCACTCTACGGAAATGTTTGTTACCTCCTGGGGCATCGTGGCAGAGAAGAGTAGAACAGTTAATGTGCAAGGACTTTAAGACAGAGGGAGGAGGGAGACAGGGAGAGGGAGACAGAGGAGGGAGGGAGACTGGGAGAGGGAGACAAAGAGAGGGAGACAGAGGAAGAGGGAGACAGAGGGAGAGGGAGACAGAGGGAGAGTGAGACAGAGGGAGAGTGAGACAGAGAGAGTGAGACAGAGGGAGGGAGATGGAAGAAGAGGGAGACGGAGTGAGACAGAGGGAAGGAGACTGGGAAGGGGTCAGGGAGGGAGACAGAGGGTGACAGACAGTGGGAGGTTGAAAGAAGGTGACAGGCAGAGGGAAAAAGAGAGATGGAGGGAGACAGAGGGAGGGAGGGAGACAGACAGAGACAGATGGAGGAAGACAGAGGGAAGGAGGCAGAGACAGAGGGAGGGAGACAGACGAAGACAGAGGGAGGGTGGGAGGCAGAGGGAGGGAGAGAGAGAGAGGGAGACAGAGGGAGGGAGAGAGGGAGACAGTCAGGGTGAGAGAGCGAGAGAAAGAGAGATAGGTGTGTGTGTGTGTGCTGGGTCTGGTGGCTCAGTGGCGAAAGCGTCCGCTGCAGGGACCTGTGTTCAACCTCATGGTCTCAGTTTTTTTTGCTTTAGACACGTCCCCCTCCCCCACTGCCCCCGCCCCCACAGGTGCGGCCCTCGGCCACAAACCACACTATAAATTTGGCCCCCGAGAGAAAGTTTGTGAGTACCCATGATCTAGAAGAACTGAAATCAGGGGAAGAGGATAACGATTCTTTATTGTAATCTTGTTCAAGGTACGATAATCTATACACATTCTCAGATCTCTGTCACGTTTCGGGATGAAAAATAATGGTGAAGAAACGGGGGACTATGATGGTCGTATGAACCTGTTTTCTCTGTATTTCTGAATGTAATCTTTAAGATGACGGTTTTCAGCTTCAGTAAGCGCATACATGCGGCTACAAGGAAGATTAGATCTAGGTTCCAAATTGATTTTGCAGTCATACGACCGATGTGGGGGCAACTTCTTTGCTTCCGATTCACTGAAAACTTCAGCAAACTCTTGATGTTCTACCATAAGACTCACAGTTTGAACCGCACACACCATCATCTTTTGCTCGCATAATAAAGCTGCTGGATTTCCATCTTGCTCTTTCCGCTTTTCTCCGAAGCAATTCTCCAATCAATAACTTGAGTTAAACTTCACGGTCGATCACTCCAGTTAATTGTTGGGTTGTGTTCAGTTAACCAAGGCAAACCCAGGATGATTCCAAACTGTGGAGCATCAATCAAGTTAAATTGAATCTCTGCCTTTTGAACTTTGACAGAAACAAGTTCCACAACTTCCGTGTGACTGGTTATTGGGTTGGAAGATGAATTAGTACCGTCAACAGCCCTAACTGCCTCACTTCTCTTTTTAGGTAATGCCTTCAAACCTATTTTTGAGTCATATTTGAGGTCACAAAAGTTCCCCGTAGCACCGGAGTCCAGCATCATGGCCACTCCTGAAAGAACTCTGTCTCGAAATCTTAGGGTCATCGTCAGAATTAGGTTTGGAGTGGAAGATTGTAGAGTATTGGCCACTTGGCGAGAAACTGGAGTTATATCCTTGTTAGCAACCACCAGCCCAACTCCTTCTACTGGTGGTGCAGAGAGTTTTCCTACTTGAAGGTTTTTGGCTTCTTGGGACATTCCTTTACAAAATGTCCACTAATACCACAATAAAGCCATAGATTATTCTGTTGACGCTTTTCTTTCTCTTCTTTGGAAAGGGGGCCTCTAATAGTTCCAATTTGCATAGGTTCGACTCCATGTTCTCTATCACAAGATTTAACAACCTCTGCTCTGACCCAGTCAAAGCGTGGTACACTGGGCCGAAATTCACATAATCTTTCACCCCTTCTTTCTGTTTGTCGATAGTTTATCTCTAAAACGAGATCAATCAAAGCTGAAACTTCTGTAGGGCGATTTGGGATCAGTGACAAGGCATCCTTTAAGTCATCTTTCAAACCCCGATAGAACAAAGCTGCCCTTTTGGCCTCCGGCCATTCAATTTCTACAACAAGTTTGTTAAATTGGGCCAGGTGAGTGACAAGCTCTCGATTCCCTTGCCTCAACTCCAGTAATTCATTATCCGTAGCCTGTGCCACCTTCCGACGATCAAAAAGTCGCAAAAACTCTTTCTTGAATTCCTCGAAGTTATATAAAATTGGTGAGTCTTGGGTGACCAGGGGCATTGACCACAGGCTGCGTCCCCATTGAGATACGACAAGATGAATGCTATACGAGATTGTGTACTGGGAAGACAGTGGGCCGACACATGAAGTACGAGCACTGAGTTAAGAAAATGTGGGCCTTCATTTCAAATTTATTACCTTATTTTCCTCTCTGACTGCTATTAACTCTTGTTGAATCTCCTTAAGAATATTTCCTAAATTTTTTAAATTGAACTCTTCAGCTATTCTGCTCGGGCGAGTATTGACGAGGGCACTTCACTCTGTCAAGGGTCGTGGTTACTCACAGTGCCGACATTCCCAGGAGCAGAACGATGAGATTTTCCAAATTCCACCACTGGTTTTCCCACAGCCACCAACTGAAGAGTTAACTAGTGGCTGTGTGAACCCAGCCGGGGGAAAGGGGAATGTGACAGAGAAGAGACTGCCTGACCTTCTGGCTCTTCCACTCTTCTTCTTCCTTTCTGCCGTACTCCATTTTATGCCTTTCTTACTCCCTCTCTATCTTCAAGCATGAGTGGAAATCGCTGTAACAGAAAAGCACACCATTACTTATTTCCTTCAGTTCCATCTCCACTTTCTTGCTCTCGCTCTCTCTATAATATATATACATATTTCCTTACCCATAGTGCCTATGGCATTTGCTCCTCTTCTATTCTTTAATATGAGAATTTTATTCTTTGGTAACCTGCATTATAAACAACATTTTAGCACCCTTTAACTCTGTGAGTTAATTTATTCTTTTTCACTCATTCGTTCATTCACTCTCTGCCTTACTTTCTTATCTTCTGAATTTTTCTTACTTCTCACTTAGGAACCTTCTGGAGCCTCCGCTGTCAACCAAGCGACGAAGAAATCAGGAACTGAAGTATTCAATGGGTAAGTATTAATTCTTCTCTTTATATTTCTTTTTTCTTATTTACTTTAAATTTGTATTCCTCTCTAGTTCTAAATCACCTAACTAACTAACTAACCGACGCACTGAAGCGCTCTAACCTGCGCCTAAGCCTGGCACAAAACTGCACTATTTTTATCTAACTAGACTACAGAAAGAACATGACTAATCTCTGAAAATCAGTTGGTGAAGTGCCTCGGTTCTAAAATCAACCGGCGCACTTCACAGCTAGTCTAGACCTCGCGTCTGTGGCCAGGAGCTCACGACTAGACCAGCAACTTGCACCACGGTCCTCCCTGTGGTAGTACAGGAGAGAATGCCCGTTTCCACGCTATAATCACCCGCGACCTTTAGCGAGTGGGTTATCCTTGCAATGCTGGTTCAATGGCAGATATTGTGGAACAAAGAAGAGCTTTGATTCCTTTTTCCTGCACCCTGACACCTGTCCAGGGGATGCAGAAGAGGTGAGGCCTGTACTGTGCTGAGGAGGTGAGACCTGTTCAGGGGGTGTAGAGGAGTTGAGGCCTGTCCTGGGCTGGGGGTGCAGTGGCGGTACAGCCTATCCAGGAGAGGTGCAGAGGAGGTGAGGCCTGTCAATGGGGTGCAGAGGAGGTGAGGCCTGCCCAAGGGGGTGCAGAGGAGGTGAGTCCTGTCCAAGGAGGTGCAGAGGAGGTGAGGCCTGTCCAGGGGAGTACAAAGGAGTTGAGGCCTGTCCTGGGCTGGGGGTGCAGTGGAGGTGAGGCCTGTCCAAGCGGGTGCAGAGGAGGTGAGGCCTGTCCAGGGTGTGCAGAGGAGTTGAGGCCTGTCCAAGGGGTGCAGAGGAAGTGAGGCCTGTCCATGGGGGAGCAGAGGAGGTGAGGTGTGTGTATGGGGGTGCAGTTGTGGTGAGGCCTGTTCAAGGGGTGCTGAGGAGGTGAGGTCTGTCCAGGGTGTGCAGAGGAGTTGAGGCCTGTCCCGGGGGGGTGCAGAGGAGGTGAGGTGTGTACAGGGGGCGCAGTTGAAGGGATGCAGAGCATGTGAAGCCTGTCCAGGGGAGTGCAGAGGAAGTGATGCCTGTCAAGGGGGTGCAGAGGAGGTGAAGCCTGTCCAGGGGTGCAAATGAGGTGAGGCCTGTCCAAGGGGGTGCAGAGGAGGTGAGGCCTGTCCAGGGGGTGCAGAGGAGTTGAGGCCTGTCCAAGGGGTGCAGAGGAAGTGAGGCCTGTCCATGGGGGTGCAGAGGAGGTGAGCCCTGTCTAGGGGGTGCAGAGGAGGAGAGGCCTGTCCAGGGGAGTGCAGAGGAGGTGAGGCTTGTCCAGGGGGTGAAGAGGAAGTGATGCCTGTCAAGGGGGTGCAGAGGAGGTGAAGCCTGTCCAGGGGTGCAAATGAGGTGAGGCCTGTCCAGGGGTTACAGTGGAGGTGAGGCCTGTCCAAGGGGGTGCAGAGGAGGTGAGGCCTGTCCAGGGGGTGCAGAGGAGTTGAGGCCTGTGCAAGGGGTGCAGAGGAAGCGAGGCCTGTCCATGGGGGTGCAGAGGAGGTGAGCCCTGTCTAGTGGGTGCAGAGGAGGATAGGCCTGTCCAGGGGAGTGCAGAGGAGGTGAGGCTTGTCCAGGGGGTGCAGAGGAAGTGATGCCTGTCAAGGGGGTGCAGAGGAGGTGAAGCCTGTCCAGGGGTGCAAATGAGGTGAGGCCTGTCCAGCGGTTACAGTGGAGGTGAGGCCTGTCCAAGGGGGTGCAGAGGAGGTGAAGCCTGTCCAGGGGTGCAAATGAGGTGAGGCCTGTCCATGGGTTACAATGGAGGTGAGGCCTGTCCAAGGGGGTGCAGAGGAGGTGAGGCCTGTCCAGGGGGTGCAGAGGAGGTGAATCCTGTCCAGGGGTGCAGAGGAGCTGAGGCCTGTCCAAGGGAATGCAGAGGAGGTGAAGCCTGTCCAGGGGTGCAAATGAGGTGAGGCCTGTCCGGCGGTTACAGTGGAGGTGAGGCCTGTCCAAGGGGGTGCAGAGGAGGTGAAGCCTGTCCAGGGGTGCAAATGAGGTGAAGCCTGTCCATGGGTTACAGTGGAGGTGAGGCCTGTCCAAGGGGGTGCAGAGGAGGTGAGGCCTGTCCAGGGGGTGCAGAGGAGGTGAATCCTGTCCAGGGGTGCAGAGGAGCTGAGGCCTGTCCAAGGGAATGCAGAGGAGGTGAAGCCTGTCCTGCGCGGGTAGGAGGAGAGGCCTGTCTTGTCCTAGTGGGGTGATTCAAATGAGGTGAGGCCTGTCCTGTGCTGTTATGAAACCTGCCATGTTGGGTTAGGAGGAGAGGCCTGTCCTGGCTTGTCCTCTGGGTAGGAGGAGTGTGTAATGCCTCAGCAGCTGCTCTCACCGCCCAGAGATACTCCTTTTCAGACATATCATTTTATTTTAAGAGCTCATAATCCGAGTTTTTGAAAAGTACCCAGAGTTATTATTGAGCTCCAGATGGCTCATGACAAAGGCACACATCTCCATCAAGCATGGAGTTTATTTTTTAAACCACTGTCTTTAGTGAAGTAACGGATACTACAACCCCCAGAATGCACTTATGTATTATATGAAAGTACAGGCATGAATATTCGGGGATCACTCTACAGAAATATTTGGTACCTCTCTGGGCATCGTGGCAGAGAAGAGTAGAACAGTTATTGTGCAAGGACTTACATTCTCAACCTCTTTCTGCAGATTGTGAGTCCAGTGAGATCAGAGAGAACGTGGATCTCTCTCAAGGAGATTTCACACAGTTTTATCTGTTTCAGGGAGAAATACAATGAAAAACTGAGGGTGCAAGTCTAGCGCCCCAGGCTCTGGTGTCCTCGGATCACTGTGCTGGCCCGTGCCTGGTCCTGCAAGAGAGGAAGGACCGGGTGTTTAGTCTGACCTCACAAAGGGAGCGAGAGCTGGCTCAGTATCCTGGTCCACCAGGCCCCCGGCTCAGCATCCTGGTCCTCAACATACTTTGGCTAATGTCCTGGTCCTCACAAGGCCCTGGCTCACATCCTAGTCCTCCAGGTCCCAGCTCACGTCCTGGTCCTCACAAGACCCTGGCTCATGGCCTCGTCCTCACAAAGCTCTGGCTCACGTCCTGGTCCACCAGGCACTGGCTCATATCCTGGTCCACACAAGACCCTGGCTCACGTCCTGGCCCTCACTAGACTCCGGCTCACATCCTGGTCTATAACAAGCCCTGCCCACATGCTAGTGCTCACTAGACTCCGGCTCACCTCCTGGTCCCATCCAGGCCAAGTCAGAGTGGGAGATCAACTGGTTTTTGGCCACAATGCCACCTCAAAAAGGAAGCAGGCATCTGCAAATCAGCTTTAGACTCCTTCCAATAAGAGCATTCCAGCCTGAAGAGCCAATCCAGATCTTTTCTGAACCGGAACAGAAGCAACCCAAGACTGGTTTCAACCTATCTGGGCCTCGACCGTAGGGTGCAACTTTATTCCAGAGGTGTAGCGAGCACGGAACCCACATCTGGGCCCTGACTGAGGGTGCAGCTTGATTCCAGCGGTGCAGCGAGCACGGGACCACGTCTGAGCCCTGACTGTAGGGTCTGGCTTGATTCCAGTGGTGCAGAGAGCAAGGGACCCGCAGCTGGGCCCTGACTCTAGGGTTCAGCTTGATTTCAGTGCTGCATCGAGCACGGTACCCACATCTATGCACACTTGTCGTATTTAGGAATAAGAGAAATGATGGGTGGAATGTTTGAGTTCATCGCAGGCTCTGGTAATTACTCTGGGACACATCCTTGCCCAACCTTCTTGTACTTGCTGTCCGTCACACCTCAACGTGCAGCCATTCATAGTGTTTCACCCAACATTACTTCCAGATGTCTGCTCCAGTAGTCACAGCAGTTCTAACTCTAAGGATCGGCCTGTCTCTCTTCTCCTGATGTTCACCAAAGTAACTGAGGCCAGGGTGAACAAGCAGCTCACCTGAAGTACTGGGTTTTTAAGAACCCAGCGGTGCCAGGGACACACCCTATGACCTCGAGTCCTTCCTGTTTTAGACTACAGAAACACAGAGTCTTCTAGGTGAAGTCAAAGATCGAATTTATTGGCTGCAGCCAATAACAGTTATCCTAGAAGTACAACACGGTGTATATTCTCAGGAGACTGCTCAATCTTACAAAGCCAGCCTTCTCTTTTTATACAGAATATTATGCTTTAGGCAAACATTCCTTATTTTACAGTTGACCATTCACATATTTTCACTACAAAGAAAAAGCAGAGTCATGATGACAAGCCCATATTTCAGTTTGACCAGCCCACAATCAATTACCTGGCAAGGCCCACTATTTTCATCAGATATCAACGGACCCGCAATAAAAACGGGCACCTCCTCCTCGTAAAGCAAGTCATAAAGAAAGAAAACAGGGACAGGTGTGTGTGAGATTAGGCATGGTTTGTGTACGATGAAAGGTTTATGATATGTTGTGCCTTGATACTAATCTCATTCGGCCACTGGGAAAGGAACTGGTCGAACAGGTTTGGCTTCAGGCAGTGGAGTCAGCTTGCCCAGGTCACAGAGAAGACAGCAAAGGTGTACGTGTCCTTCAGACTCGGTTTTGGCCTTAGTCATTGGCCTATGTGAGGGCAATCACAAAATGGCTGCCGTTCACAAAATGGAACCCGAGGGTTCAGGACGGAAATTTCAGGGTGATTTTGTCACCCGAATATTGGGAAATTGCTTGTGCATAGTATACTCGTCATTTTCGGTCTGTTGATACCAAAATCGTCATGATACGACGATGTTTATAACACAGGTCCAGAATTTTCAGAACCACAGACCCTCCATTTGCCCTTACATAGGCAATAACCTATACTCATGCTAATCTGAGTCCAGGTCTGTATTCATAAAGTCATTGAGATGTTGCTGTAGCATCATCCTATTTCTTAGCTCGTCTCTTGATACATGTTTCCTTACACACGATGTAGCACAGAGGCCACATATTGCAGGACCACACTGTATGCACAGACAGAACAGGAAAAGAATTGCTAAGATCATCCCAATGACTATCAGAATTTTCCAACCCCAGGCGGATATCAGTTCCCAGAACCATCCCATCAACGACCAATCTCCTTAATCCACATGAATAGATTCGGAAATCTTATGCAGTTTGGAAATGGCCTGGTACACTGTTGGAGCGTAAACTGGAATGAAAACACAGCAACTTGATTGGATCACTTTACATACCCCACCTCAGTCTGCAAGTATGACGTCTAATGCGACCCTGTTCTGAAGAGTCATAAGGCGATCCGACTGGAGCTCAGCAGTCAAATTACTAAGGGCACCGGCGGTTTCAACTACAGTGGATTCAACCACCCTTGTCAATTGCCTTATGTTCCTGCTGTTAACCATAGGCCCCCAAAATGGCAGAAAACCCTTTACGAAATCTCCAAATTCTTGTCCTGCAGTGTCTTCTTTACTGATGACACCTCTAACTATCCTTGTCTTATGGTAATCTCCCGCGGCCGTGTAGGTGGGAGGCAGCAGGAACGAAACAAAACATGCGCCCGAGAAGTCAGGGGGCAACCATGTATAGGCATTATCATGGTAGATGAAATAGGTACCTTTAGCTGCGAGGAACGAAGGGGAAGTCTGAGATGCAAAAACATATGTTTCAGTACAAATACTTTTCCCTAACTGAGCTCTAGGATTCTTGCCATTACCTTGCAGACATAGGTGACCCTGATGGGGTACAATCCAAATCGGGGAGGATCTCTTTGCTCGCTGGTTCTCACTCAGAGTAACTCCATATCCTGTTACGTTCCATCCAATATATGCTAGTGTCTCATCTCTCGGGATAGTTTAATAGGAAATAGCTCCTCTAATCATATCTACTATACCCTTGACTAGAGCACTATTCTTTGGATTGTCTTTTATAGAACGTAGGGGGTTGGCTTCATGTGCGTAGATGAACATCGTTCTGTATGCCCACACAGAACCATTATGGCTGAAAGGCAGGACCAGATAAGGGAAACCTTTCTCATTAGTATGAGGCATAGGACCACACACCCAACAGTTAGTTGTGCTCACTACTAATTGTTGTTGGTGCAAGAGCTGAACGAAGGAGTTATTGGCAAATTCTAATCTTCTAGCGGACTCGTGTTCAGGAAAAGGGTGAAAAGAATGGGAGGAAACAGTAGAAGGAGGAATGGGCTGTGCTGTGGGTGCAAATGTCACTTGAAAAGAGAATAAAACATATCCTATTAAAAACATCATTACACTAAACAACATGAAAATGCATATTATCAAAAATCGTTTTCTGGTCATCATTGTACATATTTTGGCTTTAAAGTTCATTGTTTTGGGAGGTCTCTCCATCTCGAAAAACTCCATCCTCTCTAAATGCTGCTCGCGATGGTAGGGTGTTCTATGCTAAGGAATGCTTCTGTCAGTCCAGGGCAACTCCCTCAGACCAACCAGAACTGTCGACCTAACGTCTTCAGCTTCACCCCAAAGACTTGGGCAACCGCGACCCTACAGCTGAACCCGGAT